>NC_137174.1:84420200-85101033 GCF_951804945.1 Podarcis cretensis | reverse complement strand
TGGCGAACCAGAGCAGCGCACGGAAACACCGTTTACCTTCCCGCTGGAACGGTACCTATTTATCTACTTGCACTTTGACGTGCTTTCGGACTGCTAGGATGGCAGGAGCTGGGACCAAACAACGGGAGCTCACTCTGTCATGGCGATTCGAACCGCCGACCTTCTGATCAGCAAGTCCTAGGCTCTGTGGTTTAACCCACAGCGCCACCTGCACCCCCCCCCCCCGCGTTTGCCATAGTAGAAAGCACCAAATGTTCACCAATTGCTCTTACTCTGCCATCTCCTCTTGTATTCTCAAGGGTCTCACAAACGTCAGGAGTAGGTTTTCAGTGGACAGGCATTCAAATGGATTGTGGGTGGGAGATGGGCGATCAGCAAAATTCAGACTCTCCAACTTGCATGAGACGAAGTGTTTTCTTTTGGGATAAAACCACCATTGGATGCAACTCCCTTTTCTATAAGCGATTAAACTGGTTTCTTTGCATGCCTGCCAATGACAAAAGTCTCTTTGCTTCCCAAAAGAAGTGGTATTACTGTTGGATCTGCATCACTGATAGTGCAATAGTTGTTATGAGATAAGCAAAAGAACTCTTAAAACACACTGCGCTTTTGCAGTTTCGTCTCAAATATATCCAGGAGGGGGGCTCTTCCTCCGAATCTCCTTCCCCCTCTAGCACATACACGTACACTGGAATCTGAAGTGGCTCCCCAGGGCTGGCAGCATCCTAATGAACTATTCTGAATGCCAAATATCCCATCTAAATAATAATGCGCCAAAACAATCTTCTTCACAGAGTTTTAATTTGACCCAAAGTGTCAAATCCCTGAGTCAATCTGTTCCTTCTGCTGAAACAGAAATCCCTGATGGCACTGATCAAAGGTGTGCTGAATGATGGCAGAAACTACAAAACTAGTTAAAGATATCGTCTCCTTAGCATAACCACAAATCCCAATTCCAAGGCAGAATATGAGGTTTGTTTGCTGTTTGTGTGCTGCTCATGAATCTGATGGTGCAACTCTGTATTTCTTTTCCCCTCTTGGGAAAAAAAAATACATTGTTCAAGGCGGGAAATGTCAGCAAGTGATCAATATGGTGAACACAGTTTTTCAGCATTCCTTTAGAGTCCATTAATCAGCAAGTAAGCCATCATGACAGATGCAGTCATAGGACATCGGAGGGTGGGGGGAAGGTACATTACTTGATATTTAATGTCCTTTACAGTAGAAAGAGCACCAAAGGTTATTAAATAACATAATATCTCAATGTCCACATCATTATGATTTCAGTAGCTCCAGAGTATTAGGTGACATCATAGAATATACCTCTCTCTATTAGTATTCTTGGCTTCAACTTGGGATAGAGTTAAGTGAGCTTAAGAGCCATTGATTTCAGTACCGGTGTGTTGCTTGTGACCAGTATCCTTAATAACAACAGGATAATCTTATTAGGGAGCACTTTTTATTTCTACAGAACTTTTCTAGTCGATTTCTGTCAGCCACTATGCCAAGCTATGGACAATATGTCAAAGGTGGACACGGAACTACCGGTATTTTCTATTCCAAAGGTCCCATTTGGCTGGAGACCTGGAAATCCCTATGGTAGGTGGTCTTGCAGGATCTTGAATACATCCAGGATCTAGTCCCCAAATTGTTACAGGATCATGGTCACATTAGCACCGGAGTCATATAGTAATCAAGATCCATTTTTAGTCATAATAGATCCCTTTGTTTAGCGGGTGAGGACACCCAAAGTTCTGTTGCAATTATTTTCAAAGTATGATTTCATACCCTCCAGAATGACATGACACTTTTGGGTGAACCTCCAGATTTCTGAATGAAGTTGTGGGTGAGACCATGAAGTGACTGCATGGATATTTCTAAAATACTCCTCAATTTACTGTAATTTCTCTTGGATTTTGTAATTCTGAGCTGCTGGTCTTGTTTTCAAAGTGGAAACAAAATGGAACCTTGGCCTTTTGCCCCTGAGATCTGTACTTTGGGGACCTACTCTATTTTTTTTGTGATTGTGTTTTTAATGTTTTATTTAAATTTGTTGTAACATGCCCTGGGACTTTAAGATGAAGGGTGGGTAATGAATTAAAATATAATCCATTGGATTATAATTTTTCAATTATCATTCCATTTGAGTCATATATATATATATATATATCCAAATTTTGTACATGGTACTGTGCACATTCTACAGGTTTCCCACAATTCCCAGTCCCTTCAGCTCCAATACAGCATAGCACAAGGGTGCTCAGTCACACAAGGAGAATTCCGTACTCTACTCCTACTCCTGAATGCTTCCTGAGAAGACTTTCCAGAGGGTTGTGGGGACCTCAGGAAAGGCTATGGATGAGCAACAGGAACAGCACAATGAGCAGGCTGAGCTGGTTGCTTGGTCACATGTCTTCCCCACTGCGGTGAGATGCACTGTATATTCTGTTTAAATTATAGTCATTCTTCTACATGGTACAGCAGTTGTATTGTATATGGACCAGTGTCAAAGCAATGATTCTTCAACATCAACTTTGTTGTACTGGTCATGTTGTGCAGATGCCTGATTATTGTCTTCCAAAGCAACTACTCTATTCCGAACTTAAAAACGGAAAGCGTAATGCTGGTGGTCAAGGCAAATCTAAAAAAAAAAATGTAGGAAACAGCTTCCGGGTCGGCGCCATCACCGAATGGCGGACTCCCTCCGAGCTCCGGAGGGAGTTGGCTGGGTAGGGGTCGGGTCCTGCCGTGCCGGCAACGCGGGGACCCTCAAAAACCATGGGCGGAGATGCCCATGGACTTGGTGACTCGGTGGGCACCGTTTGCGCCCCCCGACCCGCGAAGGAGCCTTTTTAAAGGCTGCGGAGCGGGTGACAGGGGGGGGGTGTGGTGCTGTGAGTCCAATGCTTCCCCTGCCCAGCGAAGCCGCATGCCATTCGGCGGAGAGCAACAACTTCTTCTTTGAAAATTTCGGATTTGGACTGAAAGGAACAACCCGTGAGTAAATTGATTGGACTTAAAAGGGAAATTTGATCTTTGAATTTGGAGCGAGCGGGGGGAGTGCAAAAAGGAAGTCCGCCCCCCCCTGTTGTGGATGGCTCAGCGCAGGGATTTGACAACTGGGATCGAGAGATGAACTTGTTTACCTGAAAAAATTTTTTAACTTCACGAAGGGAAATTACAATAATTGTGCTGGAGGAGAAGACTGATTTGTGGGAACTAAAATGCAACCCCCCCCCCCCGGGAACCGGGAATGATCCGCTATGAGAGACTGGTGAAGAGACACAGAAACTTTGACAGCTGTCAAAGTAGCTGTCAAAGCAGGAAAATAAAAGAGAACTTTGTTACGATGGCTTTGCTGGTTAGATTTGTTACAATTTGGACATAAATTATTGGAAATAAAGGCAACAAGTTATTTGACTTTTGGGTCTGATTTTGAAAGAAATTAAGTGGAGGCTGGGACATTGCAACAGTAGCAGCAAGTGGGAAAATACTATGAATTTGAGCAGGATCTGTTATCTCTTGGGAAAGCTGCAAAAACGAAGCATTATTTTGTCTACAGAGGTTTCTATACTAAAGGAGACAATGGATTTATCTATTGAAGAAAGGAAGGGACTTGACGCAAGTTATGTTCCTGAATAACAAAAGCCTCTGTGGAGAACAAGAAGTTTCTGAATTAGAAGGTTTCTGCAGCAGAACAGGAAAAAGCAACCTGAGGAATAAGAGCTGGACCAAATTTGAAGCCGGAGTATTTGGAACATCCAGACTTTAAAAGGACCAAGAAATAGAATTTAAGTTAGACTCTTAAACATAGAGGTCTGGATGGAAGAACAATGACTTTTTCTGAGAGTTTTTTCGAGATTGGACTTTCTGAAATTAAAAGCTATCAAAAGACGGCAAAGTGGAGTTGAGATATAGACGTGGATACACCAGGCTGGCAGTAGACAATGGATGAACTTTGGGGATTGGAACCGGGGAATGGGGGGGGGGAGAGATTTGGAATCCAAAGGCTGTAAAATTATATATTATTTCTTTCTTTTCTTTTTTCATGTTTGTTGTTTGAAAATAGGGGAATTCGTGGAAGGGAAATGGGGTCGATCTTGGGGAATTATATAAAATATAAGGAGAAATGGTTCATTAAGATAAATAAGATAAATTAATTTGGAATAAATGGGTTATTTAAAATTACAAATAAGGTTTTAAAATTTGGGGTAAGAATCTGTGGAATCAATTTAAGGGAAATGGAATACAAGAGGGGGAGGGGGGGAGTCCGGGAAAGATGCCACTGAAACCAAGTGTAAATCATATTTGTTTTTTTCTTTTTTTCTTGCTATCTTTCCTTTTTATTCTGGAAAATTTTTAATAAATATTATTAAAAAAATAAAAATAAAAAAAATGTAGGAAACACTGGCCTGCAAGCACTCCAGCTGGAGAACAACCTTTACCAAAGGGGTCATGGACTCTGAAGATGCTCAAACTCAGGACAAAAGGGAGAAATGTGCTAAGAGGAAGGCAGGTTTGGCAAACCCTCACCACAACCAATTCCTGCCCAGAAACTATGTCCCCACTGTGGAAGGACATATGGATCCAGAATTGGCTTCCACAGTCACTTATGGACTCACTGTTAAGACCGTGTTCATGGAAGACAATCTTACTTGGCTACAAGTGATCACCAAAGAAAGGACAGTAGCTCAGTTTTGGAGCATCTGCTTTGTACACAAAATGTCCCAGGTTCAATCCCAAGCATCTCCAGATGGGGCCGTGAATATCCACTGTGTGAAACAGTAGAAAGCTGCTGCCAATCAGCATAGGCATCACTGAGCAAAATGGACCAATGGATTCACTTGACATAAGGCAGCTGCGCAAATCTGTGCACTCTTTTCGTCCTCTTTTTCTATTATCATGGTAGAATCTGAAAGTATCATGTAAAGATAATGTTCTACTAGGAGGCCTACTTTTTAAAAAAGTTTGGGCACTATGGTTTTTCTTCAGTCGAGTGTTACCTAGTTTTCATGCCTAAAATCTTTCTTTAAAATATGCCTATTGATGAAGCCTCTCAAGAAAACGATATGCAACCTTCACGACCAAAGAGTCTACAGGAGTACATTAAAAAATTGAAGACCCGCTTAGCTTCATCTTTGTTTTAATTCTCACATCAATTCCAGTTGTCTAATGTAGATTAAAATATTAATGTGAATAACTTAATTTTAGGAGTGCCAAAGGCTGTCAGGCACAGAGGAAGCCCTAAACAAGGCTGGCGTCCTCCTAACAACACATTCCAAGTTATTATTTTTCTTTTTATGTCATTCTCTCTTTATAAGGCTTTTTTTATCTAAGATTTTCAGAGTGTTACATATTTTGTTTCTGATCATTGAATCCATTCAGTTCCTCATGGAGATACTAAGAATGTTCCCTCCTCTTTGTGAAAACAAAAAAAGTAGACCCAATTTATTTTCCAGATGCCGGAAGAAATCCTGAATAAGTGCACTGAAATTAGAACTCAGCTAAGTGTTTGCAAGAAAGTTTCCTTTGGTCAAAGTTAAGTTGTAGGAGAGATTGGGAATCAGTCAAAAGTCACAAATGAACATGTACACCCAGCACTGTATGAAATGTCCGAGGAAAACTGACTCATAGATTATACCCAATTGACCGACAACCAATTCTAGTTGGTTAATACTACCCCCCTTATGTTGTTTTTTGTCAGGAAATGATTCAAAGCCCTTTATCTCCTGAGTCCTGACTGCTGATCTGCTACAGCAACAAGATCAAGCAAGACATAAACTCTAGATTCAGACCCTCCAAGTGTCCCTATTTTCCAGGAACATCCATGATTTGGAGAAATTGTCCCAGTTTCTGATTTGATACCGGAATGTCCCACTTTTCCTTAGGATGTCCCTATTTCCATTGGAGAAATGTTGGAGGGTATGGAGTTATCTGACCCCCGAGCCATCTGAAGGCAATCCTGTATAAGGAGGTTTTTTTAAAAATGGTTTATTATGGTTTTTGTTTGTTTGTTTGTTTTTTAAATACGTTGGAAGCTGCCCAGAGTGGCTGGGGAAACCAAGTAAGATGTGTGTGGTATAACTGGTAATATTATCATTATGGAATGGGACGTCCCATTTTCATCAGAGAAATGTTGGAGGTATGTAGATTTCATATGCAATTCTATTCATGCTTACCTGAGAGCAAGTCTCATTGAACACATTTGAATTTACTTGAATATACATTGAACATACATACATTTGAATATACATAGGGCTATGCTGTTAGATCCACTTAGTAATTCTGTCTACAATGAGATTAATATATCTACAGCAGCTATACCTAAATTGGTGCCCACTTGATGTTGTGAACTCCCACCAGCCCTAAGCAGAATGGCCAAGAGTCTGGGATTATAGGATCTGTGGTCCACAAGATGTGGAGGCTACCACACTGGCCAACCCTAATCTGCATCCTAACTGATGTCTTGGAAGATTTTCAAAAGGCTAATTAAGTGGCTGTTTGTATCTGAAAAAATTAATGGTCCAGTCTATAGAATTGTGACAAGATAAATTATAGTTGAGCTACCAAGATGCAAGCATAGGGGGTAATGATGTACCAGGCCCCCAGACTCTGAGCGTTCTTTCTTTTATTAAGTAAGCTTCTAGCCTTCCTAGAAAGAAAAGTTATGAAGCAAAATGTGCAGGTACCCTTCTCAGTGATTTCTGTGAGAAAAGTCAACCTGGTTGGCTAATAACCCTGAAAGGCAAGAAAGAGCAAAGAGTTAAGTCAAAGCTGTGGTTGATGAGCGACATAAACCAATAGGGAATCTAATGAGCTGCTGTTTTCTCTACTCCTCTAATGCATTTTTCTTGTTCCTCCTTTTTTAGCCATTGAGATAACTGTAGTTTGATTTTTGCTTTTCCCTAGCAAGCAAGATGTATCTTTCCTGCCATGGGTTTATCTGAGATCAGGTACTCACTACCAATTATTTTATGAAAATGCCATCAGACAATTAGTGTGGGTGGATGTTAAAGAACACACACACCGCCTGCCCCAATGTAAATGAAATATGTGAAAACTGCAGGGAGGCTTAAGCCCTCGTTAAGAATCCACTGTATAACTGACAAACAGTACAAGGGTTTACGTGTATACCCAGAAGTAAGTCTCTGTGTTTTATGAGGCTTACAACTGGGAAGCGGACACAGGATTTCAGCCTAGACATGGTATACAGTTAGCATTGGGGAAATCAAGGTTCTTGTGCCTATTACAGCGACAGGCAGAAATTCAACGAGTTAAGACTTTATTTATTATATAATAATTAAATTTGTATGCCACCCTTCATCTGATGATGTCAGGGAAGTTCACACACATAAAAATGCAAAATATACAATAAGAACAGGAATAAGAACCACCAAACACCCCATACTTTTCTTGTATGGAAATTCAGGTATGTGAAACAGCTTGTCACATTCTGTCCATCAGACATTTTATTACACATGTGGCCACTGATTTATTTTTGGGCTCTTCACTCCACCTGCAAAAGAGAACACAAATTTGCATATGCCACAAAGAATATGCAAATCTCTGTCCTCTTTTTGCAAGTGGGTCAGAGAGCCCAATCCACATACAGTGTAATAGTCCCAGAATCCCAGATATAATGTAGCTAAACACTAAGCCACACTAACATGTGTTTTCATATTACAGAAGTAGCATCTGTGAATATAAATTAGTGTGTGTGTGGGGGTTATTCAGTTACTAGCCCCAGGAGTGTTTATTACAGGCTGCATAGTATACATAGCACTCTTTTTTTTAAAAAAAGGAAATAATTCTGTTTAGTTTACTTTTTACTTTTTTGACAGCTGGATGCATCACTGCAATCCTGCTTTCTCCAAATTAAGGTCAGATGCTGCATATGTACTGTATTTTTCCGTGTATAGACTAGGGTTTTGTTTTGTTTTTACAAAAAAATTGGTTAAAA
The DNA here is from genome assembly GCF_951804945.1 of Podarcis cretensis. Taxonomy (NCBI): domain Eukaryota; kingdom Metazoa; phylum Chordata; class Lepidosauria; order Squamata; family Lacertidae; genus Podarcis; species Podarcis cretensis. The sequence continues at coordinate 85,093,073 of NC_137174.1, read as the reverse complement.
ATTGGGGCTCATCTTATACACAAGTAGTGCTGAGGGGTGTTTTCTTAATTTGGAGTGCCCCAAAATAGGGGGCATCTTATACACGGAAAAATATGGTATGTCATTTTAAAATGCTCAGCTTTGGGCACCTGACTGTACATCTCCATTGCATTGTCTTTGGGGCAGTGAAGTTTCACAGCAAATAGTACATACATTGGACAGAAGATGGGAGGGGAAGATAAATGAGAGATGAACAAGTCTGTGAGGCATGAGGGGAGAGAAAGAAACATTTATCTGTGTGTGAGAGAGAGTGGGGTAAGCAAATGGTTGGTGGAAGCTTGAAATTTACTAGCCCAAACTGTGTATGTGTGTCTGTGGGTCTCTACATGTGCATATCTACATCCAGTGTTTTTTTCTGGGGGGATGCTGTGGCGATCACACAGGGCCCCCGGACGTTTCACGGTCTATTGACCCTGTGCCACCACTGCGGTTGCTTTCTTCGCTGCCACCACCCCGTATCTCACGGGGACACACAGAATCCAGACAGTAGTTAACATAAACAACTAATCAAGTTTATTTTTAAACTGCAAGAATAAGCGTATGGTTTCTGTTTATTTCTCTTGACAGTTTCTTAAATCTTAGTTCCTAACAACTTCAACCTGAATTATTCCCAACTATCTATCTGACTCCACCTATCAATTCCTCTCACTCTCTCACAATACAACTCTACCATCCCACACCTAAGCCTCCCTCTTCCTTCTCCAACACCCAAGCCTCAACTCTCAACTCCCAAACCTCAACTGTCAACTCCCAGACCGCAACTGCCTTTCAAAACCTCCCACTCTATCTTTTACTCCCCCCTTGCATTCTCACTGGCCAATCACATCACACCCATTTTAACCCTTTCCTTGACGCATCCTAGGGGCAAACGCCACATTTGCCCGTGTACGCATACCCCTAAACATTTTGTGAATCTAACGGGAGAAGAAACTAAAAATTTCAAAAAAAATAAAAATATAGTTTCTTCTATAGCATGGTGAATTGTCAGTTCCTTTCAATAACAAGGAGAGTTGCCAGTTCCATTGCTATGCCTAATGGCAGCCTCATTTCCTGTCCCTGTGTTTCCTGAGTCCCAGAAAGAAGCGGGCGTTTAATGTGTGAAGTAGGAGTTGGAATCTAGCACGGTGATTGGTCAACTTTGTTGTAACCACCTCCAGTGGCAGCTTCAATTCTTTTCCCCGAGATTTTCTTGAGTCAAAATGAGAGTACCCCTAAACTTTTTTTTTTCTTTTACAAAAAAAGCACTGTCTATATCTCTATAGATATATCTGTATGTGTGTAACCCTGCAAATATGTCCCCAGGGTCCTGCAGGTGTAGATGTTTTCTGAAAATGAAGCAAATTTTAAATTGTGGGGGAGTCCACTAGTATATCACCATCTTTTATTAAAAGACTTAATACGTCCAAAGAAGAATGCTGGAACTAATAGCAATTAGCAATTAGCAACACAATGCAGATTTCATACTTAGATGCAGAGCTTTTTTCTATAAAAAAAGAAATGTTTAGGGGTCCTCTCATTTTGACTCAAGAAAATCACCATTTTATACTTCAAATCGGGGAAAATAAATACAGTAAATGGACAAAAGTACAGCGGTACCTCTGGTTACGAACTTAATCCATTCTGGAGGTCCATTCTTAAGCCGAAACTGTTCTTATCCTCAGGCGCGCTTTCACTAATGGGTCTCCCGCTGCGTGCATGCCTCCGGTGTGCGATTTCCGTTCGCATCCTGGGACAAAGTTCGCAACCAGGAGCAATTACTCCCAGGTTAGTGGAGTTCGTAACCAGAAGCGTTCATAACCAGAAGCGTTCATAACCAGAGGTACCACTGTACAAAGATTCACAAAATGTTGAGGGCTATGTATACCCCTGCATCCCCCCAGAAAAAAAAGAAAGTAGTAAGAAACAGCCATCAAGGGTAGGCCCTCATGAAGCACAATACATACATCGCTGAGATTATGAACACATGACTATTGCTAGGTTTGCATCAATGCCTTCTCACCGGATAAGAAAGCATGCATGGGTCGCTCAAGTATGGATGACCAGTGGCAGTCAGTAGATATTATTAGGCTGTGAGTGTATATTATTTTTCAGTTAATGGTTAATCCGTGATGTCCTTGCTAAGGGGGAAGTGAATTGCCTCTTGGTGAAACCCATTGACACACGTACACATACAGTAAGATTTACTCTCGCTGCAACTGTTACCATCACAGCCTTCAGACAATCGATATCATACTGTGTTTAGAATTATCTTTTAAGGAACACAAAGTGGTCAGGTGGAAAGACTCTCAAAAGGCCAGCATGAAGTTAATAAGATCTGCTAATAGCCAAGCCTTAGTAATTTCATGGGGAACCAAACAGTAGAATCTGAGTAGCCACAACCTTAATTGAATATTGATCTAAACAAATATTCCCTTCGAAGTGCTTGCTAGAATCGGTTATCATTATATCTTCAGACACATAATATACATTCTGCTTTCTGTCCCATTAGGGTGGCTTTTGGAATGGCCAGTTAAAATCACCATTCTTAGTATTGTTTTGAATGCTAATTCCATATGATGCAAGAGAAGATTGCAGATGCATGGCAGTGCATTTAGTTTGGGGGGTGCTAGACCTCTCTAATCCCTGGATCCAACAAGTGTTAAAAGATAACTAAGCCTGGATAGCTTTCTGTGCTGAGATGAGTGCCTGGGTAGCCACTAAGAGAACACAGAATCAAAGGTACTCGGTGCAAGATTGCAGATGGAATGCAGGCCCTCCCACTACAGATAAAGCCATAGGTTATAGTAGAGAGGTTAGAGTTAGGAGTTATGTGAGCTAGAAGGTGGTTGTAAAAAGGCCACAGGCTGGAAAATCAGAGAGAAAGCCATGGTTGATGTCTGCTTGAATCCAAGGCTGCAGCTATGGGAGAAGCAAGTCCATCATGGTGTGTTAATGCTGTAACATAAAGGTAAAGGACCCCTGATGGTTAATTCCAGTCAAAGGCAACTATGGGGTTGCAGCACTCATCTTGCTTTCAGGCCAAGGGAGCTGACGTTTGTCCACAGACAGCTTTCTGGGTCATGTGGCCAGCAGGACTAAACCGCTTCTGGAGCAACGGGACACCATGACGGAAACCAGAGCGCATGGAAATGCCATTTACCTTCCCGCCACAGCGGTACCTATTTATCTACTTGCACTGGCATGCTTTCAAACTGCTGGGTTGCCAGGAGCTGGGACAGAGCAATGGGAGCTCACCCCGTCGCGCAGATTTGAACCATCAACCTTCTGATCATATACAATGAAGGCGCCACAGTCTCCACTGTGTTTCATTTTCAAAAGGAAACATGAATCCTGGGTAAGCACCTGGAACCCCTGGAATCTTTTTTTTTTTTTCCATCATTCTTTTTATTAATTCCACCAAAAAGAAAGAAAAACAAAGAAAAACTAACACACATATACAAGAAAAAAGATCTACAAAAGAGAGAAAGAAAACAAGTAAACAAAAATACATAAACTTTGATTTGCCCATTGACATTCTTACATATACATCCCTTTCGAGACTTCCTTCAGCTTGTCCATAAATCTTTCGAAGTAGTAATCAAATTCACACGTTTCTCTACTTATTATTGTCGTTAAACTTTTCTCAATCTCCTATTTGCTTCAAACAATAAATCTTTGTCTTTCACAGTGCGTCTCTAAATCCCTTTAGCGTTGTTTGTCCCTCACTAATACATTCCAGGTAATCCACATACTTTCCCCAATCCTTGATAAACACTTGGTCTCTTACATACCTAATTTTCCCTGTTAGTTTATCCAGCTCTGCGTAATCCAGCAGTTTAAATCTCCACTCCTCCACCGTTGGTATTACCTGCTGTTTCCACTTTTGGGCTAATACTACCCTTGCTGCTGCCACTGCGTAATATACTATCCTACGATCTTCTTTTTTGATATCTTGCCTTAACATCCCTAACAGGAAGATTTCTGGTTTCTTTCTAAACGTGTATTTTAGAATTTTCTTTATTTCAATATATATATTCTCCCAAAATTGTTTCACTCTTCCACACTCCCACCACATATGGTAGAAGGAGCCCTCCTCTTTTTTACACTTCCAGCACTTCTTGTCCGTCTTATACATTTTTGATAATTTTATCGGTGTTAAGTACCACCTATAAAACATCTTCATGACATTTTCCTTTATCGTTGTACACGCTGTAAAATTTAATCCCTCTCTCCAGAGCTCTTCCCAATCTTCAAATTGTATGCAGTGGCCTACATCCCTTGCCCAACGGATCATCACTGATTTAACTTCTTCGTCACTTAAATTCCAATCCAACAGCATCCTATACATCTTGGATATAGTTTTTACTTCATTATTTATTATCTCCGTTTGAAATTTAGAATCTTTATCTGCATATCCTCTTTCTTTAAAGTCTTTACTAAACATCTGATTTACCTGGATATGATGTAACCAATCATAGACATACTCCTTTACTTGATCGTACGGCTTTATCTTCCATTTCCCTTCAACCTTAGTTAGCAATTGGCTATATGTAGCCCAATTGCTTCTCATATTAATAGCCTTTATACTCATTACTTCAAGAGGTGATAGCCAATGTGGTGTTTTCGACTCTAATAAATTCTTATGTTTTTCCCATACCTCAATTAACGGGCCTCTAAAAATGTGATTTTCAAATCCCTTATGTACTTTCCTCTTATTCTTCCATAGATAGGCATGCCAGCCGAATCTATTGTCGAAGCCCTCCAAATCGAGTAGCTCCGTATTCACCAACTTTGCCCAGTCCTTTATCCAACAAAGGCATGAAGCCTCGTAGTATAACTTCAAATCTGGCAGGGCAAACCCCCCCCTTTCCTTTATATCTGTCAATAATTTGAACTGAATTCTAGGTTTTTTGCCCTGCCATATATATCTTGAGAGTATTCGTTGCCAATCTCTAAAGATTCGGCTCCCCTTAATTATAGGTATGGTTTGAAATAGAAACATAAGTCTTGGTAAAACATTCATCTTAATTGTATTAATCCTTCCACAAAATGACAATTTTAGCCCTCCCCATTTTTCCAGATCTTTCCTTATGTTCTTCCACATCGGCTCATAATTATTTTTGAATAGGTCTATGTTTTTCGATGTTAACCATATACCAAGATATTTAACTTTTTTAACTATCTCTATCTGTGTGTGCTGTTGGATTATTTCTATTGTTTTTGAGTCCACATTTTTAGCTATCATTTTCGTTTTTGTCTTGTTTAACTTAAAGCCTGCTATTTCTCCAAATTCTTCTATTTCCTTTAATATTTCTTCTATTGCTGTTAATGGTTCTTCTGTCATTATTACTACATCGTCCGCAAAGGCTTTGGTCTTATACACGTTCTGTCCTAATGTTACTCCATTTATTTTCTCATTTTGCCTTATTGAATTCAAGAGTACTTCTAAAACTATTATAAACAGTAGAGGGGAAAGTGGACAGCCCTGTCTTGTGCCCTTCTGTATCTTTATCTCTTCCGTCACCATGCTGTTTATAATCAACTTAGCCTTCTGTTCGGTGTATATCGCTTTTACTCCATTAAAGAAGTCATTGCCAACATCCATGTATTCTAGAATTTTCAACATAAAGTCCCAAATCACCTTATCGAATGCCTTCTCGGCATCCACAAACATCATTATAACTTGTTTGTCAATTCTAACAGATAAATATTCTAGCATATTGATTATGCATCTTGTGTTATTTCTCATCTGCCGCCCTGGCAGGAATCCCATCTGATCCTTGTGGATAATTTCTGATAACAACTTTTTCAGCCTTCTAGCTAGGATTCCTGCAAATATTTTGTAGTCTGTATTTAGCAGTGAAATTGGTCTATAATTTTTAACCTGGGTTAAGTCTGCATCTTGTTTAGGGATTAACGCAATATATGCTTCTTTCCATGTCCCAGGAATTTCTCCTTTCTTTAAGATGTTATTCATAGTCTCCTTCAAAGGTCCCACTAAAATAGATTTCATCTCCTTATAATAACCAGCCGTAAACCCATCAGGACCTGGTGCTTTACCCCTTTTTAAATCATTGATTGTTTCTTCTATCTCCTCATTACCTATTGGTATACTCAATCTTTGTTTATCCTCTACCGAAATTTTCTGCACCTTTTTCTCCTTCAAAAATCTTTCTATTCTCCTAATACCGATTCTCTCTTTGTCCTTATACAGACTTCTATAATAATTGGCAAACTCACTCCTGATTTCTTTGGGATCAGTTCTTTCTTCCCCCTCCACTATTATTTTATTTATTATACCTTGTTCCTTTCTTTTTTTAATCTGCCAGGCAAGCCATTTGCCTGGTTTGTTTGAGAACTCGAAATTTTTTTGTCTCAGTTTTTTGATATTCCACTCCACTTCTCTATTTATTATAGTAGCAAACTGAGCTTGTAGCATTTTTATTCTTTCTTTTGCCTTCTGGCAGTTAGGTTTTTGAGATAACTTTTGCTCATTTACCATTATCTGTTTTAGAATTTCCTCTTTATTCTTTTCCCTATTCCTGTTTTTAATTGCATTCTGTTGGATAAAGTATCCTCTTATTACCGCCTTACTTGCGTCCCAAACTACATTAATCTTTGTTCCTTTGTCACAATTGTCTGCAAAATAATCCGACAATTTTTTCTTTGCATTTTCGACAATTTTCTGGTCGTCTAAAAGATAGTCTTTAAGTCTCCATCTGAAAGATCTTGTCTCTAAACTTTCTAGTTCTAGCTCTATCGGACTATGATCTGATATAACTTTCGGTCTTATTTCTATTAGTTTGATTCTTGGACATAATTCGCTGGAGAGCCATATCTGATCTATGCGTGACATCGATTGGTTAGGTTCGGAATGATAAGTGAATTGTTTATCCAGTGGATGTCTGAGGCGCCAGACATCCATCAGGTTGCAGTTTTCCACCATTGAGAAAAATGGTTTTGGTAGTTTTCCTTCTTTGTTTATGCCATCTCTAAGTTTATCCATTTCTAACGAGACGACACCGTTCATGTCGCCCATTAGAATTATTTTTTGGTCCATATAATCCCATAGCCTCTCTTCTAATTTTTTAAAGAATTCAGTTTTACTACCATTCGGGGCGTACGCCCCCACAACCACCAGTTTTTCTCCTTGCCAGTTGATGTTAACCCCTATCACCCTCCCCTCTTCATCCTTAAATAGCGTTTTAGCTTCTATCTTGTTCTTAATATAAAGTACAACACCTCTTTTCTTTTCTTTGTCTGAGGATTCAAATTCGTTTCCCAATCTTTTATTAATTAGCACTTTTTTGTGTCTTCTGGCTACATGCGTCTCCTGAAGACAAATAATATCCAGATTTTTTTTCTTCAGATATTGCTCAATTTTATTTCTCCGTTTTTTATCGTTCATCCCGTTAACATTCCAATTCCAAATTTTTAGTCCCATAATGCTAGATTTTTACTTGACTTTTCTTTACGTTAACCTTTCTTTTATAAGTGACCTGAGTCCTCCTTTTCCTCCTCTACTTCCTCTTCTGATCCGCTTCCCTCCCCCTCCCCCACTCCTGGATCTTCTGTTACTCCTCCCTCTACACCTCCTGAACCATTTGATTCCATTCTCAACTCTTTATATTTCCTAAGAAACTTCCCAGTTTCTTCCTGACTTAATAGCCTGTGTCTCTTGCCTCTATACATAAATGAGACCCCTTCCGGGAATTCCCATCTAAACTCTATCTTGTTTTTCTTCAATGTCTGCACCAAAGATTTGTAAGAGTCTCTTCGTTTAAGTAACCTGATTGGGACATCTTTAAAGATAATTATATAGCTCCCATCTATATTCAACCTCTTTTCCCTATTCCTCTGGAGAATCCTATTTCTCATTTCTTTATCCTTAAATACAATCAGACAGTCGCCTATAGGTTTTCTAGCTCTTGTTGTGTTAACGCGCATTCTAAATGCATTCTGTATATTTTTGGCCATTTCCTCCGGTGGTATCCCCAACCAATCCGCTAGCTCCTTTGTCAATTTCTCTTTTATATTTTCATTTTGCGTCTCAGGCACCGCTCTAAACCTCAGATTAATCTCCCTCTGTTTTAATTCATTCATGGCTATAATATCCTTCATTTCCTCCTGTGCCTTATTCAGATCCATCACTTCTGCTTTAATCCTTTCTTTCTCCCTTTTAATATCTTTTAATTCCAACTTTGTCTTCTTTAATCCTTCTTCCGTGAGCTGCGTTCTTCTAAGTACCTCTTTCATTTGGCCCTTAAGTTCGTTAACAGTTTCATCTATCTTTTTATCCATTTTCCCAATCCTATTATCCACATGTTCTAATTTGTGCTCTAAATTAACTTGACTCTGTTTGATCTCCGCAAACATCTTCAAAATATCTGACTTAAAGTCTCCCTCTTGTTTGGAGCCCCTCCTGTCTCCAGAGGGCCCACCATTTGTCGCTTTCTTCCCGGTAAGTGACATTTTACACAGTTATTTTACACAGTTATAACCCCCCCTCACAGTCCTGAGTAGTATCTTTCCCACCGTAATTTATATCCACTACCTTCCTTTATATCCTTTATATCCCCCGCTTTATCCTTTTTCCTTAAGTCCACTTACTTCCTTAGTATTGCTATTCAAAATTCCCAATCTTTTATATACATATGTTTTCCAAAAAAAAAAAAAAAAAAAAAAAAAAATCAGAATATAAAGTCAGTATAGGGTTCTTGCTACAAAATTGTCCTCTCAATGCGGAGTTCTTCAATTCCGGGGGTTCTTCCTGCCTTCAATCAGGCTAATCCTTATGCTAGGTAAACCTGCGGGGGGGACTTAATAAAAAGGGAAGTAGAACAAAACAACGAGCAGAGAAAGGAAAGGTAAAGAAGGGAGAAAAAGGGGGGGGGGAAGTCAATCGAAGATCACGTAGACTTCATCTTGTCGCTAGAGGTCGCCAGGTCTCTACAAACTGATGTTCTAGAAATGTGTCGAAATCTGCCTTCCCCAATTACTCGGCGTTATTTGCAGGAGCGTTACTTAGTGAGTAAATAGCAGTCCTCGGTGTTTCTTAATGAATAAATAGCAATCCTCAAATTCCAGTCTCAAACCAAGTGAGAAAAAGTAGAATAAGTAGAGATTAGTCCGTTTTTCCACCCTTCGTACGCACAATTAGTTCTTAATAGTAGCGGAGCTCTCTCTTCCGCATTTATCTCTTGTATTCTAACGCCAAAATGGAGAGGACGCCCCTTCTCCTCTTCTCACCCTCCTGTTCACCAAGAACTCTGAGTCCTGCTACTTGTTTCTGGCTCCTTCCTCTTCCCCCCCTTTCCTTCCACGTACTTTGTGTTTAAATGTCTGGTAGTGGGAAGACGCTTAAGGAGAAACAACGTATCCGCTAAGGCAACACACTTTCACTTTCTCTCGCACTGGTGCCACACCGCGTTTAAGTAGATTTTGGCTATCGGCTGAACTCCGTTTACCTCTGTTTGTCGCTCCGATACTTCCTTAGTCTTCTTTTTGTCACGTAAATTCAAGTATTTTATGTTCGGAGTCCTTTAAACTGAGAGCGCTCCGCTTTCTCTGCAAGCTCAGGGCTTCGCTATCTGAAGGTAGGTAATGGCGCCCCTCGACCCGCTAAACCTCACCGCCGCGCTCTTCACCCCTTCCGAGGCTACCTGGCAGCCGGTTTGGTCGCTTTCTGGTCTCGCTGGGAACCAGACCTTCTGAACACCCTTCAGAAGGGTTTTGGGGGGGTCTCCGCGCCCTGGAGTTGCCCCCTGACCTTCAAAATAGCTTGAGTTCTCCCTCCCGGTGAGAACTCTGCTTGCGCTGGGATCGCGGTGCACCGGAAGTCTCGGAACCCCTGGAATCTTGTACCGCTCAGTGATTGGGGTGGCATGAAAGAGTATATTCATTTGTATGGAGTCTTTAAAGTGAAACTAGCCCTGCAATTCTGAACATTGTCACCCTGATCCAAAGTCCTGTGCACACTGCTCCTTTTTGTATAGGTTCCTCTCTTAACTTTGACACAGAACTTTGACACATGTTGGAAGTGTAATGAATTTGAGGGCTCTTTTATTCACAGGTGGTGGTCCTGTAAAATAATTAAGGAATATTGGGAAACTATGTATAATGAATTAAAAAAGATACCTAAAAAAACTTTCCCCAGAACATACAAGATTTTCCTCTTGAGGATGTCAACAACGGAGGTCCCCCAAAAGACAAAAGTGTTTATTACCATATGCCACCACCGCAGCTAGAACCTTATTGGCACAAGGTGGAGAACAAGTGTAGTACCCGCTAAGAAAGAATGGCAGTGCAAATTGTTTGAATATGCTGAACTGGCTGCTCTGACGAACAGGATAAGAGAAAACAGAGATAAGGAATCTAAGGAGGAATGGATCATGTTTATTGACTATTTCAAGAACCAGTAGAGACAAATACATAGCTTAGCAGGTCTCGTTTCAATCCAGCAAAGTTGACATAGATAGAGTACTTAATAGATAACAAAATGGACGATTAAAAAGAAGTGGAGTAGTAGAAAAGCAAAAGGAACCAGGAAAAGTGTGGAAGGGAAGTCATATGGTTTATGTAGATATGCTGTATTTGGTACAGTTGTAAGTGGGACAGGTGGAGGGGAGAGGGGTTAAATATTCTCTCTGTTCCTGTTTTTGAAAATGCAAATAAATAAATAAATAAATAATAAAAAAAAACTTTGACAGAGAGCAGACCCATATGCAAATTTATTTGCACTGATGCTGCTGCACAGTCAAAATGTAAATGGAGAAGTCCCCACAGGTTGGGGGGGGGGGAACCTCTGTATCAGTTTGAATCCTTGTACTTCCCTGGGGTGAGAGGAAAAGGCTGCTATTCAAGTGGCAGAGTGCATGCTTTGCATGCAAATGTCCCCCAGCATCTCCACCAAGGACTGATGAAAAGCCAAGTCTGAAACCCTGGAGAGCCAGTCATTGTAGACGATAGACTGCTCAGTGGGTTAATAGTGTGACTCAGTTTCCTGTTTCATATGGGTGGTATTCAACGACGTTTTACTCAGGTGGTCATCTTGTAGACACCAGCTAGGTCCAGTTACGTGTTGTGACCTTGAGAGGCAGGATCATGAGACAGCTATAGCTCCAGTTTGAGAAGATTTTTATTTTACTTGTGTTTAAAGGACCCTTGGAGTCCCTTCCGATTCTGCAATCCTATGATTCTATGAAATGCTGAGTAGTCTGCTTTGCTTAGTGTGATTAGACTCTGTGTAGGTTTATTGTGCATTTTATGTCTCATACTTGCTGTGCAACTAATAAAACTTGGTCAACACCCAAAAGTGTGTTTATTGCCTCTGAATCCAAAACAGCAGCTGCCCTTGGCACAACATGGAGGGACAGAGACCCCTGTTTGTGCCAAGACTGTTGTACCACAGATTTGAAGTGGGCCAGGCTATTGTACTTCCTCTTGAGTATTTTCCAGAGTACACCAATTCCTCTTTCATTCTGATGCTCTAAGAAGCTACAGAAGGGATGGAGAACCAGTTGGCCTACAACTCCCACCATTCTTTACTATTGGCCATGCCTACTGGGGCAAGCAGGAGCAAGAACCCACCAACATATGGCAGGCAATACTCTATAGGTTGGCCATGATGCCACATAGACAATCTAGGACATAAGAGCTACCTGAAAATTCAAGTGTATATGTGGATTTTTTTTCCAGCCAGATGTTTTGCCTCTGTCACAGGCAATATGCCTCTGAATACCAGCTGCTATAAATCACAAGTGGGGAGAGTGCAGTTACATTCAGATGTCACTTGTGGACTTTCCATGGGCATCGGTTAGCCACTGTGTGAAGAGGATGCCGCTATGATAGAAATATGCCCGCCAAAGAGTGCTGTGAGAGCCTAGGACTTGCCAATCAGAAGGTTGGCAGTTCGAAACCCTGCGATGGAGTGAGCTCCCGTTGCTCGGTCCCAGCTCCTGCCAACCTAGCAGTTCGAAAGCATGTCAAAGTACAAGTAGATGAATAGGTACCACTCCGGCAGGAAGGTAAACAGCATTTCCGTGCACTGCTCTGGTTCACCAGAAGTGGCTTAGTCATGCAGGCCACATGATCTGGAAGCTGTATGCCGGCTCCCTCGGCCAATAAAGTGAGATGAGCGCCGCAACCCCAGAGTTGGCCACGACTGGACCTAATGGTCAGGGGTCCTTTTTACCTTTACCTTTACCAGAGAAGAATGGCAAATTAAACTGTTGGACTACGCCGAAACGGCAAAATTGGCCGGAAGGCTCAGGAACCAAGAAGACAAAAGTTTCAAGAAAGAATGGGAAATATTTATAATGTATTTAAGAGACCACTGTAAGCAAATGAAAACATTAGCAGGATTTTAACAACACTTGTAATGTAAGAAATACTTTGGACAATATGGAGGGATTTAAAATATGGATGACGAAATAACATGCAATTAGAAATGTTGACAACAGGAACCATGGAGGGGATGGTGGGAAGTCTAGATCAGGGGTCAGCAAACGTTTTCAGCAGGGGGCCGGTCCACTGTCCCTGAGACCTTGTGGGGGGCCAGACTATATTTTGAAAAAAATAATAATGAACAAATTCCTATGCCGCACAAATAACCCAGAGATGCATTTTAAATAAAAGGACACATTCTACTCATGTAAAAACACGCTGATTCCCGGACCATTCATGAGCTGGATTTAGAAGGCGATTGGGACGGATCTGGCCCCCAGGCCCTAGTTTGCCTACCCATGGTCTAGAGATTCAGAGAACTCTCTAAATCTGAGTATGTCTCTGATATTGTTATAACTTTACACTTGTAAAATCAAATAAAAATTATTTACAAAAAGAAAAAAAGATAGATATTTGCTCTAATCCACGAAGACTCTTCTTACATTTCACATAAATCTTGCAACTGTGGTATTTTTTAAATAACACATACTCTCCAAAAGAGAAGAGAATGTAGTTTTTATTATTAATATTGTGGACTTCAAGGCAATCTTCCAGACTACAAATCTTGCTATTTTTATTTTTATTTTATTTTTGAATGGCTGTGTTTTGTTGTTTTTTTAATATGGCTTTGGCTTTGCCTCCAGTTTCTCTCCATTAAATTATCTTCTATTTGACCGAGACAAAGAAATACCTTTATGTTTGTGTTCCAGCTATGTATTTATTTTTTATTTTTTGGTTGGGAGCCCAGACTCTGCGTATAATGCTTATATTTAGCATCAAATAATTGAATTTGCACAGCCTATACAAGACTCAAGAGTGCAACTATTTATGTCTTATTCTTTTGTCCTTGAAGGGAAAAAAATTGTTTATGTATCAAAAGAACATTAATGGAACCTGCGAGAACACTGGCCTATTCAAACAACACCTTATTGTACTACTTTCATCCAAGCTCCTCATACTAGCTTAGTTATCAGGCCCAACACAGCAGATAGCTCATTGGAAGAGCACAAAATTTGCCGGCAACTTCTCCTAGGTTCAGTCACTGACATTGGAAAAACACTGTCTGCAACCTTGGAGAGTTTCTGCCAATCAATGTGGACATTGCTGAGCTAGATAGACCAATGACCTGGCTTCATATCAGACTATCCTAGGTAGTCATGCACAGGAAAAGTGGTTTCGTAGATGCCAATGGCTCTTCAAATGAGCTAAAGATGCAACAGTAGAGGATTCCTGACAATGCAATATTCACATCCCCCCCCCCCCTTCTCAGTGGCCCCTGCATCTTTCATATTGATAGAGTTAGGCAAACCCTACCTCTGAAAAATTCCCTGGGGGGACATGGAAATTGTAGTCCAATAGTGGCTACCCTCAAGTAAAATAGAGGTCTTTACTACTCATTTTTCAAAATATAACCAATAAATAAAATCCTCATTAGGAGAAAGGGGCAAGGGGGAAAGACCTTGCTGAAGATGGTCTAGAACCACAGAATTCCTAGGGGCTGAGCTGGAGTGCTGCTCTGTGAGACATAGCCCCTCTTTGGAAAGTTTTGGATCTTCTTGGATCCAAGTGATTTTAGGGATTCCACTCCCTGCTCCATCTATCCATGTTCTGCTTGATTTCTGCCATTCCCTGTCCCTTCCTCTATATACTCTCCCCTTCCTATGAGCACAGTTTGTCTGTGAAATATAGTGCCTTCCAATGCAATGTAGAATCGTCTCTCTGTGTGTCTCTGTCACTATATCTTTCATCTATCTATATCATCTATCATCTATCTATCATCTATCTATCATCTATCTATCTATCTATCATCTATCTATCTATCTATCTATCTATCTATCATCTATCTATCTATCATCTATCTATATCTATCTATCATCTATCTATCTATCTATCTATCTATCTATCTATCTATCTATCATCTATCTATTATCTATCTATCTATCATCTATCTATCTATCTATCTATCTATCTATCTATCATCTATCATCTATCTATCTATCTATCTATCTATCTATCTATCTATCTATCTATATCTATCATCTATCTATCTATCTATCTATCTATCTATCTATCATCTATCTATCTATCTATCTATCATCTATCTATCATCTATCTATCTATCTATCTATCTATCTATCATCTATCTATCATCTATCTATCTATCTATCTATCTATCTATCTATCTATCTATCTATCATCTATCTATCTATCTATCTATCTATCTATCTATCTATCATCTGTCTCTATCATCATCTGATGCAGCAAACCTCTTTTGCTTCCCCCAGTTCAACTTCTCATTCCTCTCTCCACATCTGCCTGACCTTCCTGGACCAGCCGGATGACCAGCAATCCTGCTTCACCATTTGATTTGATAATTGAAATCAATTCTCTAGAGATGTCGCTGGATCTGTCCAGGGCCTAACACTTGTGAAACACCTCCACCCCCACCCCCACTCACACGCTCTTTCTTTATTACCTTTCCCACTTCCATATTTAATTCTTCAGCCTGTATCCTTAGCAGGGAAGTTTTACATTCTGAGTTATAGCACTGGATTTATTTAAACATACAGTGCTTTGAGGAAAATATAATGAGGCATTAACTTTCCTCTTTGGCAGAACTAGTTCTGTGCTAAAAAGAAGAGGTGGAAAGATCTAATGCTATCCATCAGAGCTGTAAAGGTGTGCGTGTGAATTCCACCAAGATATAGCAAAAAATGTGCATTGTGTAAGTTGATATTATTATAAGCTTAGAATGTTCCTAAGCATTTTTCTTAGTGCTGGAAATGTATGGACATGGGAAGAAATGATCATATTCAGATGTTGGGAAGGAAAGCATAGTATCTGTGTAAACTTAAATATTATGTCTTTCATTTCCCTTTTCATAAAAGAGTTCCCATAAAGCAGGGATGGACTCCAGCTCCCATCGTTCTTGACCTTCGGCCATGCTGGCTGGGTCTGATGGGAGGTTGGAGTCCAGCAACATCTGGGAAGCTGCAGGTTCCCCATCCCTGCCTTGAAAGGAAACACACTGATTACTATCAGCTAATAAAAAATACGGAAGCATCCAGCTAATTAATTAATTCTCAGTAGACTACATAAATATATGTTATTCCCTGTTTGCTTTGGCAGATGACAAAGAAAGTGGAGACAGAAACCCAATGCAACATCTTTGAGGAAAATAGGAAGCAACATGCCTGCAGCCCAGCATAGTAGATAGAACATGAATTTGCATTTCAAAGTTCCTGGAGCTCATTCTTTGAGATTACACTGACAATCACTATTGAAGTAGTCTTGGATCAGACCAACTGCAGCCTGCCTTTAAGGGGGAAAAGATTATTTATTTGACAGGGCATGACTGAGAACCATCTGACTTTCTGCCCTCTATGCAACATCATCCTTGGGGCAGGGTAAAAATGAAAGAAGAAGAAGAAATGCTTTCATGATTACAAGGATAACCAGGAGGTGGAGAAGGAGATTTCCCTGCTCTGCAAGATGGCTGTACAAAGACATCTTTTTCTACTGACCCCATAGATGATATGTGATTGAACTGTCAGAGCTCTGAGCTGGTAGACTGGCAAGTACCACTTCAGATCACCAATGAAGGCAACTGCATTTGAAGTATAATAAAATCTGTGCAAATAGTATACTAGCACCTCAGGAAGAGTGGTGTTACCTTAAAAAAGGGTAAAAGACCCCTGGACGGTTAAGTCCAGTCAAAGGTGACTATGGGGTTGTGGCACTCATCTCGCTTTCAGGCCGAGGGAGCCGGTGTTTGTCCACAGGCAGCTTTCCGGGTCATGCGGCCAGCAGGCCTAAACCACTTCTGGTGCAACAGAACACCGTGACAGAAATCAGAGCGCATGGAAATGCTGTTTACCTTCCTGCCACAGCGGTACCTATTTATCTACTTGAACTGGTGTGCTTTTGAACTGCTATGTTGGCAGGAGCTGGGACAGAGCAATGGGAGCTCACTCTGTCATGGGGATTCAAACCGCTGACCTTCCAATTGGCAAGTCCAAGAGGCTCAGTGGTTTAGACCACAGCACTACCTGCACCCCTAAAGTCCCTTACTACTTTGCCTGCTATTTTCAATATTTTCAATATTATTATTTTTTAAATAAAATAAAAATAAAGGGAAACATTTGAAAATGTGAAAAATGCCTCACCCCCAAAAGGATATTGTAGATCTGGAAAAAGTTCACACGTGCACAACATCATGCGCACAACATTGCACACTCATGATTCCTCCCCCCACATCAATATTGGGTACAACTCAGCACTTCTGACCCAGACCAAACACCCCACAGGATTTCCACATCCTGGCAAACTGCCCCTCTTTTCTCCCTTACTTGGGCTTTGCCTTGGACCAAGCCTCAGTTGCTTTTGCCAGTGAACATACCTCTGGAGTTACAACGAGATTAAAGTTGTGGCATCGTTTAAGAAATAAATACAAGACCTGTGCAATTTTCACTGCCTCTTTTCCATGTGTTTCCACGCATCAAGCCATGTTACAATTCAAGCTGATGCACCAGAAGATGGAATGGAATGCAATCTCAGATAATAGCATTGGAAGTCATTATTCTGAAAGTCATAGTAAAAGACTCCATTAAGAGTAATACCTTTAATTAGGTAATAAGACATGACAGTTGGTGCATTTCTCAGCAGAAAGATGAACCGGATAACCTAATGGATCTTTCTCCATCTCTAATTCTAGTGATTTTTTTATTTTAATTTTGCCTGTTGTGAAAGGCGCAGCACTGATGGCTGAGTGACCTTAACAACTTTCAAAAGTTCATTAGTCACTTTGAAACTGATGATCTGTCCCTGTAATACATAATGAATGGAGAGATGTAAATATTTTTCTTCCGTGCCCTCAGATATGAAGCGAAAGCCTGTGCAGCTTTAACTGCAGTAATTAACAAAACCCGGCAAATGAGGAAACATTGAGTTTGGAATTAATGGCATACGTGGGTGAGCAACTTCAGAGTCTGGGGATCGAGGAGCGGCAGAGTTCATTATCCTGCCATGAGTCAGGCACCTTGAACATGGAGTTGGCTATCGGGCAAAAAATATCAGCTCTGCCACCAGGGTGGAACCAGAGTGGACAGACCTCTATTTGAAAGGATGTCCTGTCCAAGCCCAGTTTAAAGATAAAGAAAACATTCTGGGGAAATGCTTGTGGATGAAACAGATCTATGTATTAGTCTGTGTTCAATCCAAGATGGGTCCAGACAGATGGGTGCATGACACCCGCCTTTTTTGTGGATTCCACCTCGTTGCTCTGCAAAGCAAAACCAATGTGGAAGCAGCATTAGAATACCTTCATGCATGAGACTTTAATCCGGTTTGTGATGCTCATATAAAGCATGCATTGGCCAGATGGTTAATTCATGTGGTGGTTGCCTTTCCCTCACTGACAATCCTCGGGCAGCCATACACGAAACAGCTATCTGAGCCTCATGTCTGAAAACTCTTGGCATGCCTAACTCAGTTCTTCAGAAGGGGAAATGGTGATCAGAAACACCTCTCAAAGCTTGTGTCTGTTAGCAAAATTCACCGAGAGAAACAGAAGCCAGCCTGTTACAGGGCTTGTTAGTTTTGAAGCTATTGTACTTGTAGTTGTCAGGATGAACTTTTACACGGAGCCGATTGAGCAAGCTCTGCATGTCACATTGGAGAAATCCGCATTACGCCAGCTCAGCTTTTTCTTTAAAAAGAATCTTCTCTCTCTTCTCCCTTGTCATCTTGAGTGAGTCATGTCACAATTAGTGACTCTATCAGAATAATGAGTTGGTTGGGCAGTAGGCTCACCTGTAAGTTTAAGCAAATCTTACTTGGTTCCTCAAACAGAGCAGGGATAATCCCTTCATATCTACCACCTTTCTCCTGATATGTACTGTGCTCTGTGATGTTTATCAGACCTTCTTTTTTAGTCCTTCCTACATATGACCCGGAAGCTGTACGCTGGCTCCCTTGGCCAATAAAGCGAGATGAGCGCCGCAACCCCAGTCGTCCGTGACTGGACCTAACGGTCAGGGGTCCCTTTACCTGTACCTTTTTACTTTTTAGTCATATTCCCTCCCCAGTTTATTTCTGATTACAATTATGCTTTTTTACTTACTTTCCCCCTCTTTTACTGGTTTTGCTTCTTTGTTATCACCAGCAACTGCTATAAAGAAATTAAGTGGATGAATCATTCCCCATGTCAAGATCTTCAGGTGTCACTTTTAACACAGCAAACTGCTGTGTTTGACCAATTTCTTAAAAAAGTTGGCAACTTTTCTTCTGATCCTCCAGCTCTCAGCATTGCCTATCTCGGTGTGCTCCATTTGCTCTTGCTTCCTTGTTCTGAAGAACGGCACACTTGGCTGTGTAAATGATCTAGCCCAACACATGTTACATAAGGGCAGAAGTTTATGTTATTGTGACACATTCAAATGTGTGCTCAAGGACACCAATAATTGGGTTCCTTTGGAAGCCAGGGAACTACCCCAGGGGGTGAAGGCAATCAAGGCAGGGCTTGGAGTGTGCTGAAAAGGATTATCAGGGATCCCAGGTGAGACACTGCCATGAGTATTAGTTTTGCTGCCTGTATATTCATATGGTGTGTGGAGGGGCTCCACTGCATCCTGATATACATGCACAAAGCTTTTCCACACCAGGAGGAAGACTGGCCTAATGAAGAATGTTAGATCAGATTCTCTTAAGCCCATTGATTTCAGTAGACTTACACATACCTAACCCTGTGTTAGAATGTGACTAATGATATCTCTAAGCATAGAATAGGCTCATCCAAGGACAGATGGCTATAGCAAGTTCTTTTAGGATAATTGACACAAATGTAATGGGTGCTCAAGGCTGCTGAACACACACACTAACTGCCCTTAGTTTCGCAAAGATACCCTTGAAAGAAAATAGAAATACCATAATCTCTCTGCTTTCAGTGCTGCGACTTTTGCCGAAGGTGGAAGAGAATGCCTCTAAATAAATTATGATATTAACGGGGAAATAAATACATTATCTCAAATCCAATCTCTTTTCCCCTCCCCCCCCCCTCTAGCAGTAATTTGTATTCTTAAGATTCATTAGCTCTCCTGGTTGCCGTTTCATATCTCGGAAAAAAGGGGGAACCAATGAAAATTCAAGCTCATACCTTGGCGGTTATTAAGTAGCCAGTCTGGGTTGTCAAACAAGTGATAAATACTTTAGCAACCCTTTATGGATGCTAAGCTAGACAAATATGTCTTAATGACTTGGAATCATTTTATCTACCATTCTGAAGAAGCACAACAATTTGCTATAACTTCATTTAGTGCCAATATGTTTCTGGAAAAGTGAGGATATTGTGATGCACATAAAACAGACAAGGTGGCCTTTAGAAGGGGCGAAAGGTGTTTCTCTCTGTTTTGTGTTTCGTATGGTATGTGATCATTCTGCAATAGCAGAATGCCAAGTCACTAATTCTGAATGCTGGGTGACAGAACATAAGAAGAGTCAGGTGAAAGGCAAGCTTAATTCAGCATCCTGTTCTTACAGCCCCCACCCCACCCCACCATGCCCATGGGAGGCTGGTTAGTAGGACTTGAGCAAAACAGTGCACTCCACACTCGTGATTCTCACCAAACTGCCTACAGGCCACTTTTAAGAATGGCTCTCATACAGATATCTTCCTCGTAGTTCTCTGCTATACTACATTCCCCCCAACATGGTGCCCTCCCAGTGTTTCGAACTCCAGCTCCTATCAGCCCCTGCCAGCACATCCATTTTTGCTGTTGTGGTGATTTAATTGTTGAACTGATCTTACCATCAACATGTTTGCCCTTACTTTTCCCTCCTCAAAATAAGCCCATTTCATCTAGTCCGGCCCTTTGACTTAGCTCTTCCCTTTAGGCTCAAATATATTTTGCTCTGAAGATGCTGAATGCTGAAGACCCACTCTCTTTTGACACTTGAGGTGTGTATTTCTAGGACACACCTTATTTTTGTGATTGTAAATTTTTTAAATCTGTTTTTAATGCTGTGTTTTAATGTTATAACCTGCCTTGGGACCTTAGGGTGAAGGGTGGGTAACAACAACAACAACAACAACAACAACAACAACAACAACACCCAGTGCTTTTCTTCTTGAAAATAAAGATACTGGTACTCACCATGAAGTTGTTAAGCAAGTGCTACACTTTTAACCAGTTCTTTTCTTCTGGGGAAAAAAAAGGGCTGGTACTGCGTACCTTTGAGTATCCCCAGAAAAAAAAAGCACTGATGATACCAATGTTTCTGCAAACAAATCAGGATGAATGCTCAGTAAACAGGCCATCTGAAAGCACCCTACAACTTATAAGGAACATGAGGAGAACTAGACATGAAGATGTCATTTATGGCAATAGCTTCATCTGTCTCCTAACCTGTAGATCAGCCACTTAGGAGTAAAAAGCCTCCATTGTGGTGTACAAGTGGTAAACCATATTTTATAAGGCTAACTACCAGCCATGTGTTGTGGCCTGCTTGGTGTGTGACAACCCAATGAGGCACTGGAAACCAGAGGTTGGTTGAATCCTTGATGGGCCACCATGAAAGGTTGGTGGACTGAGTTTAGCATTGTTCATTCTGACTTGTCTAAGGCTGCCTTCATGTCTGCTGTGATTTTGGGGAGCATGTTAACAACGAATGCTTACAAATAAATATAGACCTGCCTGCAAGTCATGGAAACGTTGACAAACAGAGAGAAACCCTCCTTTGTGGTTTATTAGTTGCCCACTATACTTGGCATGCAGATCAATAAAATGTTTTCTCCCAACGTCAACTGACTAGTTTGCTAGTAAATAAATATATATTTCCCAATGAGCATTTGTGAGCCTGTGAGTTATGAGACTCTCATACTCTTGTGAAAGAAATATAATAATCACCTGTCACTGGTGTGGTTTTCTGGTGCTGCTCCCACCCAATTCATCAAAGGCACACCATCCCATGGGAAGCAGAATATATACTGCAATTAAATGTATGTCACAAAAAGTCCATTTTGCAGGAATTGATGTTTTACCCCAGTTGTTAGAGTCATAATGCAAAGTTTTAGATGACATAAATTTGTAAGTCTTTGAGAGAAGCGGCCAACCTGTTTGACAGCTGTGCAACATGGTAAGTCCAATGAATGAGATAGGTGCTAATGTTATGAGCAGCACAGGCTGCCACCCATGCCTTTGCCTCTGGTCTTGTGAGTAGTGCAGTGCGGGGAAGCCATACCAGAGAAGAAGAACCACTTGGGCCCGTAAGCCCCTCTATTGAGACACACCACTAACACAGTCTTCACAGGTTGATTGTCCATGGTCAAACCCATCGGCTGTGTTTTGCAAAGGTTTGCTCTCAATCCACATGTTAGCATTCCTCTCTCCACAAGTGAATGGCAGAACCATTATGGGTACAGGAACTCCATGTGAACTCTTATTAGAAACCTCTGGACTGGCAGATCACATTAAGGGTAGTGTCAGGGAACTGCCATAGGTTCAGGGGCGAGAGGGGAAAAGCCGGATGGGTTACAGAGAGCCCCCAAAGATCATGGGAAGCAGCACTTCCTCAGCCGAGGAAGGTAGCCACGCCTGTAGTGGAGGGGAGATGCAGGGGGCAGAGGAGGCAAGGCGGTGCCAGGACACCTTGCTGGAGCAAAGTGGGGAGGAGGGAGGTCCCCCATTACCCAAGCCTTCCTTGAGCAGAAAGCTTCCATGCAGAGGGGAGGCGCAGACTGGGAGTCAAGAAACTACTCTGCTGGGGAAGGTTTAAGGACCGCCCACTCTCAGATTCTGCCAGTGAATGAGCAAGACACGGAATACACGCGCTCTGAATTCTAAAGGTTTTTATCACTAATAAGAAAACTTTAGAACACACTTGTGAGGCATATTGCCTGATTGCTCTTGAGCAACCAACTGATACCTCTAACAGGTAGGATGCCAAACAAGGTTCTCCATTTAGAGAGGAATAATCAGATGCACATATACAGTGGTACCTCCGTTTACAACTTAAATCATTCTGGAGATCCGTTCTTAACCTGAAACTGTTCTTAACCTGAGGCACGCTTTCACTAATGGGGCCTCCTCCTGCTGCTGCTGCTGCACTGCCGGTGAGCAACTTCCGCTCGCATCCCAGGGCAAAGTTCACTACCTGGAACACCTATTTCTGGGTTAGCGGAGCTCGTAACCCAAAGTGTTCGTAAGAAGGACAGTACGTAACCTGTGGTTCCACTGTATAGGAGGCAAGGGGACACCTGGCATGGCAGAAGAAATGTGAAAAGGGTCTAGAGATCTTAGTAGACAACAAGGTAAAGGCAAAGGACCCCTGAATAGTAAAGTCCAGTACAAGGTGACTATGGGGTTGTGGAGCTTATCTCGCTTTCAGGCCAAGGGAGCCGGTGTTTGTCCACAGACAGCTTTCCGGGTCATGTGGCCAGCCTGGCTAAACCACTTCTGGCACAACACAACATCGTGAAAGAAACTATAGTGCATGGAAACACCATTTACCTTCCTGCTGCAGAGGTCTTAGTAGACCACAAGCTTCACATGAGTCTACCGTGTGAAGCAGCAGCATATGATTTTCATACAACTCTGTGTAAAACAACAACAGTATTCAACAGTATTCAATTCAACAGTATTCAATGTTGCTAACGATGAACGGATATGTCAATTTCTCTTATTTCCTAATCTCAAATTCAGTTCACAACATTCCTGAACATCTTAAGAAGTCCTCATTAGCAGTTGGACAGCATAAGCTACAAGTATGTACATTTTTTTGCAAGCAGTTTCCTCTTCTGTAATGCATTTTTGTATGTCATTTGCACAAATATATGCATATTTATGTACCCTTTCTCCTAATATATACCTGTGTGGGTACATTTTTGGGTTGGGGAACTGCAGCTTAGAATTCAGATAAATGCCAGTTTTGAAGGATAGCAGCTTAATGGCTTGTTTGGGGAAATGTGGATTGCATTCATTGAAATGCGAATGGAACCAAATTTGTCCCCCATCATTAGCAAAATGCATGTCACACCTAATGCACCCCCCCTTTTCCACGGTTCTCTATCCAATGCCGTGTTTCCACTACCACCGTCTCCTCAAGCACAGTCCTGTAATCTTCTCTAATGATTGTAATTGCAATCATTCACTAATAAGCACAATAGTAAAAAGAAGGTGCATTCGGGGTCAGCACTGAGGTGATGGGTGAACCCGATGAAGGTCAGGATTTGCTCACTCTCAATTACACACTGCCTTATACTTTCATTTACAGTACTTTTTTCCTGAAGAAAGAAATGTGAACTTGGGCCAGCTACTAATCTTCTTCACCTGAGCTTCATCTCCCTGCCAAAGGTGAGGGAGAGAATGTCTATAACTGTGGGTGGGTGTGCAAAAGGTGAATGATATTTGATTGAGGTGGCCATGGGCTAAAAAGCTGAGCTAAATACTTTTACAATTGAGCCCGATCCACATACCACCTCATTTATATATTCCACTCTCCTCAAGTTGTTATTGTCTTTTATTAAATGGATTTATAAAAGGAATTTGGTGGTTCAGACTCAAACCAAGCACACACACACACACACACACACATATATGCAAAAAAAATTACACACATTATATGTGAAGCCCCATTGTGTACATAGGAAGGCACTGGACATAGTAAAAGATCCATCGCATCCTGGTCGCTGTCTCTTCGAGCTCCTGCCGTCGGGACGGAGATACAGGACGATGAAGACAAGAACGAGCCGTCTCAAGAACAGCTTCTTCTCCAGAGCGATCTCAGCCCTGAATGGGAAACCTGGACTTTGAAAGTTATCTAATCTTCCTTGCTGTATTATACTGTATTGTTTTAATTAGTGTTTTTATAGTTGTTCTGATTTTGTGTGGAGTGCCCTACCTGGGTGGATGGAGCAGCCAAGTAAATTTCGTTGTCCCTGAGAGGGGGCAATGACAATAAAGATATTATTATTATTATTATTATTATTATTATTATTATTATTATTATTTCAGAAGCATAATTTTTATATTAATAGATGTGTATTATATTTAGTTATATTCATTATTGAATGTACCTGTTTATCATAGAATCATAGAGCTGGAAGAGACCCTGAGGATCATCTAGTCCAATCTCCTGCACTGCAGGACTTTGCAGCTGTCCTTTACAGGGATCGGACCTGCAACCTTGGAGTTATCAGCATTATGCTCTAACCAACTGAGCTATCCCGTAGGTATATGTTGGTTACTTGAGGAAACAGAGGTGTGGAGGTCATACTCAAAGTAGACCCACTGAAATAAATGAACTTAAACCGATCTGTCTCATTTGTTTCAGTGGTTCAGTGCAAACCAAACCCATGGCCTACTGGGATGTGCAAGTTTTGAAGAGTGGATCTTGGCCTATGCCAGTGTAACTCCCTCAACCTGGCTGAGCTGGTGTTATGGACTGGTGAGAGGAATGGTGAGAGGCACAGCTGGGGGACACCCCAGGGAGCCCCCAGGGGGAAATGGTTCAGAGCCAGGCAGGGCCGGATTTAGGTTTGATGAGGCCCTAAGCTACTGAAGGTAATGGGGCCCTTTATATGTCCAGCTGTCCTTTGTCAACAACAAATCATCGCTGTATGGTATATGGTAATTTATGGACCTAATAGGTATCTAAAGCCATTTGCACATAACAAAATAACCAGTCCATGCAGAATATAGGCACCTTATATATAGAAATGAGCAAACCAGTGATATTTTAGGGAGCAGGATGGCAGGCGGGCCCCATTTTATTTTATTTGCTTTTTATCTTATATTTCGGAAATGTACATCCAGTTTTTTCCCCTTAAATTTTTTTTGGGGCCCCCCAAGAGAGTGGGGCCCTAAGCTATAGCTTGTTTAGCTTATACATAAATCCGGCACTGGAGCCAGGGGACTGGTGATGGGATGACGATGAGTGGTCAGAGAGAGAAGGAGCAAACTGAGGGGAGGAGGAGCTGTCGGAAGCTGAAGAGGTGACAGGGTTTAGCAAACAAGAAGAGACTGTAACAGAGCACAGTTCAGACACTGGGGCAGAAGCAGAGGCTGCAGAGGGTGGAGCCAGGAGCCAGAGAGGCAGGATGCTGAGGAAGCCAGCATCTGCTCTTGCTGCTGTTGGAATTCAGGCTCGGTCAGAGGTATGTGCCTATCTCTCCAGGCACCGGCTGAATTCTTTTGACCTCCCTCCGGCGACTCCCGGCAGGAAAAACACACGAGGTCCGTTCCGGCGATTTTCCTCAGGCTGTGAGAAAAACACACCAACTGCTTCTCCTCCTCCCTGCTCCCTGCATATCCCCAGGGAGGGGAATCAGACTCAGACAGAAATGTATCTACATTGCTTTTATTCCTGTCTTCAGCAGTCATACAGTGAAAGATGTCTGCTCTCTTCAACAAACTGAGAGAAACTCCTAACTCCACCCATGTACATCCTGTACAGGTCATATGACACACACTGAGCTCACATCCTGTGCTCAATAAGGAGAATGGACTGCCCCTTTGTTTCCATGGCAACAGTCACATACATCCTGTCTGGCTTTGCAGCCACAAGCAGCTGACTGAGCTGCTAGAGCCTTTGCTTGCTGCAGCATTGCTGCTTTAGAATAACAGCTGCAACCAGATCCTCTCCCCCTGGTTTCCTAGAACATGCCAAAAATGAAAGGGGCAGAGCAGAGGGTGGTTGTGCACATACACAGCCTGAGACTGTGTGGGAAAACAGGTGGTACATGACACCAGTCAAGCTTGCAAAAATATATCATCTGCCCTATAATAAATGTTGGAAATGTAAAGAGACCGAAGGTACATTCTTTCACCTCTGGTGGACGTGCCCAAGGATTAAGACCTTCTGGGAGATGATTTATAATGAAATGAAAAAGGTATTCAAATATACCTTCCTGAAGAAACCAGAGGCCTTTCTCCTGGGCATGGTAGGCCAATTGGTGCCAAAGAAGGACAGAACTTTCTTTATGTATGCAACAACAGCAGCAAGAATACTCATCGCGAAGTACTGGAAGACACAAGATCTACCCACCCAGGAAGAATGGCAGATGAAGGTGATGGACTATATGGAACTGGGGGAAATGACTGGCAGAATCCGATACCAGGGAGAAGAGTCGGTGGAGAAAGATTGGAGGAAATTTAAAGACTATTTACAGAAACATTGTAAAATTAATAACTGTTAGAAGGATGTTGGAATAATATTATATGATTTTAGCAGGAATGATATAAAGGATTTGGGAATAACTGACTGTTAATTGGTGAAAGGAGGAAAAGTAAAGTTACATTATATTAAGACAATTTAAGGGACAAAAATTTTAAAAGAGGGAAAGGATTTGCTGAAATGGATAATTGACCTAGAATACAAAAAAGGGAGGTGTGAGGAGGTCAAGGAAATAAGCTAATGAAAGATTAGTAATGAGGAGATCTGATGTATTTTTCTTTGCGTTTTTGTTTCTGTTTAATGGGTTTTATTTTTCTGTTTTTTCATATTGTGATGTGTTGTTTTGTTTTTGTTTAATGTGGTATTTTTATTTTTTCATTCTGTAACCTTTAAAATGTTAATAAATATTACTATATATATATATATATATATATATATAATCTATATATATATAGATTAGCTAAAAAAGAGAGAGAGAGAGAGAGAGACTGTGTGGGAAAGACCCTGGAGAGGAGGAGACTTAAGGGGCACTGGGAAGGTGTGGACTTTCAGTCCTCACAACATTGAGGCAAGACCTCCTAGAAAGAGTTGCTGAGACCACTAGGCCAAAGCTGTGGATCGCTTCCTTGAATAGTTAACTTCACTGGAGGACTTCCGGGTTGGCACGACTGGCTAATGGCGGATTCCCTCCGAGCTCCGGAGGGAATTGGCTTAGCAGGGGGCTGGGTCTTGCCGTGCCGGCGACACGGGGACCCTTAAAAACCACGGGCACGGAGCCCGTGGACATGGTGACTCGGCGGGACACCATAAGCGCCCTCCCGACTCGTGAAGGAGCCTTTTTAAAGGCTACGGATTGGGTGCCAGGGAGTGGCGTGGTGCTGTGAGTCCTCCGCTTCCCCTGCCGAGTGAAGCCGCAAGCCATTCTTCGGTCAGCGCTGACTTCTTCCTATTAAATTTGGACTTAAAAGCAAGAACAACAACCCGTGAGTAATTTGAAAACTGGATTACAATATATTTGGCTTTGGATTTGGCACGAGCGGGGGAGCTGAAAAAAAGGAAGTCCGTCTCCCCCCTATTGTAAACAGCTCAAAGCAAGGACCTGTCAACTAAGGTCGCGGGAAGAGCCGCCGGGATTGGATAAAGATACAAATTCCACGGATTTAAAAGGACTAAGTTAATGTGCCGGAGGACTAGAGTTTACTTTATTTGAATTAAGTACCATTCTTCTCAAGCCCGGGAGTAACCCGAGTTAAGAGCCTGTTGAGGATTTATAGAAACCTTTGACAGCTGTCAAACTAGCTGTCAAAGTTGGAAGAATTGAAAGTTGAAACTTTAACCGGTTATATCGTTACAAAATATTGAAAACAAAGAAAGATTGTTATAAACAAATTTGACTTTTGGGTCGGAGGGGAAAAGAACATTAAGTAACCAGAATCCCTCTAGAGGGGATTCTTGGACATTACAAGAATGGAACTAAAACAGGGAATACAGGAAATACGTGCTGGCTTGGAAAAGCTGACCTCTCTCGTGGGAAAGTTGTTAGAGATGAATGAGAAAGGCCTTGTTTTGTCTACGAGCCCCTCAAACCCGAAGTTATCTGAAGATATACCAACTGAACTGGAAAAGGACTCGTTGCTCAAAACACAGGCAGCTGGACAAGAAAAAGAACCAAAGACTGAGGAGGAGAAGATATCTGGCAAGCAGGAGGAGCTGAAAGAAGGGATGGCTGAGATGATACAGAAGAGAAAAGAGAACTGGAGACCTGCTAAGAAGAACCTTAAATTGACCAAGGTGAAAGTCGGACTAGTTGGGACATATGGATTTTGGAAACAGTGTTGGAGCACCACCTGTAAACAAGTAGGTCTCATTGGAAGAATCACGGTCAGCACCGTGAAAATACATCTTCGACCCTGGGTGTTAAGCAAGAGAGACTTTCGAAGAAACCGGCTGAAAGGGACTGAGAGAGACTTGCGTGCCTTGGACGTAAGATCACCAGGCTAAAAAAATGGACCAAATGGATTTTGGTTAGGGATGGAAACCGGGGAGGGAAGGGTGGGACCTAACAGTCCGAAGGGGGTCTGTTCTTTCTTTGCTTTAGGAGTATAAAAATTATAGGTTTTTTATTATTATTATAAAAATGGGGAATCGGTGGAGGGGAAATAGTGGCAACCTTAGGAAGGGTATATTTTTTTTCCTTTCTTTTTTTCTTCTCTATATATAGGGCTAAGGTATATATTTTAATAAATGGCTAAGGTATAATAATGAATTAAAGCTTAATTCTATTATAAAAAATTATCTTAATTAAACTAGGCTCAAGTGATTTTAAATAAACTATGTTTTAGGATATTAAGTGGAAAACTTGCTTGAATAAACAATTTGAAGATGGAATACAGTAAGGGGAGACGTGGGGAAGTCTTGAAAAGAAGTTAAGGAAAATGAGTCTAAAAGGTGGAAACCTTCTATGTAGTTTTTTGTTTTCTTCTCTGGTCTTTTTACTTTTTTCTTACCTCTCTTTTTCTTTTTCTGCTCTGTTATTTGCAACCTTTTGAAAATTTAATAAAGATCATTTAAAAAAAAAATAGTTAACTTCACTGGACTCGAGTGATTTATTGGTTTGCTGATGACCTCTACACCTGACTCCAACCCTGAAAGCTGGGGCTGCAGTGGCTCAGCTGGTTCAATTTAAACTGGTGGAATTTATGGCAGTGCAGGTCCCAAACAAAGGGGGAGGGCAGGATGAAGCAAGGAAAGACTTACACCTATTGGAAACCTCTGTCAGCATAGCCATGTGACCTAGCAACCCAGCAGAAATGACTCCAGCAAAAAAAGAAATAAAGATGATGTAAGTCAAACTGTGGGATATGGTGGTGGCGCTGTGGTCTAAACCACAGTGCCTAGGGCTTGCCGATCAGAAGGTCGGCGGTTCGAATCCCCATGACAGGGTGAGCTCCCGTTGCTCGGTCCCTGCTCCTGCCAACCTAGCAGTTTGAAAGCACCTCAAAGTGCGAGTAGATAAATAAGTACAGCCCCGGTGGGAAGGTAAACAGCATTTCCGTGTGCTGCTCTGGTTCGCCAGAAGCAGCTTAGTCATGCTGGCCACATGACCTGAAATCTGTACACCTGCTCCCTCAGCCAGTAAAGTGAGATGAGCGCTGCAACCCCAGAGTCTTCTGTGACTGCACCTAACAGTCAGGGGTCCCTTTACCTTTACCTTTAAGTCAAACTCCATTTTCAAGGCATGTTTTCCTTCCCTCGGGCTGGCTCAACTAGCAATAGCCCCACCACTGAACAGGTGTAATAGAGGTAAGCAAAAGGGGTGGGACATCTCACTTCTCATTGAGATCGAGGAGCGAGGTAGGAATTTAAGACAAAAATATACAGTGGTACCTCGGATTAAGTACTTAATTCATTCCGGAGGTCCGTACTTAACCTGAAACTCTTCTTAACCTGAAGCACCACTTTAGCTAATGGGGCCTCCTGCTGCCGCCGCGCCGCCGGAGCACAATTTCTGTTCTCATCCTGAAGCAAAGTTCTTAACCTGAAGCACTATTTCTGGGTTAGCGGAGTCTGTAACCTGTACCGTATGTAACCTGAACCGTATGTAACCCGAGGTACCACTGTAGGTGGGTAAGCTCGACATTGAGATTTTTTTGGAAAATTCCACCCAGATTCATTCTTGATGTAGCCCAGGAAGGTAGAAGGGGTGATGAAAGAAAGAGAGAAGAGATGTGGTTGATTTCTCTTCACGCTAGAGAAACAGGGAAAGAAGCTTCTCTGCATACTAAATTATCAAGTGGTCTGCAAGCCAGGAGTGCAATCTAGCAAGAAATGGGGGTGGCAGAATTGAAGGAAGCCATAATTGGAAATTAGTTTAGCGTGGAGCATTACCTGAACATGACGGGAAACACAGTTATGTTGTGGGCACTAAAATAAAATGCCAGTGCAGCTATTTCAGAGAGCATCACGGAAGAAACACCACTCTGCTTTGACTCAGAAGTTGGTAAAGTCCAGTGCAAAAGTGGCCAAGGCTCAGCTGCTGTGGGTGAATGTTTCTTTTACTTACTGTATTTATCTTTTCTATTATTATTATTATTTTAAAAAACCTTATACAGTGGTGCCCCGCAAGACGAACGCCTCGCAAGACGAAAAACCCGCTAGACGAAAGGGTTTTCCGTTTTGGAGGTGCTTCGCAAAACGAATTTCCCTATGGGCTTGCTTCGCAAGACGAAATGTCTTGTGAGTTTTTCCGACTCCCCCCCCTTTTTCTAAGCCGCTAAGCCGCTTATCTGCTTATCCGCTAAGCTGATAAGCCGCTAAAAGCCGCTAAAAGCCGTTAAGCCGCTAATAGCGCTAAGCCGATAAGCCGTCAATGGGCTTGCTTCGCAAGACGAAAAAACCGCTAGACGGAGAGAATCGCGGAACGGATTCTTTTCGTCTTGCGAGGCACCACTGTAATTTAAAAAGTTGCATCCTAGGGTAATATACTGAAGAGCTCCTCCAGGGATGCCAATGATGCTCTGAACAATTAAGACGATTAAAGATGGGATTGTCACTTTAGTGCTTGGAATAAACTCAAAGCCATGGGAATTTGTGTGGTGGCGCTGTGGGTTAAAGCCTCAGCGCCTAGGACTTGCCGATCGAAAGGTCGGCGGTTCGAATCCCTGCGGCGGGGTGCGCTCCCGCTGCTCGGTCCCAGCGCCTGCCAACCTAGCAGTTCGAAAGCACCTCCGGGTGCAAGTAGATAAATAGGGACCGCTTACCAGCGGGAAGGTAAACGGCGTTTCCGTGTGCGGCTCTGGCTCGCCAGATGCAGCTTTGTCACGCTGGCCACGTGACCCGGAAGTGTCTCCGGACAGCGCTGGCCCCTGGCCTCTTGAGTGAGATGGGCACACAACCCCAGAGTCTGTCAAGACTGGCCCGTATGGGCAGGGGTACCTTTACCTTTACCTTTAAACCAACTTTGACTCTGATAAGACTGTCCAGATCAACACTGGACTTACACAGATTGATGATCAGGTCATGCAGGGCTAGTTCCTCCTCGCCTTTTCTCATTTTTCATAGAACGATAGAATTGTAGAGTTGGAAGGGACCCTGAGGGTCATCTAAGACAACCACCTGCAATGCAGGAATCTCAAGACACAATCTCCCACTGGATCCTGCTTAGCTTTGCAAACGTGCCTGCAGTTTTATCACTGCACCAGTGTAGAGTTCCATTTTCCACCTTGCTGTGATTTTTAAAAAGTCCTCGTGAAAATTCACTAAGATTTTAGTGCGGGTTTCTCCTGAATTAGATGTTTGCATTCAATTTTA
This sequence comes from Podarcis cretensis, assembly GCF_951804945.1. Classification (NCBI taxonomy): domain Eukaryota; kingdom Metazoa; phylum Chordata; class Lepidosauria; order Squamata; family Lacertidae; genus Podarcis; species Podarcis cretensis. Next base: position 85,061,132 of record NC_137174.1, on the reverse strand, counting down.
CCTAAGACAATGCCTTTTTTTAATGCTGTTTTCGCTCATTTATGCACACACTGCCCCAATAGATGCATTCTCGCATACATTGCTTGGCTGGAGAACTGTACTGCAAAATTCACAGAAGTGCAGGTTTCGAAAGATTGCTGTGTTTTAGTTTGTGTATTGTTTTGCAGAGTGCACATTATGTAAGTTTGCCCTCAAATGGAAATTGAAATGAATCTCGCCCCCCACTTCCCACATCCCTAGCTGCTGCAAGAGATGATTGTTGTTGGAAGAAATGGCTGTGAGGTGGTGTTGTAATCACATAGAAGTCACTCGGAGTCAAACTTTGTCTTATGTTAGCTGTGTATCTATGCCTTAAAATGCAGGCAGGGAGGAGCCAGGCCTCAGTCCTGTATACCTGAAGGAGCGTCTCCACCCCCATCATCCAGTCCGGACACTGAAGTCCAGCGCCGAGGGCCTTCTGGCAGTTCCCTCGCTGTGAGAACCCAAGTTACAGGGAACCAGGCAGAGGGCCTTCTCAGTAGTGGCCCTGTGGAACGCCCTCCCAGCAAATGTCAAGGCAATAAACAACTACTGTATTTTTCGCTCTATAAGATGCACTTTTCCCCCTCCAAAAATTAAGGGGAAATGTGTGTGCGTCTTATGAAGCAAATGCAGGCTCCATGGCCTCACGTTGCTTTCGCTGAAGCCAGGAGAGCAAGAAGGATCAGTGCGCACCGATCCCTCTTGCTCTCCTGGCTTCACTTCGCTGGAGAGGCGCTGTGCAGCTTTCCCTCTCTGCACAGCGCCCCTTCAGTGAAGCACGAGGAGAAATAGAAGGGGCTCCATTTCTTCTGCCACTTCGCTGAAGGGCGCTGCACAGAGAGGGAGAGAATTTTTTGTTGTTGTTCTCCCCCTCTAAAACTAGGTGCGTCCTATGGTCGGGTGCGTCCTATAGAGTGAAAAATACGGTATTTTACTTTTAAATATTCAGTTGGAAGCCGCCCAGAGTGGCTGGGTAAACCCAGCTAGATGGGTGGGGTATAAATAAATTATTATTATTATTATTATTATTATTATTATTATTATTTAATATAATATAATGGTTTGGATGTAAGGGAGTTTCATCTTCTTTATCTGCTGCTGTGGTCCCATTCTAGATCGGCATTCCCCTTCACCTGTAATTTGTTTTTTTTTTTTGGGGGGGTGACTCCTATTCAGTTTGAGCCTTTTGTGCTATAGAACAGTAATCTCTGGAGTTCTGATCCTGATCAGAGCCCTGAACAACTTTGGACAAAAGTTATTCAAGAGAACTCTTGCTTCCATATAAACTTTGCTCATTTACTACGATGCTTAGCTTTCCTGATATGTGTCCTGGCCTACATCAGCTTATGGCAACCAGGGGAAGGGCCTTTTCTGTGGTGGTGCTGACATTATGGAATAGTCTCTACTCTGGAATTCTGCCATCACATACAGTATTCCGTTTTCTCCATCAATTAAAACATAAATCTGTGCCCAACCCTGCACTGGCCATTGACGTTTAGCCCAACCAGTTCCTGTCTATGCATTGTATTCCACTGTTATGAATTTCTGGGTGCCAGACACTTCTAAACTCTCAAAATCAGTAACTGTTAGGATTTAATCAAAACTTGGAGTGCAAAACTGGGAGCCAGACCCATGTGTATTAAGTTGTACAGTAGACACTTCTAATCCCCTGGAATCAGCAAGTGTCAAAAGCTAATTAAGACAGGCTAAGCTTCCTGTGTGAGGTGATAGCCTGGGGGTTGAGCCATTTACTCAAATGTAATGTGCACCTTTTTTGGGCTAAATTAATTTGTGAAAATTAGGGTGCGCATTAGATTTGATGGCACATTTACATTTGCCAGCAAATACTTTTTTCTGGCTTCAAGGTTTTGAAAATGGAGTTGCGCATTAGATTTGATGGCACATTAGATTCGCATAAATACAGTACTCTCTTAAGTGTGGAGCAGTATATAAATGTTTTAATGAATGAATAAAACAGATAAATTCTACATTCCTGATCTAAGAAGACCCCACTGAGCCAACACATAATGGCATTTCCTGGATGGTGAGAAACAGCACATAATATTTCTATTTATCATGTACCTTGAGGACTAATGTGCTAAAAGCTTACATAGCACATAATAAATAATCTGTCACCATACTGAGTAGGAAATGTGGTCTAGCAATTAGATCACTGATGGGAAATCAGACAAGGCTTGTCAAAAGCAACACTGGTAATCAGACTGCTCTGTTGGGTGTGGGTGGTTCGTTGAACATTAGAAAACCAGTCAAATATACCCGGTGTTGTTTCTTGTTTGCAGTGCGATTAGCTGACAAGACAGATAAGTCCCTTCCTCTGTAGAATTCTCTTTCTCTCATTTTCTAATCTCTGCTTCCAAGACTCAGATGGGACAAGCATAACAAGGACTGCATTTGGTGAGCCTCCTTCCATGGGGTAGAGCTCTGCAACCACACAGAAATCTTGCACTGCTAGATATGCAAGGAGCAAAAAGGACTGGGGGCTCATGGAGCCCCCCTAGCTGTAACCAAAGAGAAAGAAGCTTCTATGATGCAGCTGACTATAAAGCAAAGGCTTTCGTGATGTTAAAGGTAAAGGGTAAAGGGACCACTGACCATTAGGTCCAGTCTTGGCTGACTCTGGGGTTGCGGCGCTCGTCTCGCTTTATTCGCTGAGCGAGCCGGCAGACAGCTTCCGGGTCATGTGGCCAGCATGACTAAGCTGCTTCTGGCGAACCAGAGCAGCGCACAGAAACACCGTTTACCTTCCCGCCGGAGAGGTACCTATTTATCTACTTGCCCTTTGACGTGCTTTCGAACTGCTAGGTTGGCAGGAGCAGGGACCGAGCAACAGGAGCTCACCCCGTCGTGGAGATTCGAACTGCCAACCTTCTGATCAGCAAGTCCTAGGCTCTGTGTGGAGCCAGTGTGGTGTAGTCGTTAAGAGCGGTGGACTCGTAATCTGGTGAACCGGGTTCGCATCTCCGCTCCTCCATCTCCCAAACTTGGGTCACCCAGCTGCTTTTGAGCCAGTGTGGTGTAGTCGTTAAGAGCGGTGGACTCGTAATCTGGTGAACCGGGTTCGCGTCTCCGCTCCTCCATCTCCCAAACTTGGGTCACCCAGCTGCTTTTGAGCCAGTGTGGTGTAGTCGTTAAGAGCGGTGGACTCGTAATCTGGTGAACCGGGTTCGCGTCTCCGCTCCTCCACCTGCAGCTGCTGGGTGACCTTGGACTAGTCACACTTCTCTGAAGTCTCTCAGCTTCACTCACCTCACAGAGTGTTTGCTGGGGGGGGGGGAGGAGATTTTTAGCCGCTTTGAGATTCCTTCAGGTAGTGATAAAGCGGGATATCAAATCCAAACTCCTCCTCCTCCTCCTCCTCCTCCTCCTCTTCTTCTTCTTCTTCAGTTCCCATCATCCCATCATCCCTGACTACTGGTCTTGCTAGCTAGGGATGATGAGAGTTATAGTCCAAAAACAGCTGGAGACCCACGTTTGGGAAACACTGGTTTAGTTTATTGTGTTAAGGGGACAATCCTGTGGAAAGTTTCCCAGCTCAGTCCAGTGCTGTCTCAGCCAAAGTCCCCAAACCTGGTTCAGCCAAAGATATACTGGCTTAACTTGCTCTTTCCAACTGAGGAGCTGAGCTGAATCTGAATCAGCTGAGGCTAGTGTGTCCCCCCCAAAAGGGCATTCTGGGGTCGTAGCATGGACCGGGGGTCTTGGGCTTGATCCTAAGCTTATTCAGCTTGGTCATGTGATCTGGCAAAAAAGCATAGAACACTGTTTTAAAGGCTGGTTTTCCCTCTGTCAAGTCTAGGCAGAGTAGAGTCAGTAGCTGCCCCACAGCTGAACAGGGTTTGGATCAGGTGTAACTGACTTAATTTACATTGGCCTGCTTTGTGCCAGCTTCATGTGCATAGGATTGCTCCCTAAATAGCTTCCTGCAACAGAACGTCTTAAAGGGATTTATAAGAACAATTTACAAGAAAAGAATACAGCAAAGCAATAAAAATACCTAAACATGTTAAAGTAAGAATCAGAGTAAAAACATCCAGTGATGGCTGCTGTCCAAATGCTCGAGAAAACAAAAAAGATGCTGATGTTGAAATGTTTTTTAGTGAGCTGTACAAGAACGCACCTTAGGCTAGGGATGGGGGAATGTGTCCATTTTGGTTTTTCTCATTTTCAACCTTACTTAATTTTAACAGACACATTTTAGATACCTACCTGGGCCAAAGATATCTCTCTCTCTCTCTCTCTCTCTCTCTCTCTCTCTCTCTCTCTCTCTCTCACACACACACACACACACGCACACACACCTTCATACCAGTATTGCATCTGATTTGGATGCTCAAAGTAGATACCTATACAGTAGTACCTCGGGTTAAGAACTTAATTCGTTCTGAAGGTCTGTTCTTAACCTGAAACTGTTCTTAACCTGAGGTACCACTTTAGCTAATGGGGCCTCCCTCTGCCACCGTGCCACTGCTGCGCAATTTCTGTTCTCATTCTGAAGCAAAGCGTCTGTAACCTGAAGCATCTGTAACATGAGGTACCACTGTATGCAGAATGCTAAATTGTCCTTCCTTTTTTGGAGAGGGGGAATAATTGTACAGTTCTGGCCTCTGCTTCTCCCCTGAAGTTCACACATTGCACGTTACGTTATGTACCTTGTAATCAAGTGGAACATGACTGAATTCTCATTCACAATGGGAGGTGGGGTCTTGAGTTCAGGTAAGCATCTGAACTGAGCCAATTGTCTCAACCTGGATTATCATATGAGAGAGAGAGAGAGAGAGAGAAATATCAGTGCCAGTGTATACTTCCTGGGCTGCAGTGGTTTATAACTATGGAAAAAGTTTAATGGCACCGATACCTCTTCAGAATAATAACCTCATCATTATTAATTCTTTAGGTAATTATTGTAATAACATTAATCATGAAGAACTCATTTGATGTAAGTGCAGAGGCTATAAGTACATCAATGGGATTTTGAGTGCAATTTGCAATTAATTAACTGGACCATTAGTTTAAAGCATCCCACTTTCAGACATCATGAGCACACCAAGCAAAAGATCAAATATTTTTGTGTCTTACCACCTGATCTATAAATGATGTGTGCTCAAATACTTGGATTTAAGTCATGTAAAATCCCACTGGCTAAAATTAGGTCTGCGTAGTGAGGCTTAACTGGTTTATAGATCAAAACTGTAAGATGGACAGAGACTTCTGTAGTCTTCTCAGTGACAATGGAGCTTGACGCAATGATCTCTTGAAATGCGCTGGTGGCTCATCCTGGTTGGAATCGCATGAAATTACTGAGTACATGACATATCACATGTGAGAGAGAGAGTGTGAGCTGCTGTTAGTTTTGTGATGGTATCTCTTCAAATAACTCTACATTCAGTTCATATGGAGGTGCCACAACCTGACCTAGGGTGGATCTACACACAGGAAAAGCACACGCTATAATTAAGTCAGAAATTAAATCATTATAATGAAAGAAAGAAAAAAACCGCTATGTAAAAATTGCTTAGACATTTTCTTTGCTCCCCAGCGCCATCTGGTGTTGTGTGTTTATAATGCATGCAAAGCGTTGTTTTTCGACTAATGTAGCTGATTCCCTGGAGATGCCAGAGATTGAACCTGTGACCTTCTACATGCAAAGCAGATGATCTGTCCCTGAGCTACAGCCCTTCTTCAAGTGGAAGTCTGGTTGGCCACTGTAATAACCGGCTGTGGGACAAGATGCACCGGTGGCCTGATCTAGCAGATTCATCTTATGCTTTTATGTTTATTAGAAATAGAATAGGTCCCTCCCCATGTCATTTCTTCATGATGCCTACTGATACTTTTTATTCTCTTTCTCACATTACCAATATGTACCAAACATCAGGAAGCTTTTAAACTTCCCTTTCACCCAGACTAAGCCTACAGAAAGCCCTACGGGTTTTCTTTGAAATGGCTGGTGCACAGCAGGCTACTCTATTTTCCTTCCCTTAATCCAGTTCTCATCCTGGTTTTAAGCCATTGTGGTATACCTGCCAAATGTGATTTACATTATATCATTGTCCTTTTGAATTCTAACAATTTATATTGGATATGTTTTAATTTTTATTAAATGTGGTTCTCAATATTCTTTTTTTTAAAAAAAAGTTTGAGTCATTCTAACTTTGAAATTAGATCTCTTTGTACACTTATCTCCATACAATGGTACCTCGGGTTAAGTACTTAATTCGTTCCAGAACCTGAAACTGTTCTTAACCTGAAGCACCACTTTAGCTAATGGGGCCTCCTGCTACCGCTGCGCTGCCAGAGCCTGATTTCTGTTCTTATCCTGAAGCAAAGTTCTTAACCTGAAGCACTATTTCTGGGTTAGCGGAGTCTGTAACCTGAAGTGTATGTAACCCGAGGTACCACTGTATTGATAATGTTGAGTCTACAGGAAACTATTCATAGATGGAATATTAACAGCAACAACAAAATGATTTCTTCCTCATTGCCAAGCATTATTTCAGGACGCTGGTTTGCAGACTGTGTTCTGGTTGCTCTAGAGCTGCAATGAGGAACCTCAGGCCTCGGTGGGGTGTGTGTTTGTAAATGTGGCCCTCCATGAATCTCCATGTGCCCCTCACCATATCACCTCTATCTGCCCCATCCATGTGATTTACCATTCCTGCTTTCCACCTGGCTTGAATGTCCTGCGGGAATGTACATTTTAACTCTGAAGATGCTTCTCGCTTGCCTCGATGGAGGGTAGAGGTGGCGAGTAAGTGTGAAGGTGTTAGCCTACCTTACAAAGGTTAAAATTCACTGTACAGCTTTTCAGTTGTATTACAGAATGCCTAGTTTTGCATGCCAAGAAAACTGACTGAAGCAATCAAGCATTCCAAGTTTTGTCGCCAATATTGCCCCTCTTGCCTAATTTTCTGCTGGTTAATACCACCAATGGTTCTTTCTTTAGATAAGTGCAATTCAAGTTCTATCCAAGTCTGGTAGGTTTCTAAATGGTGAACTGCCCTACGGCCTGCGGCTATAGGGCGGAATATGAATTCAATAAATATTAATAAATAGTAATGCCTTAGTACAGTACTTTTGATCCAGCCTACTTTGCATGGTTATTGTGAAGATAAGAGTTGCATGCCATTTTGTACAATGACAAGAAAAAAATGCTACAGATGTGACCAAACCACATTATTTACACTTATTTATGAAGTGTTAGGAGTTGGTTGCAGGAAATCTATGGGGGCTGCTTCGGTATTTGAACAGCATGAACAATTACTGGGCATTCGGAAAAGACATGAATCCAAAAATTATTAAAGCACTTAACATTGCTTTGGGATGCCACATTTCATTGTTGAAGGGGAGTTTTCATTTCCTGCACAATGTGATGCTTTTAGAATTCCAAGAGTTAAATGGAGCATAGACTGGGGACATCCACCATTCTCATCACAGCTGCTATAATATCATGGAGAACATTGCAAATGCAATGGAAAAGAAATTAACTGCCCATCTGTGCAATGTAGACTCTTTGTCTCCTCGTGCTTGATTAAAGCACTTTTGTTTGCTTGGTAAACCAGCTATCATCTTCATCATATTGCACTGCTTTACTGAATTGAGATGTGGAAACAAAACCGTTCTTTTCCCCCTCTCCTTTAACTCTTATGGAAGGAAACAGAAAAGTGGGAGGAAGTCAATGTGGCTGCTGAAGGAGCGAAGAAATGGCCAGAGGATGGGAGCCTCTTCTCTAGGTATCACCTTGGTGTCTTTCTCAGCAAGATAATAATAATAATAATAATAATAATAATAATAATAATAATAATAATAATAAATGAATCCAATAAGCTCAAGGGAAAGACTCACATGAATTTCAGGAGGCTATAGATCTAAATGAACTCCCAGAAGTGCAAGCTGGATTTAGAAGAGGCAGAGGAACCAGAGACCAAATTGCAAACATGCGCTGGATTATGGAGAAAGCTAGAGAGTTCCAGAAAGACATTTACTTCTGCTTCATTGACTATGCAAAAGCCTTTGACTGTGTCGACCATGGCAAACTATGGCAAGTTCTTAAAGAAATGGGAGTGCCTGATCACCTCATCTGTCTCCTGAGAAATCTCTATGTGGGACAAGAAGCTACAGTTAGAACTGGATATGGAACAACTGACTGGTTCAAAATTGGGAAAGGAGTACGACAAGGCTGCATTTTGTCTCCCTGCTTATTTAACTTATATGCAGAATTCATCATGCGAAAGGCTGGACTGGATGAATCCCTAGTCGGAATTAAGATTGCCGGAAGAAATATCAACAACCTCAGATATGCAGATGACACAACCTTGATGGCAGAAAGTGAGGAGGAATTAAAGAACCTTTTATTGAGGGTGAAAGAGGAGAGTGCAAAATATGGTCTGAAGCTCAACATCAAAAAAACGAAGATCATGGCTACTGGTCCCATCACCTCCTGGCAAATAGAAGGGGAAGAAATGCAGGCAGTGAGAGATTTTACTTTCTTGGGCTCCATGATCACTGCAGATGGTGACAGCAGCCACGAAATTAAAAGACGCCTGCTTCTTGGGAGAAGGGCAATGACAGGCCTAGACAGCATCTTGAGAAGTAGAGACATCACCTTGCCAACAAAGGTCTGTATAGTTAAAGCTATGGTTTTCCCAGTAGTGATGTATGGAAGTGAGAGCTGGACCATAAAGAAGGCTGATCGCCGAAGAATTGATGCTTTTGAATTATGGTGCTGGAGGAGACTCTTGAGAGTCCCATGGACTGCAAGAAGATCAAACCTCTCCATTCTGAAGGAAATCAGCCCTGAGTGCTCACTGGAAGGACAGATTGTGAAGCTGAGGCTCCAGTACTTTGGCCACCTCATGAGAAGAGAAGACTCCCTGGAGAAGACCCTGATGTTGGGAAAGATGGAGGGCACAAGGAGAAGGGGGCGACAGAGGACGAGATGGTTGGATAGTGTTTTCGAGGTTACCAGCATGAGTCTGACCAAGCTGCGGGGGGCAGTGGAGGACAGGAGTGCCTGGCGTTCTCTGGTCCATGGGGTCACGAAGAGTCGGACACGACTAAACGACTAAACAACAACAACAACAACATAGATCTAAAAGTAGGCAGAACACATTTATTTTAAGAGGAACATTCTTTGCTGTTGCAAATGAAGACAATGTCTACTCTTCTGCAATTTCCAAAGTGACCCTTTTCTAAGAGAAAGTGCTAATTCAAATTCAGGTTATGATGCATTCAGGGGGAAATGTTAGGACAATGAGGTGCACTCACAGATTGGATGTCTTTTTTCAGCTAAGGGCGTCCATTCATTAACTCCAATTGTTGGGATGCTGTGTGCTTCTAACGGTCCACTAACTGGCATGAGAAGGTCATTCTGGGCAATAGCATGAATGACCTTCTCTCTGAGTGTGCTGTGACATTGCTGTAGGAATATAGGGTTGTACCCAATGCTGCTGTTCCTTTTACTCAGCAGACTTCTGCTTGCACCAATGCAACTTTCCCAGTCTCTTTTCCCCAGACTCCTATGTACTCTCAACATCTCTGCTCTAGAGGGCTGAGGGCCCTACTGAGGCAACTTACGGAGGGTCGTGAAGGACAGGGTCCCTGCTGCATGCAAATTCCACTTACGTAGCATTGGATACAACCTCCAATAATAAATGAGGATGGTGATGATGATCATGAAATGCAAATGAAATTAAGAAATTATTTTCTCCATTCACACACTATGTGCAGCTCATGGGAAATCAAAAATGTGTAAAAGGAAAACTGCTGCAATTCAAAATTTTTAACATTTCTATTTTGCCCACACAATCTTAGGTCTCACTCTGTGTGTGTGTGGTGAGCCTGTCAAGATGGGATGGCGCTCAAAATTGCTAGCAAGTATTCCATCGAAATCATACAGATTTTATGCTTCCAGTGAAAAGCATTTCGTATCAGAGTGAGAATAATACTGCGGAGATGTACACTCATATGAATGAGAAACCATTGATTATGACTGTCAACTAATGTATTGTCTGAGTGATACGGGAGGACTAACAGCTTTGCACTCTACTCTGATAATCTTTGAAGGAAGAGGCCACATGGACAGACTGATTGGTATAGCTACTTCTTGCATTATCATGGTCAGCCACACCCAGATTAGGGTAAGTTGGTGTGGAAGTGACCAGGTCAGTTGGTCAGCTCATCAAACCAATTTAGAGATCATAGAATCATAGAATTGTACAGTTGGAAGTGACCACAAGGGTCCAACCCCCCTGAGATGCAGGAATCTTTTTGCCCAATATGGTGCTCAAACGGGCAGAAGTTCTAGGAACTGCTCTGTAAACATTCTGAAAACCAGACTTTTCATCTAGGTATCCTCATACTTCTGCCGCTGTTTGCTTTAATTGACTTCTGGTTCCAGAATTACCATTCCAAAAAATTGTCAATAAAGCTAATGATCCGAGAGAATCACTTTTGAATTGAGATATTTCCCTGTTACATGTTGTCCTGAAATCCACTAAAGTAGAATGAGAAATCTGGTACTGATTTCCAGTTTTGTCCCATAGTTCAGCAGCATCAAACTGGGAGGGGTTTGGATCACACTTCAAAACGACCTTGACAGATTAGAGAACTGGGCCAAAACAAACAAGATGAATTTTAACAGGGAGAAATGTAAAGTATTGCACTTGGGCAAAAAAAATGAGAGGCACAAATACAAGATGATTGACACCTGGCTTGAGAGCAGTACATGTGAAAAGGATCTAGGAGTCTTGGTTGACCACAAACTTGACATGAGCCAACAGTGTGACGCGGCAGCTAAAAAAGCCAATGCCATTCTGGGCTGCATCAATAGGAGTATAGCATCTAGATCAAGGGAAGTAATAGTGCCACTGTATTCTGCACTGGTCAGACCTCACCTGGAGTACTGTGTCCAGTTCTGGGCAACACAGTTCAAGAAGGACACTGACAAACTGGAACGTGTCCAGAGGAGGGCAACCAAAATGGTCAAAGGCCTGGAAACGATGCCTTATGAGGAACGGCTAAGGGAGCTGGGCATGTTTAGCCTGGAGAAGAGGAGGTTAAGGGGTGATGTGATAGCCATGTTCAAATATATAAAAGGATGTCACATAGAGGAGGGAGAAAGGTTGTTTTCTGCTGCTCCAGAGAAGCGGACACGGAGCAATGGATCCAAACTACAAGAAAGAAGATTCCACCTAAACATTAGGAAGAACTTCCTGACAGTAAGAGCTGTTCGACAGTGGAATTTGTTGCCAAGGAGTGTGGTGGAGTCTCCTTCTTTGGAGGTCTTTAAGCAGAGGCTTGACAACCATATGTCAGGAGTGCTCTGATGGTGTTTCCTGCTTGGCAGGGGGTTGGACACGATGGCCCTTGTGGTCTCTTCCAACTCTATGATTCTATGATTCTATGATTCAGCAGCATCATTTCAGCCCCAACAGCATATGAAATTGCTTTATTCAGTCAGCACTCTCCTACATGACATTGACTTTACCAAAACTCCTTTCATTCTTCAAAAAGAACCAGTGTCAGTAGAACCGGGTGGATCCCTCCAAACAATGGCTCCAACAGGAGTTTGCCTTGGATGCACTATTGGTGTTCCAATCTGAATTGGCAGTGGTAATGCCATCATAAACAGAGGAACAAGTATTCCTAGGCACAGATACCTATATCGAATAATACTTTGCATGTCAGCTGACTGGCCAAAATCACAAATTCGTAGTGTTAAGTTCCCACTTCCAGTATCTCACAATGATAAAACAATGTTCAAACTGATTACCAGGCAGTTTAGGACAGACAAAAAGGGATTTTTTTCTAAATATAACTCATGGAATTTGCTGCCCACATGGTGTTCTGATAACTATGCTTTCAGTTCATAATTGAGGAAAGGCCATTTGTCATGGCAGCTAAATGGAAGCCCCATTTACAGAGGCACTCTATCCCTGAATGTCAAATATTGGGAACAGAGTGAGCCATCAGCTTCATGTCCTGTTTGTAAACTCCCAGAGGCAGCTGGTTGGTTGCTGCTGGAGGGGAAAAAATATGTTGAATGGTATAGACCCAAGCAAGGCAAATATTATATTCTAATAGAATAGCTTCACAGGGACGCAGGTGGCGCTGTGGGTTAAAGCCTCAGCGCCTAGGGCTTGCCGATCGAAAGGTCGGCAGTTCGAATCCCTGCGGCGGGGTGCGCTCCCGCTGCTCGGTCCCAGCGCCTGCCAACCTAGCAGTTCGAAAGCACCTCCGGGTGCAAGTAGATAAATAGGGACCGCTTACCAGCGGGAAGGTAAACGGCGTTTCCGTGTGCGGCTCTGGCTCTGGCTCTGGCCAGAGCAGCGATGTCACGCTGGCCACGTGACCCAGAAGTGTCTCCGGACAGCGCTGGCCCCTGGCCTCTTAAGTGAGATGGGCGCACAACCCCAGAGTCTGTCAAGACTGGCCCGTACGGGCAGGGGTACCTTTACCTTTACCTTTTAATAGAATAGCTTCACACCCCCACTGCCCAATATCCTTTTTTGTGAGGTCTGTGCCAATCCTTTAGCTTCCCAGTGACGGAAGGAAGGTCTATGGAGTTCACTCTATAGTCTTATTAACAGAGTGGCAGCTAATGAAAGCTAGGCTTGGGAAATTAGAATGAAAATGAACTGAAATAGAACAGCATTGTAGCCGACTTAAAGGCAGGATCTCTGGGGCAAAGGAGGTTAAAACAAGTCTTTGGAGAATGACTGTTAATCATTTTGGAACTTGTTCCTCGAACGGTCACGAAATCAGTTTCTTTGAATTATGTGATTACAGAGATCAAAGAGTTCATTAAGGCTTCTGATAAATGCCTTATGCTTCCATTAAGGAGTACAGTAGGTCTTCAGCTGTCGTGCTCTCTAGCCAGCCTTCCCCAAAAGAACACAACCCACACTCTTGCCACACATCAAAGTCCCTTTTCCCTGCAGGAAAGATCAGTGGAATGGTTCTTATTTACACCTGCAGTTTTTAATAAGAAATCTCTTGGGAGCAACATTTTAATTCGTCACAGTTGTGAACCTACAAACTAGCTTACTTCAAATTCCATAGGTCCCTTAAACGCAGTGCGGTCAACTCATCCATTCATTTCAACTAGCCTGGCCTTGCATGAGAGGCCTGCCTAGTGGATTATGTCCATTATTCCTGTATTCTATTATTTCTGTATTGACCTAAGGCAATTTGCTATCTTCTCCACTGATATCTGCTGATAACATATCACATGAATTACACTTCTTCACCTCTGCACACACCTTGAACTGTAGCTACAACTGCCACAGAAACTCTCCCTGAAGCAAAATTTATGGTTACTTCCTGAGGTAAAATATCTGAGAATATCAAGGGAAGCCCAAAAGGCAGTAAATCAACAAACAATTCTTTCATCCGTTAAAAAATTAATGCATAATGGGTTTTACTGAGGAAATTGAGGGACTAAATTTTACCAGTGGAAATGAAGGGACTGAGGCAATGGGTCTACTCATGGAAAAACTTAGTTCAGTACCACCCATAATATTTAGACCACTGCATTCATTCTACAGTAGGAACACCTTCGCAACTGCAGCGGGGCTTTCCAATGTCAAGTTTTCTTTATACAATATTTGCTTGCACCTTTTTATGATGTTTCACCTCAAACCCACTTCATGGTTTTGCTTGGCGATGCAGCCCAAACTGTTCAATCTGTTTTCCCCAAAGAAGATTGAAAATATCACACTTCCGCGTCATCTGATTTTCTCACAACCTGTATGTCGTTTTTCTCTCCCTCTCCACCTCGCTTTTCTTCTTTCCCTGTTTCACCTGGCAACTGGTAAGCACATTTCATTCTCTCCCCCTTCCCCTTATTAGAGCCTTAAAATACAGCTGAGACGGCTGCCTTCTGGGCATCTGGGAAGCCAGAATGGGGTGCTCATAGCTTAAGGATGGTAGAAGCTATTCTGCCCCATAGCAACCATGCAAATAACTTATGTGGTGCACATTTGGTGGCAGTCGTCCGTCACTCCTAAAGCTATCCCACCCCTACAGCTTCCAGCTATAATCTGAAATGAGATCGGTCCTTGTTATAGAGAAACAGCCCTCCCCCCTCCTCCCCCAACTGTCAGTTTATTTACGCCCTTTTGGCTAGGATTACGCTAATACTGGACAAGTCTCCTCAGAATTATACTCTGTACAGCCATTCTTCAGGGATCAAACAGGCTTATGCCAGACCAGAGGCAGAAAGCAAACACAAATAGGGAGCTTATTGCAACACTTTCCCCCCACACCAACCTTATTATTATTTACTAAGCAAGAGTAAGCATTACAAAAGGCGAAAGCCAGTGCTACAGATCCTTGTAATCTCTCTCTTTATTGCACAGAGCAGAATGAGGAACTTTGGAGGCTCTTTCAATTCTAGGGTATGATTTTTCAAAAAAAGAATGTATGGCTTAATTGATATCAAATCTCACTCCAAAGAAGAGACAGGGTAAAAATGAGTTTTCTCAAATTGCGATAAGGCCTGCAATTCACCAAAATGCCCACATCAGGGTGGGGGCAGACAAATCTCTCAATTTCAGTTCCACTTGGATTCTCATTCCTTCACCAGCCTTAAATTCAGTTTGTCCCACAATTTTTTTGAAAAGTCTTCATGAAAATACGTTAGCATTAACTTATTTGGATGCAGTTATGCCTTGTACACATTTTCTTGAACATTTGTCCCTAATAAAATGCATTTTTGTATGTGTGTGTGTATTTTCCCTAGCTTGTGTATTGTTTCAGGAAGTGCAAATTAGTTGTGTTCATATTCAATTGTGTACCAAACTTAATTTCTCTCCCAAAAAGACCATTCAAAAAGCCAAAATGGTGGGGTATAAATACAAAAGAAAACAAAAGAGAATAAATTATTGTATTGCTTGACTTTACATTCTTTTCACTGAAAACAACAGGACAGTGTGATCTTACCAACCTATATTTTGATGCAATTTAAGAGGTAAAAAAGGGTTTGTGATTTTTGCAAAGCAGAACCCAAGAGAGCATCACTCTTTTGCTGCATCTGTAAAAAGAAGAGAATGCTTTCAAATAGGGAACTGTGCATGCAGAGTCAGTAGTTGCATAAAAACTTTCTCGATCTCATGCAAGCGTCCTGATTTGTGAGTGAGCTCAATATCTATGCTAAGCAGCAGTAGTTTTCCCCCCCTTTCCTTTTTGAAATAGTGCGTCACTTAAAGGAGTGCATATAATTTACAACAGCCTGATATTAATGTAAGAGCCTACATATTTTAATGCCAGCGTGTGAAACTTTCATTAGCCTTGCGGAAAGGGACAAACCTGGTAAGCAGTTATTTCACGGCAATAAGCTGACGTGCAGAGGAGCCTTTCCCCAGATTGTCTATCAATACAATTAAAACCAGCTTTGACGTATAGGCGTCAGTAAAAACTCCTCCAAATGCTGTTCACGGTGGCATTAATTATTTATACAAGGATGTAAATCCACAGGATGCTTCCTTATCCCAAAGCATCCCATATGCTCCAATGCTGACAAAACCTCACAATTCGAGGAAAGCAGGTCAACAGGAGACAAGAAGAAGGACAGGAGTTTGGCCCGGATATTGCAGAGAGATTATTTGATGGGAAAGCAGTTGGCTTTGCTAAAGCCTCCAGAGCAAGTGGGGAGGAGGAGGGGAGGAGGAGGAACGAAGGGGGGGGGGGAGAGATAACGAGGTCATGTTTGCAAGCTAAATGATGCCGCTGAATCACATTGATGGATTCAAGTACCCCATTTTGCTGGCAGAAGTCAGAGCAAGAACTCGCACTAGTACAGTAGGCTTTTCTTCCCCTCTGCCCACCACCCCCACCCCAAATCCACTCTGGAGGACTGGGAGGGCCCCCAGAGCAGTGCATGGGGAAAAGAGAGGGAAACTGTGTACATGCAGCTACTCACACAGAGTCAATTAAGGTTTGGCAGACAGCCAGAAGACAATCTGAAGGAGTAAGTCTGCCTGGAGATAACAGAGACATGGAGACCACTCCCTGATTGGTCAAGCTCTCCCAAGGGAGTGATAATGGCCTACTAGCTGGAATGTGTTAGTTCAGTGTTCTTTAGTTCAGAGTTCTGTGTCAGTGTAGGAGTTGTGAGTCGTGTCAGAGAGAGCTAGCAAAAGATCCGTGTTCTGTTCCTGTAAATAGTCCACTATATATAATAAACACCTAACTACAAGTTCCTAGTTCCTGCTTCATCCATCCTATCTGCAGCCAAGTCACCAATTGCTTCTGTGGATTCTGCGTGTACACTGCTAGGTCTGGCTAAGGTCCAGCAACTAGTCAGAAAGTTGCGAAACACCAAATAGGTTTTGCCAATAGGTTGTTCCATCGGGCAAGCAGGAATAGTTGTGCTGATGGAGCAATCTCCTCAGCATCAAGCTGAACCCCCCCCCATATTTTCACTAGCATGGGAAACTGCCTTGTTCCTGCTCCCAGTCAGCTGCAACGAAGTTGGTGATGGAGGGTCAGGCTCCACTCTGTCCCCCTGTCTGCTACTGAGACCTTGTTGCCAACAAGTCCACCTCTGTAAGCTGGCAAACTCTGGTAAGAAAAGGGATGAATCATCCATTCGGCCCTCAGTGTGTTCTGGAAACAACTACCCCCTGCTCCCTGAATCACGAAGGAAGTCTTTACGCAAGTTAATCAAGAAGACTTCAGACTATTGCAAACAGGAATGGCTGCTGAATGAAAACTCCAGAGTTCATGCTATTTCATTCCACCCGTACATCACCACTACAGTATAAAAGCATAAATTTTCTAGGGGTGTATCTCATTTATCAGGGGCCAGTCCTCTGGGATGCTGAACACTTTCAGGGGCCTGTTTAATACCCTCAATTCCTGTGCATGCATCACCAGATTGTTTGCTTTTGTTTCAAGCACTGAAGCTCATAATTCTTAAACTACAAAGGAAGAAGATTCATTTACAACAACATCGGCATCAGCCTGTTGGGAAGCGGCAACACAAATATGATTTCCTTCTGCTTACATATCCCTCATGGCTTTGAATTGATGCTTCACCACACGTGCATTGCAAAAGCTGCGAATTTTAAAACGATCAAGACCACTCTTTGCCCAAGGCTAAATGACCTCGCTTGCATTTTGATCATATCCCTGCAATGCTTGGCTTCCCTTTTCTTCTTCTTCTTCTTTTGCACAAGGCAGATATTCATTTGGAATAGATGGGAAAGATGGAGGGCACAAGGAGAAGGGGGCGACAGAGGACGAGATGGTTGGATAGTGTTTTCGAGGTTACCAGCATGAGTCTGACCAAGCTGCGGGGGGCAGTGGAGGACAGGAGTGCCTGGCGTTCTCTGGTCCATGGGGTCACGAAGAGTCGGACACGACTAAACGACTAAACAACAACAGATGGGATTTGTTGAGAAAGCTCATTCATTTTATGCCCATTATGATATGGTAAGATTAAAATGTGTGTGTTGACTTCATCCCCATCGCTTTTTCAAATGTATTTTTCATCCTCATTTCTCAAAGGGCTGTCCTAAGTGCTTTCCCTTCAATTCCAGTAGGCTGCAGAATTGCTGTAATGCAGGAGTGGGGAACATCTGGTTCTCCAGATGTTGCTGAGCTACAACTCCCATCATCCTGGTCATGGGCCATGCTTGCCAGTGCTGATGGGAACTGTAGTTCAGCAACTTCTGGAAAGCCAAAGGTTCTTCACTCCAGCTGTCATATAATGTCTAATGGAGAAATCCTACGCACAAGAAGCTGGTGTGAGTTAAACTACCATAAAGTCACATCACTTTCAAAACTAAACCACTCTGGAAAATAAACCAGGTTATTTGGAATGCCAATAGTCTGGTTGAAATTTGGAGAAGTTTGGAAGCATCCTTAAATATGCTTGCAACACAGACTTTGTCATTCCCTAAGGGACCGTACTAGGCATGTTAAAGGCACAAATGATAAATTTTAGGAAATAGCATTTATGTAGCACATCATAAATGTTCAAAGCCCTTGAAGTTGGGATTGCACCCTCTGTGTTGTATCCGTTCTCAAGAAAAAAGATTAGAAAGGAGCCACTTGACGTTTTGAGGTTTGCATGGTTTGGAATTCTAATAACTAGCTTGCTTTTGTTTGTTTTTTCTAAATTGTGCAAGTATGAACGAATTTGTAAGGCAGCATTCAGTGAGAGATTGCATAAGCAGAGCCAGGAATTATGGAAACTCAGCTGCTTACTTTAATTGCAGTCCGACCATTGAACATATATGAGTGTGGCATGATTCTTTTCTCTGGGAGGGATTCAAAATTGTTCCATCATCACAAGCTTTTTAGCTTGCCAGATGGAACAATACCCATGGTCTCCTGACCCCATATTGGAGTCGATTTTGGGATGTGTGGTTGGAGAAAGAAGAGAAATCACTATAGTGGTAGCTGAAGTTGTTGCATGGGTTTTCCCTACCAGGACTAGTTAGCTGAATCCTGCCCTCCCTTCCTTCCTTCCTTCCTTCCTTCCTTCCTTCCTTCCTTCCTTCCTTCCTTCCTCAATCAGCCTAAACACTTCTCTGGGGTTTCCCTGAAGCCCCAAACATGACACCCAGACCTGAAGGTGTTTGCAATAAGATGAAACCACAGAGGTTTAACAAAAAACTAAAATCTACTAAGACAAAAATACAGTTTTAAGAAAAAATATACTCAGTGCGAAAGTTACAGAAAACCATCATATTTGGAGCAAAATAATAGATTTGAAATACAACCACTTTCCCTGGATTTAAACAATCCCTTAAACCCTCACTAGGCTTTCAGTGAATTTTACCATTGAGTAGAAACCCTTCCTCCTTTGTTTGTCCTTCTCTCAGGCTAACAAAGCTTTTGCCTCTGTCACAGAGACCCACCTTGATATAGCAGACCTCCAAGATGTCTTCCTGTTGATACAGACTCCCTTTATCAATTACATGATCCCCCCTTCAGTTACAAGCTCAATGCAGTTTGGTTTTTTTCAATATTTCTGCCTTCATTCCCATTCTCAATGCTCATGGGTAGGTTTTACACATGGACAGAATGCCCCCAAAGGTTATCGTCTTAAATGAATCTCTTAATACTCAGCTGGTTGCTATCACTAAATTGCTTTCTTGTGTTCCGTGTAAGGCTTCTGCTAGTGAAGAATCAAATTTGTTAATTAAAATTAGTCCTGGAAACAAAAAGCCAAATATAAAAGGAAATGGTAATCGGAGCAACTCAAGACCCCATTTTTACAATCAGGTCACATTTTTACAAAAGAAAGATAAGCAGCAACTGATAACACAAAAGAGAAATCCCACATATTCAGCACTGGACAGCATCAATTAGCTCTGCTAATCAGAAACTATCAAATGTTTGTTAGAATATTAACAACAAGAACAGGGTTCCACTACCTTCTTAAAACCAAAGAGAGTAGCTTTGGATAGACATTTCAGGATTGCTGTAATATTCTGAGGTCCATAAAAGCAGACAACAAAGAATGAGGATCTGAATAAGCCACAACTTTGATCTAAAGGGTGACTAAGCAGCCGGAACAGCAGTCTCAAGGCTTTCTCTAATCTCTAATATAACACACTTTCACTGCATTTGAAGGCATTTGTTTTCTGGGCACAGAATGTGTTTTTAAACTGCTTCTACCATACATAGAATATTGCTGTCGTATTTAACATCAGTCATACTCAGAGTAGACCTGTTGAAATGAATGGATCTCCTCACCGTTAGCTTTTAGGGGGAAGGAGGGTTCCTGTGGCTCCCTGTCCCAAGCATTTTTGGGGGTTAGTTCTACAAACCACACAGTTCCTCTGAGTATACGGGTACCTCTCTCATTTCCGGGTGGTGCCTTTACGTTACCTAAGGCAGGTACTCAGTGAATGATTTCATCAGTAGTATATATCAGCCTTCCCCAACTTCATTTTCCCCAGATGCTGTCTAGACTCCCATCATTCCTGACTATTGTCCATGCTGGCTGGTGCTGATGGGAGTTGGAGTCTAACAACATGTGGATGCCACCAGCATGCAGAACACTGGTATATAGAATACTGAAGTTCTTCAACACCAAGTTCTAAAATCGTTGTAAATTCCAGGAAGGGGGTATAGCATGCATGTGTTCCTCTGAGAAATCTGCTTTATGATTCCATTTGACACCGGTGGAAATTTCTCAGGCATTGCAATTTTGTTTGAAATTGCAGAGCTCTGCTATACATAATCTGACTGGGTGGTATTCAGCTAAGTTTTCCACAGTGCGGACCCATTTAAATAAATGAAAACTTTCTTCCAAAAAGAAATGAATGGAGTTAACTTATTTATGCTTGTTAAATTTCAGTGGATCTACTCTGAGTGAAGCTTAGTTGAATACCACTCACTGCATCTAATATAATAATGGGGCATGTGCAGTTTGCTTTCCTGCTCTTCTCCTGTGCCCTGGCTTGGATTGCTCACTAGAAATGGATGTATTCACTTGCCCTTTTCTGGCTAACCTGCAGGAATGCAAGAAACGAGTCGCTACCGTAAGTGAACCGACATGTCAGCAGCTTCCAGGAGAAACAATCACAAACGACTGATAATGAACATGGGAAATGTTCAGCAGTCAGGTTTGCACCTTAGAAAACACTGATAAAACAAAGGGATATATATATATATATATATATATATATATATATATATATATAGCAGAGGTGACAAAAGCAAGTGATGAATTGCCATTATGGTGGGTGACATAAATGAAGGCAAACACTTGTAAGTGCTGGAATGGATTGAAACAGCAAAGAAGAGAAGGCTTTCTTCCTCTGTTGTGTCAGATGATGAGAAGCTTATTATTATTCCTCCCTGAGCTGCTTAGCTAAGCTGACATACAAGGAAGGGGAAGACCTGCCATCAGGGCTCATGAACATAATACACCTCCCTGGGAACACTAATCAGAGTGTTAAGAACATCACTGCTGGGTAAGACCAAAGATCTATCTAGTGCAGAACTCTGTCTCCAGTGGTGGCGTGTCAAATGCCTTGGGATGTTCACCGCAGAGCCGTAGCTCAGTGGGAGAGCGTCTGGCTTGCACGCAGAAGGTCCCAGGTTCAAGTTCCCTCATTTCCACATCAGGCAACTTGAAACTCTGGAGAGCCACTGCTAGTCAGACAATACTGAGCTTGATGGACTAATAGTCTGACTTGATGTAAGACAGCTTCTTTTGTTCCTATGATGTGATGGCCATTTTGTTTCCTTGCTATGCCTTGCTGTAAATCCTTAGCATCTCATTTTGCTTCTAATTTGTACGCCGCCTTTCTTTATTTGTATGCCACCTTTCCCGCCCTGGCCTGGCCACAGTGATCCATGCGACGGTCACCTCCAGGCTTGACTACTGTAATTCACTCTATGTGGGGCTGCCCTTGAAGCTGTCCCAGAAACTCCAGCGGGTGCAGAATGCTGCAGCGAGGCTCCTCACGGGGTCTCTGCCATGGGAGCATATTCACCCAGTGCTTTTGCAGCTGCACTGGCTCCCGGTGGAGTACAGGGTCAGATTTAAGGTACTGGTTTTGACCTTTAAAGCCCTTCACGGCCTAGGACCCTTGTACCTACAGGACCACCTCTCCCGGTATGCCCCACGGAGGACCTTAAGGTCCACAAATAGCAACACCCTAGTGGTCCCAGGCCCTAAGGAAGTTAGATTAGCTTCAACCAGAGCCAGGGCCTTTTCAACACTGGCTCCAGCCTGGTGGAACGCTCTGTCTCATGAGACCAGGGCCCTGCAGGATCTGATTTCTTTCCGCAGGGCCTATAAGACAGAGTTGTTCCACCTGGCCTTTGGCTTGGAGCCAATTTGATTCCCTCCCCCTCTCCCCCCCTTCTCCTCCTGTGATGAGGCTGCATTTTAATATTTTAATGTTTCAATATTTTAATGTTGTATTTTAATCTTGTTTTTAAGTTGTATTCATTCAACTTGTTTTTATTATTGCTTGTTAGCCGCCCTGAGCCCGGCCTTGGCTGGGGAGGGCAGGGTATAAATAAAAATTATTATTATTATTATTATTATTATTATTATTATTATTTATTACTATACACAAGGCAGTTTACAAGCTGAAGAAACAACTAAGACCCGCGGACCTTATAACAATCTGACCCAATACAAAGATGTCATAATAAAAGCATACATTTAAAATAAACAACTTATGTCAAATGAAGTAATATTCAATGATCCATTGGAATGTAATAGTACACCGTAAATTAAATATCAGCAAATAATAATTGAACAGAAATTCACTCTTACAATAAATAATTTCTAAATTATGACCAATAAAAATAACAGCAAGTCACGGTGCATAAAATAGCACAATACAAATTGAGAAGCAAAGGCACACAGAGCATCTGTCAGCGGCACACTGTCTTTAATAATGGGGGATCCATTTGCCTTGCCCTTTGTCATATCTATTTGAAAGACTCATCCTCTATGGATATGTCTAATGCTTATCTATGCTACTGACCATCATTACACATTATGAAAGGGGTGGAGAGTGTCAGGAGCTCAGCCTACATTCGAGTTGGACCCTGGTAGAGACACATGCCTGACTGGCATGTTCTCTCCTTCCTGGTCTTTTGTTCAGGAGCTTCAAAAGCTTTCTTCTGCCCGAACATCACAGCGACCAATGCCAACAGACATTGGCACACTTAGGGATCTGCAGAGTCTGTGCAGTTCGCGTGACAGACCTCAGCAACTCAGCATTTTGGCTAATCTACTTTATTTACATATAAACACACACGGAGCACTGCAACATGGCTCCCTCTCTCTCTAGCATCAGACAGCAAAGAGAAAGAACAAAGGACAATAGTCCCACTTCATGGAACACAGTAACACAAACATCCTGTCTCCGTCACTTCCCACACTGTGGAGTCAAAACATATACCGTCATGTGAAAGACAACAATCCCATGACTGCAATCATGGAGCAGGAATTCTAACACTCAGAACCTACCAAAGTCACTCACAAAGCACATGGGATGCAGACTGTAGTGGGTTGGATAAAGACATTCCCTTCTTTTGACAGAAGAAGCATCCTCCAACGGAAGGAGTAGTCCCACTGGACTTCGGCAGAATGGTATGTTTTTGCATATCATTTGCTGGAAACCACAGGAGAGGAGGGTGCTGTTGTGCTGAGGTCCTGCTTCCAAGCACTCCATAGACATCTGGCTGGACACTATAAAAACATTATGGTGGACAAGATGTGTCATGGGCCTAATCCAGTTCTTCTTCCTTTCTTCTGTTGTAGAGCATAAGGAATTGCTTTTAGCATGAAACAGGCCCATCTAGCCTAATATTGTCTGTATTGAGAGAAATCAGTTTTCTTTTTTATATATGTAATTTTTATAAAATTTTCAGTTTTACAACTTGGAGTATTCATTTAAACAACCTTAAAATATCAATGACTTCGTTTCTTCTCTTTCCATGGCTCATTTTGCATAACATAAATCCCTTCATATTTTCCATAAACCAAACCATTCAGTATTCCATTATTACATCCATCAAAACTTATTTACACTGTTGAATTTATCTTAATGCTGCCAAAGTTTTCAAGTGTATACAATTTTCCCCCATGTATTCAATAAACATTTTCCAATCTTCTCTAAACATATGTTCTTCTTGTTCTCTTACTCTATATGTTAGGTCTGCAAGCTGCACATATTCCATCAACTTAAGTTGCCATTCTTCTTTAGCTGGGGCTAAGCTCGTTTTCCATTTTCAGGCTAACGAAACACAGGCCGCAGTAAGTGGCATACATAAATAACCTTTTTTGACACCTGGGAATTTCTGTCTGAATTATCCCCAACAAAAAGGACTCTGTTTTTTTTTTGTTTTTTTTTGAGGGGGTGGTTGGTTGTTGTTTTTTTTAAAAAAGTGCTTTTAAACATTTTTTTTTCAATTCATTATGGGTTATTTCCTAATACTCTTGTGCCCTTTTACAGGTCCAGCACATATGAAAGAATGTATGAGAGAATTCAGTTTTCTAGTGTTTCAGATAACAGACTTTCTAGAGTTTGGCAAGCCCACTTGGGACCTTCCTGCAGGCAGGTGCTCTACCAGCCAGATACATCCCTCTCATCGAAAGAGAACCTTTGGATTCAACCCAAGATATTATGCATTTTTCCTCTCCCATTTGAAAATGAGCGCAGAGATCAAACATTTGTTGAACCTTACACGGTGAATTATATCATAAATGTTCCTCATGCCATTTTGCACTGGGAGCTCTCCGTCTTCAAAGGAAGTATCACATTTACATTTTTCTTGATCTCTTTGAATGAGGGTGTGGGAGCCGAGATTGGGTTTTGAACTTGGAATTTCAATAAATAAATAAATTCCATTTTCTGAATTTATGTTCACTAGATAAGGCACTTTCAATGTGCCCATTTCCTATGGAGAGTTTAAGCTTTTTTATTGCTCTGTCTCATTAGGAGAGGAATCCCACCTCCGAGGTGTCCGACTGCTCTGGCTAAGAAGAAAGAAAGGGCTTTGAAATGTCAGTAAGCTTTATGCAGCTGTTTGTTATATGACATGTAACAAGTGGCAAAATTTTGCTAACGGCAAACGCTGCTCTACAAGGTTTTTTAAAAACATTGCTCATAGCTTTTCTGAGAATATTGTATGGTTACAAAAATCTGGGGATTGTCTTCAGGGAAATATGTAGAGCAGAAGTTAATATTCATAGCAAATTTCAAATTCATTGTATTTCACAGATTGGGAAAGCACATGCTTGAATTACAATCGTCATCCCAATCAAGCAATATTGAAATTAGATTTGCAAATTTGAAAGATGCTGTTTGCTGGAACAATGCGTTAAGTCCCTAATGTGGATGTAGCAGTTGCACTGTTTCCGGTTAATTTCAGCAGGGGGAAGAGAAGTTCTCCAAGAAAAATAATAATAACTCTAGTAGGTGAGCTGTATGTAATCCATTCCCTCCCTTCGTAGTGTCAGCTGAGGACTTTTTCAGTGCGAGAGGCTGCAAGATTTAAAACCCTTTCTCTTCCCTGCAGCAGGGTGTTTACAGCACTTACAAAGAGAAGAAAGCCTTAAACATGTGCAGAGTGCTATCGTCTCTCCACTAGGAAACATCAACTATCTTTGAACATTCGCACAGATAGGGATGCATGGATTTTGTCAGGTTTGGCATCTCTCAATTTCTCATTTCCCTTCAGTCTTAAATTCAGTTTGTCACATTGCCTTATCAGATAATAATAATAATAATAATAATAATAATAATAATAATAATAATAATATCCTTACAAACCTTTGCCATCAGAAATCCTTGAAACAGGCATTCCGGCATCAGGAAGGGATCCACTGGATCCTGAGCTGCCCCCTCTCCCACACGACAGCATTAGTTCAATCCAGGCTCAATAGCTACTCCTGCACGGTGATTTACCTGCCCCACATCTTCTTCGGTCTCTGGTGTGTGTGTCAGGGCTGTGGGTGTGATGGTGACCCCACTATCTCATCGAGTCTTGCGGGGCACTGGCCAAGGTTAGGACTGCAGCCTCAGGTAGATTCTGCATGCGGACCAAACTGGTTTCCTCCTTCATCACTATATAGATGGAAGGAATGGCTCCTGATTGAAGTAATGTGAACAGGAGTGAACAGGACAAAGTTGCGTCCCAACACCTTATAGCAATGGAATGAGGATTCTGGGGGTTTTACCACTGCCCAACTTGGATAGCCAAGCAACCCAATTCCTGCCTCTTTCCCCCAAGGATCGAGTTCCTGTTCTGCAAACTACAGCCGGGGCCTTGCAGGGAGGTATGAAGGGGGCTGTGATTTGCAGGCTGAGACCTCAGGCTAGAAAGGCATCTTCAAAGGGTTTCTCCAGGATTGTGCTAGTGGACCTGAGATAGTGGACATTAGAAGCACCCTAGATCCTTAGCCTTCAAAAGCCCAGCAAAGCCCAAGACAATATTCTATAGGGAGTCTCTGGGGATGCCTGGCGTTGCAGCTAGCGATTGTGGGTCTTTGCAAACTTTGCATTTATCGTTATGAGGTCCAGTCCGTTATAATAGCATTAGTCTCAGCTTGGATTGAAGTTACCTTGAATTTTGAGCGACTCTGCTTTGAGTACTCATCCAATTGTCACAATAATAATAATAATAATAATAATAATAAATTATAATAATAAATTATTTATACCCCACCCATCTGGCTGGGTTTCCCCAGGGCGGCTCTCAACAGAATTAATGATAATAACAATATAAAAGCGATAAAACATCAGACATTAAATGCTTCCCTAAGCCACCTGGAAAAAGAAAAGGGTTCGGTTTGAGCAAGGGGTCACTGGGGTGTAGGCGTTTTGGTGATGCAGCTGAATGCTGGAAAGGTAAAAAAAAATTGCTGACTATGTGCAGAATATCTCTCACCTCTGAGGAACTGCATCACAACTTTCATAAGCCTGTGTTAAGAGTGAACATCTTCTAGGGCTGGTTTTTGTTTGTTTGCTTTGGACTGGAGCCCCAAATTTCTTGGGTATGCAGTGTAGGGTAGGACAAGAGAGCCCTAAAACACAGCCAGGATGAAACAAACCCTATTGGAGAAGGGAGTTTGAGCAAGCCACAAAATGATGCCTTGTCTCCCCGCATTGCACCCAGACAACAAATCCGGCCAATAGGTGGGCTTGCTTTTTCTCAGCGTAAGTGACAGCTATTCCACGCATCTTTTCAGGGGGGTGGGGAGGTAGCTAGCAGCTAACAGGAAGGCAAGGTTCTAGCTGCAAAACTAGGGCTGAAGAAAAAATAGACCCACTAACAAAGAAGGGACCTGTCTGAAGAAAGAAGAGGCGACCTGCCTCAATCTGCCTGAATGTTTGAGCTTAAGAAAATCAACAAGGTGACAATAGCCATGCTTAATTATAATTCTCTCCTCCAATTGATTAGCAGATGAAAATCCTGCCCTACAAGCAGAAATCATTTCACTTACAAGTTATCTCACAGATACAACCAGCTCACAATGTGAACATCTTGATATCATTTTTGTGGGTTTTTTCCTCTTCTTTCTTAAAAAACACACACACCAAAAAACGGAAGAAGAAGAAGAAGGGGGGGGGGGAGGGTGATGATGGAGAGAAAATGAAGTGATAGTACAAGGGCACAGAAAATAAGTGCCATCCTCACTGTGTCAATTGTATTTCCACCTCGTATAACTCAGACAGCCAGCTTTATAAAAGCTCCACTTGATTTATGTACTTGGAATCACTGTCTGCGTGGTCCAGAGGTCATATTACTTCAAAGCTACCGAGACAGCGAAACTATATAGGATGCTTCAGAAGTTCCTCTGATTCAAACATTTTGCAATTAACTTCAACTCATCTGCTTTTTATTCATGAGTGGTTCCCCCCACCCTCCTTTTCAGTTTATACTTTTAAGCAGCTCAAACTAATTATAGCCTTTTAGCCTATTAGTGCTTTGGAAAGATGCCACTGACTGATTGTGTCAGTTTAGACAGTATCTAAGTGGAGTTTAATGTCATTAATATGAATAATGCCTACAAAGAGGAGGTTTATTTATTTATTTGTTAATTAGTTATGTGGAAGGAACAACGTTTGGTAATTTTCTAGCCATTTTGTGAGAGGCATGTAAGATGAACTCATCGGGTGCTATCCAAAGTTACCGGTAAGTCATTTTTGGAGTAGACCCAATCAATTCAATGAATCTACCCTTTGAGCATGACTTAGATGGTTAATCAACCATAGTTTTCCATTCAATAGGTTGTTACTGCAAGGTGGGCTGAAGCAGCAAAAATCAAGTCCTTTGAGATGGAATTGTGGTCTATAAGGGTGCAAGTGTTCGGATAAGACCCATACCTTCTTGAAATAGGCTTATTGGGCAAGGTTTAATATTCCCTTCAGCAATGTTTTCTTTTCAGCAGACACCTCAATTACCTCAGCTGAAGAAAAAGGGTTATTTGGAATTTCAAACATCCCCCAACAAAGTCCCTTCACTGGGAAGCAACTGGCTAACTATTTGGTACCCATGACAACATGACACCTGCAGTTTTTACCTAAGGATGTGCTATGGCAGGCTTGCCTGGCAGGTATACCGTATGTTAAACAGCGCCTTTCCTGCCCAGCCTCCTTTCAAGACTGCAATAATGCCATGCCATGAAACATTGCTACAATGGTATTATTTTCAATCATTTCAGTTGATCCAACAGGCTTCTCTCTATCCATAAATGAGGCCTGTGTTTTAAATAATAGAAAAGCATTTTTCAGCCACAATTGGAGACACCACCAACACTTTCAAGGGGGGGGGAGTGCCTTGCCATTTTAATTATCCAGAATGCATGCCGTGGGATTGCTTAGCAATGGTATTTTACACTGTAACATGCCATGAATGGCTTTGAATGCCACTATCGACAGAATATCACTTTCTGTCCTGTTTAGAGCGCAAACCGGTAATTAAATGTCTTGTCTCATGATGTGGAAGAGCAATCAGTATGCTATGTTGCCACAGAGAGCATTTAAGTACCAGCATACATATGGAAATGAAACAGGAAACAAGCGCATCAATGTCACACGTATCCCTTGACGTGAATTTTGAATCACCCAAACCTGAAAAACAAGTACAGTCTTGTTTTGCAACCTACTCAAGTGAAATTCATTTGCATACAGTGGCCATGATCCAAAGAGCCCCGGAGGGTTCACGATAGCTGTGGGCTCTTTGTCTTTTGTTTTATTGGCTCTTTGTCTTTTGTTTTATTCGGCAACCCACCATTATGCTGCATTTCAAACTTCTTTTTACTCCCTATGTTTTCAAAAAGCAAAACAAGCAATCTAACAGAGGAGCAAGTTTGGGGGAGTGTGATCATACAAAAAGGTGAGGTCACTGCAGAGGTGGAGCATTTGTCACTGCTAATGGTGAGGCCCACACCTGAAATATTGCTGAGGAATCCCTCCTTCCCCTGAAGAAATTTGGTGAAACCTTCCCCTCAATTTCTTTTCCCGCAAACGGGGTGAAGAATTTCAAGAGGCCATTTTGCACACAGCTCTAAGTATGCAGTTGAATCCTGAATGCAACAAAACTCCCCACTCTCCATTTCAAAAGATGCTGTGTTTTATACAAAGGGGACAAAATGTTGAATATGATACACATATGAGTTACACGTTGGGAGCAACTTTGACAGATGTATTCTGAAAAAGCTGTTGTCCCAGCTGGCCATTATTTATCCTTCTGATCTCAGCTAGCATTGAAAGAAAGGGACATTCTTTTTACAGGATGCCTCCAGGGATATTTTGACTAGGAAAATGTTGGGGAGAGAAAATAGCATGTAGAAATAAAGATGGTGCTTTGAAAGCTTATTTCTTTAAAACCTTGCCTGGAGGAGAATACAGATGTTAGCTGCAAGGCATAGTATCCAGCAGGAAATGTAGATGGGTCGTGGTCGCTCCATTTTGCCTTGCCTTGTATACCAAGATCCTATTCAGCAAAGTGCTTTGATAATCAAACATAGTTCAGTTTACATGTTGATCCAGATCAGCCTGATGCCCTTAAGTTGTTTTTGACAGAAAGGGCTGATGTGAGTTATAGTTCAAGATCAGCTGGAAACAGGATGTCAGGGAAGACTTGGGTATCCTTGCACTCAGTATAGGGAAGAAGCAAATATCACCAGTGTCGAAGCAATGATTCTTTAACATCAACTTTGTTGGACTGGTCATGTTGTGCAAATGCCTGATGATCGTCTTCCAAAGCAACTACAGTGGTACCTCGGGTTAAGTACGTAATTTGTTCCGGAGGTCCGTTCTTAACCTGAAACTGTTCTTAACCTGAGGTACCACTTTAGCTAATGGGGCCTCCCACCGCTGCTGCTGCCGCTCCACCGCCGCACGATTTCTGTTCTCATTCTGAAGCAAAGTTCTTAACCCGAGGTACTATTTCTGGGTTAGCGGAGTCTGGAACTTGAAGCGTCTGTAACCTGAGGTACCACTTTACTCTATTTCAAACTTAAAAATGGAAAGTGTAATGCTGGTAAAAAGATGTTTAAAGACTCTCTCAAGGCAAATCTGAAAAAAATGTAGGCTAAACACCAACACGGGCCTGCGAGCTCTCCAATTAGAGAACAGCCTTTACCAAAGGTGTCATGGGTTTGGAGATGCTCAAACTCCAGATGAAAAGGAGAAATGTACTAAGAGGAAGACATGCTTGGCAAAGCCTCACCATGATCAACTCCCACCCGGAAACCTATGTCCCCACTGTGGAAGGACGTGTGGATCTAGAATTGGTCTCCACAGTCACTTATGGACTCACTGTTAAAACCGGGTTTATGGAAGACAATCTTACTTGGCTACGAGCGATCGCCAAAGAAGAAGAAGGCTCATGATGAGTTTCTTACTCTGTGTGAGCCAGGCAGTTAGTGTTGGTTTTTCTGCCCATATTGTAAATCACTTTGCCTGCTTTGTAGGAAGGAAATTAACAAACACATTACATTACTCACCCTGAGAATCGATACCCATCGTGAGCCTAAAATCTTGATTGGCTCTCAATTCCTTGCCGGACTGGAAGAAAGAAAAATGAATTCTGGGGACTTCCGGGTTAGCGCCTCCGGCAATGGCGGAGCCCCTCCGATCGGGAGGAACCGGCTTCATGAAAAACAGGGTCTGACCGCCATGGCGACGGCGGAGACCCTTAGAAATCACAGACGGGAGAAGTCTGTGAACCTGGGATTTGGCTGGCACCTTCAGCACCCACCTACTTGCGGGGAGACCCGGTATCGGGAATCCGGAGCGACGTGGGGTGAGAGGCGCGGTGCTTTGAATCGACCGCTAACTTCACGGAGCGAAGCCGCATTGCCGATGTCGGAGAGCGCTGACTTTTTTCCTGTGGACAGTTGGATTCTAAACAACAACCCGTGAGTAGAACGGGAAATTGAGCTTTTAAATAATTTAATTTGGCACCGAACGGGGAAGGTCTAAACAGGAAGTCCACCTTCCCTTTCTGTAAATAGACTGAAGCAAAGTAGTTACTAACTAAGGTTTTGGAAAGTCTCGCGTAAAGGATTAAAACTCCACTGATTGAAACTATCAATTCTGACCAAGTGAACTTGCAGGAGAAGGTGGAAAATTAAAGATTGAAGCATTACATCTCTGAACCTGGGAATGGTTTGCAAAAAGTCCATCGACGGTAAACAGGACAAATTTGACAGCTAGCTTTAACTTGACAGCTAGCTCGAATTTGACAGTTGGCATTAATTTGACAGCTAGCTTTAAAAGAAAGACATTGTTTCTATTGTCTGCTTCTGCACTTAAAAAGAAGAAAAAGTAACTGGGAATTGTTATTAATTTACTTTTGGAATTGTGCTGGAAAGGATTGATACAAATTGAGACTGCTTCCCTCTAGAGGGAGTTTTGGGACATTGTTACAAGTGTGCAGCTGCGAAATTACTCTGAAGATATGGACTGTGAGAAACTAGTTTTGACCTTGAATTTCTTAAGAATGTCGGTAAAGGAAGAAGTAGCGTCTGCTCTGAATAGGACAATTTATCTGCTGGGAAAGCTGCATAAACAGATAGATGTCATGGCTACTAATATTGATATCTTGGGAACAAAAGTGGGCATCAGCATAGAAGTCGACAAGAACCCGGCACAAGAACCTTTCTTAACTGAACAAATTGATGAATTAGAGAGGGTTGCTGTTGTTGCTGTTGTTGAATATAAAGCAAAATATGGGGGAGCTTTAACCCTAAAGAGGGAAATGGAGGATTACAACTTGAGGCCTTATATGACTGTAATTAGGAGAAGCCAGTTTTTGAAGATGGGTGCCTGGCCTGATCTGGAAAAGGAAAAGTGGAGAGATCCCTTTATGCAGGGATCAAATGACTTTTGGAATATGAATTTGAGCCAGGAGGAGATTGGAGCTTTGGGGGCCTTTGGACTCGGAAGAACTGTGAAACAAGGTTTGGAATACTTTATGGGCCCTAGCTTTAATTATGGAAACCTGGCAGACTTGTCAAGAAGGAATATAACCATCGTTGGGATGGAGCTTTTTAGCACCAAAGTTTATCAAGAAGATCGGCAGAAGGGAAATGAAGAAGAGTTAAGAGCCTCGGATATCAGATCTCCAGGTTGATGGATGCTGGGAGCTTGATGGAACTGAGGGCAGGGGCTGGGTCCGGGGAGGGGAGACGGAGGAAAGAAATTGGGAATTTAAAGTGTATATAAGGAATTAAAAAAAAAAATAATGAGAAATGGAAAAATCGTGGAATGAAATTTTTATGACCCTAGGGGAAATGTCTTAAGAGATTAAGTTTAATATATTAGTTTTAATGAGAAATAAGATTAAATAAAGTAAAAATGGATGATTAATTGGTGAAAGAAGAGAATGTCAAACTATAAGTATATTAAGATAAATTATTAGGATAAAAACAAGGATGAAGGATTTGCTGGAATATCTAACTGAATTAGAATACAAAGAGGGGAGGTGTGAGGAGGTCAAGGAAATAAGTTAAAGAAGGAAAGTTATGTAAAGGTTTGATTTGTTGTTGTTTTTTTTTTTTTTTTCCTCTGGATTCTATGCATTTTTTTGCTTGTTTTTTGTCTGTTTTTCATTTTTTATCTTTTTCTTTTGATGTGACTTGTTTTTATGTATTGCTTTCTTTTTTGGTTTAACTGGGTGTTTTTTTTTGTTGTGACTTATGTAACCTTTAAAATTTTAATAAAAATCTTTTTAAAAGAAAAAAAGAAAAAGAAAAACGAATTCTGGAATCTGGTAGATGAAGGCTGAGTGCTCCCTGAGTTGCGTAAAGCCATATCTGAGCTAGAAGACTTCAGGCTGACAGTGGATAGATAAAATTCTCTATCAGGCTTCTCCAGCCTGGTACCATTCAAATGTTTTTGAACTACAACTTTCATCAACTATAGCAC
Source organism: Podarcis cretensis (assembly GCF_951804945.1). Classification (NCBI taxonomy): domain Eukaryota; kingdom Metazoa; phylum Chordata; class Lepidosauria; order Squamata; family Lacertidae; genus Podarcis; species Podarcis cretensis. The sequence continues at coordinate 85,028,220 of NC_137174.1, read as the reverse complement.
ATGTGGCCAGTTGCCGGGGATAATGTAATCCTCAATACCAGGAGTGAACCTCTTAGGGAGCGATTTTATGCACAGGTGGCTGGCATAATGCAAACTAGTGTAAAGTTACCCCAGGTCCAAACCCCATGCCGAAGCAAGGCTGCTGCTCTGCCTAAGCCTGGCAGATGGAAAATAACATACTCTCCAATATTTCCCCAATGAAAATAAGGAGTGTCCTGTTCCATACCCTCCGACATTTCTCAGATGAAAATAGAGACATCTCTGCCAACATTTCTCCAATGAAAATAGGGACATTATAAGGAAAAGTGTCACGTCCCAGGATCAAATCAGAAACTGGGATGGCTTCTGTAAATCTGGGACTGTCCCTGGAAAATGGGGACAGGGTCTGATAAGCCTTTAAAATGCTGTTGCCAGATTCTACGTCACGTCGCTAGGTCACATGACAAGAGTGATTGCCGAAGAAATAATAATAATAATAATAATAATAATAATAATAATAATAATAATAATAATAATAATTGATGATGATGATAATTTTATATACCACCCATCTGACTGGGTTCACCCTGCCACTCAGGTTGGCTTCCAGCAAATTAAAATACAATACGACTTCAAACACTAAAAACTTAGGCCTGCCTTTAGATGTCTTCTAAGTCAGATAGTTGTTTATTTCCTTGACATCTTGTGGGAGGGCATTCCACAGGGCAGGCGCCACTACTGAGAAGGCCCTCTGGCAGGTTGCCTATAACCTTACTTCTCGCAGTGAGGGAACCGCCAGAAGGCCCTCGAAGCTGGACCTCAGTGTCCGGGCTGAACAATGGGGGAGGAGTTGCTCCTTCGGGTATACAGGACAAAGCTGAATGGCCTTAGGATCCGGCTTATGTACCCCTTCTTTGCTCCTACCTCTGCCGCACCCCTGAAATGTCCCTTTTGTGGGGCATATACTGGTCTCAGCTCACCCAGCTTTGGCCCAGCTGTCTGAGCCAGGATAAGCAAGTTACAGCAGCATATATTCAGTGAGCTGGGGCTAGGAACATAATGCTGCATATAGAATAACAGGAGTTTCAAAAAGTATCTAACTCGGTTTTCATAAAAGACACTTGTAGGACTAAATTCGGGATTTAAGTCAGGTACTCTGCAAATTCTTGTACTCAAGATTCTCATTAAAAATGCATTGTTTGGATAATGCAAAGTGACAGCAGATATGATACCACTGTCCCTGTGATTAGTTGAAAGCTTCCCCGCTCCCCCCCCCCGCCCTACTTAAATTGATATTGTTTAAGTCCTACACCATACGATGTCATGGGAATGCAATCATTTCGGCTCAGGTTCCATCTGCTATCAATATAAATAATATCGCTCTAAAAGTCATCACCATCCATAATGTTTAATTCCATTTCCTTTTTTTCTCTCCCCAGTCTTTCTTTAAGGAAAGGGGGGGGGAGAAAACACCCCAAATTGTAATAAAACAGTGCTGATCTTTAAATAATGAGGGTGTTGTTCCAGTCAGAAAACATGAGTCATTTTATGGTAGGGTGCTTTATTTATTCCTGTGTGCAAATTAGTAACAGCTCACTAAAATAACTTGGTGTTTTAATTCTATTTCAGTACCTTCTATACTACCTGCATTGGGATAATAATAGACAAAGCAGCATGCCACATGGAGACATAATATTATATGCACAAATCATGTATTTTACAATTATGGTACAATTAAGACTTCTCTGGATATAATTGAAAAGCAGCTGATTACAGTTGTATACATGATATTGACCTTTTACTTAAAAAATAATAATTTTCACAATCTCCTTACTGTGCGCTCTATTCTAAACAGGAACATTTGAAATACGGATATAAAATTCTCTAGAATGGGCCCCACATTGATGGAAAATGGGTTGATCTACAGCCAGTAAAAGGGGGGTAGCAAACTTAGGAGCAATCCAAGCCGTACTCACTACAGTGGGTAGGGTGGGGACAACTGAGTTGGGATTGGACCCAGTAACATCGTATGATGCTGAGAATGCAGACAGGCTGCACAATGGGCACATCTCTTGCCTCCAGCACCTCAGTTGCCCTCCCTGAAGTGGTCCTCTCATCTAACCAACCCTCCAACATTTCCCTGATGAAAATAGTGGCATCCTATTCAACAGCTATTCAACAGGGATGTGGGTGGCGCTGTGGGTTAAACCACAGAGCCTAGGAGTTGCCTATCAGAAGGTTGGCGGTTCGAATCCTCGTGATGGGGTGAGCTCCCGTTGCTCGGTTCCTGCTCCTGCCAACCTAGCAGTTCGAAAGCACGTCAAAGTGCAAGTAGATAAATAGGTACCGCTCTGGCGGGAAGGTAAACGGCGTTTCTGCACACTGCTCTGAATTGCCAGAAGTGGCTTAGTCATGCTGGCCACATGACCCAGAAGCTGTCTGTGGACAAATGCCAGCTCCCTCGGCCAGTAAAGCGAGATGAGCGCCGCAACCCTAGAGTCGGACATGACTGGACCTAATGGTCAGGGGTCCCTTTACATTTATTCAACAGCAGGAAGCTTTTCCTGCGTTTTATCTCCCACACACATAGACACCATATACACACTGATATCAGTCACCTTGAGCCGATTCCTACTTTTCAGCCTCACCTACCTCGAGTGAGCAAAAAATGTTTGAGCAAAGGGATCATGCGCAACACCTTCAACAGATAAATGGAATTGTAGCTGTAAGCTGCCTTGAGTCCCTATCAGGGAAAAAGTTAGGTGGTGGTGGTGGTGGTGATAATAGAAACTGTGAGAATAGAGCATACCAGGCAGTAAATCCGATTAAACTCAGTGAGTCTTAGTTCTGAGTAAAAATGCTTAGGATTGCAATGTAAGGCTGCAGTCTTTACCCAGTTACCTGGGAGTAAGCTCCATTGAATGCAGTGGGACTTACTTATGAGTAGACAGTGTAAGGCTCGGTTTGCATAGGGCAGGAACTGCTCCAAGTGTATTGAGCACAGTGCAAGGAAACCTACAAATGAAGGGTTCTATGATTAAAGAACCTGGTGTTGTATTATGATACTGTGAAATGGCTTGTAAACCTGGAAGGGCTTAGTACTAAAACTGCTACTGAGTTACATGTATGTTACAGCTGGTGCAAAATGCTGTGGCCGATCACTTGGGGAGGACAGGCTGCTGCCAGCACAACTCCAGTGTTTAAAAGTCTGTGCCAGCTGCCTATACACTTCCGGACCACGGTCAAGGTTCTTGTATTAATTTACTAGGCCCTTTACAACTTGAGTCCAGGATATCTAAAGGACTTCCCGATTCCTTATATTTCTGCCTGATCACCGAGAATTTGGGGAGAGTCTCTGTTCGTGATCCTCCATGGCTCAGATGCATAGCTCCTATCCACCAGGTGCCATGCTCTGAGTATTGTGGAACAAATTTTGTGGAACAACATCTCAGCTGAGATCAGTCAGGTTTCCTCCTTGTTGATGTTGGATGCTTAACAAATACCTTTCCATTTCAGCAGACATTTTAGGTAAGTTTTATGGGCCATGACATTTTTACCTGTTGTTTTTGTTTATTCTAATACTTTATTTGTATTATTTTATTGGGTGGATTGTGCTATTGATTGCTGTTGTTAACTGCTTTGTGATCGCCTTTGGTGAAAAGCTGTCTATAAATACTGAAAACAAAATACCCAAATAGTAATTATTTGCAAGAAGAAAAAGAAGACCACTCAGATACTCATAGAATCATAGAATTATAGAATCATAGAGTTGGAAGAGACCACAAGGGCCATCGAGTCCAACCCCCTGCCAAGCAGGAAACACCATCAGAGCACTCCTGACATATGGTTGTCAAGCCTCTGCTTAAAGACCTCCAAAGAAGGAGACTCCACCATACTCCTTGGCAGCAAATTCCACTGTCGAACAGCTCTTACTGTCAGGAAGTTCTTCCTAATGTTTAGGTGGAATCTTCTTTCTTGTAGTTTGGATCCATTGCTCCGTGTCCGCTTCTCTGGAGCAGCAGAAAACAACCTTTCTCCCTCCTCTATGTGACATCCTTTTATATATTTGAACATGGCTATCACATCACCCCTTAACCTCCTCTTCTCCAGGCTAAACATGCCCAGCTCCCTTAGCCGTTCCTCATAAGGCATCGTTTCCAGGCCTTTGACCATTTTGGTTGCCCTCCTCTGGACACGTTCCAGTTTGTCAGTGTCCTTCTTGAACTGTGGTGCCCAGAACTGGACACAGTACTCCAGGTGAGGTCTGACCAGTGCAGAATACAGTGGCACTATTACTTCCCTTGATCTAGATGCTATACTCCTATTGATGCAGCCCAGAATTGCATTGGCTTTTTTAGCTGCCGCGTCACACTGTTGGCTCATGTCAAGTTTGTGGTCAACCAAGACTCCTAGATCCTTTTCACATGTACTGCTCCCAAGCCAGGTGTCACCCATCTTGTATCTGTGCCTCTCATTTTTTTTGCCCAAGTGCAATACTTTACATTTCTCCCTATTAAAATTCATCTTGTTTGTTTTGGCCCAGTTCTCTAATCTGTCAAGGTCATTTTGAAGTGTGATCCTGTCCTCTGGGGTGTTAGCCACCCCTCCCAGTTTGGTGTCATCTGCAAATTTGATCAGGATGCCCTTGAGTCCATCATCCAAGTCGTTGATAAAGATGTTGAATAAGACGGGGCCCAAGACAGAACCCTGTGGCACCCCACTAGTCACTCTTCTCCAGGATGAAGAGGAACCATTGATGAGCACCCTTTGGGTTCGGTCAGACAGCCAGTTACAAATCCACTGAGTGGTAGCATAGTCAAGACCACATTTTACCAGCTTCTTTACAAGAATATCATGGGGCACCTTGTCAAATGCCTTGCTGAAATCAAGGCAGGCTACATCCACTGTGTGCCCTTCATCTACCAGGCTTGTAATTCTGTCAAAAAATGAGATCAGGTTAGTCTGACATGACTTATTTTTCAGAAATCCATGCTGACTATTGGTGATCACAGCATTCCTTTCTAGGTGCTCACAGACTGTTTGCTTAATGATCTGCTCCAGAATCTTCCCTGGTATTGATGTCAGACTGACTGGGCGGTAATTATTTGGGTCCTCTCTTTTCCCCTTTTTGAAAATAGGGACAACATTTGCCCTCCTCCAGTCTGCTGGGACTTTGCCTGTTCTCCAGGAATTTTCAAAGATGACTGCCAGTGGTTCTGAGATCACATCTGCCAGTTCTTTTAATACTCTTGGATGCAGTTCATCTGGCCCTGGAGACTTGAATACATCTAGACTAGCCAAGTATTCTTGTATTATCTCCTTAGTTATTCTGGGCTGTGTTTCCTCTGCTGAATCATTTGCTCCAAATTCTTCAGGTCGGGCATTGTTTTCTTTATCGGAGAAGACTGAGGCAAAGAAGGCATTGAGGAGTTCAGCCCTTTCTGTGTCCCCTGTTTGCATTTCACCATCTTCTCCTCTGAGTGACCCCACGGTTTCTTTGTTCTTCCTTTTGCTACGAACATACCCATAAAAGCCTTTTTTGTTGCTTTTAACCTCTCTAGCAAGCCTGAGTTCATTCTGTGCTTTAGCTTTTCTGACTTTGTGTCTACACGTGCTGGCTATTTGTATGAATTCCTCTTTGGTGGTTTCCCCCCTTTTCCATTTTTTGTACACATCCTTTTTTAATCTTAACTCAGTTAAAAGTTCTTTAGATAGCCACCCTGGCTTCTTTAGGCACCTTCCATGTTTCCCTCTCATTGGTATTGCCTGAAGTTGTGCTTTTACTATCTCCCTCTTAACAAACTCCCAGCCATCATGAACTCCCTTTCCTTTTAGTATTACTGTCCATGGGATCTCACCCAGCACTTCCCTAAGTTTTATGAAGTCGGCTTTCTTAAAGTCAAGAAATTGAGTCCTAGTATGCTTGGCTGCTCCTTTCCGCTGCATAGTAAACTTCAGAAGAACATGATCACTCACGCCTAATGATCCTTCCACTTCTACCCCACTAACCAGGTCATCAACATTGGTTAGGACCAGATCTAAAATGGCTGTTCCTCTTGTTGCTTCTCCCACTTTCTGGACAACGAAGTTGTCTGCAAGGCCAGTGAGGAATCTGTTTGACCTTATGCTCTTGGCTGAGTTTGACATCCAACAAATATCCGGGTAATTGAAGTCCCCCATTACTACTATCTCCCTTCCTTTTGCATGCTTGGCCATCTGTTCCAGGAAGGCATCATCTATGTCCTCCGTTTGGCTTGGGGATCTATAGTAAACTCCCACAATGAGGTCACTGTTATTCTTCTCTCCCTTAATTTTGACCCAAATGCTCTCACTTCCACTCAGAAGAAACCATTTCTCTTTGCAAAAAAGTTTTGAAGATCCCATTGGTAAAGCCATAAAACAAGTAATCACCCAAGCCAAAACAACGACACATTTCCCCCCTGTATTAGCTAGCACAGCAGTATCTCCTTATTAGTTTCCATTTTTCATGTATGTAATTATTCATCTTGCTGCATATTCTCTCTACGGCCTTATGCTCAAGGACTGTAGAGTCATTTCTTTAATGGATCCCAGTGTGAAAGTCATTCATCTGGGGACAAAAAGTCCATGGAAATTGACTCTAACAAGTGGGGGCTGGAATGAAAGCACATTCCTAAGGTTTTGACAATGCAGGCGGTTATTAATACATCTGCATAGGGCATCTCTAATGACACAGGACAAATTGCAGGAATCCTCCTTTAAAAAGGAGGCTGAAGTATTTAGAAATAGTTACAGTTATTCACTCGTTATTTGGCTGATGAAATAAGATTGGTGGATAGAAGCATAAAAACTGGACAGTGTTGACAATATAATAAAGAATAGAATACTCTGAATTTTTATCACACATTGTGAGATCTGATTAGTTCTTCTTGTGCAACACTAGATAAATGGGTTGGATTAAGAACAACAACAACAGCTATCATAATTGTTGTTGTTGTTGTTGTTGTTGTTGTTATAAAGTATGTTTTGCTCCTCTCAGATCTGGGTCATCTTAAGACCCCTTTACATGTTCCCTCTAAACATGTAAAGGGACTGGATTCAATGTCATGCCACTGGACACAATGGAACCACATGCAGTTGTCTCCGCTTCCATTTCTTCTGGGAGGAGTCCTCAATGCTCTGGAGCAGATTTGGGGGTACACAGGGGGCTGCAAGGAGCAGAGAAATTAAGCATTGATGCAGAACCAAAGATCTGCTCTGTAACTGGATTGACACCACTGGATGTCTCCAACTGTCTACTTTTCACCACATGAAATATAAAGCTGGCAACATGGGACGGCAGTAACAAAGTACAACGTCAGCATGAAAAGTTGCCTTCTGGTAAAGGATAATATTAATTTCTCAGATTCTCTGTATAGGGAGCCTCTGTGTGTATTTCATTGTTCCTAGCGCATTGTTTGCTAAAAGCATTGTTTAGATCTCTCTCCTCAGAAGGTGAGCAACATGAATAGATATTTTTAAGGCAACTCTGAATTAAATAATATTCTTCCCAAATGAGATTTTATGTACAAACCTGTATCCAACACAATCCCCCACCCCGACTCAGTTAAATTATACATTGCTGAGAAAAAGAGGTTGACAATGGAAGCTGAAGCAAACTCTTCCAAATAACAAAGACCGTGCTATAATGAAGCACAGGAATGTAATTACTAGGTACTCTAGACCACAGATTGAAACCACATTGTACAACAAAATGCTGGGCTCTCCTTTCAGACTATTGTTCCATGATCCAACTCTGGAACAGTGGTTGGTCAAGGATGAATGCAAATCTGACAAAGAAGCATTCCATGATTTCATTGGAATGGTTTTCTTTTTAAAAAAGAAAAAGAAAAAGATGTATAGTATCAAGTGAAGAGCTTTCAGTTTTATTGCTACTACACTCGTGCCTAATGAAATGCGTATTGCACTGGCTGGGTCATTGTTATTGTCATTATTACGTCCTTTTAGAAATCGTTCGTTGGTACTTTAAATATGTGTTCCTAAAGGGTTGCTATCTGCATTTATTGTATATTTTTAATGAAAGCGAGATGTTTGAAGCAGAGCTGCTGGTTGCAATTATCTGGCAATGAGCAAACTCAAAATCTTTTGCCATTTTAGCTACATTGCAAATACATATGGCGTAGAAGAGCGATGATCAAGATTTCTCTGTGGTTTTAAAATGAATCACATCGGAGGTGAAGTGGGGGCTGGCATTTTGATTTAAATAGCAGCCCTGGGAGAAGGGGGTTTAACTCCCTCAAATCCCAGGGTTGGGCCCACCATGACTTAATTAATTTAATTTATTGGGTAAAGGTTCAAAGTACTCTGGTTAGTGTACAAATAAATACACAATAGGTGGTAGTCAGCAAAGTTTTACACAGAGTAGGCATATTGAAATTAACAGCTGTAAATCAGGCCACGCTCACTCATTTCAAGCACTATGATACCACTTTAAACATTAATAGCTTTCCCCAAAGAATTCTGGGAACTGTGGTTTGTTAAGGGTGCTGAGAGTTGTTACGCCCCCATCCCTACTATCCTCTGGAAGTAAGTCCTTGGCCAAAGTTCTGAAATATTTTTGTGTGTTAGCATGTGAAGAATGGAATGGTCTTTTCTTTTGCCAAAATACTCTCTTGCATCAGCAGTAATGGTCTGCCCATTCCAATGGGCAGAAAGAAGAGGCTTGAAGGCAAGGAAAGAAGCGGGGGTGACTGAATCTTCAAACTATTCCTTTTCTATTAACCAGATCAATGCCCGCATGGTTAAATTCTTAAAAGGGTAAGTCAAGAGCTCCCGTGGGCAGGGAGGTTCATTAAGCGCCACCTGATGAGGGTAAATTATGACAATTTTTGTGTCCGTATTGTGAGTAGCTTTTCATAATTGTCGCGAAAGGGGAGGGCACAGCTGCTAGACTTCATCTCTTATCAAATTACTCCACAGAAATCTCTGGAGGATGATTCTGCAGCGCAGCTGGAAAGCTGCAATAGAATGAAATATCTTGCCATTTTTGACATTGGTGGAGGGAGAATGTTCTTTCTGAAAGAGGAGTCTAGTAAATCAAGGGTAGTTTTCTTTAGGAAGAAAGCCAGCTGCAATAGAGAGAAAGAGAGAGAAAAGGGGGGGGGGAGGGAGAAGTGTTTGCTCTTATGTTAAATGAGATGTCTTCTATCAACCCATCACAATGTTGGAAAGGTTTTCGGAATAATACATCCATCCTAACTTGCAGATAGCTTTATGTTATTTTAAATGCACCATGAATGCCTCAAATGTAATCAATAGAACTTCAGTTTACAGCATTTATAATAATAGTTTTAGAATAATAGTTTTCAGACTATGCTTCAGGGAACCCTTGGGTTCCTCAACAGTTTCATCCAGGAGTTTCTCAATTGACAGGAGATAGGGATGAGATAGGGATGAGGCTGTTTCTAGTCCATCACTGTTTTACATAAGACAATTGCATCCTGTTTCCACATCCATCCATGACTGGCTTTTTTAAAAAAGCAACAAAAATGCATTATTTCTGTATGTATGTTTCACAAAAATGCTTTGTTTGTACACACTTCATCCCAAAATATGCATTTTGGTACATATCTTTGGCTAAAAATCTTGGGAGCAACCCTATGTACAAGAAGCTGGTGTAAAATGCTTTGAGGCTGCTATTATTATTACTATTTACAATTAAGTGGCATATGGATTTATGAAATAAATAAATAAAGCAAGCAAGCTGGTGTAAGTTAAGCCAGTATAACATTACAGCAGGTGCAAAACCCATTCAGCAGTGGGGCTGCTACAGTTGCTCTCCTTAACCTGACAGAGGGAAAAACAAGCCTTTAAAATAGTATTCTGCGTTGGGCTGCCAGGGCATGTGTCCATGCGGAATTGGCTTAGGATCCAGCCAAAGCCCCCACAATCTGGTCCTGCCCCTGCCACACACCCCAAAACACTCATTTTGGGGAACTTACACCAGCTTTGGCTCATTTGTCTTGAACAAATTAAGCTGGTGTACCTTCTCTGCTAGGGACGCAGGTGGCGCTGTGGGTTAAAGCCTCAGCGCCTAGGGCTTGCCGATTGAAAGGTCGGCGGTTCGAATCCCTGCGGCGGGGTGCGCTCCCGCTGCTCGGTCCCAGCGCCTGCCAACCTAGCAGTTCGAAAGCACCTCCGGGTGCAAGTAGATAAATAGGGACCGCTTACCAGCGGGAAGGTAAACGGCGTTTCTGTGTGCGGCTCTGGCTCGCCAGAGCAGCGATGTCACGCTGGCCACGTGACCCAGAAGTGTCTCCGGACAGTGCTGGCCCCTGGCCTCTTAAGTGAGATGGGCGCACAACCCCAGAGTCTGCCAAGACTGGCCCGTACGGGCAGGGGTACCTTTACCTTTACCTTTACCTTCTCTGCTGAGCCAGGGTTGGGCTCTTAATGGTGGGGGGGAAATTAGTGCAAATTTTACCTAATATGCAGATTTTTGTATGCAAATTTGCCCAATATACTTATTTTTGCAAACCAGTTTTTCCCTAATGATATTTTTTCACTAATATATGCATCTTTAGACACATTTTACTCTACTATATGCATTTTTGTACACATTACCTGTGTAATGTGTAATCAGAAGTACAAATTCTGATGGTGGTTTTTCAGTTTCCATATTGTTATAGAAAGTCCAAATCAGGTGCCTTTAAGTGTGAACTTGATCCCCTCCCCAATCCCTATGGCAGAGAGACACCTGCCCTGCACTAGGTAAAGGAATCGGGCCAGACTTGTAAAAAGGAAGACGCGATGATGGCCTCTTGGAAACTCAGTAGGACTTATTGAGAAATGTGTCTTCACTTTGCCCAGTTTAATTGTTTAAGCATTGTGTCTGAGCAAAAGTAATACCCTAATTATTGTCAAATCACCGCAGTTGCTGGGTGACACTTACAGCTATTGTATTCTCATCAGGCCTGACCTTCCATTCGGCAAGGTCTTTCAGCACGCTGAGAGAATTGGCCGTTTATTGATCATACCTTCGTGCTAATGCAGTGTAACATTTCACATGTAATTGAGATGCTTATTATGAATTCCAAGGAAAGGTGGCAGATTGAAAGCCACGAGGGATGACTGGAACATACGTTCCAAGCTGCCAGAAGCAAAGACAGGGCACAGATGAGATCAAAGTTCTCTTGTTTTTCAAAACAATGGAGCGGGTTTATGTCTAAACTTCAGGCAAACAACGGGGACAACTTAGGGATGTGGAACCCGCTGTCCTCAGAAGCTTTGCTGGCCTTGTCAAAACTCTTGCTATCATGTCTCCGCAAAAAGAGATGAGCTCCAAGCATTTAAATTCTGTGGTCCCAAACAGACAGGGGTCAAGTTCCACAGCAGCAATCAAAGGAGACTGGAGGCAAAGTCCCCACAGAAGGGACTGAGAACCAAGCTCGGATCAGGTGAAGCAGACTAAAGACATGTGAGGCTATAAACAGGGATGAAGTCAGGGTTGGGCATGTAAGACCCATCTCTAGAGTGTCTGGGCTGCTTTCAAACCTTTGCAAATTTAGCACCAAGGTCAGAAAAGGTTTTTAAAAGAGCGATTGGTTGGGCACCATAAATTTAAAGGTAAAAGGACCCCTGACCATTAGGTCCAGTTGTGGCCGACTCTGGGGTTGCAGCACTCATCTCGCTTTATTGGCCGAGGGAGCCGGCGTACAGCTTCCGGGTCATGTGGCCAGCATGACAAAGCTGCTTCTGGCGAACCAGAGCAGTGCACGGAAATGCCGTTTACCTTCCCGCTGGAGCGGTACCTATTTATCTACTTGCACTTGATGTGCTTTCAAACTGCTAGGTTGGCAGAAGCTGGGACCAAGCAACAGGAGCTCACCCCGTCACGGGGATTCGAACTGCTGACCTTTTGATCGGCAAGTCCTACTACCTGCGTCCCTTACCATAAGTTTAGGTATGCACAATTAAACTGAATTAAAACACTCTTGCATTGTTGCAACAAATCCACTTTTTTAAAACAACAACAACAACAACTGGACTTTTGTGGTTCAGAAAGTGTGGAATGAATGATAATGCAAAAATGTATAATCACTGCACAAGCAAACTGGGATTAATTCATGATGTATGCTCATTGTTATAGAACCTCCCCTCAAAGAAATCCAAATGAATGCTCAGTAAAGTCTGGAGATATTCTAACTTCCATGGAGGCTTTGTGCAAGCCAGGCATGGTGCACAAATAAATAGGTTTTTTGGAGTTGCACCTTCTTTCCAACCTGACTGTGGCTTAATAATGAACCCCATCCACAAGCTCTCTCAAAGCACAGAGTTCAGTTGGCCAGACTTAGTGAGACATCAGCAAAGTAGTAGTAGTTTAAGATTAAAGGTACCAATGGGGTTTAATCATTTCTCCTGGCACCCTCCCTCTCTCTATATATATATTGCTCAGATGCTTTGCTCAAGGAGAATACTCCAAACTCCAAAATGTGTAGAGTCAAATGTTGTTACATTCATCCATTGTTACACAGTACAGTATACCCCATTTGCAAAAGCTTTTCCAGATCTATTAAGTACCAAATAAAGATTTAGTACACAGTATGGAGAACTTCAGACAGATTGCTTTTTGGTTTATTTGGAAAATGTTCTGGAATGTTGTTTGAATAAAAATTACTTTACTATCTCCCCAGCCCCCAACCACAAAAATCCGCTTTAATTGAACTCTAGGGTGCAGGGGCCTGGAATCTAATTTACTGTGTCATTAAGAAGAAAACAATGTTAAAAATCTTACCTACCTAGTAAAATTCAGTTACTGTGAAATAAAATATAATTTATCTGTTGCATCCCTAGAAAGGTTTTATAACATTATCTAGGAAATATATGGGAACTAATCAACTGAGCTCTATGAAACAGCATGAAGTTAAGCTGATCCATTATTCAGTGAAGTTTGTGTTTTTCATACAACTTTCTTCCTGCTCTTTCAAGGTGAGGAAGTTGACTTGACCAGCTGTCCTCTGGATGGCCAGCCGGCACAAACACCATACTCCAAGAGGCTGGCTGGATCACACAGAAGGGTCATATAGTGGCGCCTGTATCTCCAGGCAGAGTCTCAGTATGCACCCTGTGGTCAGGGCCGATTACTGCCTGTTGGCAAAAGCAAGAACTCTAAAGATAGAACTTCACAGCGCTGGGTGTGAGGAAATAGAATAGTGTGCAAGGCATGAGCGTTACGTTGTGCTAACTCAAAGGTCCTGTTTAGGGCTGAGCTGAAAACACTCAAAGCTTCCCAGGAACATTTTTAGCAATGTTGAAACATGCACTTCCATTTGGACAGTTCTTTGCTTGCAAAAATATTTGCCTGTTCTGTGACATTGCCCTCTCTTGCTATTCCTGCTCATTTACAACACTCAGTTGATCTGTTTCCCCCCTTCATTTTTTGTTTCTGTGATGTCATCATGTAGCTGCAGCTGATTGGCTATGTTGTGTATTATGCTGTCCCATTCACGGTGTGCTCCCTGAGTAGCTAGGATCATGTAGCTGATCTAGTCATTTAAGGATGGGAGAGCAATTTTATGAAAGTGGCTTTTGAAGCAGGTTTACCTGACCTGCACCTTCTAGACCAGGCATAAGCAAACCCAGCCCTCCAGATGTTTTGGGACTACAACTCCCATCATCCCTAGCTAACAGGACCAGTGGTCAGGGATGATGGGAGTTGTAGTCCCAAAACATCTGGAGGGCCGGGTTTGCCTATGCCTGTCCTAGACTAATGTGGAACTGGAATGTGGGTCCACTTTGACATCCTCACTTCTACTGGATTCCATGATGAGATGGGTCTCTCACCTTGAAATAACTTTGTTAAGCATTCAGTTTTGTTTATCACTAACTCTGTGTTACTTTTTCAGGAGTCCCTCCTTACGACAGGACTGAATGGAGATGGTTAGGGACACATGCAGAAATGGGACAAGATAAACCGATTGGCTGATCCCTCTACTGCCCTCATTTGCCCCCAGAGACATTATCAGATAGCCAGTTCTGATTGGCTTCATAGCCCTGTAATGGCAGCCCACTAGCGGCTTGTAGAAACAAATCCAACCAAATAGAATTGAAGAACCATAAATAAATTTTCAAATATTTTTTCCTGGCAATATTTTTCTACTCTCTTTCCCAGATCACTATTTTTCAGCCCCAACATGGAGAGTGGAGAATAATATATGTAGCCCTATTTGTATTGCTTGTAAAAAATAAAATGTGTTGCATTTTCCCATCTGCTAGCTAGCATCAAGGAACACAATGAAAAACAACAACAATACGACACTCTTCTGTGTAGAGCAGCAGGGATATGACAAATAATTAACCACTACTTTCTTGTTGTTAATGCATTACTGATGATAATTAGAAACTGCTTTAAACGATTTGTTCTAACACTTTGCAAATGATTCTGACTGAATATGTTTACTGTAACAGAATGCTATTATGCTACACGCAAAATAGACAGAAAACAGATAGTTTTCTAGAAATTTGATGAGACTTCTTGACATAAATGGAGGAACCCTCAGAAAAAGATAGACTGGAGCAAGCCCTTCCTGTTCTGTAGCAGTAAGAGCTTCTAACAATACAGTGGTACCTCAGGTTACAGACGCTTCAGGTTACAGACTCCGCTAACCCAGAAATAGTACCTCAGGTTAAGAACTTTGCTTCAGGGTGAGAACAGAAATCGTGCTCTGGCAGCGCAGTGGCAGCGGGAGGCCCCATTAGCTAAAGTGGTGCTTCAGGTTAAGAACAGTTTCAGGTTAAGAACGGACCTCTGGAATGAATTAAGTACGTAACCCAAGGTACCACTGTAGTGCCAAGCCAGAGGAAGAATTGACACCTTTGAAAGGTAAGCACACATGGGTGGAATGAGATAAGAGGTTCATAAACCTCTTCTCAGCCCAGTGCTCTCATGGAAGTTCTTCAGTCTCTGTCACAAGGTGCCTGTGTGTGCTGAGGCCATCCAGACACTCACTGTTTTCAAGTTCCCTTAGATCAAGGCAAATGGGTTAGTACTTTTGAGGAAATTACTGTACAGAGAAAGGCCGACTCCTCTAGGTCATGCTTTTGTTTCTTATGCAGAATTACTGCAAAGGTTTGCATTTTCTTTGTCCTATCAAAGGGACTAGTGAACACTGCAGAGTATCTCTCAATCAAAATAAAGGTAGTGATTAATTCTTTAGATTGTATTTAAGGCTCATATCAGTTCTAACCTTCCCCAATCAGTTTCCATTCTTATTTCTGGCACCAGGGCAAACACATTATTTGTATATTAATATTAAAGACATGCATTTGGGTAATCTAAAGGCTCAGCAACTTTCGCAGCAATCAGAGAGATTAAGCTGTCCTTTGTGCATCCTTTACTGATTATTTTTAGTTTTCTACTGGGTACACTTATCTTAGCCAATACTGACATCTTAGAAAAATGTCCCCCAAAATCTGTGCCATTGTGGCTCTCAAGGAAGATGCATATATATATATATATATATATATATATATATACACACACACTTCAGAAAACAAAAATGTTGACCCAACTGAGGCTGGATCTGCAAGGTTAACCATTCAAAAGGGCTTCACCATTCACTTCACCGGAAGGGAGATCACTGTGCACACAAATAGATAAATGAGCCAAGTCTCCATCTTTGTGTTATAAGTGCAATCAGAGAGAACATGGGATAAAATGGTGTAGGGGCTACATTAGAGGCACAGCTCAGTCTGCCTTTCAGTTGAGGGGCTCAGTTTTGGAATACCCCTGTCCATTTTCCCAGCATCCTTCTGGTAGTTTTCAGATGGTGGTTAAATCCCTTATTTGTGCAGCCTTTCAACAGGTTTTAAAACACTGAGGAATGGGCCAGAACTCAGTGGCAGAACATCTGCTCTGTATCTCAAAAGTCCAAGGTTCAATCCCTCACATCTCCAGGTAGGACTGGGAATTGTCTCCTGTTTGAAATCACTTTCTAGTTATGACTCCAACTTTTAGAGGAAACCTTGTTTTTCAACGTGTGACTTCAGCTATATTAAAGCAGATGGGCCTACGTTGTTTGGAACTAGTGCTTAATTTTCAGATGATGCTTCCGTCACAGCAATCTGAGCAGTAAAAGTCCATTAGCTTGCTAGGTAAACTGTCCATATCACTCTCCAAGGACTTGACCATTCATTGGTCGCAAATGCCTGAGCAGAGGCTCTCAGGCTACGCACCCGCCATTGCCAATTAATTAAAGCCAAGGCTGCGGTTAAGTTGACACTTCAAAATCTTTAAACCTTTTAGAGCCAGCTGCTTCAGCTTTTCATATTCAGCGACTTCAAGAGCCAACACTGAACATTTATCGTGTGATTATGGCCAACAAAATGATGACGGCAGGCACCTAGGTAGCATAATACTCCCAAAGAAATGTGAGAAATGCCATCAGCTATATTTCTGTAACTCTGAAACTTAGGTGGTGAACTTGCCAACAGGGGTATCGATAAATGGATGCATGAACTTTTTTATTTCTTGTTCTAAATTACTGAGGCCATTAACATGAATATGGCTTTGAGTTCCAAAGTATAATTCTGACCTGAGAAGGGACAGTGTCATAGTTTAGTGGTACAGCATCTGCTTCGTATGCAGAAGGTCTCAGGCCCCAGCATCTCCAGATACTGCTAGGAAATTCCTCTGGTTGAAATCCTGGAGAACTGCTGTCAGTCATTGTAGGAAGTAGTGAACTAGGTGGACAGAATGGAATAGACTTACCGGATGTGTGAGCACATTTGAAAGTGACTCATACTGGAAATCTTAAAAAGTAGAGACATCACCTTGCCAACAAAGGTCCATATAAAAGCTATGGTTTTCCCAGTAGTGGTGTATGGAAGTGAAAGCTGGACCATAAAGAAGGCTGATCACCGAAGAATTGATGCTTTTGAATTATGGTGCTGGGGGAGACTCTTGAGAGTCCCGTGGACTGCAAGAAGATCAAACCTATCCATTCTTAAGGAAATCAAGCCCTGAGTGCTCACTGGAAGGACAGATCGTGAAGCTGAGGCTCCAATACTTTGGCCACCTCATTAGAAGAGAAGACTCCCTGGAAAAGACCCTGATGTTGGGAAAGATGAAGGGCACAAGGAGAAGGGGACGACAGAGGACGAGATGGCTGGATAGTGTTCTCGAAGCTACCAGCATGAGTTTGACCAAACTGCGGGAGGCAGTGGAAGACAGGAGTGCCTGGCATGCTCTGGTCCATGGGGTCACAAAGAGTTGGACATGACTAAACAACTAAATAACAACATCATACTGGAAATGCACAGATTCAACCATCCCTTGTTGCCAGAATGAATTATAGACTGTTTTGGAGCTCTGTCCATAGTGAACCAAACCCTTTTGTGAGCAGAGCTTGCCCAAAGTTGAGTGTCCAGTACTTTTATCAATCTTGCCTTCCAGTTTCAAAAATTGGTGTTTGAGAAAACAAGACTGAAACAACAAGTAAGTATGCGTGTGTTTGCTTTCAGCAATAATAACTAATAACGACAAGACACAGTGTAGAAATATAATTTATGGTGGTTGTTACTTAGTCAAACCCACTCTGAAACTGAAATGGATATGTCGGATAATAAGAGGCTATAATGATCATTAGGCACCAGTAAGTGACCGGTGTTCCAATTCCACATTTAATAATTTAAAATGATATCGCTAGCCACTCATAATTGCACTGTGTTGCAATACATTCCTTGCTGTAGTCAAGAAATTTTGTAACTTGTGTGGTTGCTGTTCTGAATAAAAGTAATACGGAAAAGACATTGTTTCACTCTTCTACCCTCGTCACTTAGCCTGCTCCCTGGTTCTTTGCTTTGGAGGGATAAAGGGTCTTCTTATCTTACCATGTAGTAACTCTATACTTGGGGTGGGACTACCTCAGGTCCAAGGGCTGCATCCCATGGCTGGTAATCATGGCTACTGGCCACAATGGTCTTGCTGTGCCTCCCTAGGCACACACAATATGCTCATGAATACCAGTTGCCAGAAACCACAGGAGTTGAACTTCCCGTTGTGCTCAGAAACCACTTGTGGGCTTCCCAGAGGCATCCCGTTGGGCACTGTGAGAACAGGAGGCTGCACAAGAAAGGCCATTGGCCTGGTCCAGCATGCACCAGCCAGTGTGGTGTAGTGGTTAAGAGCGCTAGTTTTGTAATCTGGGGAACCGGGTTCGCGTCTCCACTCCTCCACATGCAGCTGCTGGGTGACCTTGGGCCAGTCACACTTCTCTGAAGTCTCTCAGCCCCACTCACCTCACAGAGTGTTTGTTGTGGGGGAGGAAGGGAAAGGAGAATGTTAGCCGCTTTGAGACTCCTTAGGGTAGTGATAAAGCAGGATATCAAATCCAAACTCTTCTTCTTCTTACCACACTAATCTCATGCAGACCTCAAAGCAATTTCATGCAGGTGAGGCCAGTCTTGTGGGAGAAAAGGAGGCTGGGAGGGAAACAAGGATGAGAAATGGAAGCAGAAATGGCAGTGGTGGGGTCCGGAAGCATATTGCCTCAGAAAGGATATTGTAGAGCTGCAAATGTTTTAGAAAACCAAAATTATCAAACCAATCAGCCCTATGAAGAAAGGCTACAGCACTTGGTTTAGTGAAAAGGCTAGGAAGGGGTGACATGATAAAATTATGCACGACATAGAGAGGTTGGATAAAGAAAAATTTTTCTCCCTCTCTTGTCAGCTTCAGTTTCAGACAGAAGAAAAGACTTCTTCACACAGCAAATAATTAAACTCTGGAATCCTCTCCCACAGGATGCATGCTAAGGCAGCTTTAAGCACTCCACATAATGCACCTTGTTCATGTGTGAAATAGTAGTCCCAGCCCCTCACCAACTCCCCACAATCTCTACGCAGCCATGGTTTTAAATCAAGTAGAGAGTCTCTGTGAGTACCACAAGCTTCCTAGGGCTGGGAGATGGGTGTGTACTTGTTAGCTGTTGCCTCACCTACATCCAGGGGCAGAGCAAGGTGGGGGTGGGTCGCCCTGGGTGTCATATCTGAGGGGGGTGACATTCGGTGTGCCACCCACCTGCAACTCCCGCCTACCCTGAGCCATCAGGGGAAGGGGGTAGTTGTGCTACTTTGCACCGCTTTGTTTTGACATCTCCACACTCCCGCACTGCCTGCAAGCAAGCAGGTAGGGAGAGGATGGGAAGGAGGCAGGCAAGCAAGGAAGCAGAGGGTGGAGGCAAGGAGAGAAGCAGCAGCTCTCTCAACTCAGGACTCAAACCCTGCAACCCTAAAAAATAGCTCAACAACTCCTGGCAATGACAATGGGTAGAACACAGCCAGACTTTTTACACTGTGAGTAGATCGCAGTCTCTTGGGAGTCCAACTAGATTTCAATGTGGGGGGTGACAAGGAATTTTCCACACCGGGTACCATCTGACCTTGCTACACCACTGCCTACATCTAATCCCATGGGGCAAGGAACACCTGTGTAGGGCTATGGGGGGCCCAGGTCTTGTTTTGGAGTATATAAACAACACTGGGACGCAGGTGGCGCTGTGGGTTAAAGCCTCAGCGCCTAGGACTTGCCGATTGAAAGGTCAGCGGTTCGAATCCCTGCGGCAGGGTGCGCTCCCGCTGCTCGGTCCCAGCGCCTGCCAACCTAGCAGCTCGAAAGCACCTCCGGGTGCAAGTAGATAAATAGGGACCGCTTACCAGCGGGAAGGTAAACGGCGTTTCCGTGTGCGGCTCTTGCTCTGGCTCTGGCCAGAGCAGCGATGTCACGCTGGCCACGTGACCCGGAAGTGTCTCCGGACAGCGCTGGCCCCTGGCCTCTTAAGTGAGATGGGCGCACAACCCCAGAGTCTGTGAAGACTGGCCCGTACGGGCAGGGGTACCTTTACCTTTACCTTTAAACAACACTGTGCATAGGAAGGAATACAAGACATAAGCATACATGTAGAGGACTTTATTTGGTATGTGCCTGGACTCCAGCTTCTTTTCCCCCCATTGGATGGTGGAAGAATGAGTGAAAGATCTATGACTTCACATGAATAGAGACCCTTGCAGATGGAGATGCAAATGTCAGAGTGGTCATCTAACATAATCACCGCGGAGTCCCACTCCTCACACTTCCAGTCTTCAAAGGCCTGAAAATGATTTGTTTCTCAGGACCCCTATGCTTGAGTAGAAAATCAGCTGGTCCATCAGTCTGCAGGTGGATGTCATTTAGAAATTCATTAAAGACCTGTTTCAATGAATTTTAGTTTTATTGAGGAAGAATTTGACAATACTACAAGAGCTTGTGCACAGTGTACATGAATAACACATAGTCTGCGATTCTATCTGGAAAGAAGAAACTATAAATCAGAGAGAATGCATCATAAAACAAAGTGTTTCCCTTTAGGCTTGCAAAAAAAAATGAAGATAGGGAAACTCATATATTCACAGTTAGAGCATCACCCCACCTCCCTACAAGAGAGTGTTGCGTGGTGTATCAGCCATGTTCTGCAAATTGTTGCATGTATTATGCATGGGTTCCTGAGAGTGAATGTGGCAAGTCAGCCACTCCTGATCTGAAATCATGCATTTAAGACATATTAACCTGTTAGGCTTTTTTGCTAACTTCTGTGTAAGTGTTTTGTAAGTGGACCTGTTCTTTCTAGATTGAAAACAGAAGACTACACAGTCAATCTAGCTTCTTTGATGTTCACTACATCCCTGTTCATGACATCATCACAACCTTTTAAAACTGTTCATGATCCACGTAATGGTTTCTCCCCCTACACAGTGAAAAATTCAAGAGTGAAGGTACACAGCCAGCAATTAATTCTCAGAAAGGAAGCCAAGAGGCCCATAGCTTGAGTCAGCTTCAGGGATTAGGCAAGTTTGATGTTCATAGGTGAAAGCCAAGGTGGATATCCAGAGAAGCAGATGGTGATGATTGATTAGACTCTGTTGCTTGTTACAAAATTGCCTCTGAGCGACTTATAGCGACATATAGCATAGCCTAACCATAAATAAAAATACCTTATTTTGTATGCTAATTTCTACTGAATAAATGCTGAGCACAAAGAAATCATTAACTCTTGAAGGATAGGTTGCAACATGATAACAGTGGAACAATGCTAATTCCAGGCCTGTTAGGCCTTATGCTGGGGGCATTTAGAGGGGCAACTGCAGGCAACAATCCGACACTTTGTGATAACAATTCTCTTCTGCATATATGATGCTACACTTTCTTCTTCGGCAATCACTTGTACCCGAGTAAGATTGTCTTCCATAAACACAGTTTTAACAGTGAGTCCGTAAGTGACTGTGGAGGCCAATTCTGGAGCCACACGTCCTTCCACAGTGGGGACATTGGTTTCCCGGCTGGAGTTGATCACGGTGTGGATTTGCCAAGTGTGCCTTCCTCTTAGCGTGTTTCTCCCTTTTGCCCTGAGTTTGAGCATCTTCAAAGTCCATGACACCTTTGGTAAAGGCTGTTCTCCAACTGGAGTACCTGCAGGCCAGTGTTTCCCAGTTGCCAGTGTTTACACTACTTTTTAAAGATTTGCCCTGAGAGAGTCTTTAAACCTCTTTTGTTGACCACCAGCATTGCATTTTCTAATTTTAAGTTTGGAATTGCTTTGGAAGATGATAACCAGGCATCTGCACAACATGAGCAGTCCAATGAAGTTGATGTTGAAGAATCATTGCTTTGACACTGGTGATATTTGTTTTTTCCAGTACACAATTTGCTAAAGCGAGATGTGATATTGGTGAACTTGGACCAATGATAAAGTATTCCACTATTTGCCCATAGGACTGGGGTGGGGATCATATACCCCTCCAGATGTTATTGGACCACCCTTGACCACTGATCAACCTGGCTGAAGCCAATGAGAGTTGGAGTGCAACAAGATCTGGAGGTTCTCACTCTCCCCATTCCTGCTGTAGTGTCAGAACTGAGCTGATCCCTGCCTCCCGGTGATCAGAATTATTTTCCAATAGGGTATTTTGATACAAGACTTACAAGTGATTTGTGAAGTTCCTTCACTTACACAAAGGAATTCCAGGCATAACCTTTTAGTGATCAGAATATTAGGATGCTCACTGTTGAATAGAATTGGAAATAATGTCACCATAGCAGCAGTGGGAGTTTATATGTATGGGCAGCGAGGAAGAGGGGAGGAATTCATGGACTAGGGTTAATATA
Organism: Podarcis cretensis; assembly: GCF_951804945.1. Lineage (NCBI taxonomy): Eukaryota > Metazoa > Chordata > Lepidosauria > Squamata > Lacertidae > Podarcis > Podarcis cretensis. The sequence goes on along the minus strand of NC_137174.1, from coordinate 85,006,064 downwards.
CTCATTCTTTTCATCTTATAATCTCTTCAAGAGCACCATTGAGCATTGCAGAAAAGTTTCTTTGTAAAGCAGATCAGTAGTTTTTTTTTAAAAAAGAACATCTTATTTATTCCCTTAATATATATATATATATTTAGTATTGCAGTGCTATACAAACAGTGGGGAGAAAAGCAGAGGAAAAGTTTTAAAGGGAGAAGGAGGCAGCCACTGATGTAAATAGATGAAATATCATATGAGAGATGTAACAATCTCCCCTCATTTTCTTCCCACTGTGAAAATGCATCAAACTGATGCCTGCTAATAGTCCTTGGAATACAAATTCACATTCCAGCCATACCTGATCAGCAGAGGATCCTGTTGAAGCTGCTGTAAAAGCTTATTCATAGAGACCTGTTTTCCTGATTAGTTATGCACCTACTGTGCAAAACCTAGTTAAACTAAATTCACTTTAGCCTCCCCATCTGCTTTTCTAATAAAACTTTAGTGAGCCTGTTTTAACTACTCATGAATGCCATTTTGTTTTTGATTCGTTTCTACCTGCTGAACTTAGTAGCTGACTACAGCAATGCCAATATCACTCAGGTCTTTTTTGTGTGTAAGAGCTGTGCTTTTAAAATAGAATTTTTGTGGGACAACTGTAGTCTGCATTCACAAAACACCAATTGGCTTGAGTGTTTTGACCTTAACTCCCCTTAAATCAGAGGTGGTGAGCTGGTGGTCTGTGGCTTGATCTGTGGGGGAGTGTTTTCTGATGCCCCAATAGCCCTTGAACAAATTTTCAGGTGCTAGTGGTATTGAAAAATATTGAAAAACAATGAAAAAATAATATGACTGACATCCTTCTTTGGAAATTAAACCAATGTCCAGACTTTAACATTCAAAAACTTTGCTTGCAGAAACTTATAATTATAGATGAATTAAAAAATAATATTTACAGCCAAATGCTTCTCCAAGCATGGGCTTACAGTCTCTTCTTCTAACGTCCAAACAACTGTATTTTCCTCTCTTTCCAGAGCTCAACACTTTCAGCCTTCTGTATCTCAATTAGGCCATGCCTTGCAGCTCTAATGAGAGATTTCCACTTTTACCTCCTGCAGCTTTGCTGTTTCTTTCAAGCAAAAAAGATGCACTCCAACACTCTAATCAACTTAGCAGTGTTCACAGTGGATTCTAAAACACAGTCATCTTGCTTCACATCAAATGGAGCCTCTGCTTCACTTGATACCTCCCATGTGACCAACGTTAGCCAATCTAGGGAACAATCTAGAACTCAGTTACCACCCAATCAAATTTAAACACAAAGTAATGCATACAAGCATTTACAATTTCAGTGAATTGAATTACTATACTTAACTATAATTTGCATCTAGTGCTATACCCAGTGTTAACTCTGTCTCTGTCCACCACAGGCATGTGGCCCTCAAAATGTTGCCCAGAAAGTAAGGTGGCCCCCAGGCTGAAAGATGTTCTCCACCCAGGCCCTATTTAGAGGGCAATTTCTACCATGCATCTATTCACTATCTTGACCCTGTACATTTTTATGAGGTCTCTATCTCATAGTGATCACTTTACCATCTAATCATTAATCAGTTTCCATACTTCCCTGCACCCTCTCTGCAATGGATGTGCCAATACCAATTAGTCTGGAATGGATTGTTTTCTGACCTTTGAAAAGACCATATTACATGATTTATTTGTTTCTGCTGTGTATGCTCAGATGTTGTTTTGCTGGGGCAAAGATATGGGCCTATTCTTGGTTTGGTAATTCATATTTTTCCTCCCTAAATCAAAGCTCAATGAAGGGAATATTGACATTTTTGCTTTGGCAATCCATAAATTTTACTTGAAGAGACCCTTTGCATGACATCCATTCCAAAGGCTATATAGATCTCAATATAGATTAAAGGGCACTGAAACAGATAAACAAAAGTGGTCCCCATGAATGGTGTAAGTGAAATGGCTGAGCACGATGCAAGAATCATGTTTAAGCTAAGCAAACCTGGATTTTGTCAGTGCTTAGATGGGAGACTACCTGAGAACCTTTCAGAATCATAAAAATATTTGAAAGGGACTTCAAAGTGAATCTGTAACCCACCGTCTTGCTGATGCAGGCAATTCAGTATAACAGCATTCCTGATAGGTTCAGCCTTTAAGGTAGTCTATTCTGCTGTCAAATTCAAACCTTTATAAAGCTCTTCCTAACATTTTTTCAACATACCTGTTAGTTTCATTGGCAATGTAACAGCCCTTTAAATAATTCAAGATAGCCAGCATTATATTCTCTTCTCAACATTTCCTCTTTGGACTTGGTCACCAGGCCCTTCATTACCTTTGCTGCCATCCTCTTTGGCAAAGTCCAGTTTGCGTGTTGAGGTCCCCAGGGCCACCCCAATAACTCACACATCACACAGAATTTTTGTTTAAGGTTTTTGGCATAATTTTGACCACAACTTTATTAAAATACAAAAATGTGAGTGGTTGCTTAGGCATTGGTTGCGACTATCTGCCCCACCATGGGGGACACACTGACATTCCACACGATGCGAAAGTCAGAAAAGGGGAATAAACTTGGGGGTAGCGACGGAGCAGGGAACCTGCCCTCCCCAAATGCAACCAGGAGCTCATTGCTATGGCCTGAGCCCCCTTGACAGAGTGGACAAGCAATAGTTAGCCCCCGATTCCTTTAACGGAATCCTTTGCAGCAGCAGCATTAGAGGGGCAGGCACAGCCAATCCATGCCCCTCAACCAACCAAACCATGAACCAATGCCTAACCGCAACCTTACAAGTTGTGACGATTTGCTACGCAGCAGGCAAAAACCAAATGGCCCCAGCCAATCAGCCAGATGGACAAATTCCTACCGGGCCCCTGCCCCAAGAGCAGAGGACCCCATGACAGGCATAGCAAGGTCAAAGCGAACAACCCTAATTCTAGGGAGGGGGGGGAACGGGCAATCCGATGCACGGGCGAAAAAAGGAAGCCCTAGCCTTGTGCAAGCAGTTTTAGCATTTCTGGCTGTCAGTCAACAAATAGCAACATTAACTTCTTCCCAACAACAAGGGAAGCCCCAATCGCATCAGTGGCCAACGATCAATTAGCCCGCCCCCAACTTTGGAGTGTCCTGGCGGCCCCCACCGCAACACATGCTCTCCATGAAGGAGAACACGCTTTGCTGATACACTCTTTCAACTGCAAAATTGCAATGTGATGAACTGGACACATTACTCCAGGTGAGATCTGACCAAAGCAGAGCAGAGTGGAACCATATCTTCTCAGTATCTAAACATGATGTATCTGTTGATGCAGCCTAGAATTGCATTAGCCTTTGAAGCCACCATACAGCTCTGCCGACTTGTGCAAGCCTGTACACTACATAGATCTTTAAAAAGGAGATGGGGAACTATCCAGCCTCAGTGAGGGAAGACAGGCGTTGCAGTTCACCTGGAGGGCCACAGGTTCCTCATCCCTAGATAAGAGAGTCAGATTTAATCAGGGAACCTGTATTCAAACTTGTATTCAAAAGCTTTACTGCCTCTGATCATGGACAAAGTACAGCCATGATGGCTAGTAGGTAATGATAGCCTTATCCTTCACTGTCTTTCAGTACAAACAATCTAATGGGGTCAATGTGAGAAAACCACATATATTCAGAGGCAGGTTGAGATATAAAAGCTACAATAAGCAGTAATCTGATATTACAAGATATAACAACAAATGGATAATAAATTGGGGAAACGCACACTTTCAAATGTAGCCTTCAACATTATTTTATTTCACAGAGATGATCCTTCAATCGGCCCTCTTAGCCCCTTGAGTAAAAACGGATGTTGATGCCCATATGTTAATCTAGTTCTCCAGCTTTTCATGCTCATGTTTTTTACTCTGTGTAAATTTCAAAAGCACTTCACAAGAGAGACAGATGCCTCAGAGGGAAATAGTAATATGACATTAACAACAGGTGACACAAGCTGTTTGACCCACATGCACGCTCAAAACCATATCCGGTGGGGACCTTGGGGCTATTTCTCTTCCATACCGCCGCCTATAAAGGTTAAAAATAAAATAAAAAAGACAGCCCAGGAAATAGAGGAGTGGGAATTCGGAGCTATGCAAAGATGCTAACTCTTACATTTCTATCCTTCCCACTTACTTAGCTGGATTTCAGTGGCAGAAAGAATTTTGTGAGAAAAAATAGCCAAAATGGGCACCTTAAAGACTAACACACTTATTATGGCATAGGCGTCAAGATGCTTCACTGTTGTTTCGCTGCAAAAGACTATGGGTGCATTCACATGGCAGTCTATTCCAGCTCCCCGGTGTTTCCCTAACCATTAATTTCCACATTTTATTTGCGCTTTTGCCACTCCCAGAAAACTAAACCACTCCCAGAAAACTAATGTTTAGTGCCCATTTCTGCATTATTTGATTCCGGGGAGGGAAAAAAAAACACCCTGTTCACAGATCCTTAACATGGAAAATCATGAGACTACAATGATGCAATTTGCAGCAGTATGATGCAATCCAGCATACAGTTATTCCATGCTGTTTTCATAGGGAAACAGAAACATACGTATGCAGAAAGGGTAGGGGAGTAGCGATGTTCTCCAATGACATTTGTTTTTCTGTCATAACATGACCACTGGTGTGAATGAAATTTAGTTTGACATGCCAGTATATGTGTCAAAAAGCCACAGTTCCATAACACAACAAGTACTTCTGTGTGAAAGGAACATTAGAAGACAGGACAGAAATGCTAGCATTGTAATTAGGAAAACCAACACAATATTCCCCATGTCTGAATACACCTTAACACAGCTATCCCTCCAGAAACTGTTACAATTAAATTAATTTTGGAGATCCTATTTCCAAAATGGATTTAGCAAATTTAGTACAGCATCCAAAACATCTTTGGGTAAGGCTGAAGGAGAACCCTCTCTGAGATACTGGAGAGTCAACATCAGTCAGGGTAGTTAATACTGAGATAGATAAACCCTATAGAGAACGGTTTCTTGACAAACCCCGGGTCACAGTTCTTGTTGGTTCAGATGGTATTGAATAACCAGAGTGTAAAACCAACCCTGCAAGGTAGTATGCTGCCATTGCTTCTGAAGTCCAACCAATCTTGGGCCAGGAGATTTCCAGACCTTACAGGCCACCTCCAAGATTCTAGAGAAGAACTAAACAACAGGGCTACCTGCTCCCCGAGCGTCAGGTTAATCAACTCATTCACTAGGCAGCAACTAAGAGGTTAGGAACTGGAATTAGTACCAAAGCATCATGCAAAAATGCAGACAACAACCTTAAACAATGCTGGTTTATTTTTTAAAAAGAAAAAGGGTGCAAATGTTCAACAAAAGAACTAATTTATAGTTAATGATTAATAGGAATTTCAAACAAAAGTAAAGTAACAAGCTTAATTCCTACCTCTATACATACCATAAATGGCGTTTCCGTGCACTCTGGCTTCCATAACAGTGTTCTGTTGTGCCAGACGTGGTTTAGTCAAGCTGGCAACATGACCTGGAAAGCTGTCTGTGGACAAACGCTGGCTCCCTTGGCTTAAAGCGAGATGAGCACCGCACCCCACAGTCACCTTCAACTGGACTTAACCATCCAAGGGTCCTGTACCTTTACTTTTACATACCATAGAGCAGTACTCCAAAAGTTATACTCCATAGTACAGCAGATATTATCTCCCAGGCATTGCTAAGAAACCTGTCAGGAAGACAGGAACAGAAGACAAAATGGAGACAGCAAAAGTCTAGCTTTATAATAAGAAGCCCAGTGACTGAGATTAATCCAATAAGCCAATCAGAAGCCATAGAAGCTAGATTTTCCTAGCACCCTGGTGTATGTGGGATCTCACAGCTGAGAACAATTCCCAATTAGCAGGCCTCACCACTGACCCTGAAGCAAGATAGCACAAAATATCACAGAAGCTTCAACCCAATGAGTTCACCCCAGTTACTGAGAAGTAACTTATTCTCACAGGTCAGCTTTTACCCAAAGGCTTACACGAGAGAAGGGCCTGGCCCCACTTATGGCAGCTTCCCATGCTCCTAGGCAAGTATTAAGCTAGCTCTTCAGATCATAGAGCAACGAGGGGATTTCCTCCCAGTCCATTCCTGGATTGCTTCTCCAAGTTGTTCTGACCTGTGTAATGCTACGTGCGAATGACCTCTCAGAAGTCTACCAATTTGTGGGCAGCGCTATTGGGAGGGCAGTTCTCTGAATTTATCCAGGAGGATGGTAAAATCCTCCAACAGTTTCTTGGGCAGGGGATCACCACCAGCAGCGGCAACACCATGGCTTTCTGCCTCTGTTGCAGATATTAATACTGCACAGCTTGAAGCAAAAGGATGCACAAAAATTGATTCCTCTAAATAAATATGATTTGAAAGCTTTACTAACTAGAACTTTATTCATAACAGGTACAAAAACATATAATGATAAATCCAAATAACATCATAAGACATATGCTTGTCATTGTCTTGGTTGACCACAAACTTGACATGAGCCAACAGTGTGACGCGGCAGCTAAAAAAGCCAATGCAATTCTGGGCTGCATCAATAGAAGTATAGCATCTAGATCAAGGGAAGTAATAGTGCCACTGTATTCTGCTCTGGTCAGACCTCACCTGGAGTACTGTGTCCAGTTCTGGGCACCACAGTTCAAGAAGGAAACTGACAAACTGGTACGTGTCCAGAGGAGGGCAACCAAAATGGTCAAAGGCCTGGAAACAATGCCTTATGAGGAACGGCTAAGGGAGCTGGGCATGTTTAGCCTGGAGAAGAGGAGGTTAAGGGGTGATATGATAGCCATGTTCAAATATATAAAAGGATGTCACATAGAGGAGGGAGAAAGGTTGTTTTCTGCTGCTCCAGAGAAGCGGACACAGAGCAATGGTTCCAAACTACAAGAAAGAAGATTCCACCTAAACATTAGGAAGAACTTCCTGACAGTAAGAGCTGTTTGACAGTGGAATTTGCTGCCAAGGAGTGTGGTGGAGTCTCCTTCTTTGGAGGTCTTTAAGCAGAGGCTTGACAACCATATGTCAGGAGTGCTCTGATGGTGTTTCCTGCTTGGCAGGGGGTTGGACTCAATGGCCCTTGTGGTCTCTTCCAACTCTATGATTCTATGATCTTCTTAGTAATACTAGATTACTAAGACCTAAACAGATTTAAAATCAGAAGTCTGTCTCTCTCCACAGCCTCCATTAGCCTGCAGCTGTTTTCTCTCCCAGAGAGACTCATCTTTCTGCCACTGCTTGCTGGGAACCAAAATCCAAAGACAACTCCCTTCAAAATAATCATTTGCAACTAAATACCTTCCTCACATGATCTAAAGTTAAACACCACATGTGAATTAGCAGAAAACACAGTTAATCATCAATCTAACTAGGTGCTTAAAGAGCTCTTCTTAGCTTCAGTATACGCCAGTGGGATTTTCTGATGTTGAAGCCTTAGCAATACACATACTGTTCATGCATTTCCCATTTCAATGTGCTATTAAACAATTATACTTAACAGACTCCACAAGTGGCAGCAGCAACAACTGGGTTACTAGGCTGGTCACACAAGATGATAAGGAAAGCCTTGCTGGATCATACCAAAGGTCCATCTAGTTCTAGCCTCACTGTGGCTAACCATAAGCCCATGGAAAGTCTGCAGAGTGGGTACAACAGCACTCTTCCCCACTTTTGATTTCCTGCAATTGGTTTTCAGAGGTGAACTGTCTCTGACAGTGAAGGTAGAACACAAAGCCTATTCTGCCATTTTGCAACCTCCTCCATGCCTGGGACCTAACATTGTTTGGGGGCATTGTGGGTGAGAAGTAGAGAATATTGCCAGGGTCTACTCTGAGAAAAACCAGAGAGCTTTGTTCTACTCCTACTCAATCCTTGTTTAACTAGAGCAACCATCACACCTTGCTCACCTGAAAGGGGATCCGATTGTTGAAAGGGAAATGTGGCAGTGCTGTCTGGCCTCACCTAAAACATCACATGTGTCAGCGAGCCTGATCCCCAATATCCAAAACATTAAAGCTTTGTTTCAGGTGAGAAAGAGAAGGGGACAGGAAGCACAGTGCATTCATACTTCCTGTTCCCTCTGCATCAGTGCCACATATGTAGCCACTCTCAGTATTGCTTTTAGCATAGTAGACCGTTCTGTTCTTAATCAGGATCCATATTTACTAAGCACAGTGCTATGTCTATAATTGTAAAATATGTGCAGAGTCTTTGAAGAGGAATTGTATGCCACCTGACACATTTAGATTTAGAGAGCTACCATTTGTCTCGAGAGTGACTGGTGCTGTCAATCCTTGCTTTAGAGAAAGGTGACATATCCTTCAGGAACATGCATGATAGGCACAGAGAGCATGATACAGAGTAGCTTTTTAGGCACATAAATTACTTAGGCTCAGTTAATCATTTACATCCTGACAATCTGAATCCTTAGCCTAACAAGGATAACTTTGGTTTTTTGCTACCACATGAACTAAAAAGAAGCGAGAGGAAAAGATAGTGGCTGAAATATTCAAAGGATGTGCTACTTGGAGGAACTTAGAAATACAAATGAAACAAGAAATGCCAATAGAAGGAATGATATGTTACATTTGACCTAACTGAGTCTTAAAAAAAACTAGCATGGAAATACACATTATTGGTCCTACCACCAAAAATGGGACTTCTGTGTGGTGTTACATAAAGGACACATAACCAGCACTGAATCAAGTTAATTCTCTGAAAATCCTTGATGAAACAGAAACATTTTCAGCAGTCTACCAAATATCTAAATTGTTGGCGCCTGTCTGATGTCAACAGGAACAGTGTTTCAAAGTACTGATGTCACTACATTAAAAGATTATTTGAGTTAAAGTTCAGTAACATCTGGAGGGCTAAACGTTCCAAACACCTAGTTTTTAGGATTTCAGCCCACATCTAGATCCAATCCTAAATCAAGATCAGGAATAAGAAACCTGAAGCCCTCCAAATATTGTTCGACTGACTACGACTCTCATCATCCATGGCCATTAGCCATTCTGGCTGAGGCTGACTGGAGTTGGAGCCCATCAACCTCTGGGGGGCCACCAGTTCCCCATGCCTGATCATGAGCATCTGCTTTTTATTGGATCGCACAAGAAAAAACAAACCATTTGTTGCAATATAGATTATCCTGGACCAATGGTGTGTGTTGGAGCTATGGGAGACCATTGATCATCTTTTTGGAAACTATCCCAGAATTAGGATTTTTGTGTCATTTATTTATTAGAAGTGCAAGCTAAATGACAGGTTAGGACCCAGCATTAAACACAGCGGTGATGCTATTTTGCTATGTAAAATCATGTGTTCTACAGGAATTGTGAGTCACCTGTTAGCAGCTGCCAGAATGGTGATTAGCTATAAATGGAAACAAGGAGATGCATTCCTTTTAGGTGGAATGTATGCTGAAGATTTGGGACTTGACTTATTTATTTTACAAAATTTATATCCTGCTTGATTGTAAGAAAATTTCTAAGTGCTTATAAGTTTACAGTAGCAGACATTAGGATTAGGGAGGTAAATGAGTAATACCTTTATTGGAAAGTGCTGAATTTGTAGATATGATTTGGTAGGACAAGGTGTTAAATAACACACACACACACACACACACACACACACACACAACTATGTTACTGGGGATTTTAGGAACATGTGCCAATATATGGAGTCATTTGGGAAACTGGCAAGATGACCAGTAGGATAATCATGTAAGCTGAGTTTTTTAAAATTATTTGGTTTTATTTAATCTTGTGATTAAAATTTTATTATAAATGTTTCAATAATTAAAATGCATTATATAATTTTCTTGATACTACTGATGTATTTGGTAAACATTATAAAAATTTAAGTGTGCAAAAATACATGTTAAACATATCCAGCCAACATACAGAAAAATAGATAGAGAGAAAATCCTGCTGCAGCAGAAACACATATGGGTACCATTTTCTTACGTACACTCTGCCAGTTCCAAAATCCTTCTTTAATCTCTCCCATCTCTCTCCTTTTTCATATGGATCTGGTTCAGGAGTCAGAACTTATTTCTGCTTGATGTTTTCAGTTTTGAGACTTACACGCTTTCCTCTCATTTATCTCTGACAAGTGCAGCACTTACGAGCTGAAACCTCTTGCTCCTTCACAAAAAGGTCTTATTTCCAAATCAAAAGGCTACATTTAACGCACCAATGAAATCCACTCGGTACCATTAGATTGTCCCCATTCATGAATCGGTGGCATAAGTCTACCATCTAAGCCCTTTTGCAGTTGAAGGTCACTGTTTCTTTTACAGCCTTTTTATATATATAAAAAAATGTTCTCTGTACGCTTAGTCCTTTCTTTCCCTGGCTTGATTCCAACTGCCTGTCTCAAAGACAGGAAGGGAAAACGTTCCAACCATATGTTATGCTGACCCTTTGATACAAACGAAATCTTAAAAACTTCAAGCTATCACAGTCATTTTGAAGACCGTAGAGGTTGTCACTTTTTTTCCTCGACTAGCCGTGCAAGTCACAGTGTTCTGCAGCTCTGCAGTGCTGACATTTCTTGTGCTACCAATATTGACTCCAGCAATCCCTTGACGGATCACTAAAATTCATTTTGTGAAATGTATTGGCAGTCTAAGTAGGTTCTTTCATTTTCACTTGAATAGACTTTTCAGTGGTAGTAACTCAATCTTGAAGAGTCTGACAGTCTTCCTGTAAGGTCTCTTCTGTGTCAATTTTGAGCACTGTGAGATTTCCAAATGCTACTGATCTTGCTTCAACCCTGTGGAGAGGTGCCTTTCTTTTGATAAAGTCTTGGATTTTTGGAGAGGAAAAGTGATCCCCAGATTTTTTTCAGGGGACATAAAACATTTCTCACATTTGCACCTACTGACGTTTCCAGAGCAGGGTTTGTCACAGTTTATTTTCTGGACTATCCACATCACTTGATGAAATGGTGGTGATTGATTTTTTTCCCAATTAGTACCTGCATGGATTATTTCTTTAGCCACAATTAATCTATTTAACCTCGTTTATTGCCTGAGGCAGCTAAGCAGATAGCATCCTTTTTAAAACTGCATTCTCACAAAATCCTAAAAAAACTGGCAAGAACCACTGAAGAATGACCCAAACATCCCAAGTTACCAAACCCCAGATAGAATAGAGTGGATACAGAAAAGTCTTTATCCCACTGTCACTACCCTAGAACTCGTGGATATCCAATGAAGCTGAATATTAGAGAATTCAGAACAGATAAAACAACGTACTTATGAACAGAGCACATAGTTAAACTATGAAACTTGCTCACACAGAAGGCAGTAATGACCACCAACCTGGATGTTAAAAGAGGACTAGACAAATTCATACAGAAGGCTACTGAAGGTTACTAGACTGGTAATTGGGAGTGGTTGCCGAGACCATATAGCATTGGTGCTGAAAGACCTACATTGGCTCCCAGTGTGTTTCTGAGCACAATTCAAAGTGTTGGTGCTGACCTTTAAGCCCTAAACAGCCTCGGCCCAGTATACCTGAAGGAGCATCTCCACCCTCATTGTTCAGCCCGGGACACTGAGGTCCAGCTCTGAGGGCCTTCTGGGGGTTCCCTCACTGCGAGAAGTGAGGTTACAGGGAACCAGGCAGAGGGCCTTCTTGGTAGTGGCACCTGCCCTGTGGAACGCCCTCCCATCAGATGTCAAGGAAAGAAACAACTATCTGACTTTTAGAAGACATCTGAAGGCAGTCCTGTTTAGAGAAGTTTTTAATGTTGGATGTTTTTAATATTCTGTTGGGAGCTGTCCAGAGTGGTTGGGGAAACCCAGCCAGACGGGTGGGGTATAAATAAATAATAATAATAATAATAATAATAATAATAATTATTATTATTATTATTATTCCTACTACTACTACTAGCCACAGTGTCTGTGCACTGCCTCCACAGTCAGAGGCAGCTATGCTTCTGAATACCAGCCACCGGCAACCACAGAATGGGATAGTGTTTGCAAGTCCGGCCTGAGGGATTCTCAAGGGCATTTGGGTGGTCACTGGGGGAACAGGATCCAGGCCTGATCCAGGAGGCTGCTGTTTAGTTTTAAGTAAGAAAACTTGTTTGCTTCAAAATAAATAAAACAAGCAGACATAGTCAATCCAACATTCTAGGGCAAGGCAATGAGTCACATAGGGGCCACTTGCAGTTGTAGACCAAGTATAATCTTTTCAGCCTGTCTGGAAGATGAATGGAACTTAGGTATATTCATCATATGTAAGTAATAAGCAACCATTTCAATACACTGCTAGCATAAGACACAGTCTTCTTATCATTGTCAGTTTTAATGTAAGCCCAAACTTTATAGAATCACGTTTTTTGTCCCCTAAATGTGGCAGTCTGGTACATGCTATTCCATACAAACACCAGAATGTAGGAGTAAAAGTACCTCTGAGCATGTGTGGAGTGCCCCACCCCCCATGATTGAACAACTGTGTTTCTTGCCTTCCAGACACTTAAAATTCAAGCATCAGTTGCCTTCAAGCACCTATATATATGTAGGTCAGGATTGTCAGTATAATTAAAGACTGAGCTAAAAGTTATTTCCCTGCACCAAAATAAAATATAGTAACATCAGGGTTTTTTCTCTGCCTCCTTCCCTTATTCCAGTAACCAACAAGCATGCATCAAATAAATAAAAAGGAAAAGGCCACTTACCAGCAATTTCCATTTTTAAATGGTTGTTATCTAACCATTAGGGAGTGTTTCCTTTGCCTAAACTTCTCCCCTTTCAGTTTTCCTGTCTTCCCCAGTTTGTAGTTGTTCCCGGCAGTGAGCCTAGAAGAAGCAGAGAGAAGTTGCCAACAATAAAAGCATTCAATTTGCACAGTATGTAGTCTTTAGCAGGGGTGTACAGAGGGGGGAAATCAGCAAATGCGTTAAAAAGAATACAATATGCCAATTTCTTTATTTGTCCCAGATCACATAACTGAAGCAGACATTACTCATTTGCAGAAGCCCTTCCTCCTATTGACTTCTGCTGAACAGGGAGTAGGGCGGGCAGCCTGACTGGAAGACGCTGCAGTAGGTGGCTCAGCTGATGGGTGGCACAATGTCCTGGGCCACAGTTACATTCCTCTAGGTCTGGGATGAGTCTAAAGGGCCACATTCCCTTCTGGTCAGCTTTCCAAGGGCCACATGGCTATACTGGGTGGGTCCAACAGCAAAATGGATGGTGCAAGGAATGTTTTACCTTTGTTGAATTTGGGCGCACACCCACACACCTCTCTCTGTTCTCCATCCAGAGTTCAGGGACACATTCCAGCCCGGCAAGAACTCAAGGAACACTCAAGGAAATTGCAGAGCAGAACCAGTGGGGTTGTGGCCCGTGGAGGGGGATGTGAGCCAAACAGGGAAGTCAGCAGGGCCCTATTTGGTTCCTGGGATTAAGGTTCCCCACTTTGCTTTTAGGCCACTGTAGGCAATTATAATGGCTGACACCAGGTGCACACAAAAGCTCTGGGAAGGAAGATCCAGTGGTGGCTGATTCTCCATAGGACTGATAGGGCAGAAGAGACAGTAGTGGTGCCAGAGCCAATGACAAAAACAGCCAAGTAATTGCAGGTTTGTCTCCGTCTCTTTTTAAATATAATTTTCTGTTTTACAATTTAGAATATTCATTTATACAACCTTAAAATACAGTGGTACCTCGGGTTACAAACCCCTCGGGTTATAAACACTTCAGGTTACAAACTCCTCTAACCCGGAAGTAGTGCTTCGGGTTAAGAACTTTACCTCAGGATGAAAACAGAAATTGTGTGCCGGCGGCAGTGGGAGGCCCCATTAGTTAAAGTGGTACCTCAGGTTAAGAATGGACCTCCGGAACGAATTAAGTTCTTAACCAGAGGTACCACTGTATCAATGATTTCCCTTCTTCTCTTTCCATGGTTCATTTTACATAGCATGAATCCCTGCATATTTTATATAAACTAAACCATTCAGTATTCCATTATTACTTACATCAAAACTTACACTGTTGAATTTATCTTAATGCTGCCAACGTTCTCAAGTGTACACAATTTCCCCCATATATTCAATAAACATCTTCTTTAAATGAATGTTCTTCTTGTTCTCTTATTCTATACTTTAGATCCGCAAACTGCGCATATTCCATCAGTTTAAGCTGCCATTCTTCTTTGGTTGGGACCTCTCTCGTTTTCCATTTGGGGGCTAACAAAACATGGGCCACCACAGTGGCATACATAGATAACCTTTTTTTTACACCTGGGAATTTCCATCTGAATTATCCTGAACAAAAAGGACTCTCAGGTTCGTCTCTGTCTTCCTCCTTGCTGAGTTCTACAAGGGCAACACTGAAGAGGGGGGAGCTAGCAGGCTGGGTCACAAGATGTAAGTGGGGGCTGGCTGAAGGAAAACTAAGGTTGGTGGGGCAGCACCTCATCTGCCCTAATGGACTAGCATCTGGTGGGATGGAGTTGGCGAAGCAGCACCTTCATTTGTCTAGGAATTCCACCTGATGATATTGGGTCATCTAAAGAAGGGACACTCTTGTTTTCACTAGTGGAAGAAAGGGGAGAATATACTGCACGCTTACTTAAGATTCATCTTCTTTTAGCGTTTTTAACAAACAGGGGGAGGGGGAAACTTGTCCATTATGTGTTTTGTGTTGAAGCTGCTGAATAACAGACTGATGGTATTCTCTTTTTGCTATTTTGCAATGTGTTTCCTAGCAACCTCATATTTGGAAGCTTAAAACAAAATAAGGGCATAATGGATGCAGTCTAAATTTGGATCAAGTAATCTAAATTTGATTGGTGCGTGTTTTTATTCTCCCATTTCATAGCCTGCGTATAAATGTAGGATGATGGTTTTCACCATCAAGTAATGAGAATGCATTAATTTGGGCATTTTAAATGAACATTGCTATTTTGCATTAGTGACAGGACATTTTTGTCATCTTAGTGAAACTCAGCAATTTCCCCTATAATCCGCCAGACGTTTCAGCCTAGGAAGAAATTATTATTATTATTATTATTATTATTATTATTATTATCATCATCATCATTATTAGTAGTAGTAGTAGTATACCACCATTCATCCGAAGACCTCAGGGCGATTCACAGCATAAAAATACAAGATAAAACCACAAAATACATAATAAAAACAAGAACGAAAATGAAACAATAACCGCCTCTCCCACAAACACATTTAAAAGGATATAGGATGTTAATCAGCCCAAGGCCTGGTGAAGAGGAATGTTTTCACCTGGTGCCTAAAGCTCTAAAATGAAGGCACCATGGAAGCTTTCCAGGAGAGAGCATTCCAGAAACAGGGAACCACTGTAGAAAAAGCCCTCCAACCTTTAGATTTGCTTTAAATATTACTTTTGGCCCGTCTTCCCCATGTTAGAGCCCTCCAGATGTTAAGAACATAAGAAGAGCCCTTCTGGGTTGGCCCAGAGTTCAGCCTCTTGTTCTCACAGTAGCCAACCAAACAATGGTTCAAACCTAGTTGCTGCAGTGTTCAGACAGCAGTCAGTTCCCATCACGCGTTGGCTGGTGTGCCCAAATTGAACAGGCTTGAACTCCCTGCACAGTTGCATACTCTGGAATAGTTCAACCCTGTTTTCTGCCACCATATGTCTACTTGCCATGGTCCTGACGTCTCATATGATACCTCACACATAAGGTGTGGTGCGAGGGTCTCTGCACACACAGCTGAATATGCATAGGATTGTTGTTGTTGTTTAGTCATTTAGTCGTGTCCGACTCTTTGTGACCCCATGGACCAGAGCACGCCAGGCACTCCTGTCTTCCACTGCCTCCCGCAGTTTGGTCAGACTCATGTTAGTAGCTTCGAGAAAACTGTCCAACCATCTCATCCTCTGTCGTCCCCTTCTTCTTGTGCCCTCAATCTTTCCCAACATCAGGGTCTTTTCCAGGGAGTCTTCTCTTCTCATGAGGTGGCCAAAGTATTCGAGCCTCAGCTTCAGGATCTGTCCTTCCAGTGAGCACTCAGGGCTGATTTCCTTCAGAATGGAGAGGTTTGATCTTCTTGCAGTCCATGGGACTCTCAAGAGTCTCCTCCAGCACCATAATTCAAAAGCATCAATTCTTCGGCGATCAGCCTTCTTTATGCATAGGATTACTCTGCTACAATTGGCTGCCCCCCTTTAATATAAAATAATTGTACAAACCAGGTCTAGCTGCATGCTTGTTGAATTATTTATTTAATATCATTTATGTATTGTTTGTCGTTGGACCTAAAAGGGGCACCCAAAATGTCTCACAATAAAAAGAGCATTATAAAAGAGCTGCAGCAAAGTCCAAAAGCACAAAAGAACTTCAAGCCAAACCACAAACTAGGCAAAGTAAAAAGATAATGACAGCTTGTTCAGAGCTTCAAAGGGGGTGTTGGGGAACCATTTGGAAAGTAGAGAATGCCCTTCCTTCCTTCCCAGCCTACCTCTGACTATGGTGGGTTGTAAGAACAAGTTCTGCAGGGTAAGGGGCCCTGGGCCAGAAAAGTCACAGTGGAAGAGACAGATTTCAAGTATCTTAGTCCCATACTCGTATATGGGCATACTTGCATCACCTTTGTGCCATACATCTCAGGGAAGATATGAACTTTCTAGTTTCTTGGATGACCAAAAAATAAAGCAAAATCACTCCATGTTTTGAATCAGAAACCACCTTCTGCGCTCTATATCAGTCTAGGGCAGTGTTCTTCAACCTTGGGTTCCCAGATCAACTCCCATCATCTCTGACCATTGCCTAAACTGGCTGGGGATTTAGGGAGTTGCTCTCCAGCAACCTCTGGGGACCCAAGGCTGAAGAACATTTTTCTAGGGGAAACAATCTTTTACAAGTATTGCATGAGAAGTAAGCCTATGCTCCTCTTTATTCCCCTCCCCCCCCCCTTGTTCATTGCTCTCAAGTTTCCCTCGCCACTTGTCAAGAGATCACATCACGATGCTGTAATCTTGTTCTCCTAGTTCCTCCACTTTGGCTCTGAGTTATTGTGCTTGGAGCTGTTTGACTTTGACAGCTCACATTTGGTGAATTTTAATAAGCTCCAGTCAGTAAAACATCTGTCCAAATTATCTCCTGCTTATGCGGAGGTTGCATATGGGTTTGGATGGTGTCAGAAGCGATTAAAGAAGTTGGTTGTGTACTTCATATACATCTCAAATCCAGCTGTAGATCTGCCCAGGCTTTTTTGGACCATATTAGAAGAAAGTATAAACACAGGGAAAGATTAAAGTTGGATAATGGGCAGTGGATTATGTTCTTTTCGGGAATTAAGTGAGTTATGCACAGCAATTAAACACCATTTTCTCTCTTCACTGTAGAGCTCACAGGTTGTTGTTGTTTTGGTTTTTTTAAGGGACAAGTCTACAAATGGAGGAGAAATTTGGTTCACATTTTAAGATGTATCTATCTAATCCAACAATACGCAAACACAAATGTTTGATTGCTTTCCCGGGGAATTCGCACCTCTCTGAATTTTGTGATGTTGTTTTTCAACTACAAAATCTGAACCAAAATGAACATTTTAGTGTAAAGTTATCATGTTTCTACTAATAGCCTTTATTGGCATAAATTAAAACAGTCAAATCAGGCATAGGCAAACTTGTCCCTCCAGATGTTTTGAGACTACAGTACCCATCATCCCTGACCACTGGTCCTGTTAGCTAGGGATGATGGGAGTTGTAGTCCCAAAACATCTGGAGGGACACGTTTGCCTATGCCTGAGTTAAATCATAAAATCATACCAAGTCACCCAAATACATTGATAATCCAAACACATACAATATATAAAAGCTATCATAATAATGCATATATTAGCGAAAATTGTTGCAAAGTAGGTTCTTTTGTCTCATTCCCAGGAACAGAAGCCAAAAAGTAAAAGTAAAAGAGAAATTTAAATGTCATCACCCCAGCCCAATATACATTAACTCTATAAAGGTTCCCCCCCCCTCAATACAGTGGGTATTCATTAGAGTGTTGCTCACAAAGGAGCTTCTGGTTGACTGATTTGTATTCCTGTGTCTTCCATTGTTTTTCAGTCCTGAACCCTGGCTCACCCTTTGAGCCTGCCTTGTGACTTGTTCTTTGATGTGGACACTGCCTCCTATAGGAGCCAACTCCTAGGGGCTCAGGTCCCTTCGCCCCCCAATAAAATATTTGAGTGGGCTGCCCCCAAAGTTGATGGGCCTTGCCATTCAAATGGTGCGGTTGTGCCTCGTCCTGTGACCAATTATGCAGGGCAGGGCTTACCAGGGCCCCTCCAATATTTCCTGCAAGTTGCCATGCCTGCTGCCTCCTGCTTTATCCCACAGCTCCAGGATCCCAGCTCTTGTCTCACCTCATCCAACAACCCATCCCTAACACATGGCGGGGATAAAGCTTAAGAACATGAGAAGAGGCTCTTGGATCAGGCCAGTGGTCCATCCAGTCCAGCATCCTGTTCTCACCATGGCCAGCAAGATGCCCGTGGGAAACCCTCAAGCAGAATTCAAACACAAGAGCATTTGTGCCTCCTGTGGTTTCTTGCAACTGGTTTCCAGAAGTATCACTACCTCCAAATATGGAAACAAATAATGGCTAGCAGCCGTTGTTAGCCCTCTCCATGAATTTGTCTAATCCTTTTTTTGAAGGCCATCACTGCCTCTTGGGGGAGCAAGTTCAATAGCAGAACCATGCGCTGTGTGAACAAATGCTTTCTCTTAACTATTCTGAATATTCCAACATTCATAGGCTATCCATGAGTTCTGGTGTTGTGGTTTCTATGATGTCATCTCTTACTCATCTTTTCTCTAAGTCAATAATAATAATAATAATAATAATAATAATAATTTCTTATTATTTATACCCCGCCCATCTGCCTGGGTTTCCCCAGCCACTCTGGGTGGCTTTCAACAGAATATTAAAATACAAGAATCTATTAAACATTAAAAGCTTCCCTAAACAGGGCTGCCTTCAGATGTCTTCTAAAAGTCTGTTTTTTTCTTTGACATCTGATGGGAGGGCGTTCGACAGGGCGGGTGCCTCTACCGAGAAGGCCCTCTGCCTGTTTCCCTGTAACTTGGCTTCTCGCAGTGAGGGAACCGCCAGAAGGCCCTCGGCACTGGACCCCAGTGTCTGGGCAGAACGATGGGGGTGGAGACTCTCCTTCAGGTATACTGCACCGAGGCCATTTAGGGCTTTAAAGGTCAGCATCAACACTTTGAATTGTGCTCGGAAACGTACTGGGAGCCAGTGTAGGTCTTTCAAGAGAAAGTGTTATATGGTCTCGGTGGCTGCTCCCAGTCACCAGTCTAGCTGCCGCATTCTGGATTAGTTGTAGTTTCTGGGTCACCTTCAAAAGTAGCCCCACAGAGAGCGCATTGCAGTAGTCCAAGCAAGAGATAACTAGAGCATGCACAACTCTGGCGAGACAGTCCAAGGGCAGGTAGGGTCTCAGCTTGCGTACCAATTGGAGCTGATAAACAGCTGTTGCAAACTTTCTTCATAAAGAAGTCACTTCGAGCATGCAAGAGAATCATTCGCTGGAGTCATGAAATGGGTTACAAAGTTTTCAAAAACCCAAAGAGGGGGTGCTGAAGGGACCTTGAAGGGACTGCCATCTGGCATGTATACAATAAATAAATAAATATGTGATACATAACCTGAGGGTGACTACTGTAGACCAGGTGGGGGGTATGCCTTGACCCCAAGGGCCACATTCCCTCATGGGCTACTTTCTGCGGGCCACACACCATTGGTCGGCTGGGCTAGAGGCATATCTCTTACCATTTCACAATAGGCTACATTTATCTATGCAAAAGTCACAGCTTTCTACATGAGAGCCAGGGCGGTGTAATGGTTAGAGTGTTGGACTACGAGCCAAGAGGCCAGGGTTCAAATCCCCACTTAGCCATGAAGCTCACAGGGTGTCTTGGGCCAGTCACCATCTCTCATCCTAACTTTTCTCACCGGGTTGCTGTGAGGATAAAATGGTGGGGGAGGGAGAAGCATGTACACCGCCTTGAGCTCCTTGGAGAAAATGGTAGTTTATGAATGTAATAAACATACATACATACATACATACATACATACATGCACTTATCTCCATGCAGGCAAGCAGGAGGGATCATCATACCTCAAGAAGAAGAAAAGGAGGAGTTTGGACTTCATATCCCACTTTATCACTACCCGAATGAGTCTCAAAGCGGCTAACAATCTCCTTTCCCTTCCTCCCCCACAGCAAACACTCTGTGAGGTGAGTGGGGCTGAGAGACTTCAAAGAAGTGTGACTAGCCCAAGGTCACCCAGCAGCTGCAGGTGGAGGAGCGGAGACGCGAACCTGGTTCACCAGATTACGAGTCCACTGCTCTTAACCACTACACCACACTGGCTCAAAAGTACATTCCATCTATGCAAATGTACCAGCTCTAGACAATCCCGACAGCCAGAATCTGGCCTTGATTCCACTCCAGGTTTTTGTCTCTAAAATGTGGTCCTTCAAAACATACCAACTTCAGGATAGTGTTTGCAGTCATTGGCCATATTTGGCATGGCAGTTATTACCGAATCATTATCAGAATGATGATCTGCACCTGCTTGATTAGCTTCCACTTTGCACGCAGCCCTGTTACTCACAGAGAACATTTCTGTTTCTTTTTGCTTTTTTCCTGATTGCCAACAGCAAATGAGAAATATAATTTCAGCGAGGCACACAAGAGCGCTTTTTTTTTTTTTTGCAGCACATTTAATATTCGAAAACCAGATGGTATTTTTTTAACCCTTTTTTTTCTTGGAAGATGGAAATGTTAATTGCATTGCAACCAAAATGTCCCTGGCTTCATCACTCTTCTTTTTTGCCTGACTAATTTGCTCTCAACAAACCAATCTTAGAAGTGAAGAAAGGGAAATGGCTGTATCTGCAGTCCTGTGTTGGGAACGAAATGCCCATCGTTCGCACCAGCACCACTTGGATTCCTGCTTGTAATGCATTTAAATAATTCTGTATTGTTGGTCTTAATGTTCTCCTCAAACACTTTCTTTTTTTCATATTCCTTTATATTCCTTTGCTTGGAACCTTTGTTTATCTATCAATCAATCTTTATTACGGTCCAGAGACCCAACAAATTGTTACAAAGCAATACACAATTCATACAGCCTACCTCCAGGTTAAACGTGCATTTTGTTCAGAATATAGGGATCATTGGTTCTTGCAACCACTGATAAAAACTTTGCCACTGCTAATGTTCTAGCATTTGTCCGGTCTTCCAATAGGAACCTGACATAGTGAGCCTCTGATTTTCCCAGGAAAGGTACCAGCAAGGGCTTGCTCCTGCACCTTAATTAAGAACGTCATTTCTGTTCCCTTCTGGAAATCACTGAGATAGGAACCAAATTTGAATCTGGCAACCTAGTGAGGCTTGAACTGGAAACCGACAGGTTCATTGTTGGACCTGATAGCGGCGGCTGCAGGGAGAGCGCTCCTTCCCAGGAAGCTTCCCAGGTTCAGGGTGGGGGAAGGAAGCTGGAGGACAAGAGCTCAAGACGGGCGGAGAGGCTGCTCCACATCTGAGTCTTTGCCTCTTTTCCTTGATCTTGCAGTTGTAAAGGATGCCTATCCGTGCACATTGTACCATCTGCTCAGATTTCTTTGATAATGAGAGAGATGTTTATCGGCAAAGGGAGCAATCCATAGACATGGATACCTGCCACCTTTGCCTTCATTGGCCACGTTGACTGAAAGGAGTTTCTGGTGAAACTCATGTATGCTGTTTTCTGTATAAGTAATGCATAAAATGCCTGCATGGGTGTAGATAATCATGACAAACACTTGCTGTTTTGGTGTTCACACTGACTCAAGGCTGCAAGGCTTTGCAGTCCTTTGTAAATTTATACTTTCTTCTAATAAAGCACTAGACTTAAACTTTCCATCATTTTTGACATCCTTCTTTGGTATCCCTGCATCAAACCATTTTACCAGGCCCTCCTTTGGGCCTGTTGATAATAATAATGATAATAATGATAATAATGATGATAATAATGATGATAATAATTTATTTGTACCCCGCCCTCCCTGGTCGGAGCCAGGCTCAGGGTGACTAACATCATAAAACCTACACAGTATACAAAGACCATAAGAACATAAAAACAGGCAATCACTTAAAATATATCTTACAATTAGTTCAGAACAAATTAAAATCTGGACAGATGGCAGTCCACAGGTACAACTGAGAGTGGTTAATATTACCCAGGGCCAAATGTTACCACTGGTCTTATAAAGGACCTGTGAGCGGGCTAGGAGACCTCTTTAATGCTTGTTGCTATACAGAAAGAAAAGAATCAGACTGAACCCCGACCAAAGGCCTGGCGGATCAGGACAAGCAGGCAGGGAGAATAATAGAATCACACAATTGTAGAGTCGGAAGGGATCCTGAGGGTCATCAAGTCCAACCTATCTCAACAAAAGGTGCATAGCTGTCAACTTACAGATTTGAAAATAAGGGACCAGCAGCCTCGAAAATAAGGGATCAGCAGTCAAAATAAGGGATTTTAGCCAACCAGTTCCTTTCCTTTTCCCCATAACAGTCAATCGAAGGAGCCTCCAAAACAAACCCAAAAGCCCCCCCTCCCAAGAGATCACCCCCGCCATTGTAGTCAACCAGCTCCTTTCCTTTCCCCCCACCATGTGCCCCCACTCCAGACAGACCTTTTCCCCAGCAAGGGTGAGTGGGCCGTCAATGACATATCCATCCGATTCCGAGCACAGGTATGTTCAGCTTCTGAGCCCCTCCGAGCCAAAGGCAGAAAGCCCAGCCAGCAGCCAAACAAAGCCTCAAGCGGTGGTTCCCATAGTGCAACAACCCGGCAAAGGGGATGCAGCAAGGAAAACCACCGTCACCTCTCCGCTGGGAAGCGCTGAGCAAAGGCGAGTCCCCAGGCAACGCGGCCGATTTGATCGGCACAAGGCATGCAAGCTCCACCCCCCCAGTCATTCTTAGACTCCTTATTGGGTGAGCAATGCAGCCAAGCAACACAGTTGGAGCCTCCCTCCTCCCTGGCCGGCAGGGAGGGAGGGAGAGGAGCTGCTTCCTTTGAAACCCGGGAAATTTACGGGATGTCATCAATCCAGGACAGCAGCGGGAAACAGCGCTGGGATAAGGGAGTTTCCCGCCATATAAGGGATGGTTGACAGCTATGAAATGGTGCCCTATCCAATTTGAAACCATAGCAGACCCTGCTTAGCTTTGTAAATGTGAAAGCAGTTTTAGTGCTGCACCAGTAGAATAAAAATGCTGTCCCTGTCCCTGGGAGGGACTCAAAGCACCAACCTTTTGGTTAACAGCCGAACGCACTAAATAATTGTGCCACAGAGAATTCCTAAAATGGATCCTAGAGAAGGGAATCCCTACAAAAGGGATCCTGAAAGGGCATGGACTAGAAAGCAATCATTTCATCAATCCGAACTAACTTGTACCTACTGATGATCATGAATACTGTATTGGATACACGGTACGGGATTTTGAAGCCTTCACTACACATGAAGGGAATGGTGCACTGAGCTATTAGTGAGCTTGCACCCATAGATTCCATTATTATTAATAATAATCAGGCAAGGCTACATATTGGAATGTGTTTAGCCAAGCTAGGAATATGCTCAGAATGTTCAATGAAGTTTACTTACTCATATCAGAAGCACAACAGGCAACAGCCAGTCAGTCATTGTGAAATTGGTGCTTTGTTGTTACCACGTTACATTACCACAAAGGACTTGATCCATGATCAAAGATCACATGCCTGAAGGCTGACACCAAAGGCAAATATCAGCCCTGTTGGGAGGTAACATCCTTCAGATAAGAGACAGGCATTCTGAAGTCTGATAATGGTGCATGACAGTCAACAGCTCGGAGTCTTGACTGAATTGAGTGCATCTGCTCCATGAGTTTTGAGACATTTAAACTACAAGGTTTGCTGGGATAAAGCTTCCTAAAGAAAAGGAAAAAAAGGACACAGCAAAGCGGGGATGTTCATTTTAAAAATAAAAATCAGAACTCTAACGATGGTGTTTATTGACACATTTCCTTCCAGGATGAAATTTTTGATGACCTTTAAAGTTCCTACTGGGGTAGCAAATCTGAGTCTAGCAAACTTTTGCAGAAGTTGGGTTGCAGATCCCATGGGGGGATCTGAATGTCAATAAATTCAAAGTGAACTTTGAAATTTCTGGTGAAAATAGAGCTGAAATTTCTCAAAGGAAAAAAAAATCCATTGTTTTCTAACTGTCATGGAAAAAGAAGGCCGATCAGATGGGCTGGGTACAAATATAACACTAATACTACTACTCTTAATAAATTCTCTGCCTTTTTCTTTTTGTGACAGTTACCATGTCTTGCCCACAGTGCCCTTCAATGGCTCTAGGTAGCCCAGGTTGTTCTGGAGGATCAAAATAGTGGCAAAAGTAGCATAAAGGGATGTGCTTAGGTGAATGGGGAGAAATGCTTTGTGGCGGCGGCTGCAAATTTAGAAGTGCACTTTGGACATTGTTGGTGAAATTCTCATTTCCTGTGCCGAATTCAGTGAAATCATTTCCCCCTATCCCCACAAAAATCATCTGCTGGCGAATGAGGTGGAGAATTTTGAGAGGCCGTTGGTGCACAGGTCTAGATAAAACTGAATTTCAACAGAAGCAGAATGGTTTTTTGATGCAATGTGCAGCATGAAAAGGAAAAGTTGATCCAAAAGATGTTCAGCATTTTATTGCACATTTCTTCTAATGTACACATTTGGTATGCAATTTTTCCTTGTGTGCAAATCTTCGCAAGTAATTTTCCCTATTGTAATGCATTTGTATATGCTATTTTCACAAACATATCTATTTCAATGCATGCTGTCCCCTAACACACACACATCTTCATACACATTTTTATTGTTATCACTAGATTATGAAATCTGGAGAAGTGTGAATTTCAAAAAATACCTGCATTTTGGTTAAGCTTCAGGAAGTCCAGATTGTCTACTTTTCTATTTCAAATATTGCATAAGCAATGCATCTGGATGAGCTCTGCATAGACATTGGCTTCTCCATCTGACAGAAGTCAGGAACTGTATTTTATAGACACAATTATTTCATTGTCTGTCTCATGAATTGATGCCACTCATCACTTGAAGTGGATGAAAGAAAATCCATCTTAAATAAAATACAGAGAGGGAGAGAGAGAAAAAGTAAATGGAACCCCTTCTTGGCAACAGCACAAATCTCAGATCCCTTCTACGGGTGAAACTGTGTCTGTGGATTTATTTTTAAGTGCTCCCTTCCAGCATCGCTGCTTTCCAACACTTGTGCTGTATAAGTCAAGCCAAGATTATTAAAGAAAGCATCAATTAGATTTCTATTAACATATCATTTTCTCTTGGTACCTGTTTAATAACAGGAGGTATATGAGTCATTCTGTGTGTGGCATGTGTTATTTCAGTCATAAATGCAACACCAGCCCTCTTCAAACATTCAAGTAGTTTCTCCAGAACTCACAAATGGGGTGTGTGGGAGGGAGAGAGACTAAGCCCTTATATCTAATATAAGGAGATCTTTATGACTTGCGCCTTAAACCACATCCCATTGTACCATTCTGCTAGGGGTTGTATACCTATAGGAAGGGCAATAGCTCAGTGGTAGAGAATCTGCTTCGCCTGCAGAAGACCCTAGATTCAATGCTTGGCGTCTCCGGATAGGGCTGAGAATGTCTGCTGTCTGAAATGTTGGACAGCTTCAGTCAGTCAATGCAGGAAAAACTGGGCTAGACAGATCAGTGGTGAGATGGAGTATAAAGTAGATTCCTATTTTCCAAAGGTATGTCTCCTGGAAGTTTATACAGCAGGACAGCATCCTATGTTCTTAGTTAGTGTTTATTTACTATTGCTTTCAATAGCAAATGGCTATTTTGTGGCATGACCTCTGTATTAGGTGTGTGTTGAAGATGGAATGCTTTTCCAGACTGTTAAACACCTATCTTTTAACCATGTCATTTCCTGACTGTTGAAATGTAGTTCCTTTCCCTTTTTATTTTTGGGTCAAGCTGCTGTAGCTGCTTAAAAGTATGTGGCATTTGTTTTATTGTATTTTATTTTTCTTAACAAAAATGTATTCCACCCTTCCTTCCAAAGTAGTCCAGAGCTGCAGACATCAAAATCATAAAATAGTACTATTTAAAATGAAATAATAATAAAAACATATTTAAAACATTTAAAAACACTGTAATATCTTAAACTGTTAGAAAGTAGAACATCAATAAATAAACAAACAAATAAATAAAAGCAATTACATACCACCACAGCTATTAATTTCATGGTGGCCATCTGGATATTTTAATTGTTATTTTTTAGTGAATTTAATAGTTTGTATATATATCGTGAAGCGCTTTGAGATTTCTCATCTATCTATCTAATCTATCTATCACACTCACACACACACACACACACACACACACACACACACAAACATATCCAGAAAATATTATGGCAGAAATAGCCAAAAGGTCCTTTCCAGATGTTGTTGGCACTCCAACTTCCATCAGGCCTTGCCTGCCTGGCCAATGCTCAGGGATGATGGAAGCTGAAGGCCAACAACATCTGGAAGGCATCAGATTGACTACAACTGTGAAAATCCTGTCCTCTGACTGACATTGAAATGTTGGCTCTCACTGATATAAATCACTGATATAAAGGGAAGTTACCGATATAAATCCTGAAGGAAAGTTTGTGGAATCTCTACACAGGAACATAGGAAGCTGCCTTATACAGAATCAGATCCTTGATCCATCTTGGTCTCTCCTAGTCCTACCGGGAGATGCCGAGGATAGAACCAAGGACCTTCTGCTTGCAAGGCAGATGCTCTGCTACTGAGCTATGGCCCGTCCCCTGATGTAAGGGCCTGCCTCATTTAAGTAATTAGTCTTCACAAATCTCTCTCCCACCAGAGCCAATGGAAAGCTGCTTTTCAGGTCTAATTGCTGCAAGCCCTCTGAAAATAATTGCTGTGTGGCAATTAGGCTTTGAAACAGCATGATTGGATCTTAATTACCATATGGGGGCATTGGGGGGAGGTCAAAGCTGCAGCGGGAAGGGTTACATTGCAAGATACTGCATAAATAGTGACCCCTCACCCCCCCCATAATGTCCGTAACATTCCTTGAAGCACTAAAACTGGTAAGGAAGCATGAGTGGCGTGGGCTAAGGCTCATCTTTCAGTTATTGTTCATTTTTTAAAAACTGCATAGCCATTCTCTGTACACATCACATCTGAGATATAAAGTGCAGTGAGATGGTACCATCAATAACCAAAATGTTATGGGGTTTTTTTGGGGGGGTAGGAATTGGGGAGGAGGGCAAATAAGATGGGCAATTTTGATAAGTGAAAGCAAATAAAACCTCTCAAAGGCAGTTTTGATATAGCTTTATCTAGCAGTGATGGCCAGACTTGGCCCTCCAGCTGTTTTGGGGCTACAACTCCCATCATCCCTAGCTAACAGGACCAGTGGTCAGGGATGATGGGAATTGTAGTCCCAAAACAGCTGGAGGGCCAAGTTTGGCCATCACTGAATTCTATAGCATCTATTGTTTGAAAATATCTACAAGGAACTTTTCCTCATTAACCATTTTCATTCGCTTTCTTGAAGGAAAGGTTTAGAATTAGTCACTCTTAAATCTTCAACACGATTTTACCGTTTTCTGTATAATCAATGGAATCTGTTCAAATTTATTTTATTCATTGTTATTGTATTATTACGTCTCTTAAAAAGAACCTTAAAAATGCAAAGTGTCAAATCGCACAATATATTTTAATGGAAGAGGATTTGTGGGCAGGTTCTTATTGCTTTCACTTCTGCTCTAACTGATTGTCACATTTATGGCCGCAGAAGTAATTGGCCAGAGGTTTGCAGTTCCCCAGTGAGAAAATTGCCTTGCATCCCTAGGCAGTTTTGTTTAAATGGGATCTTCCAGATCCCAAGGCCCCTTGCAACATGCAGTTCTTCAACTCTTGAGTTTTGATTTATTTCTCCAAAGAGTAATTCCCCAACAAGGCTGATATATGTGTAGTTTTAAGAGATACGGTAACAGCTTCTTCCTGTTCCCAAACAACTAAGTTTCTCTCTTCTTTCCTCTGCCTCCATATGCAGTCCAGAGTCAGGTTGCAAATAATATAGCTGGTTCTCTGTTTCGAATCTTCATGTGCTTGTCTGGTGCCAGGTTATGGAAACTGTCTCCAAGGAAGCTACATCCTGTTCTCCTTATCATGGCATCCTCAGCCTACAAGTAAATGGGCAAAGAATAATACCAAATGGTATTATAGTGAGATGTGAACATACCTCTCTATGGTCCTCCAGATATTGTTGGACTATATAACTGTCATCATCCTTGACAAAGGCCCATTTTGGCTGGAGCTGATGGAAGTTGGAGTTCAACATCTAGACTCCACTTTTAACATTTAATAACTATTTATATAAATAGACAAATTACCATTTATCTGCAGCTTTTCAGGGTATTATTTCTAGGTAGTCAGTCTCCAAATTTACAAAGCTTCCTAAACTTTTAAAACTTTCTGGAAGTGTATTGAAGCTTTTTTGGGTTTTTTTCCATTGGATCTTCCATTCCAGCTCACACCAGATCAATCCTTTCTAAACCTCCTATTGACATTTTCGCTGCTGGGATCTCACTCCATTTTTCAACTGGGCCATAATTAGCGGTGTAGGTTTAAAAGCACTGTTACCAAATGATGGGCAAATGGTTATCAGTCTTCTTATTGACAAATCCCATGTTGCCTGTGGTTTAACCCTTCACAAACTTAATCTAAAGGTGCAGCTGACTCCTATTTGCAAAAGATGCAGGTATGATGTAGGCAGAAAAGCATAAAATCTTCATAGCATCATAGGATTGCGGAGCTGGAAGGGACCCCAAGGGTCATCTAGTCCAACGATTTTAGTAGTCATATCAACATTAAATGCCTTCATCAGGAGCTAAGCAACATTGACCTGCTCACCAGGTCATTGACCCTTGCTTCAGAGGACAACATGAGGACATTTTCATTATGATGACGTTCAAGCCGCTCAGAGAGTTTCTCGGGTCTTTTGTTCTTGTTTCTGTCATGCATTTTGTGTTGTGTTTTTTTATATTGTATTTCATATTGTAAAGTGCGCTGAGTTCTACAGATGAAGGGTAGTATGCAAACTTAATAAATATTAAATAAATAAATAAATAATAATAATAATAAGAAGAAGAAGAAGAAGAAGAAGAAGCATATAAACAGTCTAAGTAACCAAACAAATTGAAAAGTAGCAGCCCAGAATCTAGCACCCTGACATTGGAACTCTAGATTCCCCACTTCTGTTAAATTCTGTATGTCCTAAGCATTTTTATCCGGCAGTGAAAGTTCATCAAAATACATGAGATTTTGATACATCAAGGGTTGATAGGACTACTTGCATCCTTTTAAATATATATTTATTTTGGACTCTATATAGGACTTTATATAGGACTCTATATATCATTTTATAGAGGACCTGCACTAGCTGCCTATTAAACACTGAAACAGTTTTGAGATCCTGTTGCATACAAAGCCTATAACAACTTTAAACTCTGAACACGAGTTCATTAGTGCCAGCAGTGAAAAAGCCCACCTCCATGATACCACAAATCGATAACCATCAGAGTTGGAAAGGCCCCCAAGGGTCATCGAGACCAACCCCTTGTAATGCAGGAATCTCAAAGAACCTGTTCTCCCAAGTTTTATAATTCTATGCAAGACTATCTTCCTCTCCACTGCCTGGAAGGATACTGAGATCAACCAATGGAAACCAGTTAGTTTTGTGATGGCCTGATGGTTATCTCTTAACTTGCCATCACCAACTAACAATATTTTATCTCCTAGGTGGCGAGTTCCACACCCCCATCGTTCTGCCCAGACACTGAGGTCCAGCTTCGAGGGCCTTCTGGCGGTTCCCACACTGCGAGAAGCCAAGTTACAGGGAACCAGACAGAGGGCCTTCTCGGTAGTGGCACCCGCCCTGTGGAACGCCCTCCAATCAGATGTCAAGGAAATAAACAACTTTCTGAATTTTAGAAGACATCTGAAGGCAGCCCTGTTTAGGGAGGTTTTTAATGTTTCATGTTTTATTGTGTTTTTAATATTCTGTTACGTGGGTGGCACTGTGATTTAAATCACTGTGCAGCTTGGACTTGGCGATCAGCACTTCAAGAACTCGTGATGGGGTGAGCTCCCATTGTTTGGTCCCAGCTTCTGCCAACCCAGCAGTTCAAAAGCACAAAGTGCAATTTGATAAATAGGTACCACTCCAGCAGGTAGATAAATGGCGTTTCCATGTGCTGCTCTGGCTTCATCAGAATTGGCTTAGTCATGCTGGCCACATGACCTGGGAAAATGGCGGCTCCCTTGGCATGCAAAGTGAGATGAGCGCCACAACCCCATAGTCGTTTGCGACTGGACTTAACTGTCAAGGGTACCTTTACCTTTACCTTTAATATTCTGTTGGGAGCTGTCCAGAGTGGCTGGAGAGGCCCGGCAAGATGGGTGGGGTATAAGATAATAATAATAATAATAATAATAATAATAATAATAATAATAATAATAATAATTCCACCCTGTTGACAACATAGAATCATAAAATCATAAAATTTGCAGAGTTGGAAGGGTTATGCTGCATGGTTTTTTAGTGCTTTGCATTTAAATTTTAGTTCAGAATATATTTTGTTTAGTTTAATACTGCTTCATGCAGAAATGTGGTAGAATGGACTTACAGGTGAACACATGGAAAGGTGGTACATTACAGAGCTATATTGATGAGTCCGTCCCAAGTTATTAGTTCATAGAATCATATAGTTGGCTAATGCAGAAAACAATGCACAATCCGAATGCACATTCAAATACTTGTTCATCTGCAAGGTGGCATTTCTGTCATTGAGAGCTTCATAATAAATCAATTGCTCTCAAAAATGTAAATTAGACAAAGAAGCCTTGGAAAAAATTCTGTGTTTATATTAATTACCTGATTAGGCAGCAGTGAACGGTTGTCTCCCACCTCAGCTGTGTTTGGAACGTTTTTTGTCACTTTCATGCCAAAAGAACAGAAACTATTAACATTCTGTGTTATTCTAGTTAGCCCTGCTGATAAGGTCTGCTAAGGTTGTTTCCACATGTGAGGCTTGAGTCAGCCTTGTTTTATATCAGCTGTAGGCTGGATTAGATGGGATGGATAGATGGTTTTATTTCCATTCCCTAGCTTCATTAACAGCGTTCAGATGTGATGTAAAGAGTATGAAAATCGAAATTTTGGGAAGGGATTCAAGATTATGGTGGGTTTCAAAGGCAGCTCTGTATAGGTGTCAGGGACTGGGCAGAGGACAAATGGTGGAGACTGCCTCTCTAGCCTGACCCTTCCAGAGAAGAAGAAGACAGTTCAGAATTACAACAGGGGTTTGAGGGAAGTCACAGCTCAGAGGAAGATGAGGGGGGAAGTTAGGAAGTAATGGGAGAGGAGGAGGAGGCAGAGCTGGAGCAGCTGGCTGACATGTTGTCACTGGAAAGCATTCTAGACCCACCATCTCCCAGAACCCAGCAAGCCTTAAAAGTAGGAGATCAAAGGGCTCAGAAGCAAAAGGCCCTCAGCGCCACCTGTAGAAGAGATGATGAATGAGGAAGTGGGAGAGAGGGGGGATTTACTCTGGACAACACCATTATTCCAAGAAGCTGCATTCTCAAGCCTATCTCTGTAAATATTGAAGAAAAGCAGATGTTAAGGACTTTTCCTTTTCTTATCCCTTCATGGCAACCTGCCATGGGGGTTGGCTCCTCTGCCGTCTGACAATACGGAAGTTTTTAATGTTTGATGTTTGACAGTGTTTGGTGTTTTAGTTTGCTCAAAGCCACCCAGAATGGCTGGGGAAACCCAGTCAGATGGGTGGCATAAAATAAATCGTCATTATCACCATCATCATAGCTCAGTGAAACAGCAACAACTTTGCATCCTAGGTAGGAATGAGAATTGTCCTCTGTCTGGAACAATAGAGACGGTGTTGTAAATCAGTATATACAATACTGAGCTAAATGGCCCGATGAATGATTCCGTATAAGGCAGCTTCCTTGATTCCTAAATGTGTTTCAGAGGGTCACCTATGAAAAAAAACTGGTTAATAAAGGGCTGTTCTAAGGGCTGTTCTTTAGATATGGTGTTGCCTGCGGTATCTTTCCTGACCTTATTGAAAACAGATATTGGTATGTTGGAATCTACTGTAGAATTATGCCCTGAACAGGCACTTTTATCCTGTTATCTCTATCTCTTCCAGGTTGCTGAGAGATAGAACCAGCAACCCAATTTCTCTGGAGAAATTTGATTTCTGTAAATTCTGATATTATCCAATTTGATCTGCACCTCCCAGACTAAGGTGTGGATAAGGAATGTAGCCATCTATCAGAGGCCATATTTTTCCAGGTGTCAAGGTTTCAAACCTTATCAAAATATAGTTAAAATATATATTTGGAGATAAAAGAGGATAGATAAAAGGTTCAAAACACATAGCTTCCCTCTTAGGCATATTGACAATGAACACATTCAGGGAAGTTTTGCAGGTTGCAAGGCAATGAGGAGAGACAGCACTTCGTTTGAGTCTCTAGACTGTGGTGAGATGAACAAACCTTCTTGCATGAGAAGCTCAACAGGGCTGTTTGATTTGCTCATGGCTCTTTGCATGCAAACTGGGGTTGGGGGAAGCATCCTGACATTTCTCTATTGCAAAATTTGGCACAGACAGGTTGGAACCAGCTAGTTGGGTGATGCTGCCTCCAGATTTCAGGTTTCCTGGGGAATGTGCTCATTACCCTTCAGCCATTGGCTGTCTTAACTGGTAGAGGTGTACAGCCATTGCCTATTGTCATGAATGAGCCGGCCCCCAGCGAAGCGTTGCAGCCCAATCCCAGGGAAGGTTTGCAACCAGCTAGAGCAGCTAGAGCAAACTACTCACCCAACTCAAACCGCCTGCCCTGCCAGAACCATGGAAGGTGCCTGAGGACCATGGAGATGGAAGGTAGCCTTGTACATGAGAATCTTCTTTTCAGCTTCTATCCCATTAACTAATATGGGGAAGTTACTTATTAGTTTTGTACCCCATCATTCTTCTGAAGAACTCAGGGCAGGAAACATGTAATTGCCCCACTTACCCTTGAAACAGATTTGAAAGGTATATTTCAGTGAAAGATAAAGCTTGGCTGAATGCTATTCAATCAGCTTCATGATTCAGCAGGATTTGAATCCAGGTTTTTCTGGTCCCAGACCGACCATATCATTAAAATTACTCATGATCACTACCTTTTTGATGTTTTCAAACTAGTTTTCCTATTTGTTTTGTCAGAGACAAAATGTGGGGAAAAATAAGGAAACCTTCCATAAAAGCTGATTTTACTAATTTGTGTGAATAAATGATGAAGAATAAAATGTCATTTATATCTCATTAACTTTGCTTACACATTGCCTTGGAAACCAGATAGACATTTCAGGTGATAAATTATCTGTAACAAGAAAGGGCAACATACTTTCCCTTGAGTCGCTAATCACCATGAATTTCTCTGCTATTCAGTGCAAATCCTTTATTAAGAAGAATGTATTTTGCATTAATGTGGGTTAAATTTGATCTCATAGAAAATCAATTGCAATTTAGAACTTGGTTTAAATTTACAAGTCAGATGCAAACGTCTCTACAATAAATGTATACCAATATGTGCATGTGTGCATTTCAGAGAGTAGGCTGGATGAGTCAACATGGCTTCCACTCTCAAAACCACTTGCAGTTAACTTTGAAAACCAATGTACAAGATTAGGCGAAGTGGTTTTGAGCACGTCTTCACCTCTGTAGATTTTACTCATCTTTACTTTCCCTTTTTGAACTCAGGAAAATAACTCAGGAAAATAACAGCATTTGAAGAGTCCTACTAGATCAAAATAAGGGACGCGGGTGGCGCTGTGGGTTAAACCACAGAGCCTAGGACTTGCTGATCATAAGGTTGACAGTTCGAATCCCCGCAACGGGGTGAGCTCCTGTTGCTTGGTCCCTGCTCCTGCCAACTTAGCAGTTCAAAAGCACATCAAAGTGCAAGTAGATAAATAGGTACCACTCCGGCGGGAAGGTAAACGGCATTTCTGTGTGCTGCTCTGGTTCACCAGAAGCGGCTTAGTCATGCTGGCCACATGACCCCAAAGCTGTATGCCAGCTCCCTCGGCCAATAAAGCAAGATGAGCACCCCAACCCCAGAGTCGGCCACGACTGGACCTAATGGTCAGGGGTCCCTTTATCTTTACTAGATCAAAGCTCCATCTAGTCAAGTATCCTATTCTCATAGGGGCCAGCCAGATGCCTATGGGAAGCTCACTAAGAGGACCTGAGTCAGAGACTGTTCCCACTTATGATTCCCAGAAATGAGATAGAGAGGCATACTGTCTTATGATTCCCAGAAATGAGATAGAGAGGCATACTGTCCTTGACAGTGGACACAGAGCATAGCCATCATGGCTAGCAGCCACGAATAGCCTTATTTTCAATGAATTTGACTAATTCACTTGTAAAGCCATCTAAGTTGGTGGCCAGCACTACATCATGTGAAAACAAATTCCATAGTTTAACTCTGTGCTGGGGAAAACTACCTACTTTTGTCTGTCCCGAACTTTCCAATATTCAGCTTTGTTGGTTGGTCCCGGGTTCTAGCAGAATGAGAGAGGGAGAAAAGCACACCATGACCTCATACAGTGCTATTTTTCCCTCTAGAAAAAGTGGTTCTGGAACTCACCATGAAGACTCCCTTGTTCTTTTATAATGGCAATGCCACTCGCCTGAGAGGTGCCAGAACCTGGTGAATTCCGGCTGCAAAAAACCCCTGGGACTCTCATATGTCATAACCTTTCCTTCTAGAAAAGATTCCTTATTATGCTGTATTCTCTTGATCAATTTGGTTGCCCCTTTCTGAACTTTTCCCAGGGCCACAGCAATCCAGAGCAGGACTTTTAGTGTGGCTGCTACTATTCTGTGGAATAGCATTCCTGCTGAGATACTGTCTTCACTTCTTAAAAACCATTGAAGACATTTTTGTTCTGTTTGGATAAATGGATCTCTGCCATAGGTATCTATTTTGTATTGTTTAAAAAAGGTAAACGTAAAGGGACCCCTGACCATTAGGTCCAGTCATGAACAACTCTGGGGTTGTGGCGCTCATCTTGCTTTATTGGCCGAGGGAGCCGGCGTACAGCTTCTGGGTCATGTGGCCAGCATGACTAAGCTGCTTCTGGCGAACCAGAGCAGCACACGGAAATGCCGTTTACCTTCCCGCTGGAGTGGTACCTATTTATCTACTTGCACTTTGACGTCTTTCGAACTGCTAGGTTGGCAGGAGAAGGGACCTTAGTTTTGTTTTAAATTGGCTGGGTTTGTTCGTTTTTAGTTTTTAGCTGTTTTAAGCAGGGTGTGTGTTATAAATTGCCTTGAAACTGCTGTGTAAAAAGCGATCAATATATTAATGTTGATGGTGCTCATCATCTACAATATCCTTTTTGAGGAGATGTGACTAAAGCTGTGTGCAGAATTCCAAGTGTTATTGCACCATAGTTCTGTGTAGCAGCCTTATGATATTGACAATTTTATTTTCAATCCTTTCCCTATGACACTTAGCACCCAAATACTCAGTCTTGATTCTGAATGCCATTGGTAAGAATGCAATGACTAACTATAAAAAGAATTTACAGAACACCAGGCTCATTCTTAAGAGTGCCTTTCAGAGCCTGCACCCAAATGACACTTGCATGTGCCCATAGAAGCCAGACATCCCAGGTAATGAAAGCAATGACTCAATTACGAGAGGAAGTAGCTACAGACATTTCAGTTTTCAGTTGCAGCCATTGTCATGACTCCGATCAGCAGAAAGGCTCAGGATAAGTTCCAAAGGCAGCTTTAAGCTTTTAGGATTTACCTAATCTTTGTAACAAGTTGGCTGGAAAATTAATACAAAGAACAGGCATATTCATGCTTATGTAAGAGTTGCATTAATTAAATTAGATTTGCTGGACTTGATGATGAGGCCAAGAACCTGGAAACAGCTGTTATACTCTCGATGTAAACTCCTGAGGTGGAATTCAACATCATGCTGTGGCAAATGTTCCGTCTGCACAAGCATTACAGCTTTCCAGGCAGAGTGACCCCCCGTTCTCCTTCTCTGCATGACGTTCTGGGGAGAGAGAGCCAGTGTGGTGTAGTGGTAGATTCGTAATCTGGGGAACCGGGTTCACGTCTCTGCTTCTCCACATGCAGCTGCTGGGTGACCTTGGGCTAGTCATGCTTCTTTGAAGTCTCTCAGCCCCACTCATCTCACAGAGTGTTTGTTGTGCAGGAGGAAGGGAAAGGAGATTGTTAGCCGCTTTGAGACTCCTTCAGGTAGTGATAAAGCGGGGTATCAAATCCAAACTCCTCCAAACTCCTCCACCCAATTTGGGGGACAGGGGGTTGTGGTGTATGTGAGAGGAAAGTCCCATCATGCAAGCAAAAGTCCTTGCACATGAGTTATTCTGACAGGGCTCATTGGTTGAACCACACCCATGGCTTTATTGAACTTTCCCTGTGATTTGTTTTATTTTACAGTATCAGGAAGTGACTGTTTTGCTCACAGAGCAAGCATTAATTGTAGAAAAGAGGGTTAAACATTTGGAGTACTACCAATAGGCCAGATACAGTATCTTCTAATGGTTAGAATATCAGCTTTGCACCTTAGAATTGTTCTTATTGTTATTACATTTACCCCCATCTTTCTTCCATCTTGGAATGTGTGTGGCTCCTAGGAAGTCTCTCATCCAGACTCATACTTGATTCATTTCAGTAAGGTGACAACTTCAGATGCCTTAAAACTGCACCCTAGATTAACACTCATGGGCTAACTGTGAACTTGAGTGACTCGTGCTATTGTCATTGCATAATTTTGCATAAAGTGAAATCTGAGATGAATTTGGAAGGCCCTGCAAAAGAAATTGAGACTCATGGAGTGAGAAGTTGTTTCCACGTCTCTATAAGTCACATGCATTCAAGTTCGGTTCCCCATCTGTAAAAATGGAGGCAGCTCTAGGCAGAAGGAAGAAGGGGCAGCAAGGAAGAAGGGCAGACTCTTTCCACAGAGAAGATGACTTTTAGACAGCTGAGGGTGTTCAACTGATGAAGTAGAGTTCACAGGCAAGGATATATCAGGATATAAGAGCAGAGAGGTAAGGATGGCAGGTTCATGGGTGGCTTTTAAGTTGAGGACAATGCGCTTGTGCTTTCCCTTCAGAGAATAAATGTAAACAAAGACTTTCCTCATACAGAGCATGTTAGTGCTTGAATCCTAAGCACACAGAAAAAACTATATTGTTGAACTTTGTGCAAATATGTTTAGGGTCAAGCTTCAGAAGCTATTTATAAATGAGAGCACAGATGGATGATTTCAGTTTATCTTCATCTCTCTTTTTTAATCTTAGGTTCACCCAATTTTTACATTAGTTTTCATTTCAAAAAAAGTTATGAAAATATGTAAGCATTTTCATGTGTTTTCTCCTAATAAGACAAGTAATATGCACTTTTTGCAAGCATTTTCACCCTAACATAATGCAGTTTTATAGAATGGTTTAATTAATATAAACATTTATGGGTTGATAATATCCCCTAATATACATATTTGTGTATACATTTTTGAGTTGGAGGACTGCACTGAAAAATCCAATGAAGTGAGAATTTTGCATGATAGTTCTTCTTCGGTTCAGATATAGGTTCGAGAAGTGCAAATTCACATCAGACTGTGAACCAAATCAATCTCTCCTCCTCCCTAAATGATGATAAGAGACAACTAGACTGTAGTTCTGCTTTTAGAATTCAGCATCCATTTACGCTGGTGCATTCTTTCTACGTCTATAGCCAAAAGGTGCTGAAGAGCAGAATTTTTGCTTTCATTTTCACTCCTTGTCCTCTCTGGAATGTACCTCCAACTTTATCCTATTTGTCACACAACATTTACTAAAGATAAACACAGCTCAGGCAGACATTGTATCTGCTTCTGATGACATGGTTTGGGTCTGACCTTCAATTATCCTGTTATCCTTTGGCTGGGTTTTCCATGGGCAAAAGATTTTTAAAAATGTTCTAAATCATACAGAGCTGTGATAGTTCTGAGCAGTGAAACACAGTGGCTCATCAATACAAGATTCATATTTCATTATATAGTTTGAGGACAGGTGTGCATTTATTATTAAGTAACAAAGGTAAAGGTAAAGGTAAAGGGACCCCTGACCATTAGGTCCAATCGTGACCGACTCTGGGATTGTGGCGCTCATCTCGCTTTATTGGCCAAGGGAGCCGGTGTACAGCTTCCGGGTGATGTGGCCAGCATGACTAAGCCGCTTCTGGCAAACCAGAGCAGCGCACGAAAATTCCGTTTACCTTCCCGCCAGAGCGGTATCTATTTATCTACTTGCACTTTGATGTGCTTTTGAACTGCTAGGTTGGCAGGAGCAGGGACCGAGCAACAGGAGCTCACTCTGTCGCGGGGATTCAACCGCCAACCTTCTGATCGGCAAGTCCAAGGCTCTGTGGTTTAACCCACAGCGCCACCCACGTCCCTTATTAAGTAACAAACAGTGCATTAAACAAGAACAGGGAGGTAAAAGTCACCACTTAGTGGCTCACACTGCAATGTCTAGTGACTAGACTAAGTTCTGTCTTGATATCTGTGTAACTTCCCCATTCTGGGCTTGCCCAGTGTCACTTTGACACAGGTCATGCCTTCAGTGCAGAGATAGACCTTTCAAGATGATGACCAAGACAATCAGTACTTTTGCCTTTTGTTCACAATCAAAGAAAAGTGTCGATAGTTCCTTTCAGGGGTGGCATGGCGTCTTTTGCCACTTGACGCCAAAAGGGAACTACCACCCTTCTGCCACTCCTGCACTTCACAATATCCCACATCTGCTGTTGGTGGAGAAGCATCACTGCCAGAGGTGCCAATTTTGGGCAAGATGGTTGTGGGGCATGCATGGGGGTGCTGCCTCTGGGGCTTCTGCATGGGGCAATTCTGATCTTTCACCCTTGAGAAATGTCCAAACAGGTCTCCAATTGTACACCAGAGAAAATTCAATTGCAGCAACTTGCCCCTCCCCACTCACAGCAGACCTAGCAAAATTTGTTAGAATTTCTACATGTTTCCTTCTACATTCTGCATCAAATGACATCTCCCCCGCCCCCCGAATGTCACTTTATGCTAAATTCTAGAACTCATTGATTTTTAAATTAGCTCACTCTGGAATGATGTATTCCAGGTCAACCACGTGTCTTGAAATGTTGGCTTCCACTTCTCTACAAAGCAGCATCAATAAGAACTGATCTACTTGAAAGAAGCCTCAAGTGTTTAACTTTCCCCCAATGCACCACTCTCCCACTCAACCCCCATCCAGCTCCTTTCAGTCTGATATTTCCATTGAAATTATGAATGGCATGAAGTGTCTGGGTGAAGACAGGATAAGGGATGAGCACACCTTCTTCCAACTGCTGCTATTTCCATGCACAGACACCCTCCCTTGGTGCTGCTTTGCAGAATAACATGGGGACCTGCCTCATATTGAAACAGTCTGTTGGTCCATCTAGTTCAGTTTTGTCACGCAGTGACTGAGTAGCAGTGTTTTCATGCAGGGATATTTCCCAGCACATTCAGCAGATCCCTGGAATTGAATCTGAGACCTTCATGCCAAACACGTGCCACTGAGCTGTGGCCTAAGGCTTCAAAAATGAGGTGCAGTGGACCTGGCTCAAATATGGGGGGAAGATAGGGGGCGCTTAATGAAATCCATATGAACCCACCATCAACTCCCATTAATTTAATAAATTCACACCCCAAAACCCATAGCAGTAAGGACCTCTCTCTATCTGCTCTTGGAAGATAGAGTCCTGTTTCATATTTCTGCCTTCACCATAGATCTGTGGCTGAAAGCTGGGGAAATGCAACTAAATTGCAAATCTGTTTCTTCTTTTTGGTGAAAGTTTGTTACAGAACCTCTTAGAAATAGCTTTCTTTCGGTAGACTTTATAATCAGGACTGTCTTGTGTGAGAGATGTCTTAGAACACAGGCTCAACTTTGAGGTGCTGACTTTTAAAGTTTGGACTTTTGACAGAGTCTTTAAAGGCCAAAGGAAGCTTTTGTTCTGTACTCTTTAACTTCGGTCGGCTTGTCTCTTAAGTTTCTACGATGAAGGGGAGGAAGAGAGGAAGAAATCCAAGATTTTTGTGCGTGCGTGAACGTCTGATTCTGATATGGTAATAAAAGGAATCTCCGTGGAGCTACTCTTTGATTGTGAGATTCTTTAAGCCTATGATCATATGTTGTGAGACTCCAGCACATTCTGGATGCCAAACAAGAGATATGGCAGCCTGCCATAAAGATAAGCCTAGAGGACAAAGGGAGATCTAGAGAGACAAGCTCAATTCTTCTGTGCTCTGAATCTGCAGACCGAGCAAAAACATTAATATGAACGCACCAGGAAGCAGAAGACCAAAGGTCTGGAGGAATTAATACACATCTGCCCTTTCCCCTCTTGGTATTAGCAGGGTTTCAGAACACCTGCCATCTAAAGGTCTATGTCCCACTGGTACACTCCTTACCCATTTCTGTAGGATCATATGAGTGGCACAAGAGCCATTCTAGTGATGCTGTGAGAATTCACATAGGTGCACTCTCAAAAAGCAAGTCTCAGTATTGCTGTCTCTGTTGCCATCTGTTGTCTCCTTCCACAAGGCCCAGGATGCTTTCTTTGAGATGCAGGAGGCAGGCAGGTGGTGGGTGCTCCTTAATCACTGGATGAGAGGGGTTCCACCTCCCCTGCCAGGTCATTCATTCATTCATTCATTCATTCATTCATTCAGCTGGAAAATGGTAGGAGGGACATTCCCTACTTTTACAGAAGGTCCTCCTCCTTTCGAAGGACTATCAGAGGACAGCCTTCTGTTTGAAGGAG
This sequence comes from Podarcis cretensis, assembly GCF_951804945.1. NCBI lineage: Eukaryota > Metazoa > Chordata > Lepidosauria > Squamata > Lacertidae > Podarcis > Podarcis cretensis. The sequence goes on along the minus strand of NC_137174.1, from coordinate 84,964,969 downwards.
TCCTTTCTCTGAAGAGCTGTCCTGTTCAAGTCTGACTTAAAGATGATGAACCATAAACAGGGAAAGCATGGGCTGAAAAGCCGACTGAGGAGGCACACGGGTCCTGAATCTTGCAGTTTTGTGAAGAATGCTGAGAGTTGTTAGGAGACCCCTCTTTCCCTTGTAGAATGAAAACTCTCAATTCCCCTTCCCAGGAAATTTTGGGCATTGTAGATCTTGGAGAACAACATTTTCCTAATGACACTCTGTCATTTAACTGTTTCCAGGATAATTTGAGTGATGAAAACGGCATGATGCTGCTTTAAATGAATAGTACCGAGAGGAATCCTGGACATAAAACCACACAGAAATATATTGTTTGATTTATCTCACTTGTTGGAAGAACCCAGAGGCTGTGGAAAATAATGAGGATTAACATCAGAATGACCTATGGGAACCATTGGAAATGAATACGAGAAGCAGTAGAAGTATGAGATGATCAGATCCCCTCTGACCTCAGAGCATGGTGAAGTCTCCCCGAAAAATTTATAATTTGGCATCATTTTTGGATTGTTTAACTATTGAATAATTTGTATAATTTGGAATATATGATGTGATTTGATTGGAATGTTAAAATGGAAAAATTAATATTTTTTTAAATAAATAAATAGTACAGATGGGAACTCGGTGAGGGCAGAAAAAGCGCTGTGGTCTCCTCAACTGCTTTCTCCAATGGTTGCTAACTCCCTCCTATCCTGGTTGCTATTTTTGGTCTCTGTCTTCTTTGTCTCTGTCTCCTATCCTGGTTGCTATTTTTGGTCTCTGTCTTCTTTGGTATCATTGAACAATTCTTATCAGAATCTCCTCCATTGCATTTGACACACTTAAGGTGCCATTTGATTTGCCACTGAATTTTACTTAACACCAAATTTAGAGGGGGGTGGGAACAGGGTCCTCTTCAGATGAGATGCAAGGGTTTTTGCCTGTGAGGATGCCACCCAATGTAACCTTTGTAGCAACGTCTGAAGAAAGGTTATGCTAAACATCCTGGAGGAAGCTGAATGTGTTTTTGGTGAGATTCAAGAAATTTCTCAGGAAGCTTTCATAGTTTCACAAATCCTAACCACTGTAGTTCTGAAAATAGAGAGATAGAGATAAACCTGTCCTGTGGTAAGAATTCCCCTTTGATCTGCCACAGGTTTCCCTTTAAAAACTCAGAAAAGGAACTAGGCCATGAAATACAACACAGAGATAAATGAAGGATGTAGACAGGTACAAACTAATGGATAAATACCTGAGCTACAGATCCCGGGTGAATTCAGTATCCCTTTCTGCTTCATTAACAGAGTTTTCCTGCACAGTTAGATCTGAAATTCACTAGACCGTGTTCACTCCCCCCCCCCTCCTTTTGGCTTGATCTGAAGGGCTCATGCTTGACTTAGTAATTTCACATCCTAATATACATCGCCTGATAATTTTTCACTGCACTGCCTTAGCTTTCACATATTTCACATTAGTCTCGACCAAATTTACTGGCATGTATCCACGGTCAAGAAGTGCGTGGATCAAATATAAATAGATTTTGCCAGTGTTCCCCCCCCCCTTTAACCGTGAGAACTGAAAGATAACCATGAGCAAAGCAACCTAGCCGATGATTTGCATACTATAGGGAAAGGATGCCAACAGGATATAGAAACAGAACTCTGATAAGTGTGTCTTACCTCGGCACCATCTTGACCACCCGCCCAAAAGAATGGCACCTTACTTGGATGTGTCTGGAGTCACAGAGTATTTGGAGCATTTGGAGCATTAATGTGGTGTGGTAGTTCATGTATTGGAGACCAAGATCTGACTCTTACTCAGCTATGACACTTACTGGATAATGTCCTCTCACAGAGTTTGTGTGCAGAGAAAATGGGTCTGAATGAGAATAACTGTTTACACCAACTTTTTTTTTTTTGGGGGGGGGGTTAATTGGAAATACTACCATTACTACTACTAATAGCAGCAGCAGCAGCAACAATTTATTTATTTATACCCCGCCCATCCAGCTGGGTTTTCCCAGCCACTCTAGGCGTCTCCCAACAGATTATAAACAGAATAAAACATCAAACATAAAAACTTCCCTAAACAGTAGAGAAAGAAGAAGAAGAAGAGTTTGCATTTGATATTCCGTTTTATCACTACCCTAAGGAGTCTCAAAGTGGCTAACAATCTCCTTTCCCTTCCTCCCCCACAACAAACACTCTGTGAGGTGAGTGAGGCTGAGAGACTTCAGAGAAGTGTGACTAGCCCAAAGTCACAAACTGCAGTGCAGGGGGGGGGGGGACCGGACCAGGACCAAAGATGGACAAACTACCTCAGAAGAAGCAGGATATGTTCCCCACTCAAGGTACTACCCCTCCCTTAATATCCCACCCCAGTTTTATGTATATATGATGATGTTGATTTAAAGAAACATAAGATACTGCTTCTATTTAAACCCCATGGAAGACTTATGAGCTAAGCCCTCTTTCCTTTGGATTGCTGATGTATGTTAGGAAAGATGTGTTTTGGTCTACAATATGTTTCTTTCTTTCATTTTTAACACAGAGCATGCTGTAAGACAGCTGTAAGGTGCTTTATAACATGTTCTGACTCTGTCATGTTGCATAAGAATAGAATATGTTTGTCTGCTGTTTAAGGAAGATATATCAGTTGATTAATCATAACACTTATTTGTTATTGGCTTGCTGTTGCCTTAGTAACTAGAACTGTGTGTGTGTGAGAGAGAGAGAGACAGAGAGAGAGAATTTTGCTTTCTCATGTGATAAAATTGGGCGCAAATTTGGTTTGGACATTGGGCCTCCTGGCAACTTTTGGATGGGAGAAGTTCTAGGAGTGGGAGTTTAGCTGTTTGTGGCAGAAGTGCAGTTTAGCCCTCTTTAACAAACAAGACAAAACAAAACAAAACTTTGCTGTATGAAATATACTCAGAGTCAAGAGTGGATTTCATGCTCTTTATTCAGCTCATAGTGGTGAGGAGGAAATGAAAGTTTCCCCAAAGTATCTGCTTTATATACATTATTTACACAATGGGCTGCACGTGATTGGCTAATTCCGAAATTCTCCTGTAGGCCAATCAGGTTGTGGATTCACTTCCATCTGGAGCTGGATTGGGTGGCTCCTGCAGACCAATCATACTGCTGCATTGTTCTAGGACCAATCAGACTGCTGCATTCTGAATCCTATTGTTCTAGGACCAATCAGACTGCTGCATTTTGGATCCTATTCAACTCAGTACATAACACTGTACCACTTGTGGAGTAGGCAGAGTTGGTATTTGCTAGTTCATCCCAGCAATTCCATTCTTTTTTTTACTTCACTGCACCCTTGGAATACCATAATGGAGCCCTGTGGCCATGGAAAATGGCAGATTTCAGGAATTAGCTGCCAATAGCATGCTGCCTCCTCAAGTAACAAACCAATCTTTTTCTTCTGGCATTTGAAGAGTTCTTCTAATGTTGAAGATTGAGTGATTCACACTGAATTGTTTAGCTGCCTTAATTTGTTTTGCATGATGTGTGTTCATTGCTGTATGATGGATCAGGGCTGGCCCTACCAAGAGACAGCTGCTTCAGACAGCTAATTTTGGGTGTCATAAAGGAAAGCAATTGCTATGTGTTTATTTATTAGTATTCTAATTTTTGCATGCAGCAAGAGACACTTGTGGGATTTTCTACCTCAGATGCCAACTGAAGTTGGCCAGAATTGGAAGCTAAGCACCTTGACTTTTAGAAGGGGTGCCATATGCTGTCCTACCCCAGGCAGTAAAATGTCTTCTGCTGGTCTTGTGATTAATCATTCTGTGGATTGATTATTTTATATTCTGTACCTTCTTCTGCTTTCATTAGGTGGGTAATCAATATAACACTGATAGTGATGGTGCTTGTAATAGAAGCATTATTATTATCGCTACTAATATTTTTTACTACAAATAAGATTATCAGTAAGACAGTGTGGTGTAGTGGTTAGAACATGGGGTTCAAATCCTCACTCAGCTAGGAAGTTCACCTTGAACCGGTCACTGTCCCTCAAGCTCATCTACCTCACAAGTAGAAGATAAAATGTGAGGATAAAATGCTGTGCCAGATTTATGTATAAGCTAAACAAGATATAGATTAGGGCCCCACTCTCTTGGCCCCCCCCCCAAAAAAAAAATATAAAGAAAAAAGAATCTGGATGTACATTTTCAAAATATAAGATAAAAAACAAATAAAATAAAACCTACATACAACAACAATGCTTTGTGTTGTGTAGGCTCCTATGATGTTGTTGTTGATGATGATAATAATAATAATTTTTTATTATTATTTATACCCCGCCCTTCCCGGTTCAGAAACCAGGCTCAGGGCAGCTAACAACAAATTTAAAACAATTGTAAAAGCAGCACAAAATACAGTATAAAAACATGAATAACAATAAAATTCAAAGTTCAGAAATCAATTTAGGGGAAATCCATCTAATAAGCATTAGATAATCACCAGGGCTAGCTGGCTGAATTAGTCCTACTTGGGCCAGCGAGGAGCATAGCTGTCAATGTTTCCCTTTTTTAAAGGGAAATTCCCTTATTCCAAATAGGATTCCTCGCAAGAAAAGGGAAAAGTTGACAGCTATGGCGAGGAGGCCAGGGGAGAATTAGCTGTGGGGTCTCAGAGTGGGTAATCTTCATAAAAGGGGAGGGGGAGGGAAAAGAGGGGAAATAAAAGATCAGGATGAATTCAAATTAAAGGCCAGGCGGAATAGCTCTGTCTTACAGGCCCAACGGAAGGAGGTTAAATCATGAAGGGCCCTAGTCTCATGGGACAGAGCATTCCACCAGATTGGAGCCATCACTGAAAAGGCCCTGGCCCTGGTGGAGGATAGTCTGATGTAAGTAATGGGCCCCGCCTGCTAGCCTGCTCCCTGAAATATCATTGGTTTGCTCATTTCTAAGGACAGCTGGACATATAAAGGGCCCCATTACCTTCAGTAGCTTAGGGCTTCATCAAACCTAAACATGGCCCTGATAAAATGGGGGGGGGGGGGGAAGAAGCGCATATGCCACCTTGAGTTAAATTAACTAAAACTAACTGCAATTATTGCTAAATCACAATAGCAACAATGAAGAAGCATAAAAAGAGAAGCGCTTCTCCTTTATCATTGCTGACTACAACAACAGAGATGGTTGAAGGCCGGCTGAAGGTACCTGTGGGAGTGCTCACTCCCTCTGGCCTTCAGGTTAGGGTTCAAGTCTCACCTGCATGGTCTCTGCTCTTGGGGCTCTGTAGGTGGACCAAATGTTCTGACAGATTATAATGCCTTACTCTGCAGGCCTTCACGGTCCTGTTTCCCTTTCATCTTCTTTCCTAGTTTATCTGATGGAAAACAGAACACTAGTATTTCAGTAATTCTATGGAGGTCCAAGAATGTAACAGCAGGGAGAGCATGTAATTATTAGATGCCTCTTTTCTTCCTGATCGTTTTGTGCCATTGAAAGGGACACATCTGTGCTTCAAAAGTCTAAGCAGTTCTCATTTTCCTCTCCTTCACTCGCGTTATCATTTATTGTTATTGTCATAGATAACGAGAAATTTCAATACACTGATATGAAAAAATGTCTGTGTAATGTTGGATTACATTGTCTGTTTATTGTGTATCCGCTGTCCTCTACTTTTCTCTGATTTTCACTTCTTGTCTTCAGACTAGGCTTATGTATGTGTGGGTGGAGATTGGGTTGTTTTGTTTTGCTTTTTCTGTTCGCTCTTCATTTTTCTGTACTGCCAGCTCTGTAATGCATGTTATCGTTCTCTCTTTCTCTCTCTCTCTCTCTCTCTCTCTCTCTCTCTCTCTCTCTCTCTTTTGACAGCATGACAGCAGGTACTAAGCTCCTCACTGCAGGAACCCAGAATGAACACCCTCCACTCCCAAGGCCATACATTAGAGATGAACTGCTGAACTAGTGAAAAGTTTTACTGACTGTTCCCCCATCATACGCTCATTCTTAGGAATGAGCTACTAAGACTTCTGGGCCAGTATTTCTTACAATTGCAATCTCAAGACATGTTTACTGAAAACAGGTGTGGCAAACCTTTGTCTCTGTTGTGGGTCACTTTCCCATGGGGTTAATATGCTGGGTGCTAGATAACCTCAGATGTAATGTTGCTTTCTCACCCAAGTCACAAGGCTGCAGACAGTTTAGATGAGCAGGTGTCAGCAAGTAGAGAACTTGCTGGCACCTGCTAGAGGTCTGGATGTGGGTGTGATAAGTAGACAAGTGTCAGCAGTGTAGATTGACTCACACTTATCTCCAGGTATTTTTGCGTGGCTTAGCAAATAATTGCGTATGAATATAGACCAAATAATAAATGTTAGTAGGGTAATTAGGCAGTCATGATAGGCTGTAAACCTTGTACAGTGGTACCTCAGGTTACATATGCTTCAGGTTACATACGCTTCAGGTTACAGACTCCTCCGCTAACCCAGAAATAGTGCTTCAGCTTAATAACTTTGCTTCAGGATGAGAACAGAAATTGTGCTCCGGCGGCGCGGCGGCAGCGGGAGGCCCCATTAGCTAAAGTGGTGGTTCAGGTTAAGAACAGTTTCAGGTTAAGAACGGACCTCCGGAACAAATTACGTACTTAACCTGAGGTACCACTGTAGTACCCAAGCCAATGGGGAGACAAAGGAGGGAACCTGCGCTTGTGGTATAGGGAATATAAGCTTATGCTTTGCCAAAACTGGGTTTGACTACTTTAGACACCTACTCTTGCAAGACTGCATTGCAGTGGCAGAGGAAGGTGGTGCAGGCTGCCCCAGGTATCATCGGGGGTGTATGTGTGTGACAAAATGACAAAAATATGAGTTTTAAAAAATAATGTTAAAAAAAATTGGGCTCATGAAACTTTTTAGTTCAGTCAACAAAGGTAACAAAATGCGGCTGGCACTGGGCACCACACCAGCAAATACCGCAGGGCTTACAGTGTGCCCAAGCTACGTGTCTCTCCTGGGAGTGACATGGTGGCTTGGGGGCCTGTAGGCTCTGTGGTGCCTGAAATGGCAACGTGGGGCTTGCGTCTGCCCACCGCCTCTCCCTCAGCTGTCCTACAGTTTAGGGGGAGGCAGCGGAGAGGCTCCACACAGTGCACCCCTCCCCCATGGGTGTCTTGCCCCGCCCCCAGCTGCAGGACTCACACGCCACACCGGGCACCCAAGCGGCTAGCATCCCCGCCTGGGCATGAGGTTCAGACATTCCAAATGTCTCTATTTTCCAGGGACAGCGCCAGATTTACAGAAGCTGTCCTGGTTTCTGATTTGATCCTGGAATGTCCCACTTTTCCTTAGGACATTCCTATTTTTATCAGAGAAATGTTGGAGGATATGGAGCTTTCTGATCCTGAAGCCATGCTGGAGCAACACAGAAGGACTCAGGTACAATCCTAGACATTCCCAGTTAAGACTTAGAATATCCTGTGTCTAAAATGCTAGAGAGACACAGCTAGTCAGTGTTGGCAGTACTGAGCTTTGTTGTTGTTTAGTCATTTAGTCATGGCCGACTCTTCGTGACCCCATGGACCAGAGCACGCCAGGCACTCCTGTCTTCCACTGCCACCCGCAGCTTGGTCAAACTCATGTTCATAGCTTGAAGAACACTGTCCAACCATCTCGTCCTCTGTCATCCCCTTCTCCTTGTGCTCTCAATCTTTCCCAACATCAGGGTCTTTTCCGTGGAGTCTTCTCTTCTCATGAGGTGGTCAAAGTATTGGAGCCTTAGCTTCAGGATCTGTCCTTGTAGTGAGCACTCAGGGCTGATTTCCTTGAGAATGGATAGGTTTGATCTTCTTGCAGTCCATGGGACTCTCAAGAGTCTCCTCCAGCACCATAATTCGAAAGCATCCATTCTTCGGCGATCAGCCTTTTTTATGGTCCAGCTCTCACTTCCAAACATCACTACTGGGGAAAACCATAGCTTTAACTATACAGACCTTTGTCGGCAAGGTGATGTTTCTGCTTTTTAAGATGCTGTCTAGGATCCTTCATGGATCACTGCCTTGTCATGGCGAAGGGGCTTGAATAACTCAGAGAAACTATGAGTTATGCTGTGCAGGGCCACCCAAAACAGACAGGTCATAGTGGAGAGTTTTGACCAAACATGATCCACCTGGAGGAGGAACTGGCAAGCCACTCCAGTATCCCTGCCAAGAAAACTCCATGGACAAAGACAACAGGCATATAAAAGTTATGACGCTAGAAGATGAGCCCCTCAGGTCGGAAGGCGTCCAACATGCTACTGAGGAAGAGCGGAGGACAAGTACAAGTAGATTCAGAGCTGATGAAGTGGCTGGGTCAAAGCTGAAAGGTCGCTCAGTTGCGGATATGCCTGCAAGCGAAAGGAAAGTCCAGTGCTGTAAAGAAAAATATTGAATAGGAACCTGGAATGTAAATACTGTGCTAGCTAGAGCAATAATCTTAGGCCCCATCTGCACTATACATTTAAAGCAGTACCATAGCACTTTCAACAGTCATGGCTTCCCCCAAATAATCCTGGGAATTGAAGTCTATTATGTGTGATGAGAGTGGTTAGACGACCTCTATTCCCCTCACAGAGCTACCATTTTCAGGGTGGTTTAACAGTCCATCCCTCTTCCCAGGGAACACTGAGAATTGTAGCTGTGGACCAGAAATGAAATTGGGGAACTCAACCCCAATTCTGGGGCTATAGTCTCTGAACTGCACCTTGCAGCTCTGTATCACCTATTCTGCAACAGGCCTAATCATGGGGTTAGTGCAAAGCAAGCAGTTCAGAGACCACAGCCCTGTTAATGAGCACAGCTTGCGGATTTCTAGCTCATTATACCCGTCCTCCAATAGAAATCACAGATGAAAGTCGATTCAGCCCAAGAAGAAAATACAAAGCGCTCAACAACAGAAGTCAGCTTTGTACAAAAGGTAATTCAATCCAAATGGAACAGAGTGTCTTGCAATTAGAAAGGGCCAAAATTGTAATAAAGTAAGTAGTACTAGCAGCATTTTTATAATTGCACTTCTGTTCTCTCTCTCTTTTTTTTTTTTTTTTTGCACAGCATCTCATGGGACCCTCGGGCTTAAGGATGGGAGGAGAATAAGGGAGAGTTAAGTTTCTTACTAAAGTTCAATGGTTGGGATGAGTGGAGTTTATCTTACCATGCTGGTTATTGCATAATCATAAGTGAGATGAATTTCTTCTGCTTTAATTTAGCTTCTGGCCAGGAAACATACCCTTATGAAAATTTAGTAGTAGCCGCAGAACAAACTAAAATAATTGCATTGTGCATAATGACTTTTTATTTTTTAAAACAACTTTAAAGCCTAAATAGAAATAGCCAATCTTTTTCATGCATCTTAGTTACGTTACCAGCTGTAATGTTATTAGCTTCTGCTCACAGTAAATTAGACATGCAATGAGAAAGGGCAAGAGGCAGCTTCCTGGTGCATGAAATACTCTGTAAAAGATTAATTAGTCTAGTGGTGCGCAAGATTTTTAGAACAGGGAATGACAAAATAACTGTTAAAATTAAAAAGTTTGGAGATTTCACCATTTGGGGAGGTGCAAACATTTGAACAGGGGAAATAAATGTTCTGTATGGTATGTTTTCTATTGTAACCTAACATTTAAGGGGCAAAATCTGGGGTAAGTCAGTGACAAAATATTTGGGTGCAAAATGTCCACAGTCTGCTTTCTATATAAAATAGTCATCGAACAGTCCTGTAAACTTGATGCAACAAAAATAAGACATTTTTTAAAAAAGTTTTTTTTTTTTAAGCATACAGAGATTAATAGCAGCAGCAGCAGATCAAAATGAGCATGTGACAATCAGCCTGGGACTGATGGCTTGCTGTGAGGAGCAGATCCCTGTTGCTTATGTTCTCTTGCTGCTCGTGGATGGCGATCATTATTTCCATAGAAACCCCAAGATAAAATTGACACTGAGATAGAGAAACCCATTATCCATGTGGCCTGACCACAAAACTGGTAAGAACCAGTTTGGGAGAAACCTAACAGCTGAATGGTAGAGTGGAACTCCAGAGAAAGTGCAAGTGGGACTCTGCACGTAAAGAAAAAAACTTAGGTTGAGTAAGTGTTTTCAAGGACTGTGGTTGGATGAAGAGATGGTGGGGTGACAAGGTAGCAGAAGGTGGTGGGCGTGAGAATAAACAGCTAAAATGGCATCCTATATAGGATGTGTGCTAATGGAAATGTTCTCACAGATTGTTTTGGACTCTGTCTGGTAAAGCATTCCTGGATAAAGTCTGATTCATGGGGAGTTTGGTTTGAGCCTCCATACCGCATAGACTCCCTGCTCTATGCAGAACTCTGCACAGCCACAATCTTTTTGATGTCAGAGACTGGCTGCACAATGAGAAGTGGTGGAAAGTTCCAGCTAGAGAAACCTCCTAGGCAAGCAACAGAAGAGGAAGGCTCAGAGCCAGGGGAGTGGTGTTGGGATCCTGAAGACAGGACAGAGAAGGAGGAGAGGCAGAATGGTTAGATGCTGGACATGTCTGAGTGAGAGAGAGGAAGAAGAGGCAGAAAGCACTGCAGACATAGGACAGGCAGCAGAGAGGAGGTGGGGGTTGAGGCTGCAACAGATTCACAAGAGTCTGCCAGTCCTACTGTATTCAGCTCCCCTCCTCCCTTGTCTCCAAGGGCACAGAGGCCTTTGCATATTTGTAGAGCAAAGAGCACAGAGAGCACAGAAGCTCCTTGACAGAGTTTAAGACTGCAGGAAAAACAGCCGGATGGGGAGGAGATTTAGGGGGAAGTGGGAGATTTGTTTGTTGTTGTTTAGTCGTTTAGTCGTGTCCGACTCTTCGTGACCCCATGGACCAGAGAACGCCAGGCACTCCTGTCCTCCACTGCCCCCCGCAGCTTGGTCAGACTCATGCTGGTAACCTCGAAAACACTATCCAACCATCTCGTCCTCTGTCGCCCCCTTCTCCTTGTGCCCTCCATCTTTCCCAACATCAGGGTCTTCTCCAGGGAGTCTTCTCTTCTCATGAGGTGGCCAAAGTACTGGAGCCTCAGCTTCACAATCTGTCCTTCCAGTGAGCACTCAGGGCTGATTTCCTTCAGAATGGAGAGGTTTGATCTTCTTGCAGTCCATGGGACTCTCAAGAGTCTCCTCCAGCACCATAATTCAAAAGCATCAATTCTTCGGCGATCAGCCTTCTTGATGGTCCAGCTCTCACTTCCATACATCACTACTGGGAAAACCATAGCTTTAACTATACGGACCTTTGTTGGCAAGGTGATGTCTCTACTTCTCAAGATGCTGTCTAGGCCTGTCATTGCCCTTCTCCCAAGAAGCAGGCGTCTTTTAATTTCGTGGCTGCTGTCACCATCTGCAGTGATCATGGAGCCCAAGAAAGTAAAATCTCTCACTGCCTCCATTTCTTCCCCTTCTATTTGCCAGGAGGTGATGGGACCAGTAGCCATGATCTTCGTTTTTTTGATGTTGAGCTTCAGACCATATTTTGCACTCTCCTCTTTCACCCTCAATAAAAGGTTCTTTAATTCCTCCTCACTTTCTGCCATCAAGGTTGTGTCATCTGCATATCTGAGGTTGTTGATATTTCTTCCGGCAATCTTAATTCCGGCTAGGGATTCATCCAGCCCAGCCTTTCGCATGATGAATTCTGCATATAAGTTAAATAAGCAGGGAGACAAAATGCAGCCTTGTCGTACTCCTTTCCCAATTTTGAACCAGTCAGTTGTTCCATATCCAGTTCTAACTGTAGCTTCTTGTCCCACATAGAGATTTCTCAGGAGACAGATGAGGTGATCAGGCACTCCCATTTCTTTAAGAACTTGCCATAGTTTGCCATGGTCGACACAGTCAAAGGCTTTTGCATAGTCAATGAAGCAGAAGTAAATGTCTTTCTGGAACTCTCTAGCTTTCTCCATAATCCAGCGCATGTTTGCAATTTGGTCTCTGGTTCCTCTGCCTCTTCTAAATCCAGCTTGCACTTCTGGGAGTTCTCGGTCCACATACTGCTTGAGCCTTCCTTGTAGAATTTTAAGCATAACCTTGCTAGCGTGAGAAATTAGTGCAATTGTGCGATAGTTGGAGCATTCTTTGGCACTGCCCTTCTTTGGGATTGGGATGTAGACTGATCTTCTCCAATCTTCTGGCCACTGCTGAGTTTTCCAAACTTGCTGGCATATTGAGTGTAGCACCTTAACAGCATCATCTTTTAAAATTTTAAATAGTTCAGCTGGAATACCATCACTTCCACTGGCCTTGTTATTTGCAGTGCTTTCTAAGGCCCATTTGACTTCACTCTCCAGGATGTCTGGCTCAAGGTCAGCAACCACACTACCTGGGGTATATGAGACATCCGTTTCTTTCTGGTATAATTCCTCTGTGTATTCTTGCCACCTCTTCTTGATGTCTTCTGCTTCTGTTAGGTCCTTTCCACTTTTGTCCTTTATTATGGAAATCTTTGTACGAAATGTTCCTTTCATATCTCCAATTTTCTTGAACAGATCTCTGGTTCTTCCCATTCTATTGCTTTCCTCTATTTCTTTGCATTGCTTGTTTAAGAAGGTCTTCTTGTCTCTCCTTGCTATTCTTTGGAAATCTGCATTCAATTTCCTGTATGTTTCACGATCTCCCTTGCATTTTGCTTGCCTTCTCTCCCCTGCTATTTGTACGGCCTCATTGGACAGCCACTTTGCTTTCTTGCATTTCCTTTTCATTGGGATGGTTTTCATTGCTGCCTCCTGTATAATGTTACGAGCCTCCATCCATAGTTCTTCAGGCACTCTGTCCACCAAATCTAAATCCTTAAACCTGTTCCTCACTTCCACTGTGTATTCATAAGGGATTTGACTTAGATTGTATCTTACCGGCCCAGTGGTTTTTCCTACTTTCTTCAGTTTAAGCTTGAATTTTGCTATAAGAAGCTGATGATCTGAGCCACAGTCAGCTCCAGGTCTTGTTTTTGCTGACTGTATAGAGCTTCTCCATCTTTGGCTGCAGAGAATATAATCAATCTGATTTCGATGCTGCCCATCTGGTGATGTCCCTGTGTAGAGTCGTCTCTTGTGTTGTTGGAAAAGCGTGTTTGTGATGACCAGCTTGTTCTCTTGACAGAACTCTATTAGCCTTTGCCCTGCTTCGTTTTGATCTCCAAGGCCAAACTTGCCAGTTGTTCCTTTTATCTCTTGACTCCCTACTTTAGCATTCCAATCCCCTATAATGAGAAGAACATCCTTCTTTGGTGTCACTTCTATAAGGTGTTGTAAGTCTTCATAGAATTGGTCAATTTCAGTTTCTTCAGCACCAGTAGTTGGTGCATAAACTTGGATTACTGTGATGTTAAAAGGTCTGCCTTGGATTCGTATCGAGATCATTCTATCATTTTTGAGATTGCATCCCAGTACAGCTTTTGCCACTCTTTTGTTGACTATGAGGGCCACTCCATTTCTTTTACGGGTTTCTTGCCCACAGTAGTAGATATGATGGTCATCCGAACTGAATTCACCCATTCCCGTCCATTTTAGTTCACTGATGCCCAGGATGTCAATATTTATTCTTGCCATCTCATTTTTGACCACCTCCAACTTACCCATGTTCATGGTTCTTACATTCCAGGTTCCTATGCAATATTTTTCTTTACAGCATTGGACTTTCCTTTCGCTTCCAGGCATATCCGCAACTGAGCGTCCTTTCGGCTTTGGCCCAGCCGCTTCATCAGCTCTGGATCTACTTGTACTTGCCCTCCGCTCTTCCCCAGTAGCATGTTGGACGCCTTCCGACCTGAGGGGCTCATCTTCCAGCGTCATAACTTTTATATGCCTGTTGTCTTTGTCCATGGAGTTTTCTTGGCAGGGATACTGGAGTGGCTTGCCGGTTCCTCCTCCAGGTGGATCACGTTTGGTCAAAACTCTCCACTATGACCTGTTCATCTTGGGTGCCCTGCTCGGCATAGTTCATAGCTTCTCTGAGTTCTTCAAGCCCCTTCGCCATGGCAAGGCAGTGATCCATGAAGGGGAAGTGGGAGATACAGTTTGTCAATTCTAGCAACTGCTTTACTGGAGCCAGTCTTGCCCATGAGTTTCTCTATTTGTATTCCGTTTCCTTGAATAATCAACTTTACTGCTCATCTCCGGGTCTCCATGCTTACCTGCAGCTGAACCAGCCCTGAGACTTGAATTCAGACCTTCATCACCAATGTGAAGTAGGCAGCAGGGCCAGGTGACAGGGTGCAACAGAGGGGATGATACCAGCAAGTGTTCCTCTGCTCCCCCCTCCCATAATTCTAATTTCATATGGATTCATCACTCATAGCTATAGAATTCACCCTACTCAGGCCTAGTTGAGCTTTCCTCAGACTCCATAGATCTTCCCACCAGGAAGATCTTGGACCAGGCATGGAAATCAGGGCAAAAGCATGGGGTTTTTTTCCTAACCACTAAATCTTACTTGCCTGATTTCGCTTATTTAAGCACAGAGTCCCAGATTGTTTATGGCAACATGGGTAAATTGAGGTAAAGAACTCCTTAGGGATGCTATAAAATCAATGGGGCTGTGCTGAAGAGCATCTGTTCTTGACTTTCTTCCACTGCAAACACTTCTGGCATCGTTCCCCCCCTTCCTTTTTCTTGGGGGATGGCTTTCTGCCTTGACTGCTATTTTCAGTAAGGTGTAGGCACCATAATATGTTTTCTTTTCTTTCTGCACTTTCCTTTGCAAACAGATTAAGGGAGTAGTACAGTTCTATAATGGTGTGATAAATCAGTCAATTTACACTTGGCAGAATAAAATTAGCATTGCCGTTACTTCATAATGGGCCGTGGCTTTGGCTCCGGAATTGATTTCAGGCTAAAGTTGATATATTACAATTGTGTTAATATTGAACTTTAAATAGAATGAGGAATTGCAAATCAATACCATTATAAAAAGACACTGAGAAAAACAATCCTATATTTTTAATTGCATTAATTTTTTTTTTTGTCTTGCTTCTATTTTGGAAAGTTCAAATAAGTAATACTGCAAATTATATTGTGGACATCAGCCTTGCAGCTGAGAGAACATCATTCTTAATTTGAGGGGCAGAGAGAAGCTGTGGTTTTGTCTTCCACAATGAATGCAACAGATTCACTTCTCTAAACGAAGGATTCATTCATCCACAAACGATTAAATTCTTGTAAAAAATGGGAATCCCATGGTCTGACGGGAGGGAGTCTAACTTGTTGGCTTATCTCCCTCAGTCACAGCGTCCTTCAGCCAAGCATTAGAGAGATCCCCTCTGAACAGCTGTGTTCACAACCCTAAAGATACTTTTGCAATGCACATTCTGTTCGTCTCTCATGGCTCCATCCCATCATCAGATGCTTTCCTCTAACCTTGTGCTGAGCTGCCTCTCCATTATCCCATGAACTCTCTCAGTCAGCCTTCCCTAACCTGGGCCTCCCAGACATTTTGGACTACAACTCCCATAATCTCTGACTATTAGCCATGCAACTTGTGCCAGCTTGCTGAAAGGCTGCTCTAGATTATTCCATACAATGTTCTACTATGCTGCAATGATTGGGCATCACCTCTAGGGGACCTGTCTCCCAGTGGAAGCATCTTGCATGGGACAGAAATAATATACTTCCTTCTTTAGTCCTTTTGAAGGAAGCCGTGGGCTTCAAACATATCTATAGAAATAGGTCCTGGAGCAAGAGAAGAGAAAAATGCTCATTCACATATGCATATGAGAGAGAGAGAGAGAGAGAGAGAGAGAGAGAGAGAGAGAGTTTGTGCATACAATTATCTTATAAAATAAGGCACAAGGTTGAGTAGGGACCCAGCTTTTCAGACTCACAGGATGTCTGTAATCTTTGACTGGAAGGAACACAATCAGCCCAGCAATGCAATTGTTCATTATTTATGTTTACGATTTTTGCATAAATTATACATGCCCTGCAACTGACATTCTCTGGGTGGCTTACAAGGATTAAAACAAAGAAAGTTTAAACAAAATCAATGCAGCACAATTATCAAATCACTGAACAGAGAAAAATAAACTTTGCAGCAACAAATCAATTTAGGAGGGTTAAATGAATGGCTGTCTGATTGCAGGCATCTTATTCTGCAGAGAAGATTATGTTTCTGTGAGCAGGAATGCAGTTTGTACATTGCACTTCCTGTAGTTTGCAAATGGACCCACAGTCCTAAAAATGAGCCCACAGACCCCTGCAATAGTTTGAGTCTCTGCACAGAGCCAAATCAGCATTGTACCTATCTGTTTAGCTAAATATTTTAAAAAAGTAACACACCACTAGAAAGAAGCATGTACTCTATTTGGAAGCCATAGAAATAGCAGACACTCTATTGGACTCCATGTATGCCTATTATTTCTTAAAACTGCATCACATTCCCCATTAGAAAGGATGTCTCTAAGGAGTCTAACCTCCATTGCACAATGTGGAGATGAGGCTCATGATCCACAAATGACTTAAAGCCACATCTTGTTCCTCATTGGGAAGATCATTCCTGAGTAATATCATTTCCATTGAGGTGGCATGGATCCTTGTTAGGAAGTAAAATGGACTTACAGCCCCATCATGTTTCCCAACAAGAAATATGAGTGTTATGATCTGGCATCTAGAGTCAGGAGGGCTTGAGAAGAGAGTCTTATTCTCTGCAGTGTTTAACTCTTGCTTGAGAGCTTATGACTGCATTTAGTACTCCCCCCCCCCAATGATTTAATATCAAACCTGATGAATATCTGGTGTATGCTCCTTTGTGAAGCTGGATAGCCTATATTTGCATTGGAATCCACAGATCATGGCTCTCGAAGGCATCCTTCTCTTATGTGGGCCAGACAATAACAGTGGTGGGATTCTCTAATCCCTACTCTTGTATCTCGAAATGGCGTTGAATCGCCTCTTTGATCTGAAAAGCGCCTTTTCAGTCACCGCTAAGTAACATCATTCGACTAAGCAATGCCTTGCCAGTCCACTTGATGTCTGAAGGGGCTCTTTATAGTACCAATTTCAATTAAGCCCATCAAGTAACAACAGGACTAGTACAGCTCCTGGACTGGCAAAGTAGCACATGGGTAGGAACTGACAAGTCTAATAGTTCTTCAAAGAAAAACTACCACTGCCCTTGTGTCTAAAACTCCAGGGCCATTTTTATTTTATTTTATTTATTTTTTGCTGCACATTATGTCGTATCTGTGAAACTCTCATTGTCACTTAGCAATTCTTTTGTGTCTGAGTTTTAGTCCTTATGTTCAGAAAATGCTTTCTAGAGCTAGGTGCATCCAATACCTCCTGATTTCTGTATAAAAGTTTTATTTACCCACTGTCGGGGACTGGGCAGAGGAGGAATGGTGAAGACCCTTCTAGGGAAGAAGAAGACAATACAGAATTACAACAGGAGTTTGAGGGAGGTCACAGCTCAGAGGAGATGAGGGGAAAAGCTGGGAAATAATGGGAGAGGAGGAGGAGGAGGAGGAGGAGGAAGCAACAGGGGGGCAGCAGCTGATGGACAAGGGAAGTAATAGTGCCACTGTATTCTGCTCTGGTCAGACCTCACCTGGAGTACTGTGCCCAGTTCTGGGCACCACAGTTCAAGAACTCACTGACAAACTGGAACGTATCCAGAGGAGGGCAACCAAAATGGTCAAAGGCCTGGAAACGATGCCTTATGAGGAACGGGGCATGTTTAGCCTGGAGAAGAGGAGGTTAAGGGGTGATATGATAGCCATGTTCAAATATATAAAAGGATGTCACATAGAGGAGGGAGAAAGGTTGTTTTCTGCTGCTCCAGAGAAGCGGACACGGAGCAATGGCTCCAAACTACAAGAAAGAAGATTCCACCTAAACATTAGGAAGAACCTCCTGACAGTAAGAGCTGTTCGACAGGGGAATTTGCTGCCAAGGAGTGTGGTGGAGTCTCCTTCTTTGGAGGTCTTTAAGCAGAGGCTTGACAACCATATGTCAGGAGTGCTCTGATGGTGTTTCCTGCTTGGCAGGGGGTTGGACTCGATGGCCCTTGTGGTCTCTTCCAACTCTATGATTCTATGATTCTATGACACAGTGCCCTTAGAAAGCATTCTAGACCCCCCTCTCCCTGAACCTGGTGAGCCTTGAAAGTAGGAGAGCAAAGGGTTCAGAAGCAAAGGGCCCCCAGTGCCACCCGTAGAAGAGATGATGAATGAGGAAGTGGGAGAGAAGGGTGGGGGCACCACTCATGGCACCACTGTTACTCCAAGAGGCTGCATTCCCAAGCCTCTCTCTGTAAACTTGAATAAAAAGCAGATGATAAGAACTTTTCCTTGTCTCATCTGTTCCTGGCAACCTGCCGTGGGAGTTGGTTCCTCTGCAGCCTGACACCCACAGGACAGCCTTCTTCTTGGTTCTGCCCAGTGTTGAGAACAGAATGAAGTTCCTCCTCCAATAATGAATCATTTAATCTTCAATTAAATTGAAGCATATTTGCTTGCTTCCACATCCCTAGTATAAATGAGGAAGCCCCATAGCATTTCCCAATATATCAGTTGAACATGAAGAAGATACAGAAATTCAAGAGTCCTGCCACATGGTATGAATGGAAAGGGAGATCGGTCCCTGATAGAAATAGATGTCCTCTTCAGCCCAACCCTAGGTAGTCTGTTCCTCTGAATCCACATCTGTCTCATTTCTTCTGCTCCTTCTGTCTTTCCCCTCTATCCCTGCAGTTCTCCTTCCTGATACTGGAACTTTCACTCTGTTGTTCTGCAGCTCAAGGGTAGAGAATCTACTTTGCTTGAAGAAATTCCAAGGTTCATTCCTCAGAATCTCTCAGTAGGGCTGGGAGAGAACCTTGTCTGCAATCCTGGGAAATCATGGTTGGTTAGTGTAGACAACTCTTTGCCACCGGATGGACTTCCTGTGTTTTTATGTCTTTCTTACACTTTCCTCCTCCACAGTTGGACCTCTGCTCCAACCTTACTCTGTTCTTCTTCCTCCTTCCTCCCCCAGCTCCCCATGGTCAACCCCTCTCAAGCCTCCAGATGACCACTAGGACTCATAGCCACTCAGTGCTCATGTCTGGTGTCAGCAGCAGGTCTCAAGGGTCCACAGCTGACTCCCAGAAGGCAGGAAGCAATGAAGCAGTGCTATCAACCCCACAGATCCTGATCACACCCTGCCTGTAAATATGCTTGGATAATAGCGTGTGTGTGTACGCACTAGGTGCAGATTGCCATTTTCCCAGTCTAAATAGATCAGATCTAAACTGAATCGCCCCACAGGGGAAAGGATGCAAGTACACCAGCAAAGTAGTGCATATGTTGCATTGTTCTCCAAAGTTGCTGGTATGGCTAGAGAGGGATTTTATTTCTCTAGTTTCCTACCACCCCTGCCTGGCTCTGTGCCCACTGCCAGCAGTGCTCTTTACTTCAGGAAATTCTGACCTTCAGCATCAAAGGGATTATACCGAAAGGGTTGTTACCAGCACATTTAGGAAATATAGTCTGACATCAAGTCATTTTCATTTTGTAAAGTCTTCAAAATGCAACTTTTTAATTATCCTCTTCTCCCCCACCTTTTTCCTAGGCTAGAAACCAGCTAGGCGGTATTCCGCTTTTTCCTCCCGGTGGAATAGTTTTAATGCTTAAAGTTATTCAAACAGGGTTTCCATGCTCCCCAACCACAAAGCCCTAAGCACACACACACAGAGCGAGAAAAGGGGATCCAACTTTGGTTATTTGCTTGCTTTTTGTGAGTGGGGAAAGAGGAGAATGTTTTGAAAAAGAGAAAATGGGGGGGGGGGCGGACATTATAGGAAATGGAAAGAGGCTAGTGAAAAGAAGTATGGAGGCAGGTGATTTTAATGAAAGTGAGGTTTTTATACTGCTGTGCCATCTGCATGGTCATTGCCTCCATCTTCTGCTATACAGAGCCAGTATCTAACTGTGAAATACAGTGGTCCCTTCATTCTCATACTTAATCCATTCCCGGAGTCCATTCGACTCCCGAAAATGTTCGGAAACCAAGGTGCAGCTTCCGATGGGCTGCAGGAACTTCCTGCACTCAAGCAGAAGCCGCGTCGGATGTTCGACTTCCAAAAAACGTTCACAAATCGGAACACTTGCTTTCGGTTTTGTGGCATTCGGGAGCCGATTTGTTCAGAAGCCAAGCCATTCGAGTCCCAAAGTACCACTGTAAGCTGGTGAGGGATATTGATTTCAAGTCAACCTGAATACTACAAATGAATTAAGCAGCAGGAGTCTGTGCCTTTTTTTTTTTTTTTTTTAGAATGGTCTAAACAACAATCAACACGTCGGCTAATAATATGCTAACAAAATCTTTATAACATTATACTGTTTCAAATTTTATAAACAGAAGACAAATAATGTGTGCATGGAGTCACAAATAATAGAAATCAGATAAATATTCCATAAACAAGAATGGTAGGTGTGGTAAGTCACTGAGATGGAGGCAAAATGCCTTTCCACAGTCAATGTCCTATAAAAGTAAGGTGATAGTGTCAGGAGTTCAGCTTACACTCGAGTAGGACCCTGGCAGAGATACATGCCCGACTGGCATGTTCTCTCCCTCCTGGTCTTTCGTTCAGGAGCTTCAAAAGCTTTATTCTGCCCAAACATCACAGCGACCGATGCCAACCGACACTGGCACACTTAAGGATCCGCAGAGTTTGCGCATCATGCATGACAGACCTCAGCAACTCAGCATTTTGGCTAATCTACTTTTATTTACATATAAACACACAGAGAGCACTGCATCATGGCTCCCTCTCTCTCTAGCATCAGACAGCAAAGACAAAAAACACAAAGGACAATAGTCCCACTTCACGGAACACAGTAACACAAACATCCTGTTTCTGTCACTTCCCACATATACCATCATGTGATAGACAAAATCCCATGACTGCAATCATGGAGCAGGGATTCTAACAGACATGTGCTCCGGATGTAGCAGTAGGGTACTCCAAGCACAGCAGCAAACAAAACAGTACTTCCGGATAAGGAACTTTTTCAATGATTATTCTTCATCAGCAAATTAATTATCCACAAAATTACATCAAATAGCCATGGATCAGCAATCACTGCTTTTAAGTGATTGCTGATCCGTGGCTATTTGATGTACATTTGAGTTACCATGCCTGCCATATTTGTTTATGGAATACTTATCTGATTTGTCTTCTGTTTATGAAATTTGAAATTTGAAACAGTATAATGTGATAAAGATTTTGTTAGCATATTATTAGCTGACATGTTGCTTAGAGTGTTCTGTTTTGCAACACAGGGAATTTTCTTTGGTGTACATTTTTTTAGACTGGAGCATGGGAACCTGTCTGCTATTACTATTATTACTACTACTACTACTATAGATTTATATACCACCCTTCATCGGAAGATCTCAGGGCAGTTCACAAGATAAAAATACAGATAAAGGCACAACTGAATAGTTGGAATAAAAACAACAAAACAGTAATGCCGTCTGCAGGTCCTCATGTTGGATGTTGGAGTAGATCGGCCACTGCCCTAATAATAATAATAATAATAATAATAATAATAATAATAATAATAATAATAATTTATTATTTGTACCCCGCCCATCTGGTTGTGTTTCCCCAGCCACTCTGGGCGGCTTCCAACAAAGATGAAAAATACACTAAAATGTCACATATTAAAAACTTCCCTGAACAGGGCTGCCTTCAGATGTCTTCTGAATGTCAGGTAGTTGTTTATCGCTTTGACATCTGATGGGAGGGCATTCCAAAGGGCGGGCGCCACTACCGAGAAGGCCCTCTGCCTGGTTCCCTGTAACTTGGCCTCTCGCAGTGAGGGAACCGCCAGAAGGCCCTCGGAGCTGGACCTCAGTGTCCGGGCAGAACGATGGGGGAGGAGACGCTCCTTCAGATATACTGGACCGAGGCCATTTAGGGCTTTAAAGGTCAGCACCAACACTTTGAATTGTGCTCGGAAACGTACTGGGAGCCAATGTAGATCTTTCAAGACCGGTGTTATATGGTCTCGGCGGCCGCTCCCAATCACTAGTCTAGCTGCCGCGTTCTGGATTAGTTGTAGTTTCCGGGTCACCTTCAAAGGTAGCCCCACGTAGAGCGCATTGCAGTAGTCCAAGCGGGAGACAACCAGAGCATGCACCACTCTGATGAGACAGTCTGCAGGCAGATAGGGTCTCAGCCTACGTACCAGATGGAGCTGGTAAACAGCTGCCCTGGATACAGATTTGACCTGTGCCTCCATGGACAGCTGTGAGTCCAAAATGACTCCCAGGCTGCGCACCTGGTCCTTCAGGGGCACAGTTACCCCATTCAGGACCAGGGAATCCTCCACACCTGCCCGCCTCCTGTCCCCCAAAAACAGTACTTCTGCCTTGTCAGGATTCAACCTCAATCTGTTAGCCGCCATCCATCCTCCAACCGCCTCCAGACACTCACACAGGACCTTCACCGCCTTCACTGGTTCTGATTTAAAAGAGAGGTAGAGCTGGGTATCATCCACATACTGATGAACACCCAGCCCAAACCTCCTGATGATCTCTCCCAGTGGCTGCATGTAAATGTTGAAAAGCATGGGAGAGAGGACAGAACCCTTAGGCACCCCACAAGTGAGAGCCCAGGGGTCTGAACACTCATCCCCCCCACCACTTTCTGAACACGGCCCAGGAGAAAGGAGCGGAACCACTGTATGACAGCGCCCCCAGCTCCCAGCCCCTCAAGACGGTCCAGAAGGATGTTATGGTTGATGGTATCAAACGCCGCTGAGAGATCCAGCAGAACTAGGAAACAGCTCTCACCTTTGTCCCTAGCCCGCCGGAGATCATCAACCAGTGCGACCAAGGCAGTTTCAGTCCCATGATGAGGCCTGAATCCCGACTGGAAGGGATCCAAATGGTCCGCTTCTTCCAGGCGTGCCTGGAGTTGTTCAGCAACCACTCGCTCAATCACCTTACCCAAGAATGGAAGATTTGAGATTGGGCGATAATTGGCCATCTAAAGATGGTTTTTTAAGAAGCGATTTAATAACCGCCTCTTTCAGCGGGTCTGGGAAGGCTCCCTCATGGAGGGAAGCATTCACCACCCCACGAAGCCCATCACCCAGTCCTTCCCGGCTAGCTTTTATAAGCCAGGATGGGCAAGGATCCAGGAGACAGGTGGTTGGCTTCACTCATCCAAGCAGCCTGTCCACATCCTCGGAGGTAACAGATTGGAATTGATCCCACACAACTTGACTAGACAGAACTCTAGCACTCTCCCACCCTGGCCCTGCTCCCACGGTGGAGTCTACTTCTTCCCGAATCTGAGCGATTTTATCTGCAAAAAACTTTGCGAAATCATTGCAGGAGATCATGTGGCCCGTACTGGGCCCCGATGTCGCAGGTGGTTCCGCTCAATTGTGAACCACCTGAAAAAGTCTCCTGCTGCTGTTTTCTGCAGATGCAATAGAGGCGGCGAAGAAAGTTTTCTTCGCTGTCGCTATCGCCACTTGGTAGGCTCGACGTTGAGCTCTAACCTATGTCTGGTCAGATTCGGAATGAGTTATCCGCCACCGGCGCTCTAGCCATCTCAACAATTGTTTCATTGCCCTCAGATCCATGGAAAATCACGGGGCTGCCCGGGCTCCATGCAATCGGAGAGGGAGCTTCGGAGCCAAACAGTCAATAGCCCTGGTTAACTCCACATTCCAGCGGGCCACCAGGGAATTGGCTGAAAGGCCATCAACATGGGATAAAGCATCCCCTACCACTCTCTGGAAACTATTTGGATCCATTAAGTGGCGGGGGCGGACCATCCGAATCGGTCCCACTTCCCTGCAGAGGGGATGGGTCGCAGAGAAGTCCAGTTGCACCAGGAAGTGATCTGACCATGGCACTTCTTTTGTTTCGCTTTTACTTAGTGTCAGATCACCAACATCCATAGAGGTAAACACCAGATCCAAGGCATGTCCGCGGCTATGGGTTGGGCCAGACTTATTCAGGGACAGCCCCATGGAGGCCATGCTTTCCACGAAGTCCCGAGCAGCCCCTTGTAAGGTCGTGTCGGCATGGATGTTAAAATCCCCTAGGACAACCAAGCTAGGTGTCTCCAGGAGAACATCTGCCACAACCTGAAGCAGCTCGGGCAGGGAATCCTTGGTGCAGCGGGGAGGTCGGTACACCAAAAGGAATCCTGTACTGCCCCTATTGCCCAACTTCCAGAACATGCACTCAGAAAACTGGGTCTTCCCAATAGGACGCCTGGTGCAAACTAATGACTTCCTAAAAATCACTGCAACCCCCCCTCCCCGCCCACATGACCTGGGTTGCTGTGCGTAAGAGAAACCTGGTGGACAAGCAACAGCAAGGACAGGCCCATCTGCTTCATCCAACCAAGTCTCTGTTACACATGCCAGGTCAAGTCCTCCATCCATGATCAAGTCATGGATGGCAGTGGTCTTATGAATCATTGACCTGGCATTGCACAGCAGCACCTTCAGGTCATGTGGGTATCCCTTGCTGATTCTAGTATCCATCCGGTCAGGACCAGACCCGGAGGCAGGGATAGTCCTAAGACAACGACTAAACCTGCCTCCTCTGTAATGACATGGTCTGGTCTTAGCGTAACTCCTCCTCCTACCCGTGATCACTGAGATCGGTTGTCCCAGTGCATCCCCCGCCCCTGTGGACCATGCCCTAGCCATTTTGTTGGCTGGGACCTACTCCCCGGCAGCCCTGACCCCTCCCCTTAAGAACAAAATAACACCTTAAAAAAACAACGACAAAAAACCAATAAAACAATACAAACAAAAAACAGTAAAAATTACAAAAACATAAAATCAAACAAATTCCCAGGCCCAATAAACATCCATCCCACCCCCACCCCCCCACATACAAAAAAATTCAAAAGAAAAATTTTAAAACATTTTAAAAGCACTCTGCACCCCTCCAGCAGTAACAGCAACTGTCCTAGTGAGGCCTGTCAGGCCCTGCCCTGGGCCAGATGGTGAGTGGCAGGAAGGAGCAGGGCCCCCAGACACTCACACAGGAGAGTCCTCCTGGGCAACAGAGCACAGCAGTCCCTTTGAGGCTTCAGGCCCCACACTGGGCCAGGTAGATGGTAAGCTGCAAGAGCAGGGCCCTCAGACACTCACACAGGAGAGTCTTCCTGGGCAGCAGAGCGCAGCAGTCCCTGTGAGGCTTCAGGCCCTGCCCTGGGCCAGGTGGTAAGTGGCAGGAAGGAGCAGGGCCCTCAGACACTCACACAGGAGAGTCCTTATCCATTAGGCTCTTCTTATGAGTGTAAATTTGAAGCTTCCAGGAGGAAATCTTCAAAACAGCAATCCTGCTGGAGCCTTCTGTGAAGGAGATCCTTCAGCAAACAGAGAAACATCCATCCCAAAGTTGGAAGGATGGAGCTGTGCTTCCCTCCCCAGACTGGATGTCTGCTCCTCTGAATAGCCTGCAGAAGAGGAATCCTTCCTTCTCCACTCTGCAAAGGGATACCTGGGGTGGAAGAGGATATTTCAGTCCTACTAGTGTGCACAGATACATAATTGATTGCACCCTATTGACTTTCAAGCAGGCTTCCACTGGTGACATGAGGCCTTCACACACCCCTCTGCGGGGCTATTCAAACCATATGTTAGCTAGTGCTACAGCAACACTCCCAACTACCTGCTTGCCTTTCTAGTCTTTTTCAGACGTTATGTTGGCCACACATTTGGAAGAGGATATAGGAATAAGCACACTAGCTCCTCCCATTGCCATCATCATCATCCATGTGTGGGAAGGTGACAATCTGAAACAGCTAACCCAGGGTTTCCCAAACACTATTCCTGCTAGCTAGGGATGATGAGGAATTCTAGTCCAAAACCAGCCAGAAACCCAAGCCTGGGAGACCCTGGATTAACCTATCATAGCTTTGGAGGTTCTTTAAATGTTTTAGAATCCTGATTTCCACAAGGTCTCTCTCCACCACACGGTGGGTTGGTGTGGCAACAGCCTCCCCTGAGTGTGTTTTCTGTACTTACCATCACAACACCTGAAGAGGGCTTCTGGGATCCTGAGCCCCTTGTCGCACCTGGCCACAAAACCCCCATGGCTTCAGTAGAGAACCCAGGACTTTTGTCACGGAAATAATGTGCTCTACAGCCATTCTATTGCCCCTGTTCATAGCCGGTGGTTGTAGCGTTGATGACTTTACTCTGTAGCAAAGTGCAGTTAGCATATGGAGAGAGTCAGCGATGGTTATTATGAGAAGAGTGACATTGAAAGTATATTTATGCATACATTTTTTTTCTCATATGTCAGATGTTGGCAGCTACATTCCCATATCCTAAAAGAGGACACTCCTGGCTTCCTAGGGCTCCATTTTATACTGCAGTATTCACAAAATAGCCAGAATGATATGGCTATGTTGTGGACCACTCCTGGTATGGCATTATCATATAAATGTGCCTTATACTGAGTCAGAACATGGGTCCATCAAGGTGAGTAAAAGGTAAAAACAAAAAGGTAAAGGACCCCTAGATCCTAGTCAAAGGCGACTCTGGGGTTGCGGTGCTCATCTCACTTTCAGGCTGAGGGAGCCTGTGTTCATCCACAGACAGCTTTCCAGGTCATGTGGCTGGCAGGACTAAACCGCTTCTGGCGCAACAGAACACTGTGGTGGAAACCAGAGTGCATGGAAACACCGTTTACCTTTCTGCCACAACGGTACTTTTTTATCTACTTACACTGGCATCTTTTGAACTGCTAGGTTGGCAGGAGCTGGGTCAGAGCAATGGGAGCTCACCCCTTTGTGGGGATTCAAACCATCTATCTTCTGATCAGCAAGCCCAAGAGGCTCAGTGGTTTAGACCACAGCACCACCCATGGTCCTCTATCAAGGTGAGTATTGTTTAACTGGTAGCAGATTTCAGACCAGGAGTCTTTTCCAGCCCTCCCTGGAGATGCTGGGGATTAAACCTTTGACCTTCTGCATTCAAAGCAGTTGCTCTACCACTAAGCTACTCCTCTATATAAACACATTTGACTTGCAGTGCATACCGAGGTCCTATTTAAAACCTTGTGCCCAACTTCACTTCCAGATCTTCCACAATCAGCTCTCTACCTCCTGCACAGGGCCAGATAGTTCTGATTGGCAGAGAATTTAATCCTTTCAATTAGCTAAAATGCTGTTCTATTCATTGAGGTGTCCAATGACACGAAACCTCAGTGATTTATGTGCAAATAGTTTTGTGATCTGTTTCTGGCATCATTGAGGAGCCCAGGACGTATATCACATGGCTCAAACTCGTTTTTGCAAGTGCCGTTAGTAGGTGTCGAAATGGAGTTCCAAGCAATAGACCACTCCTGGGATTTTTATTTTTATTTTTTTAAAAAAGAGAACCCATTCACAAAATGATTGGTACCCCAGTGATTATGATCTTCATCAGCACAAAGTTTGCATCACATTGTTGTCCTTCTAGGAGAATCGAAGGGGGAGAAGAGTAAAAGAGTGGAAGATGGGGGAAAAATAGAGCTGTTTGGCAGCCTGAAGTATATTTATGGTTATAATTTTGCACACTTCACTTGGTGCTCTACCTCCATGCGACTGATCACAGCATAAATCACACTTTAATTTTAACCTTTGCAGTTCATCAATAGACTCAATATCAAAAATAATTCAGCACTGACACTATTGGTTTACAGGTAAGCGGAACAAGAATGGCAGAGGCTTAATAATGTATTAGTCGCCCTGTCGGCTGAAGCGGAAAGATTCATGCCTCCCTCCCTGTGTTTCTATCATGCGCTACAGCCCATAAATAAGGCCAGTGGCTAATCAGACAGAGGAAAGATCTACGGTGTCACTGGAAATCAGTTATTTGCACCAGGTACTGCTTTCTCAGTGTAGCCTTTGCAAATTAATCCTCAGGTGGAATTTGAGGAATACCTTAATTTATCCACTGTTTTGCATATTGCTATATATTGTTCGCTATTTAATCATGCCAGAGCGCTTCACAAGTCTTGGGTTATTAATTTAAGTACTTCTTATCAGGATGATGTAGTTCTCTAAATGATATGCCATGATGATTAGACAATAAAAAGTATACCGAGTAGGGAGGGAAAAAAGCAGGATAAGAATGAAACTCTCCCGTGTTCTGCAATACATATTGAACCAGACTTTGCCTTCCAATTATGGAGCCTTTTCATACCCTCCAACGTTTCTTCAATGAAAAAGGGATGTACTATTCCATCATCATCATCATCATCATCATCATCATCATCATCATCATCTTTATACTCAGTCCAACTGTGTGGCTTCCAACATATATAAAAACATTAGACAATACAGGGCTGCTTGCAGATATCTTCTAAAGGTGGTTTAGTTACTTATGTCCTTGGCTCAGGGGTCACATAACTCCATATCCTCCAACATGTCACTGATGAAAATAGGAAATAAATTAACAACAACAACAACAATTTGAGGGGGGGAAATTGTGAACCTATTACAATAGTTAGAGTCTCTCAAAGTGGCTATAATAATAATAATAATAATAATAATAATAATAATGTAATTATTTATATGCTGCCTATCTGGCTGGGTTTCCCTAGCCACTCTGAGCAGTTTCCAGCATATATAAAAACATAATAAAATGTTGAACATTAAAAACTTCCTGATATTTTGCTGCAGTTCTAAGGATAACCAGAAAACTTGAAAGCAGAGCACACATCAGGTGTATAAGGTGTTATGTGGGTTGTGGGTTGCACCTGTTTGTGTGTGCTTGCTCAAATCATCCATAGTAGATCATGGGAGAAAAATGCTATGAAGTGAGAAATGAAATAATATTATAGATCCAATCCTATATTCCCTTGCCTGGGAAAAAGTTGTTCTGCACTAAGTGGGAGTCACTTCTGCCTGACGAGACATGTACAGTAAGATGATCCTGATAATAAATGCTGCACTGTGCAGTTTAAATAATTTGAAATCATTTAGATCTGGCCAAAGAAAATATTGATGTACCAATTTTACACTCTAGGTATTTCAGCTAAGTAATAGTTTTCACAATAGACAAGCAGACTTTGTTGCTAGAATGGAACTGTTCAGCGAAATAGCTGCTTCTGTCTCCTGGGAAAATCAGCAAGCTTTTAAATATGCATAATATAATTGGGAAAGCTAACGATATTTACAGATTCTCTCAGGAGAGTTAAGTGCCGCCTTTGAAGCTGCCTTATTTTCTCAAGGGAAGATTATATGCAATGTCAGACCTTTCCTTTATATATTATTATTTACTGAATTTGTGGTGTTCTTTTATAAAAAAAGAGAACTGAACCATTGTTGCTCTACCTAAACAAAATAAATAATAAAGCAGCTGAGGAAAAGTAGGAATAGCAGCAAAGGGAAAGAAGAGTTTGTTTTTGTGAATAATTAATATGGGCTATTAATTCCTTAATTCACTCTGTCATAGCTTTTAGGGCTTTTTTTGTTTGTTTTTAAGATCACAAATTGGTCCCAGGTTAATCTGATAGCAAAACCACACCATTTATTTACTGTGTATATTTCTTGTATAGCCCAAGAAGTTCACGGTGGAATACTAGGGTTCTCTCCTGTCACACTGTTTTATCGTTACAACCCTGTGAGGTAGGCTAAACTGAGAGGTGGTGGCAGCGACTGGCCTAAGGTTGCCCAATGAGCTTCATGGTTGAACACGGGTTTCAAGCCGAGTTGTGCTGGTCATAGTCTAATGGTCTAACCACTACCCCACTGAATGCAACCAACCAAGCCTGATGCAGACAACTGGCCCTGCATGGCAGTCTAAAGGTAAAGGTAAAGGGACCCCTGACCATTCGGTCCAGTCGCGGATGACTCTGGGGTTGTGGTGCTCATCTCGCTTTATTAGCCGAGGGAGCCGGCGTACAGCTTCTGGGTCATGTGGCCAGCATGACTAAGCCACTTCTGGCAAACCAGAGCAGCACATGGAAATGCCGTTTACCTTCCCGCTGGAGTGGTACCTATTTATCTACTTGCACCTGACGTGCTTTCGAACTGCTAGGTTGGCAGGAGCAGGGACCGAGCAACGGGAGCTCACCCTGTCGCGGGGATTTGAACTGCCGACCTTCTGATCGACAAGCCCTAGGCTCTGTGGTTTAGACCACAGTGCCACCCATGCATGATAGTCTACTAAGGGCTCAATCAGCATTCTAGAACTGGAAATATAATAATATTGATAAGCACCTGGCAGGCTGCGATAAATGGTTAGCCGATGGCAAATTATTCTGCCTCTTCTAGGTGGAAGACCATTGCATCGATGTTTGCCATCCATAGCAATAGAGGGCAGCTATTGACTTCATGTTTGACCACATTCAGCTTGCCATGGTTCATGGACCTTACATTCCTTGTTCCTATAAATATTTTTCTTTACAGCATTAGACTTTCCTTTCACTTCCAGGCACATCCGCAACTGAGCATCCTTTTGGCTTTGTCCCACCCGCTTCAGCTCTGGATCTACTTGTACTTGTCCTCCACTCTTCCTCAGTAGCATGTTGGATGTCTTCCGACCTGAGGGGCTTATCTTCCAGTGTCATGACTTTTATATGCCCGTTGTTATTGTCCATGGGGTTTTCTAGGCAGGGATACTGGAGTGGCTTGCCAGTTCCTGCTCCAGGTGGATCACATTTAGTCTAAACTCTCGGCTATGACCTGTCCGTCTTGGGTTGCCCTACATGGCATAGCTCATAGCTTCTCTGAGTTATTCAAACCCCTTCACCACGACAAGGGAGTGATCCATGAAGGGATCTCCAATCAACTAAACAACAATTGACTTCATGCTTTGCTTCTCAGAGATTTTTGGAGGTGTTTGGGAAGCAGTGTGTTTCATGCATGTGATCCAGCAAGCTCTTTTTCTGGAATGACTAAGGGTTTGTAGCACCCTGCTTGTGGTTAACGCTTAGCTGGAATGAAATATTCAACGCAGCAATAGAGAAATTAAAATAATAATTTATTTGTCAGACAAATAAATATGAGGCACAGTGGTATATGGTTACCAAGCTCTGGCCTGGCCTCCTGCCATTCTGGCCAGCACTTATATTTCCTTAATCCAGCCCCCTTGCTCCTCCTGTGGCTGCCTCTGTCCAATCAGCCTGGTTGAAATTCCTATTGGCTGTTTGCTAGAACCAATCACAAAAGATACACCCATTTCCTCATGCCCTTTTATGGGAAACAAAAAGATATATATTCTTCTATCTATAAATGACAAATAAGTAGTAATATATCTTACATGTGTCTCAACAAGGAACCTTAATTACCAGCTCACCTCGCCCTATTGCCCTCCAAAACAAATGGTTTAATCTTAAATTTTTATCTTAAACAGATGTCAAGGATCTTGCGTTCACATCATCATTGAAAGATCTCCTTCTCTTGAAGGTCTTTTAAACAAAGGCCTGACAACCATATGTGTGCTCTAATGATGTTTCCTGCTTGGCAGGGGGGGCTGGGCTGGTGGCTGATGGCCCCTGTGATCTCTTCCAACTATATGAAATAAGAATCTAGCATAAGGATTTAACATTTCTTAGCTTCTAATTCCTTTGCATAATTACATTTAAGCCAATATATTTAATACATAACATAGATAGCTTTTTAGAAGAATAAACCTTTTCAAAGTAAAAAAAGAAGGAACAGTTTCCAGCCTCAAAATAAGATAGAAAGAAAACCTCTTCTCCAGCCAAGCCAGTTGCCTTTTTCACTGCTCTTGACCTTTCAACCTTAGGAAAATATGGCTCAAGTTTAATGGGAGGCACATGGTTTTATTTTACTATTTACCCACTCTTAATTATGTTTTTCTCTGCTTTTTTTATCTTCTGTAATATGTAGGGTCAGTGTAACCTTGGCTGTCAGCCTGTAATTCCCTTTGACTTTGAGAATTGTTTTCTGCTATAAATCAGGGGGCCACCTTGTCCAGGAGAATAAACATCTTGGCAAGGTTCTTAGGCAGCTGGTCTTCTGCCTGGCATGAACATTTGAAAATCTTTAAGCTCATTTTAAAATACAGGCCCTGATCAAGCCTTAATAAAAATGCAGGCTATGATTAGATGCCTCAGGTTGACTCCAACTAAGGCGCTATGCAAGTGCAATGACTTCTGCTACACTGAGGAATAAACTGACCAACTCCATTAATTCTCCAGGTGTCATCTTTGCTGCCTCTACATGTTGTGATACAAGTCTCCATAAGAACACTAGATAAGCCCTGCTGTCATGCACCAAACACTCACTGTTTGCAAAAGGGTCCAGTGTTTTCAAGCAGGAGATAAAGGTCACCCCCGTTTTTCTCCCCAATATCTGATATTCAGAGGTATTTTGCCTCTGAATGCTGGGTTAATTTAAACCAGGCTTCCTCAACCTCAGCCCTTCATATGTTTTGAGACTACAATTCCCATCATTCCTGACCACTGGTCCTGCTAGCTAGGGATCATGGGAGTTATAGGCCAAAAACATCTGAAGGGCTGAGGTTGAGGAAGCCTGATGTAAATCCACCGAAGTCACTGCATGAGAGAAAGGACTTCCACTCACATAGAGAAACTTCTGCTCCTTCTCCACCACAGTGTGTTTTTTTTTCTTCTTCTTCTGGGAGGTACTCAAAGTTACACAGTACTGGCACCTTTTTTTCTAGAAGAAAACCACTGGTTAAAAGTCTGGCACTTACTATAACAACTTTATGGTGAGCACCAGCACCATTTTTTTCTAGAAGAAAAAGCACTTTCCCTCCCCATAGCATCTCTCCTTCCAAAGATGCTCCAAAGGGAAACCCCTGGAGCAGATTTGTGAGGTGGCTGGGGGCACAACCCTCTCATGTATGACGGCAGGGCAGAAGATGTGACAGGGGGTAGAGAGATTACTATGGCAGCTCTTCAGTGGGCAAAAATGGGAGTTCTGTTAGTGACATGGACATCTCTGGCCAAACTTGTTAGGATCGTCCTACCCTCGTGTAGGACCCTGGCAAAGACACATGCCCGACTGGCGTGTTCTCTCCCTCCTGGTCGATCGTTCGGAAGCTTCATTAGCTTTCTTCAGCCCAAACATCACAGTGACTGATGCCAACAGACATCAGCACACTCACGGATCCACAGAGGTTTTGCAGTTTGTGTAACAGACCTCAGCAACTCAGCATATTGACTAATCTACGTTTATTTACATATAAAACACTCAGAGCATTCTGACTTAGCTCCTTCCTCTTTCTCATCAGACAGCAAAGAGAAATAACAAAGGACAATAGTCCCACTTCACGGAACACAGTAACACAAACATCCTGTCTCCGTCACTTCCCACACTGTGGAATGAAAACATACACCGTCTTGTGATAGACAACAATCCCATGACTGCAGACACAGGGAATGAATCCAACCCCCCCCCCCCCCGCCCCGCAAGCCTGGGCCAAGGAGATTGGATTGCTCTGCAAATGTTTTTTTTTTTTAATTGGTGGGGTTTTTTTTGTTTGTTTGTTTTTTGGCTTTTAAATTTTGTACTGTAAGCTGCCCTCAGGCTACATGCGAAGCAGGACTAACATTTTTTATAAATAAATATAACAATGCAAGACTGAGACTTTGCAAGTGCACTTCTTGTCTTTGCGCCTTATATGTATGTGCCTATGTATTCAAACTGCTCAGGGCATTGCACAACATTTGCAAACAAAGCAAGCCCATAAAAGGCATCAACCAACATCAGTAACATGAAAACAGGCTCAGCCAATAAAAAATGCTGTGCTACGAGGATTTCCATCCTGACTGGGTAGAGAAGAAGACCAGAAAAAAGGCATGGCTATTTTATCAAGAGTACTGCTGACTTTCTTTGCTGTTTTTAGACTATGGGCACATCCACATTATACATTTAATGCACATGGTTTCCCCTCAAAGAACTGAGGGAACTGTAGTTTCCTCATCACAAAACTTGCAGCACCCTTAAATTACAGTTCACATGAAATGAAAAGTATATTAAGATATAACTTTGGGAAAAAGCCGGAGGCTTTTCTGTTAGGCCTAGCAGGAAGTGATATAAAGAACAATGACAGTAAATTCTTTCAATATGCAACAACGGCCGCAAGGGTCCTATTGGCTCAAAACTGGAAACAACAGAACATACCGACGCTTGAGGAATGGAGAGCAAAACTACTAGAATACGCGGAGATGGACAGATTGACGGGGAAAATTAGATATTTAAAAGACCAAAGGTTCATTGAGGACTGGGGGAAATTTGTGGAATATCTGGAAAATATAAGTGAAGGTCAGATAACGCTAGTTGGGTTTAAAAAAGCTCTGTGAAAAGGTTGGAATATTGTCTAAAGAGAAAAAGAAGGAAAGAGAAAATAATGTCAATATAAGCTAGGATTTGTGTGAATTTGTTAAATTAGGGTATGGATGATTTCAGGGGAAGCTGAAGGAAGTCTTATAGAAAGAAATCTGTGATAACAAGGCGCAAACTGTTTTACTTTCTTGTTTGTTATGATTTAAAAAACAATAAAAATTATGCAGAAATAAATAAATAAATTACAGTTCACAGGATTCTTTGGGGAAAGTAATGTGTTTCAAAACTGCTCTGAATAAGCTTTAAATTCATATTGTGGGTGTGCCCTATGTCTTGATTACTGGGCTGAATAAATGTTTTAGATGACATGTTGCTGGTTTCTGGGATGTTTGTTTGTTATATGCTTTCGTTGTGATATTTTAACTATACTATTTTAATGTTAATTGTGCTATATTATAATGCAATGTGTTGTGACTCCTCTTGAGAGGGCAATCTAGAAAACATTTAGATAAGAGCATCACTTCAAGCTATGGATCAGGACTGGAATCTGAGCTACCATGAAGGAACTAACATGGAGGAATCAGCCACTTAACAAAACAGTTTGTTTCAGCCAACTGGACTCTGTAGCAAACAAATATTCAAAAGTGCAGTTTGTGAAGATCAAGGCAAAGCTGGGTGACTGCAACACAGGTCTTGTTTATTTTTAACCTGCTCTCTCTTCTTCTTCTTCTTCTTCTTCTTCTTCTTCTTCTTCTTCTTCTTCACGGACAGAAAAATGCTGACTCTTCTGGATTGACTCCAATGTCTTCATCTATGCATCAGTTGTGCAAACCATTTTGCATTGTTTAGTAGTGAGACGATTACCAGCTCCTCTCTTTTCTTTAAATTGGGAGCTCAGATAATCTCTGCTTCAAATGACTACACCATAAATACTGCCACGTTAGAATCAATGCATCATTTGCTTGCTTGTGTTCCTATAGAGCTTACAAGATGTGCTGGAAATTGTTCAAGTGGTAATTTTAGGCATCTGTCTCCAAAATGCGAAGGAAATAATGTCGATCTTGTGGTGACTGTAGAGCGGGGCGGGGGGAGTATATTAAAATTGCTGAACATGCAAGAAACCAGTGGCTGATATATTTTGCAGTATCTGCCTCCCATTATTCTTTGACCACTTTGCAATTGATTTCTTTAAACATTATTTTATTTTGCCATCATTACCTGCAACTGCAGTTTCTTGCCTCCTATCTGAGGTCATCCAGATTTTCATCCACTTGTGTTTATCCACAAGCTGGAATGTGCTGGTTTAGCAGTATCGTTTAATAGCACAGAACATCTAAATATTGTATGGCTTATAATTTTAAAGCACTTCTCAGTCTTCAATGTGCTTTAATCTTTTTTAATATCATGGTAACCTATGAGAAGGCTAAGTTGTGAAATAGTAACTTGGATTATGATAATCAAGGGAGATAAATAGGAGCATAATACGAGTCTGCTGGAATAGGCTAGTGACCCACCTACTCCCAACATCCTCTTCTTATCCCCTTCTCTGAAGGAACAGGTGCACAGTCTGGGAGTCATTTTGAACTCATAGCTGTCCATGGAGGCGCAGGTAATTCTGTGTACAGGGCAGCTGTCTACCAGCTCCATCTGGTAGGCAGGCTGAGACCCTACCTGCCCATGGACTGTCTCATTAGAGTGGTGCATGCTCTGGTTATCTCCCGCTCAGACTATTGCAACACACTCTATGTGGGGCAACCTTTGAAGGTGACATGGAAACTACAATTAATCCAGAAAGTGGCAGTTAGATTGGTGACTGGGAACAGCCACCAAGACTACATAACACCTGTCTTGAAAGGCCTACATTGGCTCCCAGTACGTTTCTGAGCCCAATTCAAAGTGTTGGTGCTGACCTTTAAAGCCCTAAACGGCCTCGGCCCAGTATACCTCAAGGAGCGTCTCCATCCCCATCGTTCAACCCAGACACTGAGGTCCAGCTTCGAGGGCCTTCTGGCAGTTCCCTCACTGTGAGAAGCGAAGTTACAGGGAATCAGGCAGAGGGCCTTCTCAGTAGTGGCATCGGCCCTGTGGAACGCCCTCCCATCAGATGTCAAAGAAATAAACAACTATCTGATGTTTAGAAGACATCTGAAGGCAGCCCTGTTTAGGGAAGTTCTTAATGACTGATGTTTTAATGTGTTTTTAATCTTTTGTTGGCCCAGAGTGGCTGTGGAAACCCAGCCAAATAGGCAGGATATAAATAAATTATTATTATTATTATTATTATTATTATTATTCATAGAATCATAGAGTTGGAAGAGACCACAAGGGCCATCGAGTCCAACCCCCTGCCAAGCAGGAAACACCATCAGAGCACTCCTGACATATGGTTGTCAAGCCTCTGCTTAAAGACCTCTAAAGAAGGAGACTCCACCACACTCCTTGGCAGCAAATTCCACTGTCGAACAGCTCTTACTGTCAGGAAGTTCTTCCTAATGTTTAGGTGGAATCTTCTTTCTTGTAGTTTGGAACCATTGCTCCGTGTCCGCTTCTCTGGAGCAGCAGAAAACAACCTTTCTCCCTCCTCTATGTGACATCCTTTTATATATTTGAACATGGCTATCATATCACCCCTTAACCTCCTCTTCTCCAGGCTAAACATGCCCAGCTCCCTTAGCCGTTCCTCATAAGGCATCGTTTCCAGGCCTTTGACCATTTTGGTTGCCCTCCTCTGGACACGTTCCAGTTTGTCAGTGTCCTTCTTGAACTGTGGTGCCCAGAACTGGACACAGTACTCCAGGTGAGGTCCGACCAGAGCTGAATACAGTGGCACTATTACTTCCCTTGATCTAGATGCTATACTCCTATTGATGCAGCCCAGAATTGCATTGGCTTTTTTAGCTGCCGAGTCACACTGTTGGCTCATGTCAAGTTTGTGGTCAACCAAGACTCCTAGATCCTGTTCACATGTACTGCTCTCAAGCCAGGTGTCACCCATCTTGTATTTGTGCCTCTCATTTTTTTTGCCCAAGTGCAATACTTTACATTTCTCCCTGTTAAAATTCATTTTGTTTGTTTTGGCACAGTTCTCTAATCTGTCAAGGTCGTTTTGAAGTGTGATCCTGTCCTCTGGGGTGTTAGCCACCCCTCCCAGTTTGGTGTCATCTGCAAATTTGATCAGGATGCCCTTGAGTCCATCATCCAAGTCGTTGATAAAGATGTTGAATAAGACCGGGCCCAAGACAGAACCCTGTGGCACCCCACTAGTCACTCTTCTCCAGGATGAAGAGGAACCATTGATGAGCACCCTTTGGTATCGGTCAGTCAGCCAGTTACAAATCCACTGAGTGGTAGCATAGTCAAGTCCGCATTTTACCAGCTTCTTTACAAGAAAAAACCTTAGGCACCTTGTCAAATGCCTTGCTGAAATCAAGGTAGGCTACATCCACTGCGTTCCCTTCATCTACCAGGCTTGTAATTCTGTCAAAAAACGAGATCGTTTTCCTACTCATATTGAAATACTGCCCCTCAATGAGGTCCAACATAGATTCACAAAATGTTTAGGGGTATGCGTACTCCTGTGTACCCCCAGAAAAAAAAGCAATGAATATAGATATGAGGTTCTGGCACCTGCCTGATTGTAGGGGACCAAATCTGTCCTCGCCAGGGCCAGTCCTAGCATTGGGTGAGGTAGCTGCCTCAGGCAGCAGATGCTAAGGCGGGTAGACAGGGAGTAGGGGCAAGTTATTAGAAGACAAAACTGTGTGTGCCACACAGACCACCTTGCACTCTTTAAATGTCCCTCAGTTCAGCAGAAGATGTTGTCCATTCACCACTTTTGTCAGCCAGTCTAGTCTGGTTCTATATGTGGAAGAGGGACATGATATCATCCTTTGTTTCTGGCACCACAATGTCTTGGGCCAGCCCTAGTCCTCACCCCTGATGCCTTCTGCTGAATGGCTTAGTCATTGAATATTGTTTGGAAGCCAATATCAGAGCTCTGTCACACTACCTTACCTCCTTCATAAGAAAAGGTGACAAAACAGGCAATAAAGAAGAACAAGCATGTCAGCTCCCTGTCTTAGGTTGATAATGCCTTGCTTCCCACAGAGTAAATGAGGTGTCAATGAGGGTGTTCAGTCAACCAAAAAAGCAGGAGGATGTTCAAACATTTTCTCCCCATATAGATCACTTTTTATGTGATCAATAAAATACTGTTTTCCAAAGTTTGAAAGAGACATATCTTCTCAGTATTCTCCAGCGTGGCTCCTCTGCCTAAACTGTGCTGTGATTTATTTCATAGGGCCGAGCTGGATTCCTGCTATCCTTTGAAATGAAGCCAGGGCTCGTTGTTGACTGAAGAAACTTGTAGTTTGGATATGTGTTTCCTTTGAATAAGGATGTTAGGGCCCTATCACAATGTTACCACAAATATTCATCGCTCATCAATTTGTCACCCTCCAAATTTACTTGTTTTGTTCAGTCCATCTGGCTGACTTCTCCCAACTCCATTATATGTAAATCATAGATTGGGAAAACCTTTCTGTAGCAGAATAATTGTTCCAGCTCCTGGGGTTTCAAAATTACCTCCTTCTGCCAAGTAGAGAGAAGAGGTGTTTTTTGGAGGAAAAATAGCATTTGGTACAAGGGAAACTCAACTGCATTCTGCGCTTGGAGAATTACTGCTAAGGAATGGCACTCTGAAGGAAACTGGGTTCAAGGACTGGTGGGCTGCAGAATGCCCCAGTTTCAATCCCAGCTTCTCCAAATAGGTCTAGGGAAGACTCCTCTCTGAAACAATGAAGAATTATTTGCAATCCATGTAGACAACACCAGACTATGTGGATACAAAGGCACTGCTAAGAGTGGTTAAGGAGTGCAGTTCCAAGTTGCCCCCCCACCCAGATGCCCCTGTGTAGCTCAGAGAATCCCCAAGTAATTCTTTCTCCCAAGCAGTGGCTGCCACTTTATTCTAAACATGAGCTGGCTCTAGATACTCCATGCTGATGTGTAATGTGCTGATGGTTTGTCCCCTGGCAAACCAGGGGAGAGGTGCCATTATGAGGCATCTAATCATAGCCTGCATTTTTATTAAGGCTTGATTAGGGCCTGTATCTTAAAATGAGCTTAAAGATTTTCAAATGTTCATGCCAGGCAGAAGAGCAGCTGCCTAAGAACCTTGGCAAAATGTTTTTCCTCCTAGACAAGGGGGCCCCCTGATTTATAGCAGAAAACAATTCTCAAAGTCGTAAAAAGGGAATTACAGGCTGACAGCCAAGGTTACACTGACCCTACATATTACAGAAGATAAAAAAAAGAGATAAACATAATTAAGAGTGGGTAAATAGTAAAATAAAACCATGTGCCTCCCATTAAACTTGAGCCATATTTTCCTAAGGTTGAAAGGTCAAGAGCAGTGAAAAAGGCAACTGGCTTGGCTGGAGAAGAGAGTATTTTGGGAAGTCTTTTTCTAAAGTTGTTTCTTTCTTAAACTGAGATCCTTTTAAGATTTCTTTTCCTTTTAAAAGGTTATTTATGTTATGTATTAAATATATTGGCTTAAATGTAATTATGCAAAGGAATTAGAAGCTAAGAAATGTTAAATCCTTATGCTATATTCTTATTTCATATAGTTGGAAGAGATCACAGGGGCCATCAGCCACCAGCCCAGCCCCCCCCCTGCCAAGCAGGAAACATCATTAGAGCATTTGTCAAGCTTTTGTTTAGAGACCTCCAAAGGAAGGAGATCTTTCAGTGATGATCCTTGACATCTGTTTAAGATAAAAATTTAAGATTAACCATTTGTTTTGGAGGGCAATAGGGCGAGGTGAGCTGGTAATTAAGGTTCCTTGTTGAGACACATGTAAGATATATTACTACTTATTTGTCATTTATAGATAGAAGAATATATAGCTTTTTGATTCCCATAAAAGGACAGAAGGAAATGGGTGTATCTTTTGTGATTGGTTCTAGCAAACAGCCAGTAGGAATTTCAACCAGGCTGATTGGACAGAGGCAGCCACAGGAGGAGCAAGGGGGCTGGATTAAGGAAATATAAGTGCTGGCCAGAATGGCAGGAGGCCAGGCCAGAGCTTGGTAACCATATACCACTGTGCCTCATATTTATTTGTCTGACAAATAAATTATTATTTTAATTTCTCTATTGCTGCGTTGAATATTTCATTCCAGCTAAGCGTTAACCACAAGCAGGGTGCTACAATTACACCTACTATTCATTATAAATGCTTGGATGAGGACCACTGGGATGGTGGAAGAAAGGGGCACATTAATCATTCATCACACAGAAGCCTTGGGAACATGTTGTTAAACACTTCCCACTTCCCCAAAGGGAAGCGAATTAGTTTTAGTTTCTTTTTGTTGAGAGAGCTATCAAGATTTATGACATCTTTCTAGCATTTGCTTTGTTTGCAAGTATATAGGCAGAGTCCACTTGTCCAAGGCAGTTGATATGCTAGCTTGTATCAGATCTAGTAGTGGGGCAGAAATTTGTTCAGTTTACGTTTTAATTCAAGTCTACCAGATTCATACATCCCAAACCAATATGGCAACTGAATAGAGTCAGGTAGATAATTGACAGCCAGCACAGTTCCTGCTGGAGAGAAGCAAATACAGTGGTACCTCTGGTTACATACGCTTCAGGTTACATACGCTTCAGGTTACAGACTCCACTAACCCAGAAATATTACCTCAGGTTAAGAACTTTGCTTCAGGATGAGAACAGAAATTGTGCTCCGGCAGCACGGCAGCAGCAGGAGGCCCCATTAGCTAACGTGGTGCTACAGGTTAAGAACAGTTTCAGGTTAAGAACAGAACTCCGGAACGAATTAAGTACTTAACCTGAGGTACCACTGTACATTGCCTTCTCTTAAGCGTCTGGAGGATGCATGTGTTACTTTAAACCACATGGGAGCACTGTTTGTTTAGTGATCTAGCCACCCCTGTTTGTAGCCTCCCTGTCTAAGTTAACACCACCCCTAAAAGCTGAGCTATTTTCTCTCTCTCCAAATTTGTTGAGACAAAATATCTGTTATTTTCTCTCTTTCATATTTACTGAGTCTGTAAATAGTTCCTGCCAAGATAAATATACTCCTGCTTGAATAAAGCCTCTGAACTCCAGAAACTGTAAGTGATCATTTCAATCTAACTCAGCCAAGCTGCAAGCTCTCCTAACAGTTTTTTTCAGCACTGGTGAAAAATGTACATAGCTGGGTCCTCTTGACATAATGATGTCACATTACTTCAGTGTCACCGCCGCGGCATTTCCGAGGCCTTGCGAGCTCTTGGAGATCAGGTCTGAGGCCTTCCAAGACCTTGGACACAACTTCTGGTATAAACTGGGAGCCAATTTCTGAGGCCTGACACAACCTCAGACATTGCCTCTGAGACTTCATGGGGTCTCAGAGGTCATGCCTGAGGCTTCATGAGATCTCCAACACAACGTTTGGTTTATACTGGAAGTCACGTTTGGAGGCCTGGTATGGGCCTATGTTTGCGCCCTATGGTTTTGCCTTATCAAAATTCAATTTAGTGACCCTTATCCAGCCTGTCACTGCGTTCAGGCACCAATTCAGAACACATAATTACATAAAGACGGACAATTCCAATAGGTAAACTTCATTTATTTGGAGTTCCCCAGCATAGATTGGAGGCTCTGGGGAAAACACACAGAGACACTATGCATTAGGCAATGATATCTGCAAAGAATTTGCCATTTTAAGTTCCATTGAGGAAATGGTGGTTTGCAAATAAATTTGTTATTGCTTAAAATATCATTTTCCCAGCATGTTTCCTTCCCTTTTTCTTCTTCTTCTTTTTCCTTTTTGAGAAAAGGATGCAGCAATGCTGCTGAAGATAAATATAGATGGAAATAATTTTATCTGAAATACATTTAATTACTGAGGTCTCTGTACTTGAGGCATCACACAATTGCTTAGGTTTAATTTGTTGATACCATCAAGAAAATACTATGTGTGCAGAGGGCACATTTTTTAAAGCAAGTTTATTACCAGCAATGAGTTATCAAGCCACTTACTTTATCTGATATAAAGTGAATCAGGT
Organism: Podarcis cretensis; assembly: GCF_951804945.1. Lineage (NCBI taxonomy): Eukaryota > Metazoa > Chordata > Lepidosauria > Squamata > Lacertidae > Podarcis > Podarcis cretensis. The sequence continues at coordinate 84,922,628 of NC_137174.1, read as the reverse complement.
CTAGTGCCATCAGTTAAAAGAGGGGAAAACACAAATTGGTTGTGACTCTCAACCCATCTCACTGGCCTGGAGGAAAATCCAAATTATTGATTTAAACAGAAGCAGAAGTAAGCGAAAGATATGTTTAGCTTAGGATAAACTCACATGAACTATGTGATGATTGTGGAAAAACGTTTGGATGGAATAAGGGTTGGGTAATGGAGATTCTCTTTTTTTAAAAAAAAAAAAAAATATTAATTTTCCCAAAATAACAAAAACAAAAAAAAAACAAAACAAAACAAATGGACTTCCCTCTAATCCCTTCCTTGGTTCTATTATTAATCAAAATACTGCATGTCCATTGTTAAGTTTATAATATATTGAAATCATCTATTATCCATTCATAATAAAATTACAAGTAATCTTAAAACCCTGCAAATGTACTAACCTGTGTACATTGCTGGGTAATGGAGATTCTCTGGCAGTTCACCAGAAAATATATTTAACAATAACAACAAAAACTTTTAAAGCAAGGTATGGAGCCATTTGTGCAATGTTGTATTCAGAATCATGAGAAATCGATGAAGGGAGCTAATTTGTCAACACTCCTACATGAATGGGTGAATGGGTGGATCAGATTATTCCCCCCACCTTTCAGCCGTTTGATCTACAGATGTGTAGCCAACGTTGTGCATTCCAATGTTGTTGGACTACAAGTGCCATCATCCCTGTCCACTGGCCATGCTTGGTGCACTGAAAGGAGTTGTAATTCACAACATCTTGAGGGCGTAACATTGGCTATTCGTGAATTAAAGCCTGAGCGCCATTGGATGGGATCAACAGTCCATTTAGTAAAGCAGCTCATTTCCAGTAGGGAAGAGCCATAGTTCAGTGGCAGAGCATGTACTCTGCATACAGAAGGTCACAAGTTCAATGCATAGCATCTCCAGGTATAGATCTCTACCTGAAACCCTGGAGAGAGACAGTGCTGAGCTAGATGGGTCAATGTTCTGAATCAGCGCAAGGCAGATTACTACGTTCCTAGGTTATATTTCCAGGAAGACTATAAGCAGGCCATGAAGGCAACAAATCTCTTCTAGAACCTGGTTTTCTGAAACAAACAAACAAACAACATGAGCTTTCATTTTTATGAAACTAATTTTCATTTTATATTTTTAAAGAAAAAACCTCAAAGTTGTTTACAACACATTAGAGCATCAGATAAAAGAATGCAGAATAAAACATTATTGAAGCATGTCAAATATAAAGTTCACATTCAAAGCAATATAATTAACAGGAAACTGAAATTTTCTCTTAAAGATTTCAAAATAAGGCATTACAAAGGAGGTCAACTACAGGATGCACACTGAATGCAGAAAAGTTAACCAAAAATTATTATATTAAACATTTCAAAAGAAAACTTTATTACAGGAAGTCAAATATGAAAGGAACATTTAAAACAGCATAATAACGAAAGGACAAGTCAGATCCCAACACGGCTACCTACCTGTAACTTTCTGTTACCCTTCAACTTAAAAATAAGGGCTGTCATTATAGCTCATGGAAAAAACTCCAATGTTTGGAAATGCAATCAGTCTATAAAGCTACCCTATGATTTCTTTCCCCCAGCTTTGCTATGATTTGAGGCCATTAAAAGGTAAAGGCAAAGGACCCCTGACAGTTAAGTCCAGTCGCGAACGACTCTGGGGTTGCAGCGCTCGTCTTGCTTTCCTGGCTGAGGGAGCCAATGTTTGTCTGCAGACAGTTTTTCTGGGTCATGTGGCTAGCATGACTAAGCCGCTTCTGGCGAAACCAGAGCAGGGCATGGAAACACCGTTTACCTTCTCGCCAGAGCGGTACCTAGTTATCTACTTGCTTTCAAACTGCTAGGTTGGCAGGAGCTGGGACTGAGCAATGGGAGCTCAACCTGTCACGGGGATTCAAACCGCCGACCTGCCGATTGGCAAGCCTTAGTCTCAGTGGTTTAGACCACAGTGCCACCCACGTATAATAAGGCCATTAGAGGGTATTAAAAATATATATAGAAAAAAAATGTAGGAAACACAGCAAGAAAATAATTGCATATTAACAGACAGATTTTGAATGTTTTGATGTCAAATATTCTATTTCCCATGACCATATGTTTAATATGGGGTTAATCAATGAACTCTCATAGCCAGAACAGAGTATTTTTTAACAACTGATGAGCTATTCATGCTGTGAAAATAGCTTTCAGACTTGTCCTTTTGGATTTTACAGTGAATTCTCCTCAGTTCAATCAGTTTAATGTGTGCAAGAAATTCAGTAGGAGCGATCAAATTCTGTGTTTTTCTTTGGGAACAAAAAACATAAAATTAAAAAAGGGCTTGCTCCTCTAAATTATTAACTGAAAATCCTTTCTAAAATTCAAAAAATGATAAAAATGTAGGTAGAACTGGGTAAAAAAAAAAAAAAAGAATGCAGGGGCCATCTAATTCAGATATGACTTAGAAAAGAGAGAGAGAGAGAGATTAAAAGGTAACTCCTGGACCACTAGGACTCAGCTAGATTGGTAAAGAATAAAGTGATTTACAGTGGTACCTCGGGTTACATACGCTTCAGGTTACAGACTCCGCTAACCCAGAAATAGTACCTCGGGTCAAGAACTTTGCTTCAGGATGAGAACAGAAATCATGCTCCGGCAGCACAGCGGCAGCAGGAGGCCCCATTAGCTAAAGTGGTGCTTCAGGTTAAGAACAGTTTCAGGTTAAGTACGGACTTCTGGAACGAATTAAGTACTTAACCCGAGGTACCACTGTATATGTATTGTATATGCAATAAAACATTGTGCCAAGAGATGGCAATGTGGAGTCCCGTTTTTCTCTACCTGTTTTCCCTGTAAAAAATTTAATGCTTTTAACCGAAATACTTCTTTGATGTGTCTAGATCCAGCCTTAGTAAAAGTGAAGAAAATTCTGGGTCAGAATTTTGTGTGGATTTATCTTCACATTATTTATTTATTAATTCATTCATTCATTCATTTATAAAATTATTTATATACTGCTGGCCCCTGGCCTCTTAAGTGAGATGGGCGCACAACCCCAGAGTCTGTCAAGACTGGCCCGTACGGGCAGGGGTACCTTTACCTTTACCTATTTAGTAAAAGTGAATAAAATTCTGGGTCAGAATTTTGTGTGGATTTATCTTCACATTATTTATTTATTAATTCATTCATTTATAAAAGTATTTATATACTGCCTATTTACATTAACATATCAAGCTGGTGCATTCTTCTTCTTCTTTTTCTTCTGGCATCAAACATTAACAACATTAACAACTTCCCTATTCAGATGCCTTCAGGTGTCTTCTAAAAGTTGTATAGTTATTTATCACCTTGACATCTGATGGGAGGCCATTCCACGGAGCGGGGGAACTGCCAGAAGGCCCTCGGAGCTGGATCTCACTGTTGGGGTGAATGACGGGGGTGGAGATGCTCCTTCAGGTACACAGGGTTGAGACTGTTTAGGGCTTTAAAGTTCAGCACCAACACTTTGAACTGGAGCCAATGTAAATCTTTTAGGACCAGTGTTATATAGTTCCAGTGTCTGCTCCCAGTCATTAGTCCAGCTGCAATATTTTGGATTAGTTGTCATTCCCAAGTTATCTCTAAAGGTCTCTTCTTCTTCGTCGTCTTCTTCTTCTTCTTCTTCTTCTTCTTCTTCTTCTTCTTCTTCTTCTATCACTCCCAGCCGAGTAAGATTGTCTTCCATAAACACGTTTTAACAATGAGTCCATAAGTGGCTCTGGAGGCCAATTCTGGATCGACACGTCCTTCCACAGTGGGGACATTGGTTTCCAGGCAGGAGTTGATCATGGTGAGCGTTTGCCAAGCGTGCCTTCCTCTTAGCACGTTTCTCCCTTTCGTCCTGAGTTCAAGCATCTTCAAAGTCCATGACACCTTTGGTAAAGGCTGTTCTCCAATTGGAGTGCTCGCAAGCCAGTGTTTCCCAATTGTTGGTGTTTATACTACATTTTTAAAGATTTGCCTTGAGACAGTCTTTGAACCTCTTTTGTTGGCCACCAGCATTACGCTTTCCATTTTTAAGTTCAGAATAGAGTAGTTGTTGCAGTAGTCCAAGCAGGAAATAGCCAGAGCATGTACCACTCTGGTGAGATAATATGTGCAAGTAGAATAAAACATAAACCACTGCAGAGAGACTAGAATGAACTTTTTTAAAAAGGACTTTAAATAAAGAAAAAGTGGAAAGAACTAAAAATTACCTGAACTATTAATCCCCATTTGAGACTTGATGATTTGAAGCATTGGACAGTGTTAACTGCATACCTTGCTCCAAAGCCAGCAGATTTTACTGTGACCATCTGTGGAATGCAAGCTCTGTTTGAATTTGCATGGCAGATTTACATGATAAAGAAATAAAACCAAAAGCAAAATAAGGAGAACCCTCAGGAACACATCCCCAGAGAAGTCCTGCACATCAACAGAAATTGTAAATGGATTTGATTTTTCCGAGCAACCCACACCATGTGGTAAATGTTAGCAAGAAGGCCTGATCACTTTATACAGAACCTGGAGGTTGATAATTAGTCTATTTTGGCAACGGAGAAAGCAGAACATTGGGGCAATCTAATCTGGAGGAGATGGAAATGTGAATAGCTCTTCCAGAACTGAACTAAAATAAGTTGGATTTTTTTTTAAAGGAAGAAAAATAATGAATGATTTAGTAAAGTTTTATCTAATGCCAAAAGAAACAATGAGGTAACCTGGAGCGTGTGGCAACCGAGAGCCAAACAGAAGCACATCCAGCTTGTTTTATCAGCTTGGCTGACAATTTAGTCATCATCAAGACCGGCTCAAAATGCATTATTGTGATGGCTCTGACTAATTTGTCCCAGAGGCAGCACTGGGAAGACAACAATAACTATGATAAACCTCTGTCGCTCTCTCAAGAAAATGAAGAATAAGCACCAAAGACAGGAAACAATTATCCCTGGAAATAGGGGTGGTGGCAGGGTGGGGTGGGGGGATGTGCCTAAAAAAAGAATCCTAAATGTGATCAAGCAGGCTAGCCAAGTCCCCAAAGCTTTTTAAAGTGATGTTAAGGCCTGCTGCTTACACACCCTGTGAAAGTCAAAGAAAACAAAAGAACATGGAAGGGAAATTGACACTTTGTTTTTGTGGGTGGCGCTGTGGGTTAAGCAACAGAGCCTAGGACTTGCCAATCAGAAGGTTGGCGGTTCGAATCCCCGCGATGGGGTGAGCTCCCGTTGCTTGGCCCCTGCTCCTGCCAACCTAGGAGTTCGAAAGCATGTCAAAGTGCAAGTAGATAAATAGGTACCGCTCCGGCGGGAAGGTAAACGGCGTTTCCGTGCGCTGCTCTGGTTTGCCAGAAGCGGCTTAGTCATGCTGGCCACATGACCTGGAAGCTGTACGCTGGCTCCCTCGGCCAATAAAGTGAGATGAGCACCGCAACCCCAGAGTCGGTCACGACTAGACCTAATGGTCAGGGGTCCCTTTACCTTTACCTTATTTATCACAGTTGATATCAGAGCCTGCCTTTCCTCCAGAGAGTTTGAGGGAGTGTGATTATATAGGTTTCTCCAGGCTGATCAGGCATAGAACTGATTTGCTTCAGGAAGGTGGAGTTCCTTCAGTCTGTGCTTTGGAGGCCCTATGAAATTTTGATTCACTGTGCAATGAATAGTCGCAGGGCAATTCATGCTTAGAAGGGCCACAATTAACCTCCTTCATAATCTTTAGCCCATGAGGGGAGAGAATTCTCCTCTTTGCTCTCCTTCTGTTTTTTAACCCCCTCAAGTATTTTTGGATTGTGAGGCTGAGAACAGAGGCCACCCTGGTACTGATTTTTGTAAGCTGCTCTCAGATCATGCCCTCCAACATTTCTCCAATGAAAACAAGGACATTCTACAGCCCCTCCAAGTGTCCCTATTTTTCAGGAACAGCCCCGGATTTACAGAAGCCATTTCAGTTTCTCATTTGATCCTGGAACATCCCACTTTTCTTTAGGATGTCTGTATTTTCATCAGAGAAATGTTGGAGAGTATGGAGTTATGTGACCCTCGAGTCAAGGAGATAAGTAACTATACAACCTTTAGAAGACATTTGATGGCAGCCATGTACTGTATAGGGTAGTTTTGTGCACAGTTAGAGTCACTCTTTTTATTTTACTTTTATTAAATTTATATAGAAGAAGAAGAGGAGGAGGAGGACGAGTTTGAGTTTGGACTTGATAGCCCACCTTTCACTCCCCTTAAGGAGTTTCAAAGCAGCTAACAATCTCTTTCCCTTCCTCCCCCACAACAAACACTCTGTGAGGTGAGTGGGGCTGAGAGACTTCAGAGAAGTGTGACTAGCCCAAGGTTACTCAGCAGCTGCATGTAGAGGAGCGGGGAAGCGAACACGGTTCACCGCTCTTAACCACTACGCCACACTGGCTTCATATACCACCATTCATCTAAAGATCTAAGGGCAGTTCTTTTGATCGCTCCCTAAGTCCTTGTAGACTTAGGGTAGAGAAAGTCTTACCTTTCTCTTTGTCCAGTTCAGGACATTTATTTTCTGTACATAATGCCAAGCGAGGAAGAGCCTATCAATAATTTTCTTATTTAAAAAAGCACTTGTAAAATCATAGTGAAGATTAAAATATGAAGCATAGAAAACTTGCCATGTTATAAAAGGCAATTTTTTCAAACCTTTGTATATGAAGTGGCCTCGGGCATTAGACGTTTGGCAATGATTTATGCCTGTTCACTGTTGCATTCTTCCCCCTGAATCAAATGGCATTGTTAATTTCATGATTAAAAAGAGAGAAAGTGCTCTCTTTTGATCAGTTTGGGTTACCGAAGAAAAGTTTTCCCAAGCATAATCATTGTATACATAATAGATCTTAAAATGAATGGTAGATGGCAAAGTGATGGGAACAACTGGAACTTCATCAGCTCATTATGCAGAAGCTAAAAGATACAGGAATATGAAAGAGAATATAAAACAGTGCAGCGTTTGTGGCCCATATTTTGCTCTTCCCAAAGCAACCTTCTTCATGTATGCCCATGTATCTACCATGACACAGTTCAACTGATGTCAACATGTGGTCAAAAACTAGCCTGTGTTGTGCAGTGAATAGGTTGTTGGAGATGTGAGGCTATTAAAACTGCACTTTCTGAAATAATATGAGAACCAAAATACAGCCATCCTTCAAAATGTGCACTGATCCAGAATTTGCTATGCAGTTATTTAGCCTACCATTGTTTACATTTCTGCATATTTTAGGGGGGAATTTGCATCAAAATCCATATGTTAGTGTAAATGATGTAGAAACATGTGTTTATTAAGATAAATTTGCATTAAAATGCTGGAAAATATCCACGAGAATTTTCTTTTTTAAAATTACAAATTGCTGCTGAAATGTGGAGAGCTGAATTTAAGACTGAGACAATTAGAATCTGAGAGACCCCAAATTGACAGCTCTTCCTATCCGTACTCTCCATGTACAAATAGCATTATTGTCGCACACTTCCCGCAACGGATTTTAAAATCTCCTATGCACCCAGAATTTTGCTGGAAACTGATTAAAATCTGAGTTGCAAAGAAGTTCCAAATCTATTTGTATTCTCCCTACAATAGAAATTGTTCTTGTGATGTTATTATTTTAATATAGCTTTAATTCTCTTTCACAACCTGTCCTATAATTGAGGAACTGACAAATGGTGGGGCAGAAACAAATAAATGAATGTGGACCTCTTCAGCATGGAACATATTTTGATCTTTATCAGTAACCAAAGTTTGACAATTTCCATCCCACTACCCTTCGTTAAACATACATGGCACACAAAACAACTTTAGCAAGACAGAAAGTTTGACAATTTCCATCCCACTACCCTTCGTTAAACATACATGGCACACAAAACAACTTTAGCAAGACAGTAACATTTGGAGAAAATGGCTTCACTCCTTTGTTTTAATGGCTCATGAGAAGCAAGTGTCAGAAACATTTAGCCAAGAGAAAATTGTTGACATATCACTTCCTCCTGATACCTTAGAGCAGGCATAGGCAAACTCTGGCCCTCCAGATGTTTGGGACTACAATTCCCACCATCCCTGACTACTGGTCCTGTTAGCTAGGGATGATGGGAATTGTAGTCCCAAACATTTGGAGGGCCAGAGTTTGCCTATGCCTGCCTTAGGGGAATCAATGCACCAGTCCAAACAGAGAGTAAATTGTTCAGATTGAGTGACCATGGGAGGTAGAATTTTTGGACAAAGGAAAATGGAGTCTTCCTTCAGTTACGCTATGCAAAAATATGGTATACTTGATGGTGTATACCATACTAAATCAGTTTAGGAAAGGCTTAACTTAAAAAACTTCCTTCAAGCCTTCGGGAATAATTGCAAAAAGTCCTGAAGAGCAGCCCACATGCCTGGTGATGTTTGCAGTGGTGATTGCTTCTGCACTCCTGCACCCATCCCTGGCTTAACTTATTCAGGCAGACTCCTGAACAAGTCTTCACATAGCAGTGATGTTGACCACTGTCTTGGCCATTCTTCACTCTTCTCGCATCACAGTGGGACTATTTGAAATTGCCTCTGCGCTATACTTCCTTCCCATTTTCGCCGTAGCATGGAGCACAGAGCATGGCTTCCTTACATCATTGGTGAGTGTTTCCTCGCCACTCTAGCACCATCTCCTTCTGATGCTGCTCCTTCTTCAATCTCTAACAGCAGCACAGCATGAAAAGTGTGTCTTGAACTCTGTTTAGTCATTGAAGTCAATACCAGCCCTTCCATTGATTCCTACATGGCAACATTTCACTCAATAAGGCTTGTTAATCTTTCCAAACTGAGTTGCTTCTACAGTTCTTCCTGCTTCTTTCCCTTTATTGATTTCCCTCTCCTATATTCATGTCTATTGTCCATTGTCCCAGTATAGGGGCTAGGAAATATACTACTCACCCCTACCTTTTGTGGGGGGAGGATGAGGAATGCCCCACTGTTTATTAGCTTGAATGTTGTGCGTTCTGTTGATCTGCTAATTTGCCCATGTGCTCCATGTGATGTTTTCTCAACCTACTCTGAACTCTTGGGTCATCTTATAAAAATGCCACCCATTATTCAGTGGGATAACAAGTGCTGGTACATTACTTTGTTGTAAGAAATAACATCACAGATAAGGTGCATAGATGTTAGATAGCAGAGAGTGAAAGGGCACTGGAAGACCCTTCCTGGTAGTGAGGCCTTTCTGGTTGTTAGCAGTGCTTCTTCTGAGAAAGCTTGTTGATGATTGGTCTGAGGGTTTGCGGGATTTAGATCTCACTTTTGAGCATTTCCAGGGAGAAGAAAGGAAAGACAGGTGTTGATTGAATCCCACCACCCCACTTCCTACACAACTGCTCATTGTGGTTTCAGCTTTGTGTAAAGCGTTTTGTGTAAAGGGGTTCCCCACATTGTCATTGAATCTCAAAGGGGAGTTGCCTTGTTCATGTTCAGTGCTGGATTTACGTATAAGCTAAATAAGCTATAGCTTAGAGCCCCACTCTCTTGGGGGCCCCAAAAAAAATTAAAGGAAAAAAAAACCTGGATGCACATTTCCAAAATATAAGATAAAAAATCAAATAAAATAAAACCTACATGCAGCAACAGTGTTTTGTGTTGTGTAGGCACCTATGATGTAAGTAATGGGCCCCACCTGCTAGTCTGCTCCCTAAAATATCACTGGTTTGCTCATTTCTGTGTATAAAGGTAAAGGTAAAGGTACCCCTGCCCGTACGGGCCAGTCTTGACAGACTCTGGGGTTGTGCGCCCATCTCACTTAAGAGGCCAGGGGCCAGCGCTGTCCGGAGACACTTCCGGGTCACGTGGCCAGCGTGACATCGCTGCTCTGGCGAGCCAGAGCCGCACACGGAAACGCCGTTTACCTTCCCGCTGGTAAGCGGTCCCTATTTATCTACTTGCACCTGGAGGTGCTTTCGAACTGCTAGGTTGGCAGGCGCTGGGACCGAGCAGCGGGAGCGCACCCCGCCGCAGGGATTCGAACCGCCGACCTTTCGATCGGCAAGTCCTAGGCGCTGAGGCTTTAACCCACAGCGCCACCTGCGTCCCTTCCATTTCTGTGTATAGGGTACCTATATTCTGCATGTGCAAATGGCTTTAGATACCTACTAGGTCCATAAATTACCATATAGCATATATTCAACATAAAAAAGCGACAATTTGATGTTGACAAAGGACAGCTGGACATATAAAGGGCCCCATTACCTTCAGTAGCTTAGGGCCTCATCAAACCTAAATCCAGCCCTGCTCCCATCAGCAATTGTGCCACAGCATTCTGCACTATCCTTAAAAAGTTTCACTTCTTCAAATTTGGCAATGACCGCTCCCCACATTAAATGGGGGCACCCTTTGCGTGGTGGCGCGCAGCCCCCTGGACCCTATGCAGCACCATTAGCACAGCCTTGGCTTCGCCTTCCTCAGGTGGGATACCTGGAGGTCTCCGCCTACCTCAGCCAGTTGCCCAATCCCACCCAGGGAAGCGGTGCCAAGGTGATCAGGTCAGGTAGTGGGAGGGACCACCCTGCCCACACAATAGGGGGAGGATCTTACCTGGGAATCGTCAGTTGGCTCCAGAGCTTCTCCCACCCTACCCACCCTCAGTTAAGACTTCTTTTGCAGGTTAACCTTTTCTCCACAGGTACGCGGGCACTGCTACGTCAAGGTCGTTGTTGAAGGGCCGGAAAGGAATTTTCCTCCATTGGCAGGTTTTGCCTTTCCCGTAGCAAAATGTCACAACTTTGGCAGTTTTGGGCCTTGGGCGGAATCCTTTAGTCTCTCTTCCCTAAATAGGGGTGTGCATGTAGCGGTGACCCACGCCCCCCTTCTCTTTGTGGTGGCGATCCCAGGGTTTCCTGTTGTTTTGAGGGGAGGCTTTGGCCATACGCCTAGAGGTTGTCATTACTCTTCCCTGCGACAACGGCGTAACGGGGGGCAGGGTCTCTGCTTGAACATATGTTCTCCAGAGCCAGCCCATCCCCACAACACACTCTGGATAAACCTGATGTTCCTCAGATCCCCAGCGGTGGACTGGGAGGGATAAATGCCCAATGCCTGAGCCAAGGTCTACCCACATTTGAAACATAATAAAGTTGTGGCCAATTTTAATCCCATAGCACATTGTCTTGAGTCGTTATTCCACACAGGGGCCGCCCAGGGTTTGGGGGACTCCGCCTGCCCACACAATACACTTCTCAAATGAAAAGAGGTGTACATAAATGCATGTATTGGGGAAAACGTGCATAAAAAGCATAATGTGAGGATAAATTGCTTTTAAACATGTGCATAGCGGGCAAAATGGCATAGAAAAATATGTATGTTAGGAGACACAAGTATGAAATTACTGATGAATTTTCATGAGTATACACACATGCACACGCACACGTATATCCCAAACCAATGTGGAAATACCATGAACTGAACATGATATTGGAGAAATGTGAAACTGAAATGCAGAGATTTGTCCATCTTTCGCTCTTGCTGCACCACAGAGACTGACCAATAACTCATATGTGGTTGTGTGCAAACAAACCTGCTCTCTTCAGCACAACCAATTAATCCTGCACAGGATTCAACAATTTTCTGTTCATTAAACTGGTGTCTGAAGTACCGAGCATAAATGAATTTAAGAGGATTGGATTAGTGCCACTGATTTTTGTTGATCTGTGCAAACTTCTCAGAAGCAGATTAATGATCCATCTATTTTAGTATCCCCTCACTTGTACAGCTGCTGTTCCTAGCAGATTCGTTCTCTGACCTGAAGGCTCCCCAGCACCTGTTCAATTTTCCTGTTTCTAGTTTTAAAATGATCTGTGCCACCAACCTTCCTTTGAGTCAGCCAGCTTTCTTGTTGCCAGAGGAGAGGGAACACCTTTTAGAAAAAGGAAACATTTTGAGTAAGTTGTCCAACCGTTGTTGGACAACCAAGAAGAGAATTCACCTGGTGATAAAGATTCCCCTCAATTTTTATTTTCATGGTAAAGGGTTTCATGAAAATATTCTCCCATGTTTTCAAGTTGCTATGGCTTAGGATTCCCTAGTTTGAATCTCTACTGCATGTGGCCCTGAGTCAGGTGTATGAATGTGTGTAGAAGGGACCAATGCCACAAGTCAACAAACAAAGTGAAGGCAGACACAACCTCACAATGACTTTTCCATAAGTACAGACTTTCGATGGGAATGGATGGATGGAAGATGGAGGCCACAGGCATAAGCCCAGCCCCCAATATCCCTTCCTCTATTGGGTGTAGCTGTCTATTGGGTCATGCATTGATCAGAAGGTCAAAAGTCAGTATCATCACACATTCATCTGAACTTGCCTAGAATCCACCATATATTTGGAATACCACCCATTCAGGAAGTGTTGGAAAGACCTATGGCTCAGTGGCTGAGCATCTGCTTTCCATGCAGAAGTTCCCAGGTTAAACCCCTGGCATCTCCAGCTAAGGTCGGGAGAGAACCCTCTGTGAAATCCTGGACAGCTACTGACAGTTGTCATTGTAGACCAAAGGTCCCCAAACTTATTTGGCCTACCGCCCCCTTTCCAGGAAAAATAATAATACTCAGCACCCTCCTGGCAATCTATCTTCTTTAAGGGAACAAACAGAAAGATGCAGTGAGAAATTCATGCTCTTTTATGTATCTATATTTCTACCTACGCCATACAAATAGGCAGGCAAGCTGATTCTACCTAAGGTAAAGGTAAAGGTACCCCTGCCCGTACGGGCCAGTCTTGACAGACTCTGGGGTTGTGCGCCCATCTCACTTAAGAGGCCAGGGGCCAGCGCTGTCCGGAGACACTTCCGGGTCACGTGGCCAGCGTGACATCGCTGCTCTGGCGAGCCAGAGCCGCACACGGAAACGCCGTTTACCTTCCCGTTGGTAAGCGGTCCCTATTTATCTACTTGCACCCGGAGGTGCTTTCGAACTGCTAGGTTGGCAGGCGCTGGGACCGAGCAGCGGGAGCGCACCCCGCCGCAGGGATTCGAACCGCCGACCTTTCGATCGGCAAGCCCTAGGCGCTGAGGCTTTAACCCACAGCGCCACCTGCGTCCTACTAAATAGGCAGGCAAGCTATGATCTACTTCCTAGGCCTAGGTGAAGCCAAACAGGGTTTACCCAAGCCTGGGAAGACCCCTCATCTCCATCATGACAGTCAGATCCAGGGGAGTTTTCGCTGTCCAGCAACAGCGCCTGATCTGGTAAGCATCATTACACAATAGATGAAACATATACAAATGGTTTTTCAAAATTCTCTTCTCTTCTTTTTTTATGCTTCCACCACCCCCTTTTTTATTATTCAGTGCCTTCCCATTGCACTCAAGGGGGCAGGGCTGCCCACTTCGGGAAACACTGATGTACACAATACCGAGTTAGATGGACCATGGGCTGGCTCTGTATCATATGTTCTGGGTCATCCAGTCAGATTACATATATTCAGATAAATGCACAAAAATCTTGTCTTCAAACCTTTCTTGATTTCTGAAAGTGCTGCACACTTGAAAGTTAGGGGTGGAACAAGTGGAAACAGAGATGCTGGAATATAGTGTAAAATATGTGGCCACCTATCTCCCAATGGCCTCGGCCCAGTATACCTGAAGGAGCGTTTCCACCCCCATCATTCAGCCCGGACGCTGAGGTCCAGCGCCGAGGGCCTTCTGGCAGTTCCCACACTGTGAGAAGCAAAGCTACAGGGAACCGGGCAGAGGGCCTTCTCGGTAGTGGCGCCCGCCCTGTGGAATGCCCTCCCATCAGATGTCAAAGAGATAAACAACTACCTGACATTTAGAAGACATCTGAAGGCCGCCATGTTTAGGGAAGTTTTTAATGTGTGACATTTTAATGTATTTTTAATCTTTGTTGGAAGCTGCCCAGAGTGGCTGGGGAAACCCAGCCAGATGGGCGGGGTACAAATAATATATTACTATTATTATTATTATTATTATTATTATTATTATTATTATTATTACACATGTTCTACATGGAGATGGGTGAAATGGCCCAGCCTTCTGCTGTTACCTTGGTGGATCAGAGGAGCATATGTGCATCTTGAAACATACATGTACTGAAGTAGGAAAACAGTTCCTCTTAACAATATATGGGTTGGTGTTCAGATAACATTTCCTAATCCTATCTGCCCTCCTCAGAAACAATGTCTTTGTCTTCATGCTCAGAAAATTATCCAGCCTAGGAGTTAATTTGCATGGCAGCTGGATGCCCACTCAGATTAGCTATTCCTCGAATGAAAGACTGAGGAACCCTTGTCCCTCCAAATATTGTTGGACTCCTGTTCCCATCAGCCCCATCCAACTTGGTGAATAGTTAGGATTGACAGGAGCTGTAGTCCAGCAACATTTGGAGGGTCAAAGGATCACCAGCTAATGAATGAGACAACCCTGGCAGAAATGCCGCTTAAGTAGTACTTCATAATGCTAAAGTGTTTCCTTCCATTATCTTAACACTCTTTTAGAGTTATATATTTAGGCTTGTAATCTGCTTGTATTCTTTGCATAAATTGATTGAATTCATTTTAATTTAAATCTTTTCAATCTCTTCAGCAGATTTATCTATTTACTAGAGTACTGAAATAAGATTTCTTTCTTTCCTTTCTTTCAGTCTGCTCACATCTCATTGCTATTTTTCACCTCTCCTCTCTACCCCAAAGCTGAAAACTAATTATTTATTTTGTTCCATGGATCCAGTGTATTATATATTCTGTCACTTCCCTCCACTTTTAACTGCTATGCGTATTTGCATAAAATATTTTCTGCCAAGTGAACCTTCAGATAATCCTTTCACTTCATCCCAGATTTGTCTTCTTTGGCTTATTTAAATATACTTATGCAAATTGTTTTCCTTTGGTTAAAGAACTGTAAAGATGAGTTAGGATAATGTGGGCAGAGTCATCAACAATAGCATTGGAAAATATATTTCCGCTGAAGAATTGTTAACCTGGTGTTACAATACAGAGAGCTGTAGGGTGAAACCATCCAAACTACATTAGGAAAGTAGAGACCTATTCAGGAATTCTCAGGGAGCAATCCTATAGCAAAGTCTGCTGCGCTGAGTGGATTAAGATTCAGCAGGTCTCTAGCTGAGCTGGGAGATTCCTGGCACAACTAGGCTATGCCTCCCTTATCCTCAGCTCAGCTCAGCTGGAAATGTCCTGGTGTATCTCCCCCATTCTGGCACAACTGGGACCCAGCTGGATGAGTACAACACATTAGATCTTAAATTGTTGTTGTTGTCTTGCCAATCAGAAGGTTGGCGGTTCAAATCCCTGCTACGGGGTGAGCTCCTATTGCTCGGTCCCAGCTCCTGCCAACCTAGCAGTTCGAAAGCATGTCAAAGTGCAAGTAGATAAATAGATACCACCCTGGCGGGTAGGTAAACGGCGTTTCCATGCACTGATCTGGTTTGCCAGAAGCGGCTTAGTCATGCTGGCCACATGACTCGGAAGCTGTCTGCAGACAAACGCTGGCTCCCTCAGCCAGTGAAGGGAGATGAGCGCCACAGCCCCAGAGTCGTTCATGACTGGACTTAACAGTCAGGGGTCCCTTTACCTTTATACCCACAGGTCTCAGCATAAAGGACTCCTGACAGTTAAGTCCAGCCGTGAACAACTTTGGGGTTGCGGCAAGCCCAAGGCTTAGTGGTTTAGACCACAGTCCCATAACTCCCGAAAAGGAATTTTCTGGGGGCACGACCAGAAAGGAGAACTTATGATGTATATTAAGCTGATTCAGTTCAGTCTTGTGACCTAGAGACCCAGTATAAATTCAACTGGCAAAAAGAGTGGTCTAACTCTATTTTAAAGGCGTGTTTCCCCTCTGCCAAGCTTAGGCCAGCTTAGACAGCAGACGGCCTGTTGCTGAATACACTTCAGCTCTGGTGCAACTTAATACTGGCTTGCTTTGCATCAGTTCCTTGCATACCGGATTGCTCCCTAAATCCCAGATGTGGTAAAGGGTTCTGTTACTCTTTCTGTTTTGTAGCTTTATTTTATAATAATGTTATTTTCATAACCCACCCTGGGACCATTTGATGAGCAGTGAGCTATACATACAAATGAGAAATAAAGAAGGACGGAGATGCCAGCTATCCACCCCAATGGGGACAATGTTTTTTGGGAAATAGCCTCTTCTCCCTTGGGGAGATTTCTCCCTTGGGAAGTCATGGGGGTTGTGGATAAAAACCGCATAGATCCACATGAAAAACAAAAACAAATCTCAACTACCCTACAAATTCTGTAACTTTAATATGACTTCTTTACACATTTAATTACTATAGAGGCTTCAGAGTGTGAACTCAAATATTCATGCCACGCAACACAACATAGAAATGCAAAGCTGAAGGGGTGTTTCTAGATCAAAAATACTATGGCAATTTCCATGCGAAACATTGTAAGCACATTTCAAGCACATGGATTACTTCAAAAATTCATGGAAACTGTAGTTTACACCTCTCTGACCTAGAATTCACAGCACCCTTAACAAACCAGTTCCCAGCCTTTTTTTTTTTATGAAGCCATATGCTTCCCTCATTTAATTTTTACTGATACTGATCAAAATATATACAAAAGTTTATACCCAATACAAAGTAACTTTTTTGTAATATACCAGGATAAAAGAAATCTTTTTGAAAAATCAAATCTAAAAAGACACATGAGCATAGAGAAGGGAGAAGAAAAAAAGAAACAGAAGAGAGAGAAATAAAAGGAAAAGGGGGGAAGGATGAAAAGACTTCTGATTCTCTGTCAGCTAAATATAGTAACTTGTTCAAAGTATTCACTCAAATTGAAATCCAACGATTCTACTTTCTATAAGCCACCCCCCCCAATTCAGATATGACAAGCTCATCTTCTCTTTCACTCAAAAAGTCCACAAGAAGTTCCCAATCCTTAATAAATGTCAATACTGGTTTTTCTCTAATTAAACACGTTAACTTTGCCATCTCAGCTAAGTCCCATAATTTTGTCAACCATTCCTCCATAGAAGGTCGGACTTTATCTTTCCGTATTTGTGCATATAATAATCTTGCCACTGTAATCATATATTGAAGAAGCCATGTGTTGCTGTTTTATGTGCTTACAATGTATAGTACAGGTGTGAAATGTAAGTGGCATCTTTCAGAGCAAGTCGGGCAGCCCCCCTGCCGAAACTTCATTAACTGTATGGTGGAACCAATATATAATATGCAGCATTCCTGATAAATATTATTATAGGTTTGGCTCCTTCAACAGAAACCCATTTCTGAATTATTAAAATGGATTTCTCAGACAGGTTTGAACCAGTACTAATCCTGCCCTCTTTACACTCCTGTTCCCTGTCCTTATTTCACAGTGTTAATAACAGCTAACATAACCTTCATTCTTTTAATGCATTGACCAATCTGTTAGAGGTGTGGAGGAATGGAGGATCCTGCTTCCTTCCATGGATTAAGATAGATAATCCCCCCAAGAACGTTTAGTCCTGCAATTCCATGGAACCTACAACAGCAGCTGCACGAGCCAACACAAAACGGAGTGATTAAACTGAGGCTGACCATAGCTGCTATTAGTGGTGATAAAATGCCAGAGGATGTAAGTTGCAGTTGACTATGAAAAATGGTTGCTATATAACATTTCATACTAAACCCTGACTCATTGACAAGTGTGTGCTGATGCTTTTAAACATTTATAGAGCAAGACTGTTCCTTGCCTGGCTTTCACAGAAAAGGGGATGCGGTATCTCTGATTTATACTGCTTTTATATGCACTATTGTCTATGGAGACAGTTATGAAGCTCTACTGTACAGTCTTAGGCTTTGGCTCTCATAAACTGAATAAAACATTGTTCTGCTGGCAGAAGAACAGATTGGCCATGAGACCCTAAAGTTACTGACCATATCATAAAAATCACACTTAAAAATGAGGCCCATTATTTTCCTCTTTTGTGTCCCTTCTTCAGTGGTCTCCTGCAACCAATTTGACAAGGTGAGCAAATTCCTAATAGCAGACCAAATTATCTGTAATCACATGTGTGGATGTTGTTTGACTCCAAATGCCATCATCCACAGCCATTAGCCATGTTGCCTGATGCCGATGGGAGTTGGAGTCCAACAAGCTCTGGAGGGAATCTCAGATGATTCTTCCTAAAATCTCGGTTGCCATGGCCTTTCTCCACCCCTCAAGACAGGCACAGACTGCACATCTTCCCATGATCCCAGGAAAGTCTTTGTGGAAAAATTCAGAGGGGCTGAAACGCCACAATTTTACATCATCATCATCATCATTTTTATTTGTATGCCACCTTTCCATAGTTGAAACTATGCTCAAGGCGGCTTGCAACATGACAAGATTTACATAATTACAAACATAGCAGAAGTCATAAACAATAAATAAAGCACATCAAAAAGTACACAACCAAATGGAAACAATTTCCACATAAATCATAAGATCTAAACTAAAGATACAAGAATAATATCAATAACAGCAACAAGCTCTCTCAACCTCCCCATAAACAATACTCCAGCCCAAGAATCTGTTCAACAGCCTCAGTTTTTGTAGCTGGAGTCAGTCATCACTCCACTCTCCCAGGCCAGATGGGAGAAGGCCAGCAAGGCAGGGTGCAGGTCTTCCAGGGCTCGCAGCCAAGATGGTCTCATTTAAAACAAGATAAAAATTAAAAGCAATTTCAAAGAGGAGCCCTCTCTGCTGAGCAGCAGCCACAGTCCACGTGAAGCCTGTCAGACTGCAAAGGAGTAATGAAAAGCATGCATGTTTCAGGCTGTAATGAAATATAGCAGAAATGCAAAAGTTGGTAAATGTCATATTTTATTTTTTAAAAAAGTTTGAAGGTTAACTAAAAGAAAAAACTTGATAAATTTTAAGACTAATGCAATATCCATCAACTAGCTAGCTCGTTTTATTTATCTGTCTATCCCTGCATCTTGTTGGACTTCTTCCAAGCTGGTATACTCCAGATTTTTCAAACCACTACTCCCATCACCCCGGCGACTGACCATGATAGTTGGGATTGATGGGACTTGTAGTGACTGGATTTTAATGGTACTATTAAGTGGGCCAGTAAATAGCACTGCAATGTGCTATAAAGCCTGGTTGTGATCTAGCTGGAGGTTTTGTGTATGTGTTAAACTTACTTGCCACTATCTAACTAGGTGCTGCATGTAGGAATAGACTAGTATTGCTTCTCCTTAACTCAAAGTAGAATCATGAACATTTGCACATAACAAAGTATGCATTTTATCAAAGTAATTGTTGAACTGAAATACAATTAAGAAGTATATTAACAGTGGAAAAATTATCAAGCTCTAACTGTATGTAGGTTTTATTTTTATATTTTTATATTATATTTTGGAAATGTACATCCCCTTTACATGTATTTCCCCTTTACATTTTTTGGGGACCCCCAAGAGAGTGGGGCCCTAAGCTATAGCTTGTTTAGCTTATACATAAATCCAGCACTGGACAGGAGTGAGATGTTGTCAGCATATGACAAGAAGCCTGCACTGGTTGCCAATCTGCTACTGGGTCAAGTTCAAGATTAAAGCCCTTAAAAATTTAGGACTAGTTTATCTATGAGATCACCTTCCCCTATATATGCCCAATCAACCACTTCAATATGCAGAACCAGCACTGTTACAGGTACGACATAATACTCATTCCAGATTGGTAAGAAATTGACTTTTCAATGTGGCAGCATCCACATTTTGGAACTTCTGACTATTGATATCAGGCAGGCTTCTTTTGGCACAAACTTTTTTTTCTTTACGCAAGCCTTTTATAGAAATATAGAATGTTTGACTTTTTTGTGTTTTTTTTATTGCTGATTCTAATTATTTTTCCAATGTTTTAAATAGTTGTTTTTAACTCTTCTGAGTTATAGTTTCATTGTATTATACTTAAAAAATAGTAATCCTGCTTTTTGGAAATCTAGTGGTATATAAATTTTAAATACATAAATAGGCTGTAAGTCCACGGTCTACCATGCTGAGATGCACCAATGGCCTGTCTAAAACAGTATAAGTTATAAACTATTAGAATTATGTATTTGCTTAAAACAAATTTGAAGGCATTCAACCCCAAATAATATTTTGAAAGGAACTGTATGGTTTGATTAGTTGCACTTGAAGGTGTTATGAACACAGAATGGAGACTCCTTGCATTTTACATTTATGATGCAGACCTCCATAAACCCTCCAAGTGTTGGCCTTCAGAAGACAGCTCAATCTACTTCAAATTATATTTAACCATAGACACTGGATCAAACATATCATTGACACAACTTTATTGACATTAATGGAACTAAATCTGCAATTAAAATCAGACCAGCATGTTTAATTTCAAACCAGAGCATTAAACTTGTAGGGAATGTTGAAGTTCTTAATTAGCAAGCTGACATATGGAAGTAAATTACATACTCTAACAATTAATGCCTAAATATTGACACACGGCAAAAAATGATATCTAACCCTTGAACGTAACTTATTTAATGCACTATTAAATGTTGAAACACTTCGAATACATGAGTGCAATTATGCAATTTGGTTTTGAATTAATTATTGGTTAAGCCAATACCTTGAACTTTTAAATTCACATCCTTGATTTCCATGGCATATTAATTACTCTAGATGCAATTCAAGGGAGAACATAGGAAATCTATTTGCTCTTAATCTGTAGTTCAGATGTTGAATTAATTTTAACTCCAAAATAGACATAAGTTACATTTAATTATTCACCCAAATGTTGATATGAGATTGTATTTGTCACATATTTCTGAGTGGCCAAAATACAAATAAATATCCACTGGTTGCATGTTTATCATTTAATATATGTGATATCTAATGGTAAATCAGAATTGGAGAGAGCAGTGCTATGCTGGAATAATGAAAACCAATGTAAACTAAGCCAGCGTAAAGTTACAGCTTATCCAAATCCCATTCAGAGGGAAAACAAGCCTTTAGAATAGTGTTCTACGTGAGATGGCCAAGCTGAATGGGTTTAGGATCTGCTCATCCCTGTGAATCTTGCCATAGGGTTACTCCCTAGGTAGGGCTGGAGGAGGAATTTGGTTGTGCTCACATTTTAATACAAACCTATCTAATTGCAGACCCATTCACAGTGCCTCCCCTCCCAAAGAGCAAAACCAAGACAATAACAGGAGTAAACAAACCAGACAGGACAATGTTCTGTGATTTAAAAATTGGCCACAACTTGAATTGATTACATATGTAGGTAGGCTTTGGCTTATACATTGGGGGTATACCCTTATTTTTTTTTACTGTGAGGAGGGCAAAACCTCCAGATAGGCCCATTTTGAATGAAGGTAAATTCCTTTCCAGCTCAGAATACAGCAACCATTGTTAAACCATAGCAAGAAACAGGGTGAACAAGGAAGCAAAGCAAAATTACTATACAAGTAAAACCACAGAATATATTCGGAGGAATCAGCACTGAATTGCCCCTGAATTTTCACAAGGACTATTAGGTGGAAATGCAGAGAACTAAAGTTGAGAGTGGAAAAAACGAGAAACGGAGAGAAATCAAAACTGAGATTCACCAGTACCTTCTCTGCAGTCAGAAGCCGGACCCCTGAATCTGTTAGGATAAGGCCACCTCCCTATCTAGTTTTGGCTAGAGGCAGAAGGAGTAAGTAGCTAAAGGGAAGAAGACCTGTTGTGCATAGTTCTTTAATAAAACTATTTCCTATTCAACTCCTCTGACCCGCTTGTCATTAAACAGAGAATATTACAGAAGCTCCTGCTCTGAGCAATTCCTAATCCCTCTCTTCAAGCTCAGCTCCAAAACCAGAATTTGGCAGGGTGGAAGGAGCTACAGAGAGAGGTATCTGGAGGAAAGAACTGGCAAGTGTGAAGAAAATTAGGCACCTGTCACCCACTCACACATGCACCCCACTTTCCCTGCCCCTGTTCTCCTTCAACTGCATGGCTGGAAGACTCAGAGTTTTGCTGCTATCATGTCTACTTCCTTCCACAATATGGAAATCCCCACTCCCCTTACCTCCAGCTCAGCCTGGAAGCTATCAGGATCAGGGCTTTGGGTTGCCTCGTTTCTCTGCTACAAAAGTTTCAGCTTGGAAAAGCAGGCATTTTATTCACAGGCTTAAAGAAAGAAAGAAAAAGCATTTAGAAGTTGCACACACATACACACCTGCCACGTTAGTTAATGGTGAGGAAGAAGGATGGAAGAAATGGTCACAGAGTTGCGAAAGAGGGAAAACAAACAGGAACTGGGAGTGATTATATTTAATGAGCTGAAACGGATTGCGTTTGGGTAATAAATTATCAATTTCCAGAATTGACTAAAAGTGGTTCCTTGGCTAATGGGGAGATCCACATGCCTGCCAAGCCTCCCAGTTCTGTTTGCAATCTCTTATCTCTGTCTGTCTGTCTGCCAGTCTCGCATATCCATCATGCAACCAAGCGGCTCTTTCATATTGTTTCTTTGACCCAGCACTTTCTTCTTTTCTGGGCCAATGGACCAGGACCCTCCATTAATCTTTTCTCTTGCTCCGGCAACTGATAAAAGCTGTCACTGTGCTTGAAAAGACACAGCATTATAGCAGTTCTCTGGCAGTGTTAGGAAACCATCTCCTGGAAACTCTTACATTGCTCCGATCTCAGATACCAGAAGTCTTCTACGATTCCCTCCTTCTGTCCCTTTGGACTTACGCTATATATAACATTTAAATCCCACCTTTTCCCCAAGGAGCTGAAGGTGGGGTACACACTTCTCCCTCGCTCCATTTTATGCTCACAATGCACCAGTGAGGTAGGTTAGGCTGAGAGATAATATTTTGCCCAATGTGGGGCTTGAACCTGAGATTAAGAGCCTCATGCTCAACCAACTGAGCCATCTCTTTCTCTGATTGTTGATCTTTTTGCAGCTGTAATAGTGTCATCCAGACACAAAAAAGCTCAGGGATACCTCAGTGCTTGCAGATATATATATCTGGGTTGCCATAATTCAAACAGTGAAAATCCTGACAGAAAACTTGTTAAGTGCTATATTCATGACAAAAATGCCTAAGGTGGACTCCCTCCTCCAAGGATGGGGCAGGAAATTCTACTTACTATTGGAGAGGGCAAAGAAAGACAGGCAGTTTGGGGGCGGGGAGGACAAGGGGAAATGGAATGGAGTGTCCTGGAGAGGGGCGTAGCTAGCCGTCTAAAATCCTGAACAGCAGTATTCGACACTGCAACATTTTGTTGTAGGTCCCTCTTGGTTTATAGTAATGACAAACAACATCTCCATGATTGTTCCTATTGCAAGATGTTGTGATAGTTCCTCTGGGAAGATGTCTGCTTAGTTTGTTTTCCAGCCTTTGGAGATTTATTGGATTTGAGATTCCGATTCTCATGGAATCATAGGCTTGGAAGGGACCCCAGGTCTCATCGAGTCAGCAGTGCAGGAATCACAGCCCATGCACGCGTTTATATGTGCATTTTTCACCTTCCTTTGGGCCAAGAATTTTGTTGGTCATTGACACAAAAAATACAGGACACATACACAGCACATTAATTTTAAGTAAGTTTTCAGATTCTATGGGTGGGGTTAAATAACGTAAGAGGAGGAGTCTGTTGATGTATGGGCAGGTGGGCTTAATGAATACTTGGCAGAAAAAGCTGGTTTATACCTGAAGGTTATGTCTGTGTGTACATGTTCAACTATCCTTAGAGAGCTTTATTCCTCTGAGTTTGCCCCTTGTATATAGTATCTACCTTTAAACAGATGTTGTGCATGTTGCTTCCTGCTCTGACAGAATACCTGAAATAAACTTCCATAGTTTTGCTCATTCTTTCAATCAACACCTAAGTCAAGCCCATGTTTATCAATAGAGAACCCTTATCTTGTAGATCAGAGAGATGGAGTCTGGGCATTTGGCAATATTTTAGCATCAAAATAGTTTCATTATTATCATTATTACCTTCTAGTCTTCCTAGTGATTCCTGTCACATCTGTCTGTCTGACAGGTAAGGTAAAAGGCCATAGAAAAGACTATTTCACTGAGAGGTAAGAATAGGTCATGCCACTGCTGTTATGAACCATAGTGAGGGCTTGCCGAGGCATCATGGCAGCACAACTTTCAGCGGGAATTCTCACTCTGCATGCCGTGCAAAACTTACTAGTTAGTCTGGATCTAATTGAATGAATACATCATAAAGAACCATCTGATGAAACTAAAGCAAATTCATTATGGTCACAGATAGGTAGCCGTGTTGGTCTGCCATAGTCAAAACAAAAAAAATTCCTTCCAGTAGCACCTTAAAGACCAACTAAGTTAGTTCTTGGTATGAGCTTTCGTGTGCATGCACACTTCTTCAGATACCTGAAGAAGTGTGCATGCACATGAAAGCTCATACCAAGAACTAACTTAGTTGGTCTTTAAGGTGCTACTGGAAGGAATTTTTTTTGTTTTCATTATGGTCAGTGAGACCACAAAGAAACACAAAAGTGTTGATGACTAGTTGTTGTTTTTTTTAAAAAAAAATGAGTGCTGCATTACTCAAACAAATTCTCCTATTTTTAATTCACTTGCCAAAATAGATGAGCAACCTAGAAGTTGGAAAAGTACTGAAGTTATCAAATAATAGTTAATATTGTTGTGTTTAATATTAACCAAGAGTGAAGATTTCAAATACAGTGGTACCTCGGGTTACATACGCTTCAGGTTACACACTCCACTAAGCCAGAAATAGTGCTTCAGGATAAGAACAGAAATCGGGTTCCGGCTGTGCAGCGGCAGCAGGAGGCCCCACTAGCTAAAGTGGTGCTTCAGGTTAATAACAGTTTCAGGTTAAGAACGAACCTCCAGAACGAATTAAGTACTTAACCCAAGGTACCACTGTATTTTGAAAGTGTCCCATGAAGTATTAGTATCAAGACCCAGGAGTGAGCAGTACAATGAGTCCAAAGCTACATTGATACCAGCTGAGGAGCAGGACCAGATTTCTGGCTCTGAACCTGGTGCTGTTTACCCAGAGCCCAATAATCCTGAGATATGTCAGTGCCTGTAGAACCTGAGTCAGGATCCTCACAGGCACTTTGCTCTGGATCCAGGGAGTTGAGTTCTTCCCACATTACTTTGCCAGCCCAATAGCATATCATGGAGTGAAGAAGTGCCTTCTTTAGGCCAGAGGGTTGGTGCTTTGAGATTTTGCGGTTCTCCAGCAGTGGAGCAAAGGAGAGGTGGAATGGAGACATGGAAGGCCTCAGGGGCTCAGGAGCAGAGGCACAGGGAAGAGAGGAGATGGAGAGCGAAGGGGAAGAATCCGAGGGGAGCGTAGGAGAAGAGGACAGTGGACCGAGGGATTCCATGAGCCTCTCCAGCGAATCGGAAGATTCACAGAAGGGGGTGCCGGTGGCCAGGGCAAGGGGGGTCCCAAGGGGGACACCCCAGAAGCAAGGGGCCAGCGGGGACTCCCAGAGCAGCAGTTGGAAATCAGGACCAGCTTCCCCACCAGAGCATAGTGGGGGGGGAAGAGTCACGGGTATCGGGAGTAGCGTCTCCCCCAGCAGGGAGAGGAGAGGAGTCAGGGCTGACCACGCCTCCATCGGAGAGTCAGACAACGGAGGGGAGGTCAGATCTGGCCAGTATCCCGGAAGAGGGAAGCAGTGACAGAAGTAGTGTAACAGTCAGGAGGAAGGTCACTGGGTTGGCGCGAGAGGCAAGTTCAAATGTACAGGAGCGTGGGACAGCAGAGAATGAGGATTGGGAACCGGGTCCTAAAGCCCGCCGGAGGCAGGGGGAGGAGCTAAGCGACTCAGCGTCAGAGGAGTCCAGAAAGGGGAATGCCCCAGCGGGCAGGAGGACCCAGAGGAGAAGAGAGCAGCGGAAAAGGTGGAGCAGGGCTAGGATCTTAAACTGGTGTCAGAGGGGAGGAGATTCAGACGGGACTTCGCCGATCTAGGGTTTAAGATGTAGGGCTGCGCGCTGCGGCTTTGAAATGGAAATTGAACTTCAATAAAGACTTTTGTACATTACGACAGCCTAGCGTTGGTCCTCTGTGAGCTGGGACCTAGAGGCAGCTCTGACAGTTCACCTCGGCTTTCCCCAGTGCTCCAGAGCAACCAACTAACTCCACTGTCTTATCCTATGGCCTCCTCGTGAGAACAAGAACGGGATAGTTAAAAAACTAAACTTTTGAGCACGTTCAAATGTTCACTTTGCTAGAATAAATGGGTTTGCCTTGCCTATTTTTCTTATAAACCTTCATATGCCTCCCTCTGTGTCCTGGGAGCTTTGTGAAAGTAAAAGAGCACACCCACACAAACCCAGAGAATGATGCATGCAATAGAGTTGACACTAGATTAAAAGGAGAGAGAGCTCTTTTTCCTGCTTTCCGACTGCATGATAAGTAGACCTTCTGATACTTTGTAACATTAACTGCCTTGTTGAGGGATTCAAGCGGCAGAAAACTAACTTCTGTTAGGAGACTTATCTTGGGGTGTGTGCTTTAGACAATAGTTCCCTCTTAACATTTCTCTTTCTTAGTGGAGCTATCCTCCGGTTTTGATATTTTGGGCCAGTGTCTCAGATTGTGTGATTTTTCACTTCTTCCTCCAGTTCTGTTTAGTGTCATTGGTTGCTGCTCTCTCCTTCCTGGGCTTATAATGAGGGATCTAAGGACGCGGGTGGTGCTGTAGTCTAAACCACTGAACCTCTTGGGCTCGCCGATCAGAAGGTCAGCAGTTTGAATCACCACGATGGGGTGAACTCCCATTGCTCGGTCCCAGCTCCTGCCAACCTAGCAGTTCGAAAGCGCGCCAAAAAAAGAGCAAGTAGATGAATAGGTACTGCTCTGGCGGGAAGGTAAATGGCATTTCTGTGCACTGCTCTGCTTTTGGTGTTCCGTTGCACCAGAAGAGGCTTAGTTATGCTGGCCACATGACCTGGAAAAACTGTCTGTGGACAAACACCGGCTCCCTCGGCCTGTAAAGCGAGTTGAGCGCCACAACCCCACCAGAGTCGTCTGCGATTGGACTTAACTGTCAGGGGTCCTTTACCTTTTTAATGAGGGATCTGGCTCTGAATGGTGGGGGGAACATCACAATGCTACATAGCCTATCAGAAGCAGCAGCCTTCGGACATCGC
Organism: Podarcis cretensis; assembly: GCF_951804945.1. NCBI lineage: Eukaryota > Metazoa > Chordata > Lepidosauria > Squamata > Lacertidae > Podarcis > Podarcis cretensis. Next base: position 84,895,472 of record NC_137174.1, on the reverse strand, counting down.
CAAAGGTAAGGGAGGGTAAGTGATAATGAGAGCAACGTAAATGTACCCATTTTTTTACAAAGCACTGAGCAATTGCCACAAAGGGGAGACTTGTTTGTTTCCTTTAAAATGTCTACCAAAATGTCTGGTACAGAGAAGCAGTATAGTGGACCTGATTTGTCAGCAGTAGTGTCCTTATCACATGCTAAGATGGGGTGGGGTGGGACAGAGAGGTGGCGACATTGGTGCAATGAGAGTGCACCAGTGGAACAAATCTGTTGCTCCCACCAGTCACCCAGACTGCCCTATGGTGGGGTGGAGCAGCAGCCAATTGGAGCCACACATTTGCACCAACACCAAACCAATGCACTCACTGCCATGCCACCCCAATCCCTGTCTAGGTAACCATGCCCTGCTATTGAATATTTATATCTTGCATTTCCCAGCAACACTCATCCAAAACAGCTTACAATAAGTGCCAAAATATGTACCATAATAGTTAGACATCCAAGTATAGTTCAGTGCTTTGTTTATGTGGCCAGTTCCTCTCTAGCATATAAGGAAGAAGAGAGACACTCAGCCCATATCATGTTTTGTACAGATGTGCATGAGCTTATTAGAGAAAGACACTATACTGGTTCAAGCAAGGACACATTTTATGACAGCGATCTGTCATTTCATCTTTCCAGTGCATCGTATCATTATGTTGCATCATTCTGTTCAGAACATTATTCTACAAGTTACTCCTGAGTGATATATTGAAATGACAAAGTGCTAATCCCTACTAAATTTTTAAAGCACACACAGCTGTTTTGAAAAAGTCCAAGCAACTGCCTGCTCTTTTTGTGCCTTTACTTGCTCAAGTGAAGTTGCAGTCACAACTTCCAGAGCTCTCATGCATTGTAAAAGGACCATCATTCAATTAATTAAAGTTCCAGCAGAAGGAACTGGAAATTAAAGTAATTGTTCATGTGGCAACCACCAGCCATTTATATGGTCTGGTGATCATAAATACCAACGAAGATATTTCCCTTCCCATTTTCTTTTTATGAAAATGCAAAAATCAAAGTTGTGGGGTGGGTGGAATGCTACAGTCTTGGATATTGTTGATTTTTTAATTTTACTTGCTTACATTAAAGCAGAATGTCCTAAATATCTCTACTTGGAAGTAAGACCCACAATGTTCGTTGAGTCAGGACAGGACATGGGGAATGTGTGGCCCTCTAGATGTTGTTGGACTCCAGTTCACATCGACCCCATCCAGCATCTCCAGTGGTCAAAACGGATGAGAGTTGGAGTCAAAGAGGTTCCCCATCCCTTAGTTGGAATAATATAGGTCTGCAAATGTAAATGAAACATAATACTGGCAGCTCCTGAGAAAGTTGGGCAATTGTCTGCATTCTTTTCTAGTAAGTAAACCAGGATGTACAATGCGTCATTCCTGAGATACCTGGGACTTAGCAGTGTCTGGTTGAGCTTTGGAACGGGTTTCAAAGATGAAAGAGCCCTGCTTAAAGGTAAAGGTAAAAGGTAAAAGGTAAAGGACCCCTGGATGGTTAAGTCCAGTCAAAGGCGACTATGGGGTTGTGGCACGCATCTCGCTTTCAGGCTGAGGGAGCTGGTATTTATCCACAGACAGCTTTCCGGGTCATGTGGCCAGCATGACTAAACCACTTCTGGTGCAATGGAACACTGTGACGAGTGCCAGAACACATGGAAATGCCATATTCCTTCCCACCACAGCGGTACCTGCTTGCACTGGCGTGCTTTTGAGCTGCTAGGTTGGCAGGAGCTGGGACAGAGCAACAGGAGCTCACCTTGGCAAGCCTAACAGGCTCAGTACTTTAGATCACAGCACCACCTGCGTCCCCTGCTTGAGTTAGGAGTCAGTAACCTCATAAGGAGCAACTGGATTGCTGCTGGTGGTGCTCCATGTTGCTTTGAGACTAGGGGATGATGTCCTTTCCTCTTTGAGGGCTTCTCACTTGCCCACACTGAGTCAAGTGTGATATGGGAATGATACTGAGTAACAATCAGCAGTTGCAACAGATTGGTGCTCAATATTTATGGGTGGAAGATAGGACTGGATGGTAAGAGAAAGAGTGCTCTAAATTATGTGTTTTGTTCATCCTTCCCACTTGCTTCAGTTGCTCCACCAGCTGTTCATGTAGGGAAGAAGAAGAAGAAGAAGAAGGGTTTGGATTCGATATCCCGCTTTATCACTACCCGAAGGTGTCTCAAAGTGGCTAACATTCTCCTTTCCCTTCCTCCCCCACAACAAACTCTCTGTGAGGTGAGTGGGGCTGAGAGATTTCAGAGAAGTGTGACTAGCCAAAGGTCACCCAGCAGCTGCATGTGGAGGAGCGGAGACGCAAACCCGGTTCACCAGATTACGAATCTACCGCTCTTAACACTACACCAGACATCCAATTGTAGGGGAACAGATGCAACTCCAAATATGCACTAAAGCTGCATCCCTGTATTGCAATGCTCATGTGGCTCCTCCACTGAACAGTCGAGAAAGGTTTTTGAATTTTTGTGGAAGTGCGCAGGACCACTAGCTGCAGATGTGCCTCCAAAAATAAGCATCTAGATTTTGCATCCCAGGCTGCATTGCAGTGCCTGTGTGCGTCCTGCTGCACTGCTAGATGGGGCTGTTGATGCGGATGGGAACGTGTAAGTGTCAGTAGCTGTTATCGGTGAGTAACTGCATATATTTCAAGGCAGGCAGTACAACGCATCCTATCCTACAGGGAATCATGGGGCTTGTAGTTGGAAAACTACAAACCCTATGATTTCCTGCAGTAAATCAAACTCTGAGCATTATTTCCAGCTCAAGAGGGGCCTCTGGGAGCCTCTCAGGTGTTATATAATGAGCTTGCTTGCTGTCTCTTACTGTACATCCTTTTCACAATGTAAGTCTCTCACTCTTTTTTCTTTTGGGCCTGGAGAAGGCATGGGAGCTGACAAGGAGAGTGATGATAGGAAGAGCCATAGGAGCCAGCTCCTATGGGCTGTGGGGGCTTCATCCCCCACAATAGAATATTTGAGGGGGCTGGGCCCCCCAAAAGTTGATGTACATTCCTATTCAAGTGGTGTGTGCACACTGTGTCATGTAATTGATTATGTGGGGCAGGGCTGACCTGGGACCTGGCAATATTTTATTGAAGTTGGCACCCCTGGGAAAGAGCCTATGGAGGAAGGCTGCAAAACACTGGGAGAGCACATGTTTTGCAAGAAAAAGTTTCAGGTTCCATAACTGGCATCTCCAAGCAGGAATGGAAAAGGATTTGATTTCAAAACCCCCAGAGAGCTGCTGCCAGCCAGTGTCAACAATACTGGATAGATAGACAAATGTTCTGACTTGGTGTAAGACAGCTTCTTCCACTGTTGGACTTTGGATGGGCAGAACTTGAAGGGCTTTGGGCCCAACTCAAAAATGGAGTCGGATTTTTCTCAGTGGGGGAGTTTGCATTTCAAATGCCCCTATTTGTGTCACCTGTTGGGATTAATCTATCTGGGAACTATATTTAAGTATGAATTTGATATACTGAGGGAAGGATAATTAATTCAAGTCCATCTCAGGACATGAGTTTTTCTTTAAAAAATAGCAAAAAGCCAAAAAGCCATGATTAGATTAAATTTCTCAATGTCTGAAATAGCGAACCGTTAGAACAGCCAGCACTGAAGACTTAATACAGATTCATTATCCAGAAGGCACTGAGAGATAATGATGATATTAAAAGAATATGCACTTACCGCTGTTTCAGAGAGGATAAAGTAACTATTCACCATAGATATCTGAAAGCAAAGTTTGATATATTTTAAAGCAAAATAAGGAACATCCCTGATAAATGCAAAAGGTCTGAACATCTGTCAAAAATGCCTTATCACATATCTGACCTTTTTTCAAAAAACAATATAATATTCCTGCTAACAGTGCTTGAGAGGCTGGATGCTGTGTATGCTGTGGTCAGCAAACCTCCTGAGCAATGTCTTTCAAACTTATTGCGACTTCCATCGGAATTCTTTCAGAAGCTTCTTACGCACCTCAGAACTCTGAAGATCTGTCACAAAATAATTTGGTGTTTTAATATACAGGTATGACTATAGCAGAGAGACTCCTATGTGAATAAAGATGAAGAATTTATTGTTTCTCAACACTGGAGGTAAAGTTTTTTATGCTGGTATGGAGGAAGACTATTGCTGACATTTACCGATAAGAATAATTGGAGAACCACTTTAGGTTTTTTTGTGTGGAAGGAAAAAGGAATGAACTTGAGATGTCTGTACCTGAAAATTGGGAAAATATCACCTAGCAGGAGGAATAACTGGATACCATCCTGGAGTAAATACTTTGAATATTTTGAATAATCTTTATTTTTCAAGTGGGAAATTGGAAGCCCTTTTTGTTTTTCTTTCATTCATTTTCTTTCATTTATTATTTTTATCTTCCTGTTTCTTTCCCCATCTTTTTCTTTGCTCTTGCTTCCAGTTGTTGTTTTTTTTTTGGGGGGGGTAGGTTTCATCTACACTGGGTTAATTTGGGGATTGTACGCCCATGAAGGTGATGGCTGGCTGGTAAAGTACCCTGTGAGAGAGACAGGGAAGGAAAAAGAAAGGGAAGCTCCCAGGTCCAGTAAGAGCTGGGAATGCCACCCCCTTCTGTGTGAGAAAAAAGATTAAGTTCTACCTTTCAGAGAGGGCTTTATATTTTCCTTGCTCTTTTTCTCTTCCTTCCTTCCTTTGTTTTGCCAGATGGGTGGGTATAAATAATAAATCAATAATAATAATAATAATAATAATAATAATAATAATAATAATTGTTTTGTTTTTTATTTTGATTGCTTTTTTATTGTACTGTATGATTAAAAGGGTCTTTTTGGTTTTTTTTAAAAGAGTTCTGAGAATCGTAGAATTGTAGAATTGGAGGGGACCCTGAGGGTCATCTGGTCCAACTCTTTGCCATGTAGGAATCCCAACTTAAAAGCATCCATGACAAGTGAACACCCAACCTCTGCTTAAAAACCACCAGACCATCTTCTGAGGAAGTCCATTCCACTTGAGCAGCTTTTACTACCTGATGTTTAGTCACAATCTCCTTTCTTGTAGCTTGAAGCCATCGGTTTGAGTCCTGCCCTCCAGAGCAGGAGAAAACAAGCTTGCTTCCTCCTCCATGCGACAGCCCTTAAGATATCTGAAGATGGCCAAAGTATCTCACACAATGGTCTGCCTAGTGACTTATTGTCTACTTGTTGGATGGAGAACATGCGGCCCTCTAGATGTTATGGGACTCCAAATCTCACCAGCACCAGCCAGCATGGCCAACGATGAGATGAAAGCCGACTTGAATGCCTTTGAAAGAGGATTAGACAAATTCATGGAGGTCAAGGCTACCAGCGGATGCTAGCCATGATGGTGATGTTCCACCTCCACTGTCAGATGCAATATGCTTCTGAATACAGTGGTACCTTGGGTTACATACGCTTCAGGTTAAAGACTCCGCTAACCCAGAAATAGTGCTTCAGGTTAAGAACTTTGCTTCAGGATGAGAACAGAAATCATGCTCTGGCGGCGCGGCGGCAGCAGGAGGCCCTATTAGCTGAAGTGGTGCTTCAGGTTAAGAACAGTTTCAGGTTAAGAATGGACCTCCGGAACGAATTAAGTACATAACCAGAGGTACCACTGTACCTGTTGTTGGAAATGACAAGTGTGTGGCATGCCGTTGCACTCATGGGCTGCTTGCAGGCTTCCCATAAGCATCTGGTTAACCTCTGTGAGAACAGGAAGCTGGACTAGATGGAACATTAACCCAGTGGTGGAGGAACCCTCTCTGGCACCTGGGGCAGGACGCCGAGGGATGGGGCAAACCGCCCAGTGATGCATGTGCGACGTCCGTATGGGATGCTGCACATGCACAGTCCGTACGGGCTGCCGCTCGCGTGCGGTGGCCGTACGGGCTGCCCTTGCACGGTGTCCATATAGGCTGCTGCACGAGCGACATCCCGTAAGGAGTGCGCATGTGATGGCCTGGGATTCGGACTCAGAGGCTGAACCTGAGGAATCCCAGCCTGCACAGGATTCCCCGCCTCCAGAACCAGCTGAGCCGGTGCTGGGGCTTGAGCCTGAAGGGTCCTCACCTGTGCTGGATCTTCAGGTGCAGGTACCAGCTGAGTCTGCTCTGGCTCCTGAGGTGATGGAAGACCCATTGCCTGCAGGTGCTCCACTCTCAGCCCCGTCAGGGGAAGCTGAGGTTGCCTCTGGGTCCTCCAGCCTCTCCTGAGCTGCAGAGGCTCAGGGCAGAGAGGTGGAGGGAACTAAGTCCCCGGAGGAGGAGTACTCGCCTCCAGGCCAGGAGAGGCGAGTCACCTGTAGACTGGGGCTGCCCTATGCCTTGGGGCAGATAAAAGCCAGCCAGCACCATTCCCAAGCTGGGGGAGCAACATTGTTGGTAGCCAGTTCCTGCCTGCACCCTGTCCTGCTGGAGCTCCTGACCTCACCCGACTCCCTGCCTTGGACCCAGCTTCAGCTTTGACGGACTGCCTCCCTACTGCACCCTCGACCTCAGACTGGACTCGGACCTCGCCTCACGGTTACCCACGGGACCAGCACAGCACATGTGCAGCATCCCGTACGGAGTGCGCACACGCAGCAGCCCATATGGACGCCTTGCGAGCGCCACCCATACTGACTGTGCGTGCCCTCGTCCGCTCTACAGCTGGGGGGAGGCAGGTGCCATTTTGCACCCCCCCGAGTGGAACCTGGGGCGCTCCGCCCCCCACTGCGTACACCCCTGCATTGACCTTATTCAGCAGGCTCTTCTTATGTCCATAGTCTGCCAGTAGCTGGACACCACAGGTTCTTTACCCCTTGTCTACTGTGACTGACACAGCTCTCCACTCAAAGAATTAACATCACATCTCCTTCGGCAGCCCAGGAGTTTCTCATTCTAATCCAATAGGAACCTCTCTCTCAAGGTGGAGGACAATTGGATCTTATGATGTGTACACAATGGTTATGTGGCTGCTCTCTAAACCCTATATACTTGCTATTGGGAAGCAAAAAGGACGTAGTCTTGTACCATGCAACTGCAAGCACAGCAAAATACTCTCTCGGGGAAAAATGGAAAGTGGCCTTCTTTCCAATGGATATTTCAAAGATGCTTTATAAAATTAAACCAAGCGCCCTGCCATTTGCTTAGAAATCTATGAAGTTTTGTAACTCCATCTGCATAATAAAAAGTGAACATGTGCACAGTAATTGTCTTTAGATCCTAGGCGCTTAGATCTTGTTGTGGCAAATTAAATATTAAGGGACTAAAAAGCAGGGTAATTTTTTGTGTCAGGGAGATAGAAAAAGGTGAAAGGAAATAATTTCTCATTTTCTTCTCTTTTTTTTTCTTGTTCATTTTATTTCCCTATTTTTCCTACCTCTTTTCCCCACCCAGCTACATTTATAATTGTGTCTCTATCCAAACTGTTTGCCCTCCTCCCCCCCTTTGTTCTGTCTAATGGTTTTTTTCCCTTGTTCCTAAGGCCATTGACTCAGATGTTTAGAAAAATCTTGGCAATTTTCAGGCATTGATTCCAAAAGCCATTCAGTTCAGGTATCTGCCATTATTATTATTATTATTATTATTATTATTATTATTATTATTATTATTACCCTACCTACTAAAACAATTATATTTCCTCCATAATGCAGTCTTTAAAATCTCTTTTTGGTGAAATTTCATTCATGTAGTTTCCCTTCAGATGGGAGCCATTCTGCATAGATTTTTTTTTCCAGGAAGGCACTAGAAGAGAGAGAGAGAGAAGGGGGTGGGGGCAAATGTAAGCCACAACCACTGGCTACTTGAGCTGAAGGCCCAGATTAACCCTTCCATGCATGCATGTGTGCATCAGTAATTGCATATTACAACATTACAATTGTGGAGTCCCCAATCCAACTCATGAGGATGGTGGCAGGTTATTGTTATCACACTTTGACTCATTTGTCAAACTCTGATTTGCTTTGTTATTTTGCCCACACACAAAGCCAGTATATACAAGTTAACATAAGACATAAGCTACTCATGATTGGAATTATTTAACTGATGAATGTAAAGGGAAATGTGTTTTAGATTATTTATATAACTCAACATAAAGCTTTTGTATTATTTCTTGATATAACCAAATATAATTTTATTTTATTTTTGGAAAAATAAATAAGACAAAACTTATGGGATAAGTGATCCTAGGTAGTACAGAAATTTACATGGATATTCCATGGTTAGCATTGGACGTGAATGGATTTGATATGTAACATGAATCAGAGGAGAGAGAAAAGGACAAGGGATGTGAATGTTTTGAAATCTCACTCCATTTGCATCGAATATGGGTGATATGTACAGAGGACAAATACAATGATGCAGCCTGGACTGTATTTATTTTATAGTACTAGATGTGGCTGTTATAACATTGTGCAGCACACTGAAATGTGCTGGGAACCCTGTACACTAAACACTGTGGAGAATGGGTTGGCAGGGATAAAGCTCTCCCCCCCCCCCCCGCCTCACTCTTGCTATTGGTGAGATACAGTCGAAAACCAGGATTATCAAAATACAGATAGAAGGCACTCAGAATGCGGGTGGGGGAGTTAACTGCGCAATGTAGTCATCTGCAGCTGGGTGGGCGAAATGACTAAATGTACAATGAATGTTGCATTCACACCGAATAATTAGAAAATCTTTTAATACCACAGGCTGGCTTGCAAAAGGGAAAAGGGTTCCTAGTTCAGCCGAACCAAAATAACGGCATTAGAAAATGACAATTTTGCCTAGGATTAACATCTGTACAATTTGAATCATCGCATACCACTACAGAATTATCTCCCTGCTTAATTAAGGCGAACACTCGAGGAAGGCAAGCGCCATGACTATTTATGCATCTCTTAAACGATGTGCTTTTCCAGATCTCCTGCGCTAGGCAGCATTTTCAGCAGTAGCATCCAGTGGGGTCAGGGAGGAGCTTCAAAGATGCCCTGCCAACACCTGCCTTGCTGAAGCTCACTGGGATGGTGACAGGGAAGCTTTGGTTCTATTGGCTTGTCAACGCAGACCCAACCTTACTGCTGCATCCTCATCCAGGTTGTTGTTGTTTAGTCGTTTAGTCGTGTCCGACTCTTCGTGACCCCATGGACCAGAGCACGCCAGGCACTCCTGTCTTCCACTGCCTCCCACAGTTTGGTTAAACTCATGCTGGTAGCTTCGAGAACACTGTCCAACCATCTCGTCCTCTGTCGTCCCCTTCTCCTTGTGCCTCCATCTTTCCCAACATCAGGCTCTTTTCCAGGGAGTCTTGGACGCCTTCCAACCTGAGGGGCTCATCTTCCAGCGTCATAACTTTTATATGCCTATTGTCTTTGTCCATGGTGTTTTCTTGGCAGGGATACTGGAGTGGCTTGCCGGTTCCTGCTCCAGGTGGATGACGTTTGGCCAAAACTCTGCACTATGACCTGTCCATCTTGAGTGCCCTGCGTGGCATAGTTCATAGCTTCTCTGAGTTATTCAAGCCCCTTCACCACGACAAGGCAGTGATCCATGAAGGGGCCTCATCCAGGTAAGTTACCTCAACCCTGGCATTGGAAGGGAAGGTCTGCACTCACTACAACAGGCATGGCCAAACTGTCATAACACTCTTGGGGGGCACACACAGCCCCCAGAATGAGACAAACATCTCCAGGCGTCTTCCTGATGCAGCGCAGCCCGGGATGTCCATAAATCTTCAGTCCTGGCACGCACCAGCAACACATATCAGAAGACTATGTGCACACTCACTCAGCAGAGTATAGCAGAAACGAAATGGAGCTTTGGGGTGTGCATTCTAAGTATTTATTAAACAATATATACAGGACAAAGCTATCATGGCATCCTCTCAGTTCTTCTCCAAGAGAGAGAGGGAAAAAAGCAGTACAAAAGTACAATAGAGCGAAAGAGATAAGAGTGGCTTCCATTCTCACACTTTCCAAGCCTGGTAAGTAAACACAGACATGTGATGTAACAATCACACATCCAGCAACAGAGGAGTGAAATGCTAACACAAACTTGGCCCTCCAGCTGGGGACATAGGTTTTGGGGTGGGAGTTGATCATGGTGAGAGTTTGCCAAGCGTGCCTTCCTCTTAGCGCATTTCTCCCTTTCTTCCTGAGTTTGAGCGTCTTCAGAGTCCATGACACCTTTGGTAAAGGCTACAGTAGTCTCCAACTGGAGCACTCTCAGGTCAGTGTTTCCAGATTGTTGGTGTTTATTCTACTTTTTTTTATTTGCCTTGAGAGAGTCTTTGAACCTCTTTTGTTGACCACCAGCATTATGCTTTCCATTTTTAAGTTCGGAATAGAGTAATTGCTTTGGAAGACGATAATTAGGCATCTGCACAACATGACCAGTTCAACAAAGTTGATGCTGAAGCATCATTGCTTCGACACTGGTGATCTTTGCTTCTTCCAGTACACTGGCATTAGTTCGCCTGTCTTCCCAAGTGATGTGTAAAATTTTTTGGAGACACCGTTGATGGAATCTTTTGAGGAGTTGGAGATGGTGTTTATAAGTGGTCCATGTTTCACAAGCATACAGTAAGTTTGGTAGTACAATAGCTTTGTAAAGAAGCATTTTGGTTTCCCTGAGAATGCCCTGGTCCTCAAACACTCTGCATTTCAATCAGGAAAAGGATGCACTCGCAGAGCTCCGGCTTTCTTTCTGTGGGGGTAAGCTCCATGTGGCTATTCCTTCTCTGCCTGGTGGATGGATCCAGGTTGATATCCCTCTTGCCATGATTTCTTATCAATGACGGGCTAGTTGGTGGTCATCAATTTAGTCTAATTCATGCTCATTGTCTTTCCCATTCAGAGCAAAGGTTGGACATTTCCAAAGAACCCTCATCCAAAACAAGTACTGTGGATGTCTGTGGCCTAAGCAACGTTTAACAAGGTTTGCCATTTAACTGCAGGCTGAATAGCTATTGGAGATCCATCCAGTATTCCTAATGCACATTATTTCTCAACTGTTAACACATCTATTTCACCAGCTGCTGGATTAATGCACATCACAGTCCACCACTCTGTTGCTGCTTGAGACTTGCACATTCCCCCCATTTGGTGCAATGAGCTGCACCAGAGATTTTCTGCACCACAGAATTTAATTCCCCTCTCCCTACAGACCTCCAAGAGCTGTTCGGAAATGTATTGTTATAGTCAGGACTTTATCTTTTTCCAGCTATGAATGGAAATCATGGATATTCACTGCATCATAGTTTTGACAAGATTATAGCCAGCAGCTGCCTGCTCCGTGGGATGCAAAGGATCCACATGGCACTCCGAAATATTCCATTTTGTATGCTAAGCAGCAGCAGCAGTGGTGTCTGTTGCTCATTGGGACTGGCAGGACAGAAGGCAGGTGGAAGCAGAGCTAACTGCAGAGTCAACTGATTCTAGTTTTGTCTCCATTTTCTCCGTGCTGAGTTCTGCAAGGGCAACACTGAGATGATGGAGGAGGAGGAGGATGCAGGCAGTCAGACAATGCCCACGCCCGATCACAGCAACCAGGACTGAACTTGTGGTCCTGCCAAAGATAATCTGAATAACAGATCAGAACACACGGACAACTGAGGAAATCCGATGTTTGGTGGGAAGTGTGGAAGTCAATGTAACCGCCTGCAATTCCATGATTTGACCAAAAAGTTTCCCTCCTTCTCAGAGTGTTGTCATATTTTAAAATCAGCTGTGCATATGATCCTCGCCCAAGTGGGAAACTCCCACTGTACAAAGTGACATCTTTCCCTCTTGCTGCCTAAGGAAAGCCTATCCAGTGATATATCTAAAGAAGGATCTGCTTTTTTCAGCATTGCCTATGTGACTCTTTAAAAGAACAAACAAACAAATGGGGGGGAGCACACACCCACCATAATTTTTCTTGTGGGCAAGGACGGGTTGTTTTCATCTCCACTTTGTTGTATGCTCTTCATTGATCTAGCATGAAAATCCGCACAATTTCTGAAAGAAGGCAGGAGACAAGAGCCTGGGGAATAAGTGGTTATGTAAGACTTCATCCAATTCATTATTTCAAGAGCCTGCTCTTCAAATAGCATGGGTTTTTGGGCTGCTTTTTTTTATTAAAAAAAATAAAGATCATGTCAGTCGGAGCTGCCATGGGTTTTTAGCTTTGCTGAAATCTACCATATTACATGCTCAGTGAATTTCTACCATTCTCGTTTGACTATCTGACAGTACCTGTCATTTGTACTTTTATGTCCTGAAAGCTGCTGATGGCAGCAGCATCAAAGATCTGGAGTAAAAAATATATCTCAGAGCAGAGGGCCATAAAACAATCCTGAGTATAACTAGAACAGACCATCAATGTCCATAACCCCCCGTTTCACTTTTTTTTGTATCTATCAGCAGTTTATTGCATTGGTGGGCAGGTGGGGAAGTTAAACACCATGAAAGAAGACACATTTTCAAGTTGGAAAATGAAAGGTGTGGACCCACTGAAGTCCCATTGACTGGGGTTTTTTTCCGCCTTAATGTGATATTCCATAGAAAGGGAGACAGACTGTGTGACAAATGAAGAAGGCACGTTTCCCTTTCCTTGACCTTGGAACAATTTGAGTGACCAAAGGCTTATATTTGAAGCTTCAGTACTCTCAAAAATGATAGCGGTGACAGGTTTAAGGCTCTGTCAGCTTGTCTCCTGCTGTAGAAAAACATCTTTGTAAAACCTGGCTGTAAAGATTGCATGGTGCAGGGGTCTGTAAGCAAGCCTTGTTCCTCATAGCCAGATTTATTCGTTTTCGTGCATTTGTTAAAGCAAACATTGGGAGGAAAGGTTTTATGTAGATGGAGAGAGTGGGGCAAGTGGATACAGTATTTCATCTCTATTCTGCTGTCCAGCAGTATCAATTTAAAATATAAACAACCGTGGGAGGTTGCAGAAGCATGGCAGGGCCTTTTTCACATCCTTGTCATTGGATTCCTGCACAGGAACAACGGACAGACGTTATTCACTTGCTTGCAGTTCCTGCATATTAAGATTTTTTGAGAATTTGGAATGTAGAGCAAAGTCAAAATCATGCCAACATTATGGTGCATGATAGCACAGTGTTTTAAATTGCACATGATGAGTAGATGAGGCTCCTTGCTGCTCTCTGCATGTGGCAGCTTGACTTAAGAACACAAGTAAAACCTGCTGTATCAGCATCTTGTTCTCACACTGGTCACCCAGATGCCGGTGAGAAACATGCAAGCAGGACTTCAGCACTAGAACGCTATTTATACACACAGCGATGTAGTTTATTTTTATTTAAGATATATTTATTCTCACTTACATTCACAATTTCCAGGGCAGATTGCAATAGTTAATAAAAATGCAACAGAACATAGTGAGAACAGCAAAACAACCCCCATGAAGCAGTTCTCACCTCCCCACAACTGTCTAAGTCACTGCCTCTCCAGGGGTTTTTCCAAGCAATCAGAGGCTGTGTCTGCATATTACAAATCTCCCCTCCACCCTCTTCATACCTCTTCTGGTTCTGGGAGACAAGCAGGGACCCAACTGTGCCTCTCAGCCTCTCTCTTCCCACTCTCCTGCTGCAGCTTCCAGCTCCGATTCTGGACTGCTCTCTGCCACAGACTCTTTCAGCTCATTAAGCCCCGTTGCCTCTTCAGCTTCTGACACCACCTCTTCCCAGTCTTCTCCCTCTTCTCCCTGTGATCACTCTTTTTTAAATAAATAAATAAATAAATAAATAAATAAATAAATAAATAAATTGAGTTTTACATTAATTATTTTTCCATAATTACATCATGACAAATAATGATAAATTAAATTCCCCACATTCCGCCCGCCATGACTTCCCTCAACTTCCCCTTCTGGTTTATTACATTTAAACTTGTCCTGCTTACCATACTATTTGTTGTTGTTTAGTCGTGTCCGACTCTTCATGACCCCATGGACCAGAGCACGCCTTAAATTAAATGTTGCTGTATTCTCATGACTTTAACCTCTTTACAGATTCTATATTTATATTATTAATTGTAAGTGTTTACTCAAACCCTGCTAGTGAGTCCATTTCTTTCCATTGATTCCATAGATACAGCATATATGGTTCCCAGTCTTCTTTAAAGTCTCTGTTGCCTTTGTCTCTAAGTCAGCTAGCTTCGCCATTTCAGCATATTTCATCAGTTTTTCTTGCTATTGTTCTTTGGTTGGTATTTCATCACTTTTCCATCTCTGGGCTAGTAAAATCCTAGCCACAGTTGTAGGATACATAGTTTTTTCTTCTCTTTTGGCATATCATAGAATCATAGAATCACAGAGTTGGAAGAGACCACAAGGGCCATCGAGTCCAACCCCCTGCCAAGCATATCTTGATCTGAAATGCCTAGTAACAAAGCTTCTGGTCTTTTAACATTTTTTTCCAGTTCATTATAAATCATTTCCCAATACTTTTTAATTTTTTTACAATTCCACCACACATGAAAGAACGTGCCTTCTTTTTCTTTACACTTCCAACACTTATTGGAGCCTGTTCTATACATTTTTGCCATCTTAACAGGTGTAATGTACCATCGATACATCATCTTCATATAATTCTCTCTTAACAATGTGCAGTCAGTAAATTTTAAGTCCACTTTCCATAATTTCCCCCAGTCTTCCATTTGAATGTTATGTCCTAAGTCTTGTGCCCTGTGACCACTCATTGTCGTTCCATCACCATTCCCTGGGCTCTGAGCCTTCTTCCCTTGGTGGTTCCCCAGCTGGTTCCTCCCACCATTCCTCTGCATGCAGTCAGTCTATGACAATATCTCCATTCACTACACTAAACTTGCTGAAATGTAATGATGCCACCTACACAAATCTGCATCCTAGTATGAGTGGAATTCTTGCATGCAGAAGAAGCACGTGGGAGCCAAGAGACTCCCATTGCCCTCCTTTCCCTTAGCATGGCTGGGTGGAAGCTACAGCATCCTTGGAAATGAGAAGCACCTTCCATGTCCTCACCCAATCCTTTTCCTGTTCATCTTTCTGCAAGTTATTCAAATAATTAATCTTTTCCAGTTATGTCTTTTGAGATCTGTTCTGAAGACATGGCTGCTATATTTAAAGTTTGCAATAAGTGGTACTAGATGATATATATTTTCCCAATCTTGTAAAAATGCTGACTAAAAAAAGCACTTAGTAGTAGGCTGTAGCAGGTGGAAGTGGGCACAGACAGCTGTGTCTGCTATTGCCACTTATTTGGTTTCCAGCTTTCTTAGTGATATTGATGCTCTGACAACTGCTATGCCAACTTTCCGCAAATGCTAGGTTTCAGCAAAGCCACCGTATTTTTCTGATGTTCTGAGTGATATCGCATATGGACATCATCTCAATGCTCAACCTCTAATCTTGCAAAAAGAAAAAAGAAAAATAGAACAATTAGGTTGTTGTCTTTCCCCCCAGTAAGACTGCCAAGGGATAGTTGGATAATATTCCACAACAGGGTAGCAACATTGCTAAAATACTAATGAATCAAGTGACTTTATTGATGTGTACCTCTTCCCATCCCCATTCCCAAAGGTGAAAGAAACTTACTGCTACCTCCAGACAAGTGAAGAGAGAATGGGAGATTGTGGTGGAAGTTGTAGGCCCTTCCAGTTACTTGATGAAGGTTTAATGCTTCAGGCTACAGCTGGGATCCCCCAACTAGGGCTCCCAAGGGATGCAGCCTGGACTCCCATGGGATTCCCCAAATGAGAATCCCATAGGATGCAACCAGGAGTCTCTACCATCCAAGTGATGATGTGTGCACTCTTCCCACCAAAGGAAAAGACCCCTTTGATTTCTAGTCGGATCCCAATGGGAAAACACTCTATGCTGCATTCCTGTCAAAGCAGCAGGCCCAGGGGACATTCTCTGACAGTCGGAACAGTGTGTGCCATATTGTTTTCCCACCGGAGATGGTGTCACTTGGCAGTTGCATCCCCACTGGGGAAAAGCAATGCTCCACTTGGGACTAGGAGCACCTGCAGCCATCGCTGTTGCCTCTACCTTTCGCTTTGACTGCTCACCACTGTTTCATTTCGCTTTGGGGCAGGAGAAGTGGGAAACAGGCTGCGTGAAAAGCTGTGTTTATTTTCCCTCATCCTGATCTCTAGCATTTTGATCAGGGTCCATTGCATTGGAGAGGGCCTTTGATCAAATGCTGAAGATATTCCTACATATATTTAGTACTGGAGTATTACCAGGGGAGCTTCTATATAGCATGGTATTTTACTCTTTTTTTTCTGAGACAGAAAGCATAATGTTATATACAGAACATTTTATTTAGTGCACTGTGGCACATCCCTTTTATCCATAAAAGAGAAGGTAACTGTTCACCAGAGATGCATAATAATTTGCATAACTATTTTTAAAAGTCATTTTGAGTATTTTAAAAATTCCCTTTAAAGGCAGTCCTATCAATTTTAGTCTGCTGGGAAAAATTTCTCTCCACCCATCTCCGTCGCATTCTCAGAGAGATGGGTTGAGGTTTTTTGCCACTTTATACATTGATTAAAAATGTGTGGATGTTTTTGTAACATCCATAAGGGACCGCCATACTTTTCTAGGTGGGGAGGAAAGACAAAATAAGTAGGTTAGCCTTGAAAATTCTGCCATATTAACAAAGCCTTTCAAAGATGCAAGTACCTGCACATTTCCAAACTGACAGGTAAGTGAGAGAGTTTTGCTTTTGGATTTTAGTTTGGTTTAACTTAATAGAAATATGCAATGGAAAACAAAGTGATGTTGCCTTATGCTAAAACAGGGGTTGCCAATGGGGCATCTGTGGGTGCAATGATGCTGTTGATGTCTTCTTTTGGTGCCCACAAAGCCTCTGAGCCCCACCTTACTTCCCCATTGGGTAAGAGGTGGCAAATGCATTGTTTTCCTCCCTTGAAAAATACATGGAGGGGAAGGAGGAAATTGAAGGAGTGATGCTGTTTTCCACTCCCTCTTTCAGTTTTATGTGCTTTTCAAGGGTCAGGTTAATTCTGCTGGATCCGACACAATTTATATGGTGCTGCTGAATGATTAAACTGAAAAGCAATGAATCTGATGTGACATGATGTGGAATTTGTACATTTGACATGCCCCACTCATACTTGCAAGAGACCGCTGTGAACAAGCCATAGCTCACATGCTTTAGATATAGCAAGTTTCCAGGTCATTCCTGTCTGTTTCCCCACTTCAGGAAGGATGGAGCTTGAAGATGTCACTGTTTAACAATGAAGCAGATCAGAGATAGGGAGCTAAGGCTCCATTCCTTCTTGGCTCTCAGCCAGGGCCTGATTTAGACATGTGATTTCCTGAGAAGCCTCACATGCAGTTATCCAGGTCCTTCAGTGGTGGTTCTGAAGATTCTACCTAGCTCATCCTCTCCTCTGCTCCTGTGGGCCTAGTGAGGATGAAAGTGGCTGGGATCTACCAGGTACTGTAGTTGGTGTGCTTACCTCTATTCCTAGGGCAAGGGTCACTGGTAATGTGGAGATCTCTGAAGGTTCCTGCTCTCCACTGTTGCTCCTCTAAGGATATCTCAGATTCCACGACTGAACAGGGGTGAACCTTGAGAAGTCACCAGCATCTCAAAGTGGTTAAAGAACTGCTGAAGACTAGCTATTCCAGCAGATGTAATAGACAGTAAGATGACTTTGATTCCATGTTTAATAGCAGGTTGCTGTTGAACAAGCTGTGCACTTTTAACATTGCTTTTTTTAAAAAGCCAAAACTTCGAAGTATGTACCATTGAGCTTAGTGATAGCTTGCTCCCTAAGAAGGCATTTAGGACCGCAGCCTCCGCTTTGCAATAAAACCTGGAGCAGGATCAAGGATTTGCTAATCTTATTTAGACAATAAATTGAGGTCCTTTGAACCTCAGTGAACTCTCTGAACTCTTAACCAGGAAATGGTTCTGACAGATTGGAAGAAAATTAGGAAAGAAAAATCCCATTAAAATAAAATGAGAAAAGGCTGAGTTTTGACATTTCTAGGGGGAAAAAATCAGTTGCACAGAAATTCTGTAGGATGGTGAGCTGTTACCTATTGTACCTTCCTTGGCTGACTGTAGTGTAGATTAGACTGCCGTGGTGCTTCATAGCCACTGAAATGGTCTAATCATCAAGGAACCCAAGTTGGTAGCCATCACTGCCTTATGTGGCAACCAATTCTGCAATTATGGTTATTACGTTTTGTTTTTCCTCCAAAATGTAACAGATATGTATGCCCTTAATAAGCACACTGATGAAGTGGCTTTGTCTCATGAAAGAGATGAGGGAAAAAAGACTATTTAAATTTAGACATGGAATTAATTGATGCCTCCCTGTGTAAGTTCAGCATTCTAGTGACTACTTGGAGTGCAGGCACAATTTTCTGTCAGCTCAGGACTAGCGCTCTGGCACCATCAGCAATAACTCTGGGGCAGAAAGAGGTTTGGCAGATGTTGCACCAGCTGGATTTTCTTGTGCTGTGCAACTATTCACACAGGAAGGTAGAGGCAGGGTGGGATAAGTTTGAACTGGGGAACCCTAGAGCCAAATCTTAATAAGCCTCAAATGGCCAATAAAAACAAGTTCTTGCTGCAGATATGAGTTCCTCCTCAGGCCTCCTGCTCAAATGAATTCTTCAAGGCCCAGAGTTGGCAACCCTGCCTGACTTCAGCAGGCACACCTGAGACTCTGGAAATGCTCCAGGAGTTTTCTAGATTATGATGATTCATGGCAGCAAACATAATTGGACACAGGGTGCTTCACAAGAAGAAAGAAATGGCATTGGGGAGGTAAATACAATACTCTGAACAAAAGTAAGTGCTCCTTAGGAACACTCAAGCTATTCCTTCAAACCTTCCCCTCAGATTTAGCTCTATGCCAATGAAACATTTTCTATCTTTCCTTTAATCAGACCAAGGCAAATACTGATAGACATAAATGGAAGTTACTAAAATGCATACTTCACATTTACAGTTACTTGCAACTGTTTCCTCATGCCTTATTCCCACACCTGTCTAGGAAAATCCGTCAGAAGGAACCAGGTGGGCAGTTTTTCCACCAAGTGAGGTTCACATTGGAAAGAGGAGCCATGCTATTTTAATTTCCAACAAACCACCACATTTGTTGTTGATTAGTCATTTAGTCGTGTCCGACTCTTCGTGACCCCATGGACCAGAGCACGCCAGGCACTCCTGTCTTCCGCTGCCTCCTTAATAGCTCCAGCTATTGGCATAGCTCCAGAACAAAATGGAGTATCCTGGGCAGGGGGGCATTGCTTGTTGGCTGGAACCCTGAACAGGAACCCCTCCAAAGTGCATTACAGTGGTACCTCTGGTTACATACTTAATTCGTTACGGAGATCCGTTCTTAACTGGAAACTGTTCTTAACCTGAAGCACCACTTTAGCTAATGGGGCCTCCCGCTGCTGCCGTGCGATTTCTGTTCTCATCCTGAAGCAAAGTTCTTAACCCGAGGTACTATTTCTGGGTTAGCGGAGTCTGTAACCTGAAGTGTATGTAACCTGAAGCGTATGTAACCCGGGGTACTACTGTATTTTCATTGTTGTTGTTAACAGTAATAAATAATAATAATAATAATAATAATAATAATAATAATAATAATTCTCTTTCTGTCATAGGAAAGGAACATTTGGATCAAGCCCAGCAATAATAACATAGTTGAGGCTTTTAAATTCAGAACTCACCATGCTAAGATCCTCATACAAATTAAATGCAGAAGATTACAGTTTAGATTCCAGACAGATGCAAATTGTTGGCTTCAGCAGGACCTGCCTGATTTCACCAATGCTCAGCAGCTGTATTTCTAAGATTAACAGCTGCCAATCATCATATCTTTGGGAAATCAGAGCACAGGTATTTTCATACAAACTCTACAGTAATAAGATTAGGTTACTTGTTGCTATGGAAGCTGCTTTGTGAACAGCACTAATTACTGCACATCCTTTAATGCTGTTTGTTTGCATATATATATATATATATATATATATATATATATATTGTGCACAATACAGTTTACAATTCCTAGCTACCATTTGAAAACTATTACAGAGCATTGCTTTGTATAATCACAGCAGTTAAATCGGGTCATCCAGATGCTTCATATCTGATAACAAGATTTAAAGGACGGATCAGGCAGTAACTGCCAACAAGAATTTATTAAGCTATTCCTTCCTCCAGGCTTGCGATAAACCACACACAGAGCATAGACAGGTAGCAGGGATAAAATAAAAGTGACATGGATGCTGTTGCTTAGAACTGCCACCCCAACTTTACCTACAGCAAAATCCAGATAAATGTGGGTGTTGTTTCTGTGTTCCAGAAGTGTCCACAATACTGGTGAAACTTCACATTTAATTAGTTAATTAGAAATTAAAATCCTCATTATTACATATTTTACAAGGCTGTTTATTTATATATATTTTAAAATTTTATATATGGATCTTTTAGGATGGCCTATATTTGTAATGCCTAATAAAGGTTTGGTGAAGTAAGTAAGTTAGTTAAAGCAAGGATTAGAAAACTGTTGGCCTCCAGTTATTGTTGGACTCCAATTCCCATGAGCCCCAATTAGAATGAAGGATGGTCCAACAACACCTACTGAGTCACCCCCAATTAAAAAAATTGCTACCATACTTTTCAGCATACAATTCCAAGGCAGCAATTTGTTTTCAAGTAAACATATGAAAAACGCAATAGAACAATGACCAAGTCTCCAAAAGACAGGAGAAAGCAATGGACTAGCAGAGCAGATTCAGTTAAAAACAAGGAGGAGAAATATACAGTGGGCTAACCCAATCTCAAACTTGTTTGTGCCTTGGAATGCAACTCCTAATTAGGCTATAAACTTCTCTGGATTTTGCAGCACAGTTTCAGCGTAAGAAAATCCCCACTGGTTCAGGTCAATGGCCCATCTAGCACAAAATCCTGTTCTCACAGTGGCCAACTAGCAGGACTTGAGCACCACAGAAGACTACTCTTCTGTGGTTTCCAGCACCCAATATTCAGAAGCATATTGCCTCCAATGATGGAGGTAGGACCTAGCCATCAGGGTTAGTAAGCCCTTATGGAAACCAAAATGCTTGTTTACAAAGCTATTGTACTACCAATCTTACTGCATGCTTGTGAAACATGGACCACTTATAAATGCCATCTCCAACTCCTTGAAAGATTCCATCAATGGTGTCTCTGAAAACTTTTACACATGACTTGGGAAGACAGGCAAACTAATGCCAGTGTACTAGAAGAAGCAAAACCACCAGTGTCAAAGCAATGATTCTTCAACATTGACTTTGTTGGACTGGTCATGCTGTGCAGATGCCTGATGACTGTCTTCCAAAGCAACTACTCTATTCCGAACTTAAAAATGGAAAGCGTAATGCTGGGGGTCAACGAAAAAGGTTCAAAGACTCTCTCAAGGCAAATCTAAAAATAAATGTAGTATAAACACCAACAATTGGGAAACACTGACCTGTGAGTGCTCCAGTTGGAGAACAGCCTTTACCAAAGGTGTCATACTTTGAAGATCCTCAAACTCAGGATGAAAGGGAGAAACGTGCTAAGAGGAAGGCACGCTTGGCAAACCCTCACCATGATCAACTTTCGTCTGCTGTGTCCCCACTGTGGAAGGGCGTGTGGATCCGGAATTGGCCTCCACAGTCACTTACAGGATCACTTTGAAAACCGTGATTATGGAAGACAATCTTACTCGGCTATGAGCAATTGCCAAAGAAGAAGAAAGGAGAAGAAAGTCTTATGCACCACAAACTTGTCTATGGTAATTCTTTTTTATTGGATTGTTCCCTTAGTGTCAGTGAGGTATCCTTGGGGAAGGTCTTCTACAACAATGTTAGAAGAGAGGGTACTGCCAGCGATCCTCTGTGGGTAGGTGGACAGGCTTCTAACCAGCAGACTGCAAGCCAATCAGTAAGCTAAGACATGCAACCAACTCCCAACTTTTGATGACTTCAGTGCTCTCAGAGGTTTTAGGAACCAACAGCGTCTGTTCTTTTTTCCTTCCAAATGGTTGAGAATTACCTTAAGGTGTCGATTGGGCTCTTCTGCTTTTGTTTTTTTAAAGGTTTTTAATGCATTTTTAATGTTGGTTTATTGTGTCTTTATGTTGTTTTATGACACAAGGCACTTTGGGGACACCTAAACGATCAAACGGCAAGATATAAATTGTAGAAGTAAATACCAAAATAAATGTGGGCATGTGACTTGTTATTGCTGTAATAAACTGTATCACATCCTTTTCTCCCAGTTTGTTTGCTTTTAAAGACCCCAAAAATATACACCAGCCCCCGCAGAAACCTTTTCAATTCAGCCAGTGGAATTACTGTTTTTTCTGTAGCTTGGACAACAAACAAACAAACAAACAACAAAAACCTTAGCTAGAATGGCATTTGTGGTTTTCCTAACTCTTGTGTTCTATTATTTTGTGTTATGATTTATGGAAAGAGGTTTGACCAAATTTCTAATAATAATAATAATAATAATAAGAAGAAGAAGAAGAAGAAGAAGAAGAAGAAGAAGAAGAAGAAGAAGAAGAAGGAATCTTGTAGAGATCAGGTAGGCTGCTGAACATGCTGCTAACCAACTGCAGGAAGCTGCAACTAAACTTTGAGAATGATTTAGTCAAATTAAGTGAAACCAAAGAGACTTAAACAGTGCTTAACTTTATCTGGTTTCTGCTCTCTGTGTTTCTACTGGTTCCCTTTGATGCTCTGCTGAGAATTTATGCATAATAATAATAAAAATCACATTGCACTAGCACTTGCTGTATGCATCTGGAAATCTAAAGCATTTAAAGTAGTTTCTAGTACTTAATTTCAAGTAGGGAAATATATGGCTAATAGGAAAATACCTTAAGCATACCTGCCAAAACCAATAAAAATATGCATGGGTATTGCACTTTTCTCATCTTTATTCCTTGATCTTTAGGGAGGAAAGGATAAGAAATGGATTGCTTTCAATGAGCTAAACTTTTGGCAAGGCAGTTCATGAAGCTGTCTGGTGGTGTGGCTTTTTCTCTCCTAGATTTTGCTGGGGTGCCCTTCCCAGAAGTAATTTGTGCCATGTGTTTTGGGAAACCACGTGTTAGGTCAAGGGCAGTATCTAGGATGTGCTATTGTCCATCGATAGTGTAATGTTTGCAGTATTTTCTAAAAAATCAAGGAGACATTTTTGTGGGCAGCATTACTCAGTGGGATTCCATTGAGGGGTTCCCCTTGCACATGCTCAGTACCAACTTGTGAGAGGATCTGTCATTTTCCAGTTAACCCCCTCCGCCTGTCACTCATTCTCACTTAACCAGCACAAATAATAGGTCCTTACTAATCATGTCTAGTGGGCACCCTTATGAAATCCTGTTGGATAACATTGCCCATAACACAATCAATTTATTATCCATTCTACCCAAAGTTCAGCATGGGCCATCCTCAAACTTGCCTCTTTTAAACTGCCATGTTTTAAGTCAACCCATTGAAGGAGTTTGTAATTATACACGATTCAGCCAACTCACTCTTAATGTGGGGTCATGACTGTGCCCCTATATTACTAGCGGACTAAAATTGGTCACCATGGGGTACTTTGTTCCCAAATAAATGAACAATATTGGGCAATACTTTTTTTTTAACTTGATAAGATTTCTCTAGCATATTTCTCATAGTCATTTAATATACTTAATTCCCTTTTTCTTTCTAGAAATGGGGGGCGGGGCGGGCAGTAATTCTGCTGTTTAATATGTCAGAATGGGCTACATATTCATTAATTCCATCAATCAAATTTAAGTCTCTTCCACCTCTAAGAAATAATTATAATTATTTTTATGACCACATATATGCTAATGAAAGAACGATTTCATGACACTTTAATTAATTCTCAAAATGCTCGTGGACTGCAGTGCTGACATTATCTGGAAATATCTACTGTAGTAGAGGGGGAGAAACTCAGATTTTTATGTCTGCCAATTTAGATTATGTAAAAATGAAGAAAACTGACTATTCCTATACACACTCTCATGCATATATCTATATTACTATATACTGCATATATATATATATATATATATATATATATATATATATGGTACACACACACACACAAATATTATTTTAAATGGTGGTAAGGATATTTTGTTTTTGTTGCTTCACATACCAACTCCATGAATTGTAAAGTAGATAGATAAAGGAACACAATAGATATTACTTTGAAGTATGTCAGAATAAAAGGATTTCAGAGGAAACATTCTGTTTAATCCACACCTTCCAATGTCTAGCAAACAGATCCTAATCTTAAATATGTCCCCAGTTTATCAGCACTTTCCCCCTCTTCCTTAAGGCAGCAATCTTATGAACACTTATCAGAAACAAGTCCCATTTGAATTAAGAAAATAAGTACTCTGCTGCCTCATACCAAAGTCCCATCTTGTCCAGCGTCCTCATCTCACAGTAGCCAACCAGATGACTGTAGAGAAATAGTGGGATCTAGGACCAAGTAAATAGCCTAAGGACAGGACTATAATTGAATTAGCTATATTAATTGTCTATATATACAGGTGTTGTCCTGTTTTGTTCCCTTAGTTCAATTTTAAATATTCGAAACTGCTGGGAGCTATCAACAAGAGATTTGGAGTGAAGTACTATCAATACAAAGGGACGCGGGTGGCACTGTGGGTTAAATCACAGAGCCTAGGACTTGCCGATCAGAAGGTCGGCGGTTCGAATCCCCGCGACGGGGTGAGCTCCCGTTGCTCGGTCCCTGCTCCTGCCAACCTAGCAGTTCGAAAGCACATCAAAGTGCAAGTAGATAAATAGGTACCACTCTGGCGGGAAGGTAAAAAGCGTTTCCGTGCACTGCTCTGGTTCACCAGAAGCGGCTTAGTCATGCTGGCCACATGACCCGGAAACTGAGGACAAACAATGGCTCCCTCGGCCAATAAAGCGAGATGAGCGCCGCAACCCCAGAGTCGGGTCCCTTTACTTTTACTATCAATACATGGACACTTTCTTTCTCTCCCTCTCTGTTGCATCCAGGTCAGGAGAAATGGTGCAGGTGCTACACTGGTGCTTGGAAATGGTGATAATCTGGACATGGGCCAATAAATCAAAGCTGAATCCTGATAAGGCAGAGGTGTTATGTTTTCCAAGTTCTCAGAACTGAGAGGTGTGGGCTTACCTGTCCCCCCCCAATTATGTGGGGCAGGGCTTACCTGTCCCCCCTCCAATATTTTACTCAAGTGGGCACCCCTGCTTGGGGAAGCAGCTCAATGGTAGAACATCTGCTTTGTGAGGGATGTCCAAGTTCAGTTCCCAGCATCTGTAGGTAGAACCCAGTTGGAAATCCGGGGAATCAACTGCTAGTCCGTGTAGACAATATTGAGCTAGGTGGAACCAATGGTATAAAGTAGCTTCCTATGTCCCTATGCCTTTCTTGGTGTCTACAGCTCTGCCTAACTGCTTCAGCATTTGAGAGGGGTAGTTAAGGTTTATTCTTCTTCCGTTGTTTTGCAGCACAATCTGCAATACTCATTGGCGCACACTGAATATTAAAAAGGCCTGCAAAAACAACTTCTTTTCAATTGATGTTCCGTTCTGAAGGCTTACCAAATCAAATTTATTAGCAGGAGAACATGCAGCATACCGCAGCATATGAGGTTTCAATTTGTTACCTCACTAAAACGGAGATGCCTTCATTTAGAGTTTTACAACACAAAATGGAAATATTCACCAGCAAATGCGGCACGAGCAACATCAGGATGTCTCGGGCATTAAGCAAATCAGACTTAAAACTTCTACCATTTTCCCAAACCAAATTCAACCGCTCAGATGATTTTGCTAATGAATCACATTTCTAGAAGATGCATTCTGGGCCCAGCTTGAAAATCAGGAGGTGACCTTGGAGCCTGCCCATTTTGCTAATTTGCTGTTTATTTGGATGAGTGACTCTTTAAAATCCTAATTTACCAACAGGCTTAATTAAATCAATCAATGGGGTTACATGAGCGTAAAATATTTTCTAACAGGGTAGGGAATCAGTGCATACTTATATCAAAAAAAGAAAGAAGCAGAATGGCAGGGGATTAACTTCTCCCACAGTTATCTTTTTTTCTGGCTGAACTTACTTCTCTCATCTAGGGTGTGTTCTCCCCATGTTGTTCCATATCCATGCCGAGAAAAAACACGTACCTCTATGCACCTTTTTCTAGAAATCAAACTAATTTAGCATTCATAGCTGACCTGGGAAATGCTTCAGAAATATTCTAGGTCATATTTCAGATGTGAATATGTGGAGGAATAGATCTCAGGCTGGGCAGCGGTGACTTTGTTTTGAGGGTGCATTCAGTGCATCAAGCAGATGGCACTCTGCTGATGATCAAGCAAAGTCAAAATGGAGAAGATCCCAGTTTCGATGCCAGGGATGGGGAACCTCCAGCGTTCCAGATGTTGCTGCATTACAGCTGCTATCATCTCTGACCGCTGGCTATGCTGGCTGGGCTGATGAGAGTTAAATAGTCCAGCAACATCTGGAGGGCCACTGCTTCCACATCCCTGATTTATACCAACCCTGGATGATCCAGAAGATTCATACTACTTATCAACTGCAGGTTGATACTGACTGTCTCTAGACCCTTCTGTGGGTTGAACCTATCAAAACTGCTTCATTAGTACAAGGATTTTTGCTTGCACAGTGGTACTTTCCTTCCCTCTCCTTTCCTGGTATTGATGTCAAGCTGACTGGACAGTACTTTGTCCCCTTTTTGAAGATGGGGGCAACATTTTCCCACCTCCAGTCTGCAGGGACATCACCAGTTCTCCAAGAGTCCTCAAAAATAATAGACAGAGGCTCTGAGATTACACCCACAATTCTTTCGGTACTGTTTGGTGCAGCTCATCAGGTGCTGGAGATCCGAATTCATTTAAAGTAGCTAGGTGTTTCCTTACCACCTCTTTTACTATCTTGGGCATCAGCTGCCTTGTTATAACACTTATTCTGTTATCATCAGGTTGGGCACTGCTTTCCTTTTGGGTGAAGCCTGAGGCAATGTAGGCGTCGAGCAGTTCTGCCTTCTCTTTGTCACCCAATAACATTTCTCCATCTTCTCCATGCCGAGGACCTACTACTTATTTGTTCTTCCTGTTCTTCAAATATAGCAGAAAAAAACGTATTTTATTATTATTATTAACCTCTCTTGCAAGCCTGAGCTCATTCTGAGCTGTAGCCTGCCTGACCTTCTCCCTGCAACTGTTGTCTACTTGTGTATACTCTTCCTTCATGATTTCCCGTTTCTTCCATTTCTTTTACATGCTCTTCAGCAGTTATTTTAGAGGCCTCCCAATTTTCTTTCTTCTTGAATTGTCTGCATTTCTCCTTCTGTATTTCACCATTAAGAAACTCCCATCCATACTGGACTCTCTTCTCCATGAGTATTTCAAGCCATGAAATTGTAGCACCCTGCTTGTGGTTAACGCTTAGCTGGAATGAAATATTCAACGCAGCAATAGAGAAATTAAAATAGTAATTTATTTGTCAGACAAATAAATATGAGGCACAGTGGTATATGGTTACCAAGCTCTGGCCTGGCCTCTTGCCATTCTGGCCAGCACTTATATTTCCTTAATCCAGCCCCTTTGCTCCTCCTGTGGCTGCCTCTGTCCAATCAGCCTGGTTGAAATTCCTATTGGCTGTTTGCTAGAACCAATCACAAAAGATACACCCATTTCCTCTTGCCCTTTTATGGAAATCAAAAAGCTATATATTCTTCTATCTATAAATGACAAATAAGTAGTAATATATCTTACATGTGTCTCAACAAGGAATCTTAATTACCAGCTCACCTCTTGCCCTCCTTGCCCTATTGCCTTCCAAAACAGATGGTTAATCTTGAATTTTTATCTTAAACATATGTCAAGGATTTTGAGTTCACATCAACATTGAGAGATCTCCTTCATTTGAAGGTTTCTAAACAAAAGGCCTGACAACCATATATCAGGAGTGCTCGATGGCGTCTCCTGTCTGGCAAGGAGGGGGCTGGTGGCTGATGGCCCCTGTGATCTCTTCCAACTATATGAAATAAGAATCTAGCATTTCTTAAATCCTTTGCATAATTATATTTAAACTAATATATTTAATACATAAATAACCTTTTAAAAGGAAAAGAAATCTTAAAAGGATCTTAGTTTAAGAAAGAAACAGCTTTAGAAAAGACTTCCCAAAAATGTTCTGTTTCTGCCAGCCAGACCAGTTGCTTTTTCACTGCTCTTGACCTTTTTAACCTTAGGAAGAAGATATGGCTCATTTTACTATTTATCCACCCTTAATTTGTAGGGTCAGTGTAACCTTGGCTCTCAGCCTGTAATTCCCTTTTTATGACTTTGAGAATTGTTTTCTGCTATAAATCAGGGGGCCCCCTTGTCTAGGAGTAAAAACATCTTGCCAAGGTTTTTAGGCAGCTGGTCTTCTGCCTGGCATAAAACATTTTAAGCTCATTTTTAAAATACAAGCCCTGATTAAACATATAAGCTTTAATAAAAATGCAAGCTTATGATTAGATGCCTCATTCCCCCCTTTCAAGCTCAAGGACCTTCATCCCAAGTGTCCTTGATAGCTTGACCTTCATTATATTCCTGAGGTAAAGCTCTGTATAGGGCCATGATATGAGGTAGAGTTTCATTTGAAATCATCTTGCTAATTGTACTTCTAAAACATGAAATGATACATGGCACCATACATAAAACCATTATTACTACTGTCAAGAAAAACAAGCAAGACAATAGTATCCCTTTGAGTCCCGCAACATTAGGTAACCAATTGGTGAGCCATCCCATATCCCATCCTTCCCATGTTTGTACTGGGACATGTGCTATATTCTCCATCTTTGTGGCCAACACACGGATTGCCTCACCATTATCAGAAATGTTGAAGCAACAGGCATTCCCTGTCAAGTTCAAGACTCCACATAGGCCTCCCTGCCTGGCAAGTACATAATCCATTCCCATTTTCAGCTGCAAAATGGCGGCTCTACTTTCATCCAACTGTTGTGCAATAAGTCTCAAACTCTGGGCCGTTGCATTGGTTACAAGTTCCACTACTGCTTGCAATCGAATTATTCTGTTTAGATTATAAATAGGATCCCGTGCCCCTTGTATGAGCTCACCAGGATTCCAGGAGGCAGGATCATAATAGGCTATAATGCGCTCTGGTGGCCAATCATCAGTACCGCTCCAACTTTGGGTACTTCCTCCTGCTATATGAGAAATGTCAGCGTTTCTTCGTGTACGCTTGGCCGAACTAGTGGGCATAATCCACATTGGTGGTAATACCCATCCCAAGAAACAAGTCCCACTCCATTTGGAAGGGAGTTTCTTGTATGCCCATTCTCCACATATCCACCACAACCATCGGGTCTGAGGTTTTTGGTACGTGGAGTGCAGAAGGCGAAATATCAAAAGGGGTAGAGAGTTCACAGTGCAGTATGTTAGATTGCCTTCTTCTGTCACAGTTATGTTCCATACCATTTTCCATGCATGAATAAAAGGAGGTGCACAGGGCAAGGTATTCCGAGTTCGATACGTAGTACCGTTTGCCCAGGTTTGACTATTCTTAATATAATCCCAAGTATAGTGGCAATGAGAAGAGCCTATCATGGTAGGATCAGCTGCATCTGATGATTTATGCACACAGAATTCCCCTTGCACAGGTATAACTCGTATTGGTTTAGTTGAGTTCCATCCGGGGAAATTCTGTACTTCTGTTTGGTGTGGCATTTCGCTTACCATACCAATGGCATTTAATGGTATCGGTAATAAGGGCATACCTCCCTCTGAATCATCTGGCCCAAGAGAGCAAACAAGGCAATTAGTCCTATTTGCAACATTGGCTACCATCTCAGCTAAGCCTACCCACATATTGTGGTCATGGCGGAATCCATATTTAGCAAATTTGGTCAGATTCAAGGACCCTTCCCCTTCCCAAGGGATCAGGATTAATAATAAAATCATGTTGATGTCTAGCATATGCATTCCTTCCACAAAAGATTACCTTATTGTGATAGCAAATAAATATTAGCCCCAATATAATTCCCCCAGTGACAAAAATGGGGAACCACCAAGACCAAAACATATATCCCGAGGATCCCCAATGAGTAATATCCCTTATAATTGTTCCACAAGGGGGCAGTCAATCAATTGTATAAGAGAATCTTCCCATTCACAGTCGCTGGTTCAGACGCTCCTCAAGCTTCAGGCGTGCGCAGGTCAGCCAGCTTCCAGGTTGTGGCTGCAGCAGGCCGGTCGTCTAAATGTTGCCCGTGACCTAGCCCGTTCCCGGTAGGGCTAGATACAGGGGTTTTTGGAGAGAGTCAGTTTTAAAGGATTAGAGGGGTCACCTTTGCACGTCCAACTGCCTTCGGACTTCTTCAAACGAGAGTGATGAATCCAGGGGGTCACCTCAGCTACCTTCACCACTGTTGGAGTAGAGAGCAAGACCGTGTAAGGTCCACGCCACTTAGGTGCAAGTGGATCGCGTTTCCACTCTTTCACCCATACGCTATCGCCAGCCTGGAACTGATGAATCGGCTCGGCAATGCTGCACGGCGTGCGCTCGAGGGCCCACCTCTTAAGAGAAACAAAAACACGGGAGAGAGATTGCACTTGTTCCTGTGTCACATGGTCTCCTATTTGTTTAAGGTCAGCTGGAATATCCTGAACAAAGGAGGGTGGCCTCCCATACAGGAGCTCAAAAGGTGACAACTTAAGTCTTTTTGTTGGTGCACACCGAACACGAAACAGTGTTATGGGTAACACATCTACCCATCCCAATCCCGTTTCCTGGGTTAATTTTGCCAATTGGGTTTTCAGAGTCCGATTCATTCTTTCAGTTTTCCCTGAACTCTGAGGCCTATATGCTGCATGCAATCTCCATTTCACTTGTAGGACTCGACATACTTCTTGTACTACTTGATCAATGAATGCTGGCCCATTATCACTTCCAATGCATCTAGGTAATCCAAACCTCGGGATCAATTCAGTGAGGAGTCTCTTAGTTACCTCTCGTGCCTTTTCAGTTCGGGTGGGAAAAGCTTCAACCCATCCGGTAAGAGTATCTACAAACACAAGGAGATACTTGAATCCCTTAGAAGGGACCAACTCTGTGAAGTCCACAATTAGGCTTTCCATGGGGACGTATCCCACATGTTGGATTCCAGGAGGTTGTACCGGTCCCTGCCTGGGATTGTTTTTAGCACAAAGAACACATTTCTGTGAAATGCAAGTTGCTAATTGTGATAGATTAATAATATACAACTTCCGACTGAGACTCTCTCTGGTTGCAGTACCGCCAAGGTGAGTAGATTCATGATAATTTCTTACAATTGTGCCTGCTAGATGATGAGGTACATAAATCCTATTGTCCGGCAGGATCATCCAACCGTCCTTCACAACCGCTCCTTCCTGTTCAGCCCACTTCCTCTCTTCTGGGGTATAGTGAGGTTTAACTTCTTCTGGAACTACCTCTGGTATGAGGGCTGCTATAAATCCTCCCACAGGCTTTTGGGCTGCCTCTCGGGCTGCTTTGTCAGCAGCATGATTTCCTCTGGTTATTGGATCCCTTCCTCGTCCATGACCTTTGCAGTGCATTACAGCAATCTGTTCTGGAGCCCATACTGCTTCCAACAGGATTTCTACTTCAGGTCCATATTTCAAGGCCTTCCCGTGGGCTCCGATTAGACCTCTTTCTTTCCATAGAGCTCCATGTGCATGCAGGGTTAAGAAGGCATATTTAGAATCAGTATAGATGTTTGCCTTACATCCAGCTGCCAATTGCAGAGCTCTAGTTAAACCTATAAGTTCAGCTTTTTGTGCTGAGGTGCCAGCAGGCAAAGCTTCAGCTTCCACAACTTCCTCATTAGTGACCACAGCATATCCTGCTCGTTTGGCACCTTCATGCAGGTAACTGCTACCATCAGTATAATATACAACATCTGGATTTTTCAATGGTTCATCTTTCAGATCGGGTCTACTGGAATAAACTTCATCCATTATTTGGAGACAATCATGTGATTCTTCATCATCTACCTCTGGTAGGGGCAGCAAAGTCGCTGGATTGAGCATATTCACTACTCGTAGATGAATCCTGGGATTTTCACACAATAGGCCTTGGTATCTAGCCATCCTTGGGTTCGTTAGCCAATAACTACCCTTATATTCCATGAGTGTCAGAACAGCATGAGGTACATTCACATACATCGTCTGGCCAAAGGTAAATTTATCAGCTTCTTTGACAAGGCTTGCAGTGGCCGCTACTGCCCTTAGGCATGGAGGCCATCCTTTTGCTACTGAGTCCAATTGTTTAGACAAATAAGCTACTGGACGGTTCCAACTTCCTAATCTCTGGGTCAGGACTGCCGCTGCAATCCCATTCTGTTCATGTACATACAGCTGAAAGGGTTTTTCCGAATTAGGCAATCCAAGGGCTGGGGCCTCCATAAGTCGTTGTTTGATAACTAAAAAGGCTTGTTTCTGCTCAGGTCCCCATACAAATGGGTCCTTTTCTGCACCTCGAGTGCTTTCATGTAAGGGCTTGGCCAGACTGCTGAAATCAGGTATCCATAGTCTACAAAACCCTGCTGTTCCCAGGAATCCTCTAAGTTGTTTTCTTGTGGTAGGTTCCTTGATAAGGCAAATAGCTTCTTTCCTCTCTGGTCTCAATGCTCGTTGTTGGTGTGAGATGTCAAAGCCCAAATATTTGACCTTTTCTAAACATAACTGTGCCTTTTTCTGGGAAACTCGTTAGCCAGCTTCCCAGAGCAAGTGGAGCAGTTCCTCTGTCCCTTCTTTACAGGTATCAAAATCCTTTGCCGCTAGTATAAGATCATCCACATATTGCAGAACCACCTTTTCTCCCGGTATTGAGGGGTAACTTGTTAGATCCTTCGCCAAGGCAGTGCCAAATAAAGTTGGGGAATTTTTGAATCCCTGGGGCAATCTTGTCCAGGTTAGCTGGCCTTTTGTTCCTGTCAAAGGGTCTTCCCACTGGAAGGCAAATATAGGTTGGCTCTGTGGTGCCAGCCGGCAACAGAAGAATGCATCTTTCAAGTCCAATACAGTAAAAAATGTTGCTTCTGGTGGGATCAAACTCAGCAAGGTATATGGGTTTGGTACATTTGGGTGCAAGGTCTCGATAGCCTGGTTTACGAGCCTCAAGTCCTGTACTGGCCTGTATTCATCTGTCCCAGGTTTTCGAACAGGCAAAAGGGGTGTGTTCCATTCTGATTGGCAGGGCTTAAGCAGACCATATTTTAATAGGCGGTCCAAATGTTTCTGGATGCCCTCTGCTGCTCGCCGGGGTAAGGGATATTGCTTTACAGATACAGGGGTAGCCATAGGTTTTAGGGTTACTACAATTGGAGCTATATTCTTAGCCATTCCTGGTGGGCTATTTTCGGCCCATACTCCTGGTGGCACCTGTAGAGTTCGGAGGAGCTTGTTTAATTCTGTATCTAATGTGGGTTGGACTTGCAAGGCTGACATTAGGCGCCATGATTGTTCCTTAGGTACTGAGAGGGTAATTATTCCTGCTGCTTTTGATGGCAGTTTCATTTCTGGACCTCGAGGAGTGAAGGTGATTTGGGCCTGCAATTTGGACAGCATATCTCTGCCTAAGAGAGGTATTGGACACTCAGGTATATACAAAAACTGATGGGTTAAACGATGTCCCCCAATCTGGCATTCCAAAGGTTGGAGGAAAGATCTCTTAGCTGACTGTCCAGTGGCACTTTTAATGACTACACTTTTGGATGCCTTTTTCTGCAATAGTTCTGGGAGTACTGAGTATTCAGCCCCAGTATCAATCATAAAGTCTATTAAATGGCTCCCTAATTGAATCGTGACCGTGGGCTCCTGGAAGCCTAACTTTATGGAGTCCAGTCGTTCCTAGTCTTGGGTAAAATCCTCTTCTGCCAATCCAATGAAATTGTCTCTACTCCGTCCTTGTCCAGATCTCTGATATCTTCCATCTCGGATCATTCCTCGTCCCCGTCCCTGGTTCCTTGGGCCGGAGCCTGGGCCTGGGCCTGGACCTGGGCGTACTTCTTCCAACCTCAAGGGTTCAGGACACTCCCGCTTCCAGTGACCCTCCTTCTTGCAATTTGCACATTGATTCCTTCCCAGTGGTGGATTCTTTCCCCGTCCTCTCCCTCCATTTAAGGGGCGGTAGTCTTGCTTCACTGCTGTGGCTAGCATTACCATCTTTTCCTTCTGCCACTTCTTCTTCTCTTGTTTCTCAGCCTCATCCCTATTCCGATAAACTCGGCATGCAATGGCCATAATTTGGCTCATCAGCATCCCTTCCCATCCTTCTGATTTCTGAATTTTCTTACAAATGTCAGAAGCGCACTGGGCCACAAATGTAGCAGTAATCATTCTGCTGTTTTCAGGGGCTTCAGGGTCAAAAGGAGTCCATATACGATAGGCTTCCTGCAGCCTCTCTAAAAAGTCTCCCGGACTCTCATTTGGTTTCTGTTCTACTTCTGAGACTTTAGACATATTAGTGGGCTTCTGGCATGCCCTGCGGATACCTTGCACAAGTGTCTGGCGGTAGGTGGTAAGTCTGGCCAGGTGAATTGCATTGTTTGGATCCCAATTAGGATCTTCCAAGGGAAAGTTGTCCTGAAGATGACGATCAATATTAAAAATATTTCCCACTCTGGCCTGCTCACGCAAATATATCTGTGCCTTTTCAATTATGTCTCTCCTTTCCTCAGTGGTGAAAAGAGTATTTAGGAGCTGGCGACAATCTGTCCAAGTAGGACTATGAGTATTTACTATTGAAGTCACCAAGTCCATCATAGCCTGAGGTTTTTCTGCGAAAGATGGGGTATGTGTTTTCCAATTCATCAGATCCGTAGTCGTGAATGGAATATATTGCAGGGTCGAAGTTCGAGGTGGCCGTGGTCCGGGTTGCCCGTTAACCAGCACAGGCTCCTCAAGTGCATCAAATACTCTTCTAAGAGGGGCTACTATGTGACCTTTTTCTTCACTTTGCTCTAGGGGCCTCAAATCATAGGGGATAGTATCTGTCCCAAGGCGTTCTTTTAACAGCTTTATACGCCTGGCTGTATTGCTTGCTGACCGATCAAGGTCTCCCTGTAACTTCTGTAATATTTCTCTGGGACTTGGATGTACAGGGGTTTGGGGTAGGCAATCAGTTGTTCCACTAAAGGAGACTGTAGATGGAGGTCTATTAGGAGTCACAGGTGGAATAACCACTTCTGCTTGGGCTTTATTATAGGACTCCAATGCCTCCTGAAGATATTTATCATAATCTATCAAGGAATCAAGCTCTGTGACTCCACCCCCATTATTCATTCCAGTTTCTTGCCTTGGGGTTACAACTGGTGAAGTGTTTGGATTAGGCTCCCTTCGATGTGGAGCATAGGGTGGAGGTGGAAGCACCTCTTCCTCTGGTCCCTCAAAAATGGGTTTGAGTTTATTTGGCAAGATTCCTTTCCTAGCTTCGGCTTTTACAGCCAATAATTTGCATCGTTTGACTTTGCATTCCCTTATCCATGGAGGATTTTTATTTAATGTGCTCAGCCAAGAATCTATATATGAAAATTGTTCTGGGCACCCTCCAGTTTCTTTGGTGATATCAGACCAAAGTTAGCTTACTAAATTTATATCAAAGGTTCCCTGAGATGGCCATCCAGTATTTTGTTTCGGCCATTCTAATTCACATAACGTTCTCAAGCGCTCTGGCATCATTTTGACTCCATATGCCCCTGAGAAGGCTTTCTTAAAATTATTTAACATACATTCAAGAGGTGTATTTCCCCCCTTTGAACCCCCAACTCCCATTGTATGGCCCTGTGAAGTATCCACTCAGTCACACACACACGCGCTTTGTGAGATTCCTTGCCCAGATGGAGTCGCCTCACTGGGAACCGAAGTACTACTCACTCCACACTCAGGTCAGCTACAAATTGCTCTGTACTTTCTCACACATACAATGCGCTGGATACTTCACCACACTCTACCTCCCAACCTCTCCCTACACCAGATCACCATCTGATGTACCCAGCCACCTAGCGTACTCAGTTCCCCCTTACTGAAACGCAGAAGTTTGATCAAGACTTCTCTTCCTCCCAATTAATTGGAGGGCCAAAACCCCTTTGTGCACTTACCCTTGGCTGGTTCCCTGTTTATTTCTCTGGTTCCCCCCGGTCCGTCGCCGCCAGTGAGCAGGGTATCAGACAGACGAGTCTTCTGCGTTCCCCTGGAAAAATTTCCCAGTGCGCGCTGGGTAAGCAGTTTAGAGGTCCTCTCTCTTGTACCCTGCCCAGTAGGGCGAAGGGGCTGCGTTCCAGCAGACCACTTATCCGAGTCACAGAGGCACCATAAAATGTAGCACCCTGCTTGTGGTTAACGCTTAGCTGGAATGAAATATTCAACGCAGCAATAGAGAAATTAAAATAGTAATTTATTTGTCAGACAAATAAATATGAGGCACAGTGGTATATGGTTACCAAGCTCTGGCCTGGCCTCTTGCCATTCTGGCCAGCACTTATATTTCCTTAATCCAGCCCCCTTGCTCCTCCTGTGGCTGCCTCTGTCCAATCAGCCTGGTTGAAATTCCTATTGGCTGTTTGCTAGAACCAATCACAAAAGATACACCCATTTCCTCTTGCCCTTTTATGGAAATCAAAAATCTATATATTCTTCTATCTATAAATGACAAAAAAGGAGTAATATATCTTACATGTGTCTCAACAAGGAATCTTAATTACCAGCTCACCTCTTGCCCTCCTTGCCCTATTGCCTTCCAAAACAGATGATTAATCTTGAATTTTTATCTTAAACATATGTCAAGGATTTTGAGTTCACATCAACATTGAGAGATCTCCTTCATTTGAAGGTTTCTAAACAAAAGGCCTGACAACCATATATCAGGAGTGCTCGATGGCGTCTCCTGTCTGGCAAGGAGGGGGCTGGTGGCTGATGGCTCCTGTGATCTCTTCCAACTATATGAAATAAGAATCTAGCATTTCTTAAATCCTTTGCATAATTATATTTAAACTAATATATTTAACACATAAATAACCTTTTAAAAGGAAAAGATATCTTAAAAGGATCTTAGTTTAAGAAAGAAACAGCTTTAGAAAAGACTTCCCAAAAATGTTCTGTTTCTGCCAGCCAGACCAGTTGCTTTTTCACTGCTCTTGACCTTTTTAACCTTAGGAAGAAGATATGGCTCATTTTACTATTTATCCACCCTTAATTTGTAGGGTCAGTGTAACCTTGGCTCTCAGCCTGTAATTCCCTTTTTACGACTTTGAGAATTGTTTTCTGCTATAAATCAGGGGGCCCCCTTGTCTAGGAGTAAAAACATCTTGCCAAGGTTTTTAGGCAGCTGGTCTTCTGCCTGGCATAAAACATTTTAAGCTCATTTTTAAAATACAAGCCCTGATTAAACATATAAGCTTTAATAAAAATGCAAGCTTATGATTAGATGCCTCAAAATCTCACCCAGTAGTTCCTTAAGGTTTTTGAAATCAACCTTCTTAAAGCCCAGAGTTCATGTCCAACTGCACTCAGCTTTCCCTTGCCTCAATATCATGAAACCCAAGAAGACATGATCACTTCCTCCCAAGGTTCACAATACTTCAGCTTCTCCAATAGTTCCTCCGTTTTGGTGAGGAATAAGTCCAAGATTAGATGATCCCCTTGAATATCAGTATGAATACCTGCAGTTGGTAGAAATTATGAATCTTCTAGATACAAGCCCATGTTTCAAGGGAACTTTGACTCAGAACATAAACAATCCAAGGCAGCTAACAGGCTTCAGGCATTCAGTTTCTTGTTCTGTAACACATTAGAAAGATCTTTGCCTGTTCCTATAGGCTCAGGCCTCCAGCACACAGCCTTACCACCTCTGCCACAAATGCACTGGTTCCTCAGCAAACCAAGTGCAGTAAGCTCTATGCTTGAGTACCAGTCTGAAAACTACCAAATCTAACAACAACAACAACAACAATTTATTTATACCCCGCCCATCTGGCTGGGTTTCCCCAGCCACTCTGGGCGGCTCCCAACCAAATATTAACAACACAATGCAGCATCAAACATTAAAAACTTCCCTAAACAGGGCCACCTTCAGGTGTCTTTTAAAAGTATGATAGTCGCTTATTGCCTTGACATCTGCTGGGAGGGCGTTCCACAGGGTAGGTGCCACTACCGAGAAGGCCCTCTGCCTGGTTCCCTGTAACCTCACTTCTTGCAGTGAGGGAACCGCCAGAAGGCCCTCAGCGCTAGACCTCAGTGTCCGGGCTGAACGACGGGGGTGGAGACGCTCCTTCAGGTTTACTGGGCAGAGGCCATTTAGGACTTTAAAGGTCAGCACCACGTGTTCTTCCTAGCCTGTCCTTTTGAATCTAACCACCAATAAACACGCTCAGGAAAAATGATTGACAAGGCCCCTGCTGACCTTCCTGCTGAAAATACAATGTTGGTGCGGGGCTGATTTGCACGCACACCCACTCATGTGTCTTACACTCATATGTCCAGGCTGAATGCATGAAATGGACGGTGAGTGTGATCTTTCTTTTTTTCTCAGATAGATCCTGTTTGGAAAACAAGAGCCAGAGAGTAGTGCCATCCTCAAAGTTTTTAAAAACTTGGCTGGAAATGATTTCTTGATGGAGCATTGTTGTTTTAAACACCGCACATTACAACTTTGATTTCTTCCATTGTAGCCTCTTCACCGAAAAGCCATTTGTGTTCCGTTTTTTCCCTCATGCCTGCAATATGTTTTATTCTTTAACTTGTGCATATAGTTAATGCGGCATGTAACAATAGGAACAGCCATTTGGAATTCAAATTATAGCCCCTAGAATTGGGGCTATTTAATTTGAATGAGCTGGTAGATGAACACTTTCCTGTTCCTGAGAAAAAAAGATATTCTGCTCTTAAAGATGATGGGCATTATTGGTGCCTACCACAATCTTGCCAAAGCGAAATATACCATCTGGGCTTCCTTCCCGGCGGCATTTCCTACACTAGTAAGACAGGGAAGATGGTGTTTCTAAAAGCATTATAGTGTTAACATATCAATGAGCAGACATAGTGTGACGTCATCACTCAGATGTGCAATACAAACAAACCATTGAAGCACAGCTACCACCAAATCTTGTCTATAGAAAAACTGAAAAGTGTGGCTCGGAAGAGCAGCAAGCAGAAGGAGAAAATATATGAATGTTCTGTGAATGTATGTGTAACCACAAGATGAGGGCTTCTCAAGGTGTAAAGGTAAAGGGACCCCTGAGCATTAGGTCCAGTCGCGGAGAACTCTGGGGTTGCAGCGTTCATCCCGCTTTATTGGCCGAGGGAGCTGGCATACAGCTTCCAGGTCATGTGGCCAGCATGACTAAGCCGCTTCTGGCGAACCAGAGCAGCGCATAGAAACGCCTTTTACCTTCCCACCGGAGTGGTACCTATTTATCTACTTGCACCTGACATGCTTTCGAACTGCTAGGTTGGCAGGAGCAGGGACCGAGCAACGGGAGCTTACCCCGTCGCGGGGATTCAAACCACTGACCTGATCAG
The DNA here is from genome assembly GCF_951804945.1 of Podarcis cretensis. Taxonomy (NCBI): domain Eukaryota; kingdom Metazoa; phylum Chordata; class Lepidosauria; order Squamata; family Lacertidae; genus Podarcis; species Podarcis cretensis. Next base: position 84,855,841 of record NC_137174.1, on the reverse strand, counting down.
CAAGCCCTAGGCTCTGTGGTTTAGACCACAGAGCCACCCTTGCCTTCATGACAAATCCATCATTGTGTTAGAAACATGGTGGTGGAATTTGTTGGACTACATTTCTTACCATCCCTGACTTCTGGGGCTGATGAGAGTTGGAGTCCAACAACATCTAGAGGACCCTGATGCTGGTCGCAGTACTCTACAATCACCTAGGGCATAAAAACAAAATTTACAAGTGCTGGTATAAAGAGAAGAGCTGCTGTAGATTTTGGAGGTCATGTTTCTCAAGCATTGCTACTGTAAAGCTTCTGCTTCAGAACTTGCTGAGGAAGGAATCCGTTTTGGGGTCGGATTATGGAGGAATACTTTCAGAATTTCCCCCTAGGAAAATTCTCAACTTATGCTGGTTTCACAGTTTTTCAGGAGACTCCTTTCCCATTTTGTGTTGTGAGGGGCAGGGCAGTACTTATGTCGTATTTTTAAATAGAGAAACAGGAAAATCCTTGAATGGAATTTAGGGACAAATGCTGCTACAGAGAACACAAAGAAACAAATGAAAACACCATCAAAATTCACCTTTCTCCCCTGTTGTTTAAAAAGCTTTTGATCATTACAACAACAACCCCTCCAAAAAACCTTCCTGTACTCTCAAAGAAGGACCATTTCAAACACTGGAAGAAGAAATCTACTCCTCCAGCATCCTCAGCAGCTTAATGATCTGGTAAAAAGACCAAACAAACCAATATAATTACCATAAAAAAGCTATTACATAGCTCGTCACATTTGACTTGTTTATAGGATAAAGAGTAAAACAGTTACACTGTTCTGAAATTTGAGGGTGTTTGGATCTCTGTCGCCATTTTACTCTTGCACAAGGGATGTTTCATTTATTTCAAACAATCAACCCTTATACCCTAAAGAGAAATGCACCAGTAAGAACATCTATATTTTTCATTTCAGGTGCAGAAGCCAAAACCATCACCGTAAAGTCCTATTTTACACAGCGCAAAAGCAATGTGGGAAGTGGATTTGCATTCCCTAGCTTGACCCTTCCAATCAACACAACTTTAGAGAGTCGGCACAATGGGGTGGCTGGAGTGTTGAAATATGACTGACAGGGCCATCTTTAGCATATGCGCCACCAGGGGGCAAAGATCCGCCCAGCACCCCCAAATTTAGTTTAGCCCCCAAATCAACTTTTATTATGCTTACATCACTACTGCGTGTTAAGTTCCCAAGACCACCCCCAATAAATAAAGACACAATTGACACGGAATTTAGTTTAAGGTTATTGGCATAATTTTGGCCACAACTTTATTGATTACAGATCGTGAGTGGTTTGCTTAGGCATTGGTTCCTGACTAGCTGCACCTGACCTCAGCAGGGCAGGAAAACATCCTGGGGGAGCACTGGACCAGGTTCAGACTGAAGCTCACCCCAAATGCTCTCAGGGGCTCTGGTGTGGCCCTAATCCCTAGAAGGGGATCGGACAAAAGCAAGGAGAGCCCCTGGATTCCTTTAACGTTGGAGAGGCAGGCACAGCCTATCCACATCCCCTCCACCACCACTGAACCAATGCCTAACCGCCAAACCTTACAAAGTTGTGACAATTTGCTACGTGGCAGGCAAAACCCAAGTGGCACCAGCCAGTCAGCCAAATGGGAAAATTCCTACCGGGCCCCTGTCCCAAGAACAGACGACCCACAAAGGAATAGCAAGGTCATGATGAACCCTAAATATAGGGAGGGTGGGTGGGTGATCCGGTGCACGAGGCGAAAAGAGGATGCTCAACGCAACATGCAGTGGTATATATGGTTCCCTCGGTTAATGCATGAAATGATCCCATTGGCCAGATTTACCCCAGCAACCGAGGGACCACCAGTTGGGTTGTTGTGGCTACCTAATCGCTCCCACCCACAACAGCAATGAGGTCTGTCTTCTCTGGGAGGAGGACATGATTTATCATTTGATAAATAGCACTCACACCTGCACGGCTCCAAAAGGAGTTTTTTGTGTGTGTTTTTTTGTTTAAGACCAGCTTTTCTAAAGACAAAGAATACATTGGGAGTTGGTTTAAAGACTCCACGCATGCACTTACAGTCGTAGGGAGTTGTCTGAAAGATGGGACGGGCGGGCATTGTGTGCATGCATGGGAGAGCCATCTTGGGCAGCCTTTCATTGTGGGAGCAACCTTATTTCTAGAGGAGCTGGGAGGGCCCTTGCGTGCATATATGAGTTCTTCTTGGGAAGGTTCCGGAGCCTGTGCATGCTTCCGTAGCTAGATCGGCGTGTTCTCTTTCTGTCTGTCGCTCCCTCTTTCCTGTCACTCCCCCTCTTCCCAGCTTTGGTGAGCTGTATCAAAGGTACCCCTGACCAGTGGCGTAGTGTGGGTTGTCAGCACCCGGGACAAGGCAAGTAATTTGCGCTCCCTAACCCATGGATTTGCGCCCCCTAACCCTAACCCCCAGATGTTGCGCCCAGTGCGGCCGGCCCCCCTGCACCCCCCATGCTACGCCACTGCCCCTGACCCCTCTGCCACATAGTAGCTCAATACCAATCAAACCTTTATTGCATTAGCATACAGCCATAGCAGGATAAAACAAAAATGCTATAGACAAGCAACCAAACAAAATTCAAAACGATGTTACTGGGGTTATGACATTTAAATTACCCTAAGACAATAATGTATAGATTTAGTTGCCGGGGCCGGGAATCTAGAATGCGGATGTATATAGAGCATATAATGGCCCCAAAATAGGCTCGGCACATTAGGTTAAAAAGGTAATAAGGGAATTAAAGCAGGTCCAGGTCTAGGACACACTACCCAGTCAGAGTAGTCCTGAGTTTCAAGGCCTGCACTATAAAGATTGCCACCCCACGTGAAACTTGGGGATTTGCGTCCACAAGGAGCGATTTCAAACAGTCTTCCTTAGATGTAATGGTGGACGGGATCAAGCGGAGGAGCTTAGTTCTTATTAGCTCATAAATAGGGCAGTAGAAAAAGAAATGTATGAAGTCCTCTACTTCATTCATTGTGCATGGACATAGATGCTGAGTAATAGGGGTCTTGGAATAAATCCCCTGCAGGAAGGCCGTGGGTATAGAATGGAAACGGGCCACGGTAAACGCTCTTCTCAAATTGGGCTCCGTCAGGTCTATCAAGTAGTTGGCAAGTGATCTTACCACTTTCACTTTAGGGAGCCACATGGAGAGGCGAGCAGTGGTGGACTGTGCCCGGTCCATGGCTCAATACAATACGCTTCAGCGGCGGGCACCGGGCGCCCCTCAGAATTCAGTGCCCGGGTCCCCCGCACCCCTTGCACCCCCAGGTAAAGATGGCCCTGATGACTAGGGAATCCCATGGTCAAATCTCAATTCAACTCTAAAATTTTCTGGGTGGCCAGATGCAAATCTTAATCTAACCTTCTTCACGAGGTGTTTATTGTGAGAACAGAATGAGCGGGGCATATGTCCCAGCTCCTTGGAAGAAAAATGCAATACTCATAGACTCATGAAATTGGAGAAGGACTTGTAGGACATAAGAAGAGCCTGCTGGATCAGGGCTGTGGCTCATCTATTCCTGGATCCTGCTTTCCATAGTAGCCAAGGACTTGCTTAGGGGAAGCCCATAAACAGGACCTGAGCCTAATAGCCCTCTATGGAGAAGAGTGAATTTCAAAGCATAACTGTTTCAGTTCATACGGCGTTTCAGGATGGGCAAATTAGGCAACCCTGCCAATATTAAAGCTTTAACTTTGGCAGGGCAAATGTCTTAGAAGTTTCAGTGGTGGTGGTGGTGGGGAGGCGTCCAATGTCAGATCTTCCTGCCTAAGCCTTGAGATCTTAGCTCACCAAGGATGCTTTCAAGCCAGGTAAAAGCACTCAACACACGACTGGAGAGGGTGTGGCCTGGAGAGAATCTCAAGAGCCGAATAGAAAGGTACGAGGAGAACATATTTCATATTCCCCCAGAGCTGAGTTCCCCCACCTCTGTGCTATCTTTGATGTTTGAGTTCTAATCGTATTGCCATTCTTTAAGCACTATTTATCATTTTATATTATCTATTTATGTGTGCGCTTATGTGCATCTGCACCATTAGATTTGGGAGCTGCTCATAGAACATTTGTTATGGGACATCCTATATACAGTAAATGCAGGAAAATGAACAAATAAAATGACAGAAGAAGGGTGTTTTGAAATCAATTAATGCATTCCTTGGTCTTATAGAATCTCGTCTATTATAATTCGGAACAGTAATATATAGGACAAGATTTTGCATGCCTATTTTATTTTCCTTGTGACTTTTTTTACTTCTCCTAAGATGGATGATCTGTGGGAATTTTTCCACAGCCCATTTGACCTTCACGTTTTCTCTCACAATTCTCTATAACTCATATCAGATATTCTTCTTGTATAACCCACACTAGGAGAATGGGCGGTCCAAATGAGTCAGTTTAAGCCCCAAAATTCATAGGGAGAAATGGATGCTTCAAGAAAATGAAACCAAATTAATTGGTTTAGAAACCAAATTAATTGAACCCACATTGGGCCCATCAAAGCTTCAGAATCATTGAGACTGTTGGCAATTCTTTCTTTCTTATTATGCTGGAAATGTCACAGCTACCTGATCCTTATTATTTTCTCTCTTTTCCTGATATCACTCATAAGCTAAACACAAAGAGCAGGTGTTTATTCTGTGATGAGAATCTTCATTAGCTGAGAGTCAGAGTTGACGCTACAGAAAGTGTAAACTGAGGTTTAGCACCAGGTTTTGGTACTCAACCATTTATTCATTACCTGTGTATTTAAACCTAGAGTTTAAATGTCAGAAGATTATTTTTTTCCTGAGAAAAAAACTGTGAACATTTTCTTTCTTGTTCCCTCTCCCTCATGCTGAAATGGGCTATTTTGAAGGAAATGATGTTAGGGTCACATCCTCACAATACATTTAAAACATTTCCCACGAAAAAATTGCAGCACTCTGAGAGAGGTTCCCTAAGGAATCTTAACACTCTTAATGATATACAATTCCTGGGATTCTCAGTGTGAATCGTAGACCAATACTGGCTATTCTGACTTGTAGTATAGAGTCATATAATTGTAGCATTGGGTGGGACCATGATTGGCATCTATTTGTGATCTTTTTTGGTGCCAGGGGGGGAAAAGCAAACATTCTGAGACATATAAATAGTGCTGGGGCTCAAATGCAATTGTTTGTTCTTTAATTAAATACCCGGTGTGGGGAACAATAGTCAACAACACCAAAGTATACAGAGAGGGGAAGTTTAAGCCTTCTCTCCCCATCTGCAAATCTCTGTAAAAAGTCTTCCTTTGTGTGCAGCAATTCACATGGGGGGACGGACTACTAGTGGTGTTAAGGAAGCTGTAACCTTAGGAGAGGGCCATAGCTCAGTGGCAGAGAGTCTGCTTTGTCTGTAGAAAGTCCCAGGTTCAGACTTTGGCATCTCCAGATAGCTCTGGGAAAGATCCCCCTGCTTGAATTGCAGATTACAAACTTGGAAAGAGAGAGGGTGAAGTTCCAGTTTACGGCAGAACAGATTTTATGATTGCTATTTAACATTGCTGATAATATTTATTTTATAATCTGCAGCCCATATTCTCTGTCAAGGTTGTATTATCAGGTCCTTGAAACATTAATGCTTCCAAAGGAACTGAAGTCACTACATCATTGTAGTTGCTGCCATTTTTATCTGTGAAACATGGGGTTCACCACCATAAGACTGGTGGTGGGTGTGGTGTATACTGAACAACATAATGTAAAGACATGGGGATGCTTTTTGCTATACGTTACAAGGCACTCCGGGACGCAGGTGGCGCTGTGGGTTAAAGCCTCAGCGCCTAGGACTTGCCGATCGAAAGGTCGGCGGTTCGAATCCCTGCGGCGGGGTGCGCTCCCGCTGCTCGGTCCCAGCGCCTGCCAACCTAGCAGTTCGAAAGCACCTCCGGGTGCAAGTAGATAAATAGGGACCGCTTACCAGCGGGAAGGTAAACGGCGTTTCCGTGTGCGGCTCTGGCTCGCCAGAGCAGCGATGTCACGCTGGCCACGTGACCCGGAAGTGTCTCCGGACAGCGCTGGCCCCTGGCCTCTTAAGTGAGATGGGCGCACAACCCCAGAGTCTGTCAAGACTGGCCCGTACGGGCAGGGGTACCTTTACCTTTACCTTTTACAAGACACCCCATGTCCTGACATGATACTGTTGAATGTCCACCACACCCATCAACAACCAATAATCTGGAGCATGGGGGAGAAACCAATAACATAACAATATCAGGCAATTAAAGTTAAAGTTGACTTCACAGTGTGGCTCATGATGAGATCAACTCATATGGCTGGCTTATAATGGGTCTGGCATTTTGGCATAGGAGACAACTCCTAGGGGCACAATAAAATATTCAAGGGGGCCGGGCCTCCACAAAGTTGGTGGGCATTCCCATTTAAATATTGTGTGTGTACTGTGTCATGTGATCTGTTATGAGGGGTGGGGCTTACCTGGGCCCCCACAGTATTTTATTCAAGTTGACACCCCTGCATTTTGGGCTATAGTAACTTGGGGGGGGGGCAATTTAGATCAGAGAAATAGCATGGGAGGAAGTGTTAAATGCCTGTCTACTAATACTGTTAATCTGATCAAAATCAGAGGCGATCTGCTCACTGATCTTCTGTGTCAACAACCCTTCTTCGCACAGGGATCTTCATTTGTTATATTTAAATGTCACCCAACCCGGGGAGAGAGAGATTATTTGGTATAATTAGAAAATAATTTCCAGCAAAAATCCATTTATTTGTGAGAAGGCAGCAAGAGATGGTGAGAATGCATTCTTTTCTCCTTACTCCTCAATAGCTGTGCACTTTGAGATAATGTTCTAATTAACCTAATTGCAACCACTACACTGAATGGAGGTTGAGATCCCAAATGGCACAGCAACTAGAGGCAAAGCACTGCGAGTCATTGCTTTCTCTGCCTACACTCAAAAATAGATTTTTATTACAGGAAAGAGGAGGTAAATCCTCTTAATAAGGTAAAGCTTGAACCAAGAGGGTGTTCCCCCCACCATCCATTTGATGGTAAGGCATAAATTAAGCATTTCTGCTTCAGTTTAATTAGCATAAGCCATCATTATAATGTAGCCCACAAGTGTTTGCCTTTCCTGTCTTAGAGCAAGCCTTCTGTACTCAGGAGATTTACTGTAAATCATTGAATATTAATTTTCTTGGATTTTATTGAAGTACATTTTACACAGTCGGCTTCAGAGAGAGAGAGAGAGAGAGAAAGAGAGAGAGAGAGCAATCATTTGCTTTTCCCATGCAGGAGAGATCGTATTTAAAACCACCAAATGAACTGAATGGAACTTCATGAAATGCCACTCCAGTTTTATGATAGTACAACATTCCAGAGATTATTGGCCTGTATTTCAGAAAATAAGAAGGATAATTTAAAGTAAGAGTGTGGGAACCTTCCTCCTCTTCAGCGTATTCATTCCCTCATGGTTAATGTGGGGGCCCCCACATGCCAGTGGTGAACTGGACCCTCCTTCTCTCTCTTTCATGCACACACATTAATGGGGGGCTTTATTACTGTACATGCAGGGGCTCAAATACAGACTGCAGCATGGTGCAAAAAGTTAAAGCCCCTTTCCCTTCTGCATCCTGACCCAGATCAGGCTCCCACACGTGCCTCTGCCTATAAGCTTTCTTTTTATATATATTATTTATTATTATTATTATTATTTTAACATATCATTTTCAACAGTAATTAAACATACTTTTACATCTTATTCACATTTTTGACTTTCATCAATCCTGTCTGAAAATTTTCCAATCTAATCTCTCAGTATGCATTTCTTAACTTCCCTATTACATTTCAAACTCATAACCAATATCTCTATCTTTTTCTACTTTGTAACACTTCGTATATTTCTCCTTACAAAACTTCTTGTAGTCCTACTAGCGTAATTTGTTGATTACAGTTGCTCTTCAAATAATTCATATACTTCTTCCAATCTTCTGTAAATCTCTGGTCCAATTCTGCATAGTCCATTAATTTCGTCTGCCATTCGTCTTTCGTCGGAATTTCTTCTTGTTTCCATTTCTGGGCTAACAATACTCTGGCCACAGTTGTTGCATATAAAAACAATTTAACATCTTGGCTATTAATGTCCTGACCTATAATACCAAGTAAAAATGCTTCTGGTTTTTTTTCCTGCCTATAAGCTTTCAGTATGCCTCCCCCCCCCCCCTAAAATTCAACGACACACTCTTTTTATGTGGTTGGTGTCCAGAACTGAAGCATCGTAATGGAACTAATGTGGGCTGGCAGTCAAAAATCTTTCTACCATCACACATTTTGCCTTGAACCAAATAACCAAGCAAAATTTTCGAGTGACAGGTAGGTAACTCAGAGGCTTGCTTTTGAGCTGCAGGAACTGAAATAATGGAATGACAAGAGCTTAGCAAAGACTGGAAATGAACTCAAAAGTGAAGGACTCAGAATTCCAGTCCTTCCCTTCCTCAAATAGGGTGCCCCGAAATTCATAGAAAGACCAGCTCCCTCTTTGGGGCTCATCTCCTACCTCTGTTACTCCCTGTCGAGGTAAGGAAAACCTTATTTGGGGAAAGGAGGAAATCATAGCAGGCACCAGAGAGCTTCTGTCACGCAGGAGACACCACCTGAACCTCTGCTTGTTCCATGTGCATTCTTTGTGTGAGTCAAGGCACCCATGGAGGTGGAGGAGCTGATGTTGGTGCAGGCCAGGCCACCCCCAGCAGGCCCAGAGACCATGCCTCCTCCACCAGAGGACAAGAAGAAGAGAAGAAGAGTTTGGATTTGATATCCCACTTTCTCACTACCCTAAAGAGTCTGAAAGCGGCTAACAATCTCCCCCCCCCCCCCACAACAAACACTCTGTGAGGTGAGTGGGGCTGAGAGACTTCAGAGAAGTGTGACTGGCCCAAGGTCACCCAGCAGCTGCATGTGGAGGAGCGGAGACACGAACCCGGTTCACCAGATTACGAGTCCACTGCTCTCAACCACTACACCACACAGGAGAAGAAACTGGATTATCCAAGAATGGCATTTTTAATTTTAGGTTGGGACCACTTGGTAACCCCTAGCCTTGGGGAGCTGGTAGCAAACCACCCAGTAAACCATTCTTATTTCCTTTCCATGTTCGTGTTGAGATTTTGAAAATGTGTTCTTTTCTTTTTCTTTTAGAAGAGCTCCACGCTCCAGGAGAACGTTAGAAATAATGCCACTCAGTTAGAAATCTTTGAATGTCACCAAGTGGTACTTGGCTAAACCTTTGGTGTAAACACAGAATACCCTGGGAAGGGATTAGTTGTCCGTATGTCGACTGGAAATCCACTGCAGTAGACTCATGAATTGCTTCTGAGTGCTTTTCAGGAAAGAGCTTCAGCAGCAAAATGAAAAGGGTAATGTATTTCAGACTGGCTTTGCTGAGCCACTTCGTACAGGTAGTTGCCTCAAAAGGCCTCACCATGGTGCTGAAGAAATCTATGAAGGTTCTAGAGGCATACTCATGTATTCTCGTTCTTATATACACTTTGACTTCCTGCCTAAAAGTAATTCCCCGCTTCCACAAAATATGGGGATAGTTTGAAGAAGCGTTCATTAAAAATGGAACTAATAACATGTAGATGATAATTTTACTCAGTGGAGCTGTAAAGTACTGAAGAAGAAGAAGAAGAAGAAGAAGAAGAAGAAGAAGAAGAAGAAGAAGAAGAGTTGTTTGGATTTGATATCCCGCCTTTCACTCCCTTTTAAGGAGTCTCAAAGCGGCTAACATTCTCCTTTCCCCTCCTCCCCCACAACAAACACTCTGTGAGGTGAGTGGGGCTGAGAGACTTCAAAGAAGTGTGACTGGCCCAAGGTCACCCAGCAGCTGCATGTGGAGGAGTGGAGATGCGAACCCGGTTCACCAGATTACGAGACTACCACTCTTAACACCACACTGGCTCTCAAGAAGTGTCCATAGTCTTTAAACCCAACTAAGTAAGACACCATTCACAAAATCTGCAACTACAGGAATTGCAGGCGTGGGGAGGGGGGGATGAACTGGGACCCCATGGCATGGGAGAACTTAGAGAGTTTGAACCCTTGGAGTTTCCCAGCAGGTCTTCTGAAGGAGCCTTTTTTGTTGTCCCCAATTTCACTGAGGTTTGGTTGAGCTTTACCAGGCCTTTAGTGTAGCAGACCAACATACTGTGGAACTCTCTGGCAACAGAAGTCTAAGAACATAAGAACCTATCTTCTCCCAAGCCAGAAAAAGTGGTCCATCTAGCTGAGTATTGTCAATACTGACTGGCTGCAATTCTCTGTGGTTTCAGGTGGGAGTCTTTCCTAGTGCTGGAGATATTTAGGACTGAGCCTGGGACATTCTGCATGCAAGGCTATTGCAGATATTAATGCTGTGCAGCTTGAAGTGATTGGATGCATAAAAGTTGACTTCTTTTGGAATGAAAATTATCCAGACCCATAATTATGATTCAAAGCTTTACTAAACAGAACTTCTTCAAAACAGGTATAAAAACCACCAGTGATGCATTCAGATAATTCCATAAAGCTTATGCTTCTCCAAGCATAGGCTCTTCTTAAATATATATAACATAATTGCAATCACAGTAAAAATCAAATCTCTGTCTCTCCAGCCTAGGCTATGAAGCTCCTAGAGAGTCATTATCACATCCTTTTTTTCTTTGTGAGGTCCAGAGAAAGACTGGCAACGCCCTTTAAGGTGGAGATTTGTAATTCAAAACCGCACATGATCTAAAGCTAAAACACCAAGTGAAAGTTAGCAGAGAATATCAAAAGTTAATTATTAACTCAGAGGCTTAGAGAGCTTCCTTCTAGCTTAGTATACTCAAATGGAATTTTCAAATGTTCAGCAATATACATATGGGGATTCTCCATTTCAGTGTGCAATTATTCAATTATACTTAACGTGAGCTACAGCACTTCTAGTTTGCATAGGCTGCAATACTACAACCACTTACCCGGGAGTAAGCCCCACTGAACTCAGTAAGGCTTACTTTTGAGTACTCTTGTAAGATACCATTGCAAGGCTCCAGAAATCTAACCTCTTTGTTTATTTTTTTATTTTTTTATTTTTTATAAAAAAATTTATTAAATTTTCACATTTTGTAAAGACAGACATACACACATATAGACAAAGACAACACATATGAAGTTTCATAACCTTACTTTCCTAACCCCAGTTCTTGACCTCCCCCCACCCCCCCTTCATACATCCTAATTCAATTAAATTAACTCAGCAAATTCATATCTCTCATCCTTTGCATATTATTATTGTATATATATATTTTTGAAAAACCTTTTACTTGGCCAGATTTTACTTATCCAATTTTCTTATAAATATTAAAACCTTTTCTAAGGTCGACTCGAGTTCCTTCCACGAATTTCCCTTTTATCTTAAAAATAGATCATAATAATCAAACACAAAAGTCATAAACATTTTTTAAAAAATTCTTTTTCTCCCCCCCCCCCAGACCCGGTTTCTGTCCCTTCCCAATGTCCCCATATCCACAAAAACAGTTTTTAGCCTGGATTCCTCACATCTGAGGCCTTTAAGTCCCTGTCAGTCTCTCTTTGCCGATTTTGTTGGTAGCCCTCTTTGTTGGTCCTCGGGTCTCGAGGGAGTTCTAGCTCAGTCTCATCAGAATTTCTTCCATCCAAAGTACTTGATACCAGCTGCTGCAGAAGGTCAGCTAATCCATACTCGAAGAGGAAGCCCCAGTCATATTTCTTGTTTCTTTTAAATTCAAATATTCCAAATGTTCCAGGGGCTTCCTCCCTCCTCTTTCGCATCTTTCGCAGATTTGTAATCCAAGGGTCTTCTTCTTTGTATTCTGACAATGTAGGCTTGTGGTTGGTACTCTCCATCTGTACTGGCCCTTGTTCACTCTCCCCCTGTTCCGAAGTTATCTCTTCTGATTCAGCTGCAGATTTTTTCCCAGTCAAGTCCATTGTGCCTTCAGCAGAGTCACTTATTTTAGAGTTCAAGGTTATAAGTTGTTTACTCATAGCCGTAGTCTGCTCCTGCAGCTTTCCCACAAGAAGAAACATTCTTACTATCTCTGCCTGTAATTTTCCATCTGCAGCCATTGTAGTGTTTCAATGTTTCCCCTAGGGGGATTCTGGTTACTTATTAGTCTTTTCCCAATAGTCCTTTGCCTTGTTATTTCCCTACTTTGTTTCCAACCACTTTAGTTCAAATATAGCAAATTAAGTCCAGAAAGGTGTTAAATAATAAGGTTTTTAACTTTCGCTGCCCGTTTGACAGCTCCTTTGACAGCTGTCAAACTCCTCGTTCCTTTTTCTCCAGCTCACATAGAGGACACTCCCGGGTCTGGGGAGGTTTAAACAAAAGCTTCTAAAATTCCACTCTTACTCTCCAGCACAAATCTTCTTCTGTCGAATTCGTGCAAATATTATCTTTTACAAAACACCAAAGAAAGAACTCTCCACCTTAGTTCTCCGATCCTTGCTTTAAATTTTCTGTAAGCAGGGGGGTGCGGACTTCCCTTTAGCACATCCCCCGATCGTGCCGAATTCAAGGATAAAAATTTTAAAGTCCAAATTCCAATCTACTCACGGATTAATTAAAGTCCGAATTTCAGGGAAGAAAGTCAGCGGTCTCCGGCCATGGCTCGCGGCTTCGCTCCACTGCAGTAGCGGTCTACTCACAGCACCACGCCGCTCCCCGTACCCTCTCTGTAGCCTTTAAAAAGGCTCTTCGTGGGTCGGGGGGCGCTTTAGGTGCCCGCCGAGTCACCAGGTCCGCAGGCTTCCGCGCCTGCGGTTTCTGAGGGTCCCCGCGTCGCCGTCGCGGTGAGACCCGTCTGCAACGGAGCCGATTCCCTCCGGAGCTCGGAGGGAATCCGCCATTAACCGGATCGCGCTAACCCAGAAGTCCCTAACCTCTTTGTTTAGGCCAAGAACTTGCGTCAACTTTGTCAAATGTTCCTTCAAAAACTTATATATAATATTTATTAAAGCAGTAAATGTGGTTTCTTTGCTCTCTTCCCCCTCAAAAAACACATGAACATTTTCCTTTGCTTGAGCAATGGCTCCCAGTGACAAATAAGTGAAAGGCAATTGTAGGAGGCACCAGAGGAGTTGAAATATTTACAATTAGGAAGGATGTCGAAAACCCTAATTGAACAATGACATGCTGTCATGGTGAGCTTAAATGCAATCTGATAATGGCATGTGGCATAAACCAAGTCCAGATCAAAAATATGTATTAGCTGCCCTTTGAAAGCTCTGAAGTTTTTATACCAATGACAGATATTGCCCATAGCAGAAAAACAATTCAAAGAAACCAAGCGTTAGGGGGGAAAAAACAAGCCCGGGAACTGATTGAATGAAGTAAAAGATCAAGGCAGAAAAATGTTTTCCCATGAACGACGAGGTGAGAAATGTTTTATCACAATGGTTTTCTTTAGCTGATAGGAAAAAGAAGTAGAAAACTACTTGCCTTTCTGAGGTGACCTGATATCAGGTCTGGACTATAGACAACAGTCTCAGGTGAGTCAGGAGCCAAGAGATATGGGGGCAAGCCAGTAGCCAAGACCCTGTTCCTTTGTTGGAAGCTGCTTTTGGTATGGTTTTTGTGTGTGTAGAAAAGTGGTGTAAGGATTCCAAGGGGTTGTTTGAGAGCAAGCAGACAAATGCCTCCCTGATCGGCTGTGAAGCCTTGCTTTTGATGCCAAAATAAACTTTATCTCCCGTGGCTGGCTCATTCCTGGCAGAATCCGTGAGTGGGCGGTCCTTAAACCTTCCCCAGCAGAATAGTTTCTTGACGCCCAGTCTGCACCTCCCCTCTCGGCACGGAAGGTTACTGCGCAAGGAGGGCGTGGGTAACGGAGGACCTCTCTCCTCCCCGCTTTGCCCAGGCAAGGTGTCCTGGCACCGCCTCGCCCCCTATGAGCCCTGAAGCTCCTCTCCACTGGAGCGGTGGTTACTCTCCTCCGCTGAGGAGGAGCTGCTTCCCATGATCTTTGGGAGCTCTCTGTAATCCATCTGGCTTTTCCCCTCTCCCCCCGAGCCGATGGCAGTTCCCTGACAAGTGGCATACAAATAAAATGAATGAATGAAGCCAGGATACAAACTGGAAGAATGGATCAAGGAACAAGAGCCGTAGCTCAGCAGTCGAGCTTCTGCTTTGTATGCAAAAGGCCCTTGGTTCAATCGTCAACATTTCCAGGTCCTCTGTCTGAACCCTTGGAGAGCTGCTGCCAGTCAGTGTAGACAATATGGAGTTAGATAGACCAATGTCAGCAGACCCACTCTGCAAACGTGACATGAAGTCTGGCAACATTAACCCCACCATGAGGGAATCTCTTGCAGGTGATTGCAGTGCCTGGAGAAGGACAGCCATAGCAGTGAGCTGAGGAGGAATAACCTCTTGAAGGAGTACAGTGGTACCTCGGGTTAAGAACTTAATCCGTCCTGGAGGTCTGTTCTTAACCTGAAACTGTTCTTCACCTGAGATACCACTTTAGCTAATGGGGCCTCCGCTGCTGCCACGTCTCCACCGCGCAATTTCTGTTCTCATCCTGAAGCAAAGTGCTTAACCTGAGGTACTATTTCTGGGTTAGTGGAGTCTGTAACCTGAAGCATCTGTAACCTGAAGCGTCTGTAACCTGAAGCGTCTGTAACCTGAGGTACAGAGAAAAGAGATGCCACTATGCACCTGTGCCAGCAAAACTGGACGCCTTCATCTGCCCCACTTGTAATAAAACATGTCTCTCCCATTTCAATCTCTACAGCCACAGCAGGCACTGTAAGTCTCCAAATGTTTGACGTTAGCCCTGAAGGTGCTATCTTCCATTGTCTCACGAGACAAATGGATGCCAACATTAAGATCAATCCCTTAACTTGGTATAAGTTCCTATAGCAATGCTTACCAGTTTAACTTCCCACAATGCCCTGGAGCAGTGCTACATCAGGGACATTGTGGGAAATGACAGTGGACGCCTACCACAGAGCTCCACAACCAGGGGCTCACCAATATAGAAGGGTCCCCCAGAGGACATTTCACCGAGTTGCTGGGGGCTCCTTGAAATTGAAAACTGGTCCTTGTAGATAAGGCCTGGCAGCCTGCGGATCTCACAACAGAATACATGTGTGGGAGGAGAGGCTATAGTGGCTTCCCCTTCATCATCTCCTTCCTCCTTCCCCTTTCTCTCCTTTATTCTCCACACTGCAGCATGTCTCTCTTGCTCAGAGGGCAGGCTTGCAGCCCCATGTCCCCTGCAGTGATGAAGAAATACAGAGAAAACCAATGATTTATTTGCCTTGTTAACTAAATGCAAAGAATGTCTCATACAGAAGCAAACCGACTGTTACCTAAGTTGAAATGAGAAGAGATTTTGACCAAGTGTGCTCTGCATTGAAGTGTACGCCAACAGGAACCCAAGGGGCTCATTTGTCCATTGCATTCAGTATTGACACACAGCCAGCAGCTAAGAGGGGACTACATTTGTTGAAAATTTTAGCATTGCTTTCCTCAAACATGTGTTCCTCACCTCCCGCTTACTCAGTGCTGTGCTCTCAATTAATAGTTCTATTAAGTCTTCAACAGCTAATCCCAACAATAGTTCACCCTGAGCTATGGGATGCAATGGACCTTTACAAATCTGGACTTTGTTCACACCTACACTTTACAATCCAGACATAAATTTCCCCCTTTTTTATGCCCTCTTACATTTCCCATTAATAGTTTAATTCCAGGGCATTGTAGCAAGTGCTCCTTTGCTGGGATTGTGGTGTCTCCCACGTACCAATCATGTTGTGTCAGGAAGCATCACTGTAAAAAGAAAATTTAATGAGCCTGGGGTAGCTGTAACTGAGCTAGTAACTCTGGGTGATATAAACAGTTAGTCATACCCAGAGTCGAGCCTCTGAAAGCAATGCACCGGAGTGACTTCATGGTCATTGACTTCAAGTAGGGCTACTCTGAGTATGACTTAGTCAGATACCACCCTTCATTTTCAAATTGTGCTGAACATAAGCCCTTTCTTTTAAACACCGAGTATATTAACAGATGCAACCGACTCTGTAGGCAGATTAGGAAACCAGAACAACTGCCCGTTCTGCTCATTATTGACATCCCTGTGGCAGGTTTCTCAAATATCCAGATATAGCTAAACAGACACTCCAGGACAAGGTATTATCACATTCCCATGCTTCTGCTAGGCATGTGAGAGAGAAAGTCAATACAGTTTGCACTGAAAGGCAAACCAAGCTAATTCACACACTCCAAAACAATATGTGAACTGAAACAGAGTCATTGTTCAAAATGTGCGCTTATCTGAAGTTTGCAGTGCAGTTCTCTAATATGCCTGTAAATGCATGTGTCAGGGTAAAGTGTGCATAAAAATGCATGCATTGGTGAAAATAATGCACAGAAATGCATCATAGTAGGGGGGAATGCATTGTAAAATGTGTATATTAGGCAGAATCACATACAAAACTATTTATATTACAGGAAAATTGGACTAAAAAGCTGGTGCATTTATGAGGATTTTTTAAATGAGAAAATGGCAAACTGGTGTGGAAACGTGGGAAAGTGAGCTAAAGATTGGAAAGTGAGAAATGGAAGCCAACAAAATCACTGTACCTTATCCCTTCATCTGTTCCTGAAATGCACAAGAAGAGACTTGCTGGTTTCTACCCAAGACCCATCTAGTAGTAGTAGTAGTAATAATAATAATAATAATAATAATAATAATAATAATAATAATTTATTCATACCCCGCCCTCCCCAGCCAAGACTGGGCTCAGGGCGGCTAACAACCAATAATAAAAACAAGTTGATTAAAATACAATTTAAAAGATTAAGGCATGAAAACATTAGGGTGCAATCTCTTCATAGGAGAAGAAAGGAAAAAGAAAGAGGGGGAGACTATCAAACTGGTTCTAAGCCAAAGGCCAGGTGGAACAACTCTGTCTTACAGGCCCTGCGGAAAGAAATCAGATCCCACAGGTCTCATGAGACAAAGCATTCCACCAGGCTGGAGCCAGTGTTGAGAAGGCCCTGGCTCTGGTTGAGGCTAATCTAACTTCCTTAGGGCCGGGACCTCTAGGGTGTTGCTATATATGGACCTTAAGGTCCTCCGTGGGGCATACCGGGAGAGGCGGTCCTGTAGGTACAAGGGTCCTAGGCCGTGAAGGGCTTTAAAGGTCAAAACCAGCACCTTAAATCTGACCCTGTACTCCACCGGGAGCCAATGCAGCTGGAAAAGGACTGGGTGAATATGCTCCCATGGCAGAGACCATGTACAGTCTCTGCCTGGAAACTTAGAAGTATGATGCGATGTTCTCCCATGGTTGTTCCCAACAGCTGGTATTCAGACGCATACTAACTATGAACCTTGAGGTTCTATATAGTCCTCACTGCCGACAGCAGTTGCCAGTGGGCTGTATTCAACAGATCCCTACACGTGTATGACATTACATGTGTAGGGTCACTTCACATGACCACAGAACACACACCTTCACCGGCAGGCATGGCACTGCCAGGAGAAAAGGCTTGCCAGCATTACCCTCTCACAAGTCCTTTCAAAAGGTCAATCCATTGTAAATCCAGCAGGTTATGGTGTTCCACAGGAGAGCTGCTCTTCAAAGTCCCTAAAATGGAGTAAAGCTGCAACTTACATGGAGGTTACGTTCCGGGTATTGTACCTAAAGGCAGAATGGCATACAGTGGTACCTTGGGTTACAAACACTTTGGGTTACAAACGCTTCAGGTTACAAACTCTGCTAACCCAGAAATAGTACCTCGGGTTAAGAACATTGCTTCAAGATGAGAACAGAAATTGTGTGGCAGCAGGAGACCCCATTACCTAAAGTGGTACCTCAGGTTAAGAACAGTTTCAGGTTAAGAACGGACCTCCGGAATGAATTAAGTTCTTAACCTGAGGTATGTGGGAATATGGTCATTTGTCCATAAGAGCATGGGCAAAAGTTCATTATCGCAAGGATGATTTCATAGCAGAAAGCATTGCTTGGAAGCATGATCAACGCGTGGAGAGCTCATGCCATCTAATGATTGGTCCACGTAACATAGCCTGATGGTCTACGTGGTCTAGTGCGATGGCCCTTATCTGCTGGCTGAGAACAAGTGGTATTCCTTGTATTTTGTATCTTTCTGACTTTACACAATAAAGGCTATGCTCCAGCAGCTTCTAGAGAGAGCTGCGGCCAGACTTCTTCAACCCATCTTGGCGTGAGACTGATTATTTACGGATGGCGAGCGGGTTCTTGTCATTTGGTGCCCCGTGTGACTACCTTCGGACTCCACGTTGTTTCTCATCGTCCAGCGCTCACCACACCCTTTTCATCCGCTTCGGATCCCAGTGAGTGCTCCCTGTCCTTCTGCCTTTGTGGGGCAGTCTCTTTCGGACTTCGACTGATTTCGGACTTCAGGGCTGTGGCCCTCTCAGCACTCACCTCGTCCGGCACGGGTTTCAGACGCGTCTTTCATCCACTTTGGATCCCTGGTGAGTGTTCCCGGCCTTTTTGCTATTATGGGGCTGTCTCTTTCTGCACCACAGAAGAAGTTTTTTGATGAAATTAAGTTTCTCCTGGCCAGTAACAACCTTGTTGTCCAGGATGCCGATCTTAAGGCACTCATAGAAGCCCTGGACACCCACTGCCCCTGGTATCCTCAAAATGGCACTTGGAATTTAAAAGATTGGGAAAAAATAGGACAATTTTTCCAGAACCATCCTCAAATTGATGTCAAAGTGTTACATGCCTGGTGTAAAGTCTACAAAGCTATGTCAAGCTTAACTCCTGCAAGTATTCTCCTGGCTGCTGCACCGGCTTTTTCACCTACCCTCCCT
Organism: Podarcis cretensis; assembly: GCF_951804945.1. NCBI lineage: Eukaryota > Metazoa > Chordata > Lepidosauria > Squamata > Lacertidae > Podarcis > Podarcis cretensis. The sequence continues at coordinate 84,836,945 of NC_137174.1, read as the reverse complement.
CCTTCGTCTCTATATCTCACGTTGCCTTCTTCGGAACTACCAGTTTATGTAACTCCTAAACCGCCGGAATTTTCTCCTTCGTCTCCTTCGCCTCCTTCTGCCCCTCCTCCACCTCCTCCGCTTTCTACATTATCAGCTACAACTCCTCTTCAAAGATCTCAGCGTGCCGCTGCTCCGTTGTTGGCCTTTGATTCTACAACTCCTAATCTCTTTCCTGTGACTGCTCCTGCCACCCCGGGGGGAGGCCCAGCCTGGCACGAACAGTTTGATTTGAGATTCATAAAGGAAGCTTTGTCTTCTGTACCTGATGATAAAAATGAGCGAGATGGCCATTGGGGCAGCGTCAGACAGGATCCTACAGAGCCTTCTGGACAATTTGTCGATCGCTTGTATAACACCCTTAAGCGGCAAGTTCAAGACATGGCAGCCCAAGAAGTGATTGTTCGCCAGCTTGCGTTTAATAATGCCAATGAAGACTGTAAGCAAGCACTACGCCCTTTGATGACAACTCCCAATATAGCCATTGCAGATATGCTTAAAGCCTGCCAGTCAGTAGGCACTGAGACGCATAAAGCTCGCCTTTTAGCCATGGCTCTGACTTCCATCGTGTCCCAAAATCCTGCCAAGGATAAAATCTGTTTTGGATGTGGCGAAGTGGATCATTTTCATGCGCAGTGCAGATCTACCACACAGCAATGTCACCCCAGCACAAAGTGCTCCATCTTTGATACAGGCCAGGACTTGTCAATTTTATGAGGCACATCTTAGATCTCACACTGGCCACCCTGGGTATTTGGCAGAAAGGATTTTACGCCTGCTGAACTTCACTTCGTCTTCGCCCAAGGAGACACCAGCGCCTTGCAACCGTATTTTACGCTGTCTGCCTGTGGGAATCTGCCTTCTGACCTCAACCCGCCCTGCAGCTGGAGACATCGCCATATTGACGTGCCCTGGATGGAGTCACCTTCTACAGCTGTTCCAGTGTTTCCTGGCATGTTGAAAGGCCATCTTCGTCCCTACCACGTGCTACAGTGACCACCAAATATCATGACAGTTTTGCTGCTTCTTGTTTGGGAACTGAGCCTAGCTTTGAAGGATGCCCTCGCTATATTGGCATCGCTTGGATTTTACCCCCCAGATCTCTTCTTCTTTTCTCCTCCCTCAGGAGTCCTGTCCCATGGTGTGTTCCCCTGAGCATGTACAGAAAGCTGTCTTGGAACTATTGTGGACTCTTGGCAGGACAGGGGGTGAGGAGGTTTCAGTGTGTTCCAGTTTTGTTTCATTCTTGTGCTTTGGCATGGTTCCCGGACAGAAAGCAAGTTGCAATGTGGTTCTTTAGCGGGGCCTGAGAAGACAATGGGCTCTGTTCTCGACCTTGTTGCAATCTTTTTAGTTACAGCAAGCGGGATATGCTTGGCTAGTGCCTTTTAGTTGCTGAGAAAAATGATTTTGAAATAACTGTCAGAAATAAGAGATGTAGCACTTAAAAAAATTTTTTTATGTAATCCTTGCTTCCTAAGATGGAGTTTGTGCCTTAATTCATTTTCATTGTTGTATGTATATAGCTGATCAATTGACTAATATCTCCGCTACTATTGATCATATGGAACAAATGATAGCTCATAATCCTTTGAATCCACCCGAAGGTTTTGATCCATGGGAATGGCTTTTTTCTTGGCTACCTAATAGAACATAGTTAAGAAAAATATTATTGATTGTAATTGCATGTATTGTTGGTTTTATTATGGTGTGCTGTATTCAATGCCTACCCTCTTTGATTTCCCAGTGTAATGAAATATATGATTAAGGGTCCCTCTTATAATATAAATAAGAAAAGAGGGGATGTGGGAATATGGTCATTTGTCCATAAGAGCATGGGCAAAAGTTCATTATTGCAAGGATGATTTCATAGCAGAAAGCATTGCTTGGAAGCATGATCAACGCGTGGAGAGCTCATGCCATCTAATGATTGGTCCACGTAACATAGCCTGATGGTCTACGTGGTCTAGTGCGATGGCCCTTATCTGCTGGCTGAGAACAAGTGGTATTCCTTGTATTTTGTATCTTTCTGACTTTACACAATAAAGGCTATGCTCCAGCAGCTTCTAGAGAGAGCTGCGGCCAGACTTCTTCAACCCATCTTGGCGTGAGACTGATTATTTACGGATGGCGAGCGGGTTCTCGTCAGAGGTACCACTGTATAGTCAACCCTTTGGGTTCAACGGCAGGTGAGATTGACAAAGTCATTCCCCCCCAGAAACCCTGCCCTCCTTTTGACCCCATATATATATATATATAGCCACATTCATAAAGCAAAGGTCTGGAAAAAAAGTTCATTGCTCCTCTTCCCCTCTATTCTGTACTGGTAAAATTGTCCCTGCCACTAGTACTTCAAAAGATATCAGAGCAAATGTTTGCCCACAATAAGCCTAGTGTTGATGAAGATTGCTATATGACAAAATAATATGCCATTCATAGATTTGACACATTCTGATAAAAAGGAAACAAAAAGACAAAAAGTGGATTTACAAGAAAGAAAGAAAGAAAATAAACAGTTCTGGTTGAAAACAACAACAGAAGGGTGTTCTGCCATAACAAATCTATAATTGGTTATTAGAACAAGACTGCATATCCAATATTAGTATAACAGAACGGGCTTTGCAACTGCCAAAGTAGAAACTAAAGAGTAGCCATAGTTCAGAACTAGGCGCAGCCCAAGACATTTTGCCATCTGAGACAAAAGGACAAGATGGACTCTCCTCCACCCCACATGCAGAAATCAACTAATCTGACACTAGGTGACTGGTCTTTTTATTGCTATAATCACTACACACTCCAACTCCCATCAGTGGTCAGGTATGATGGGATTTCTAGTCCAGCTGTTTTGTAAGAAAAGAAAAGAAAAGCTCAACAATGCTTAAATGGTTGGATGGGTAAGCACACATTATCTACTGCGTTCTCAAAGCTTTTACAACAACAACAACTTTATTATTTGTACCCCACCCATCTGACTGGGTTGCCCCAGCCACTCTAGGGGGCTGACAGTTAGTTGAATGCCAGCGTTGGCCTTCCCAGATATGATAACTTCTCCCACATGGTCAAGGACTTCTGACCTTACCTGATGAAAATGGGAAGATGTCACACTGAATCATCTCCCATGTCACAAAGGTAACAATCATGATCCTTTTGTATTTTCAGAGGTTGAAAATATGAACTGAAATCCAACTTTCTGAGACTTGTCAAAAACATTTGACACTGGGCTACAGTGGGCCACATGGGAACTATTCCACCAGCAGGTTCCTCAACAACATCCATCAAGTTCTTAAAATCTGGTTGATGATGAACATGCATGAGTCAATGTTGAACACCCATTCTCCCACCTGAATTTTTGATGTATAATTAAGGAAGGCATGTAAATTGGAGGCAAGCCACCTTCCTACCATTCCTAATTTTTAGACACAATCAGCTAGCATGCTTGAGCATATAAATCACAACTGCAGTTGAATAATAAATGAGAATTAGAAACCAGCTGTGAAAAACAGGCCCCTAAATCATTTTGGAATCCCAGGAAGGTGCAGTAGATTGGTGAGAAGCCGATGGAGCTGTAGGCGTTGATCAAGATTTAAGGTTTCTTTAAAAAGAGAATCTAGGAAAGATCCAGGTTTTAAAAGATTGACTACAGTGCTTGAAATCTCCACTAGCAACATTCATCAGAATGAGCCAGAGAACAACTAAAAAGTTATGATTTAATTAAGAATAGTCAGCATGCATTCACAAAAGGGAGATTGTACATTGTAAATCTGATTGACAAATTTTCGGTTTTGCAAGTAAAGGTGGTTAAGAAGTCCTGCTAGACAGTAATTCATTGCAAAGAGCATGGGGTAAAAAGGTTCTTTACTGAAGAATTGATGAAGCATGATGGTGTCACACACTTGTACACAAGGAGTAGCAATTTTATCATGTCTATTCTCTCCCCCTCCCCAATTTAAACATGTCCTTCATCAGACAAGTGATCCCAGTGTGTGCCACATCACATATAAAATCAAACTATCAATAAAGCAATTCCAATTTAAAAAATAAAATAAAATAAATAATAATATGTACTAAAAAAAACAATAGGGGGTCACCAACTTTTTTGGAGCAGTGGGCACATTTTGAATTTTAAAAGAGTGCTGGTGGCACCAGTCACAAAACAGCTGGTGTGGGAGCACAACACAAAATTGCACAAATTATGAGTGTGGAATAACACAATTAGAGAAACAACTACCTGGCAATCTAATGCTTTTAAGGCGAAGTCAGCTGTGTCATGCTGGTCCTGGTTGTGAAGCTCCCACATTATTGATTGTGTGTGTGTGTGTGTGTGTGTGTGTGTGTGTGTCTGTCTGTCTGTCTGTCTGTCTGTCTCTCTCTCTCTCTCTCTCTCTCTCTCTCTCTGTCTCTCTCTCTCTCACACACACACAGATGCACAATGTTTATTAGCAGCAGGGAAAATTCCTTGGTACCAGGAAAAATATACAACATAGCCACCACACACTCACTCCCATTTCACATAAATTAAAAGGTACCTGTGGATATTGTCCCATAACGTTCTTTGTGGAAGGGCTAGAAAGTTACTTAAAATAAACATAAACATAAACCTTAGATTCTGGGGTCACAAAGCACTCTGAACAAATTCAACCAAGATAAAATACAATGCCACACACACACACTAATATAGTCCACAACTCATTTCATATTTGTCTTTGTTGTAATGGAATATTCCTTCTCTGATATGAGGTATTCACATGAGAAATACAACCATACCAAACCGAGTATTCTGGATCTTTCCCGTCTTTCCTCATCCGGATATAGCATGTAAACTGTTCCATAGCTTGTAGGTGTCATGATTTGGCATACCAGTTTGCAATGGTGAGCCTTTCTGCCCCTTTACAATGCCAAGTAATTGTGATTCTTGGGCACATCACCATAAATTGGATTAGAGATTTTGCTGCAGTCACAGAGTTGCCTCCATCAAAGGCAGAAAGAAAGCACCATGTTGGCTCCTGGATAATATAGTTTTATATGTTGCAGTTCATTCCTCTCAGAAATAGCACCCACCAGAAATCACCTCCCACCTGCCTTTCATAACTGGAGGTGCAAGGGATTCAAAGCCTGCGTTCTGTAGTTGATCATATGGCCTCTTCCATAACCAACACTCATATGCAATGAGCTCTAGTTTGTGACAGAGAAGGAACTCTGGTCTTCTCCACTAGCACATCAATAAGCCAAATTCTAAGTTTAATGGAAGGGTGCACTGATCCTTACATATATTGACCCTTCCTTTCTCAGGGGACAAAATAACCATATGCCATTATAGGTTGCTACAATTCTAAGCACAAACATGGAGAATGAGGAACAGGACAACAGGAAGAAACACAAGTATTGGATACATAAATGAAGTTAATGAATACAGACACACAGGTACCCTTCTAGTCAGCCAGAAGTGTCAAGTGAGGGCATTTATAGAAGACTCTTCAAATTTTGGTTCATTATGTACCGTTATCAAGGTTAAGAAAGGGCAGGCACAAGATAGGAGGGCCAGATTCATTGTGGAAATTCACATTCAGGCATTCATGAGTAAATTTAACCTGGTGCCCTTAGTTCTCCACAAGGAAGGAGGCCAAGAGACTGCAGCACAGAGGCATGGGTAATTTGAAAAACAACAGGGAGGATAGATAATTAGCTGTGAGAGCTAGGATACACTAAAATAAACAACAAAGGTTGAAGGGCTGGAATAATGCAGTTACCCATGTGCAATTCAGGGGACAAGGAACGCAAGGCAATCAGTGTTACCTGAAAAGGGGATCATCTTGAGTGATATTCTGGAACCTCATTCCAGCTCAGTTCAGCGAGTAACTGGTTGATTTATTGATTGTCGGCCTGGAGATCTTCACTGCCATCTAAATGAAAGTAAGCCGGACACAGGCACCTTTTCCAAGACTTAGGAAGGCCCACTGAATTCACTACTCCTTGAGTCCCAAAATGCCTGAGGCAAGTGCCAGGGGCTTCTTTCATTGCCCACCAACCACAAAGGTTTAAGGAATACCTTGATGCCTGTGAGTAAGGGACATAACATGGAGTTTCCAGGTCCAGAAGGTTCCAGGTTCAATCCCCAGTATCTCCAGGTAGGCCTGGGAATGTCCCCTGTGTGAAATCCTGGAGGTCACTGCCAGCCAGTGTAAATACTGAGCACTATGTAAAAGGATACAGATTGTTCTACCTGTTGCAGCACAGATAAGTTAACTACTAGAAAGGGACGCAATATAAATTCCAACCAACATTGTTAAAAAATAGTGTTAGCATTACAGAAGATACTGACGCCACCCTCTGCAAAACACATATGCATTCCGTCATCGGAAGAATAATAGATTTTGACAGACAGGAGAAGGATATGAAAGTCTTCCTGGGAAGAAAAGGTTGAGTAAATCACACAAAAATGGAATCAATACCTAAATGGTCCATAACGCTAGTAGTTTCAGAAGCAGGCCTGAGGGCTGTTAAAAGTATTTTTCTTCATCAAAGCTCTCTTCTAAACACCACTTAGGGCTAGCAGGCTGTTCTTCCTCACACGCCTTTGTATTGCTTTGGTTTTTATGCAGTCCAGGTGTTCCAATCATAATTTCACTATTATGGCATATGTGATTAAAATACATTGTGCTTTTATTGCCAGCCAATAATAATAGCACATAAATAAAAGGCTCCTGATGGCTGAGGGAAATAACAGATTGGCATTCAAAGTGATGGAAAAGTTCTGAGAGAATGAGAAAAGCAAATTGCTATAATTCAATAGTGTGACTTTATACTAAACATTGCTAGTTTTTTTTTTGCAAATGGCTCTGCGAGGGTTCTCATTTCTTGGCTGCACATTGCACTTGCAAGCACAAAACGAAATCCAATGTGGCCAATGGGTTTTGGATGCATGTATCTGTGTGTGTTGTGTAGTATATCCTCAGCCTCGTAAATGTGGGAGAAATCAGTTTGGGAATGGGACAATCTTCTGGAAATCACACTGAAGCTGGATATGGAGGTTGTCTGCAAATTTTTATAGAGGAAGTTGTGGAAGGGACAGACTGTTCCTTGATCCCTTTCCCCATGAAAATTTGGGCAATTAGCATCCCCTCAACAACAACAACAAAAAATACTGGTTTGTACTGTGAACAAGGCTTTCCCTATGATTTAGGGCCTAAAGCCTGAGTCCATTTATAATTCCAACAATTACGGTAGCCCTGATAGTGGTGGCATAAGAAAACGATTGTCTGCAGATTCACTAGTATTCCCTCATCACTAATGTGTACATCACATACAGTTTGGGCCCTAATGAATTGGATTCTGCAGATGTAGACCTCTAAACAAATATGACCTCCAATATATAAGAGCAGGGTAGGCACAGTAGGGTGGGGGCAAGGGAAAGACAAAACTGCCCTGGCTCGTGACAGCAGACAGCGTTAATCCAGCCTCAGGGGAGAAGGGTGGGCAAAGATGAGCCTGGCCTAGTAGCAAGGGCCAAGGGTCACACATCCAGGATCAGTGATAAGAAGTTCAAGACTACACAGGAGTTGAGAAGCTGTTCCAATAAGTTCCCATGCCCACCTACAAAGCGTTAAACCCAAGGCATGGCACTCCCCTTGCTCCCAATAATCTCTATTCCTGCAAAAATGTCTAGCTTGCAAGTGGGTGCTATGCTAGGGGTTCATGTCTTTCCCCTCCCTAGAGGCAACACCTTAAGCTGAGGGAGTGTCAGGGTGAGGGGGACAAACCAACTGTTTCAGTAAGGGGTATCCAGAGAATATCCATGCATTAGCTACGGAGTGTCAGGGAACTGCCATCGGAGAGTTAGGTGGTGGAAGGGCTCAAGGAGGCTAGGAGACCCTCGGATGCTGAGGAAGGAACCAGCAGGGGGAGAGAGAGAGTTCCTGCAGAAACTCAGTCGGAGGGAGGGCTCCAAGATACTTCCAGTGAGAACAGCGGAGAAGTCTCAGGACCTCCGCTGGGGACGCCCACTCCGCGCAGGAAACTGTCACGCAGAGAATCCAGAAGGAGAGTTTCCGTGAAGGAACTCTTATGTTGGCGTAAATTCCGGAAACGCCCACTGACGGATTCTGCCAGCGATTGAGGTAGCCATGCACCCATGGCTCCGCGGTCTGGGAGAGGTTTTAGAAACTGATTGCATGAGTTGAGAACTCAACCATTTACGCACAAGCAGCCCCTTAACCCATAACACTGAGCTTAGTGGGAACTCCAGTTCTCACTCTTCCCCTCAGCTTGTATATTGATGTACCTGTCACAGTGGGTTTTAACTCCTTGGTCCTGGAAACAAGGCCACTAATGTCATTCTCAAACTGGCCCTTCAACAAATGTAAAATATCAAGGGACTAATCCAAGTGCTTGGGGGGGGGGGGGCATGCGGAGAACATCCGGTGACATGCCTGTCCATCTAAGTGTGAAGGCCTCACCCCATGCTCATCCTTCCTTCCTCTAACACAATGTGAAATTTTGAGAGAATTTTCATTTTCATATCTAAGGAAATTTAAGGGAAATAACAATGGTTTCAGGAAGATGAGTGATGATTCAAAGGGGTTTCATACCTCTCTAGGGTGAGAATGCTTGACTTGTAGGCATTCTTCAACACACCATGTTTTATTAAGCACAGAACGGTCTGATTATTATTATAATTACTGGCTTATTTATATGTCACATTCTCTGTAGAAGACATCCGAGAAGATCTGCACAGTACAGAACTTAGGATGACACAAGAAGAGCCCTGGTGGATCAGGACAAAGGCCAACCTTGCCTAGCATCCTGTTCTCACAGAGGCCAACCAGAAGCCCATGGAAAGCACGCAAGCAGGAACTGAGCATGACAGTGCTCTCTTCTCCTGTGACTTATGACAACTAGTATTCAGAGGAATACATTGAAAGCAGAAAATAGCAATTTAAGCTAAGAGTCATTGATTCTCTCCCCCCCCCCACCATGAATATGTCAAATCTCCTTTTGAAGCTCTCCAAGTTGATGGCCATCTTGTGGTTGCAAATTCCACACTTTATTTAAAAGAACTGCATGAAATACTTTGTTCACTAGTACTTGGTTTTAGTATTATGATAGAGGGAGAATTTTTCCGCTCTTTACCCATTTTTTAATACCATGCACAATTTTATACCTCCCTATCATTTCCCCCCAAATCACCTTTTTTTCTAAATCAAAAAGCCCCACATGCTGCAACCTTTCCTCAGAGGGGAGTTTTTTTCAACCCCTTGATCATCCTGGCTGCCCTTTTCTGAACCTTTTTGAATTCCATAATACCCTTTTCTTGAAGAGAGGCAATAATAGCAGCAATGGTCAACAATCACGATCCCAGAGAACAACCTCAGCAGTTTGCCTTCTAAGAGATCATCTACGCAGCTACTGGGAAAAGCTTCTGCAAGCAGAAAAGGTTTTCTATTCCTGGCAGAACGGCAGCAGGGCTGTAGTTTACATTCAAATAGGGTGTTTTAAAATATGGATCTTGTCATCTTAAGATGGAAGGTGAGTTCAGACAAGCCTCTGGAGTGGAAGGGAAGCAGTGAAGCCACCAGCTCAGGGCGATTTTAATTTTGTCATAGTAGACATTTGTGTGAACACTCTGACCCAAGCAGCAAACAAAGCCTCCTGGTGGGGAATAGAGTCTGCCAATCAAATTGTGATCCTTTACATTATTTTTCAATGGTGGATGTCTCACATCTGAACCAAGTCTGAATTCACCATGTAGGTGATGAAACGTCATGTCACTGTATACTTTAGACATTCAGTAGATGGGAATGTGAAACCCAGGACTTTTTGTCAGCCAGAACACAGTTCTCAGGTGGACACCATTGCCATTATAAGAGAACTGGGCTTTGGGAATGAGGGATGAGGCTTTGGCAAGATCCTAGAGTCCTCCTGTCTCCTTCCCAAAGCATGGCAAACACTAACTAGGCTTTGGAAAGGAGGCAGGAGGACTCCAGAACCCTTTCAGATCCCTAATGCCTGCTTCCTGAAGCAAGTGCTTATTGGGCTTTGGGAAAGAGGTGAGGAGGCTGGAAGGTGGCCTCTCAGCTCTGCACTTTGTGTGCCCAGTCGCATTGCCCTAAACCCACCTGTGCAGAGCACTATTTGGAACATCAGATTTGACTATGTGGTGATGTGACAGAAAGCAGCTTAAATGATCTAAATAGCTGCAAGAGTAGGAACAGTTCTCTGTTGTTGAGGGTAGCAGGCCATTGCTTCTTGTCATGCTGTCCACACTTGGACCACAATTTCATATCTCATCTTCTAGTCTGAGCTTAAAACATTGTTTCCTGGTTCAGCTGTGATGGGTTCCCCAACCTCCCGGACTGGACACGTTTCCCTGTATTTAAAAATCAGTCCACGGAATACAAAATGGATGTGTCAAATGTTCCAAGTTAAAGGCAGAATTTTGTGGGAGGAACCATAAGCGACCAACAAATTGTAACAGCATTGCAACATTAAAGATGTATAAAATGTAGCGTTTTTATAATTACAAATAGTATAGGTCATAAAATGAAACACTTCCAGAATACACAATGGTCTCTATAAAATATTAATTTCCCAATTTTACTGAATAAATTAAAATTGACTTTGTGTTCAGGAATTTTGAATAAAACATAATAAAGACAAGGCCTGTGCAGTTTATGTAGATCACAATTTTTGGAACACATTTCACTTTATTACTTTAAATAGTGAAAGGTTATAGAACAGAAAGTCCCTGATTTGTTTCTCCTCCACCTGTCCCAATTTTATAAGGATGCCACAGAGATCTGTTCAGCATTATGTACTAAATTTGGGCAGAAGTGGATGTGGAGTTCCAGCCCCCTTGGAAGGGGCAAATTTCACTGAATATTTTTTTTTCCAGGGAGGGGGGAGAAATTAGGTGATGTGGTGGATTTTTTTCTTTGCTTCTGCATTTTTTTAAAGCCTTGCAAAGTCAGCTGTACCAATTGCAAATCTCTCTCTGAGCTTTTCAGCCTGATTTTCCTTCTGGGACCAGAATGCAGTGGGAAGATGCTACATGGGTACCCTGTAAAGGTGGGTGAAACTTTCAGTTTGGGTGTCTCTCCATTTTGCATTAAGGGGGAAAACTCTGCATTCCACTTTGATCTGGTTTGGAGGCAGAATAGAAAAACAACAGTAAAATCCATAAAGCTGTTGCCATATATCATTGGCAATATGCAGTTCAGCTCTCAGGTTCAAAGCCAAGTAGGACTGAGACAATTTGCATTCAAAAATGCAGCCATGACATTGCTTCTTTAGCTCAAAGAATTATTATTATTATATTATAGGTCCATCTTGCTCCATATGGCCTACACTGATGGGCAGTGGTTCTCTAGGGCTTCAGGCAAAGTGTTTGAGGACCAGGACATTCGCAGAGAAACCAAAATGCTAGTTTACAAAACTATTGTACTACCAATCTTATTGTATGCTTGTGAAACATGGACCACATATAAATGCCATCTCCAACTCCTTGGAAGATTCCATCAATGATGTCTCCGAAAATTTTTACACATCACTTGGGAAGTCAGGTGAACTAATACCAGTGTACTGGAAGAAGCAAAGTGTTGAAGCAATGATTCTTCAACATCAACTTCGTTGGACTGGTCATGTTGTGTGAATGCCTGATGACCAAAGCAACTACTCTATTCCGAACTTGAAAATGGAAAGCATAATGCTGGTGGTTTAAAGAGCTTTAAAGACCATCTCAAGGCAAATTTTAAAAAAAATGTAGTGTAAACAGCAACAATTGGGAAACACTGGCCTGCGAGCACTCCAATTGAAGAACAGCCTTTACCAAAGGACTTTGAAGACACTCGAACTCAGGATGCAGGGGATAAACATGCTAAGAGGAAGGCATGTTTGGCAAATCCACGCCGTGATCAACTCCCACCTGAAAACCAATGTCCCCACTGTGGAAGGACGTGTGGATCCAGAATTGGCCTCCAGAGTCACTTATGGACTCATTGTTAAAACTGTGTTTATGGAAGACAATCTTAGTTGACGACGAGTGATCGCCAAAGAAGAAGCTTGAAGAATGCATTGCATGCATGCAGGGTATACTTGTGGATGGAGTAGAGCAGCTGCGACTCATTATTAAAAGTTCTAGGCAACTGAGGTCCCTGACTGTGTGGATACACCGATCACACAGAGCCCTACATACAAGCGCTCCATGCAATCAGGACACACAAATAAGAATGACAAAGCTGAAAACATTTATTGCTCCTTAAGTAACACAGCAGGAGGCCACCTCTAATCTACAACATGAGAGTCACTTTGAATGTTTTACTGTAAATATTACCTCTCTCCAGATTCCCCTCTTTATTGAGCATTCATCCTGATTTGCGTGAGCAAAGCTTACACAGAGGTTTAACTGTGCCTGGTCTTTATTGAGCATTCACTGTGATTTGTATAACCGGGTGGTTATACAACAATGATCGTTCATCCTGATTAGTTTTGCATGGTGTTTACACATCTTCCCAATAACCATTTGCTCATCTCACACTTTGCAGTGTGTTTCCCTGCCATGTTCCTAACGGGAAAACAACAAAAACAAAAACATTTCCTTTAAAGTAGATTTGCCGTGTTAGGGTGACAGAGTGCTTTAATCTGCTTTAATTGCATAAACCTACATTCCCAGGAGGCCTTGACAATCTGGAGGTGACTCCTCTCTCTCTCTCTCTCTCTCTCTCTCTCTCTCTCACACACACACACACACACCCAAATATAGTGTGTTACCTTTGACATCCTGCAGTTCTGCTGTCCAAACTCTAATGCACTTCTTATGCCTACTGATAAGATGGGATCAAAGGATTCATTGCAACTTTAAAAATGATGCATAGGCACTTCAGAAATTCACCGCTGGGTGATATATTGTCACATTTTTCATAGAGCTATCCCCTGGTTAGGATGCTGTTGGCTACAAGAGAAGAACATATGGTGGAGAAAAATAAGGTAAGAAACACGTCAGAGATATGGCATCACTCATCCTAGATTGAGAAAACAATTTTGGTGAATTGACGGGATTCTCATTTGGCAAATTCAAAGGCATTGCAGTGGAGAGATGAGATAAATGAAGGGCTACTTTTTCCAATATAAACCCAGAGAGAAGCATCAGATGGGGACAATCACAATGCCAATCAAAAGGAGCTGAGCTTGGTAACAGAATTGGAAGCGAGAAATGGAAACCTATCTCTCATTCTCAAAGCTTAACTGGAAGATCCCTTCATTTCCTGCCTCTGCTCCTTCCAAAACAAATTGCTGTTATGCATACTAACGATGGTTGGATTTTTTTTAAAAAATACCGTTACCATTTATTTTCAAACCATTATATGTAAAAGGCCAATATTTACAGGAAAGGCATGATCCAGACACTCAGTGCATTTCCCCACACCTCTTCAATGCACTGGAGTTTTCTGCTCATCTAAATCTCCAGGGAGGTGAAAGTGGGTTCACATGTGTCAAACCTACATGTGTTCAGTTGAATGACCTTGAAAAACGAGAGGTCCTGATCACATGAAGAGTGTATGATCACATGGCGGTGTATGATGGTTTATAAATATTTACATAAATAAATGTGCCCTGTGCACATTTATTTATGTAAATATTTATAAACCATCATACACCGCCATGGGATTTTGTATAACCATTTTATTTTTTTTACAAAAGAGATAAAAGACCATCAAAAACATGGCGTTGGGACACTTGCAGATGTTATATTGAGGAAAGGCTGTAGCTAAGCTTTGATGCATAAGGTCTCAGATTTAATTGCCAGTATCTCCTGGTAGGGCTGGAAATGTGCCATGGGCATAGCCAGGAATTTTGTTGGGGGCTGCAGGCTTTTGTCAGTGGGGCAGAACCTCAGATTTGTATTGATTTGTATTGTTTTTATTGATGTGGAAGGGCAGCTGCCCCCTTGGCTACACCCATGACCCAGTCTGAAATACTGGGATCCATTGGCAGTCAGGGCAAACAGCACTGAGCTAGATGGAGCCATGGTCTGATTAGGAACACAGGAAGCTACGTTTTATATTTTGGGATCATAGAATCATAGAATCATAGTGTTGGAAGAGAACACAAGGGCCATCGAGTCCAACCCCCTGCCAAGCAGGAAACACCATCAGAGCACTCCTGACATATGGTTGTCAAGCCTCTGCTTAAAGACCTCCAAAGAAGGAGACTCCACCACACTCCTTGGCAGTAAATTCCACTGTCGAACAGCTCTTACTGTCAGGAAGTTCTTCCTAATGTTTAGGTGGAATCTTCTTTCTTGTAGTTTGGAGCCATTGCTCCGTGTCCGCTTCTCTGGAGCAGCAGAAAACAACCTTTCTCCCTCCTCTATGTGACATCCTTTTATATATTTGAACATGGCTATCATGTCACCCCTTAACCTCCTCTTCTCCAGGCTAAACATGCCCAGCTCCCTTAGCCGTTCCTCATAAGGCATCGTTTCCAGGCCTTTGACCATTTTGGTTGCCCTCCTCTGGACACGTTCCAGTTTGTCAGTGTCCTTCTTGAACTGTGGTGCCCAGAACTGGACACAGTACTCCAGGTGAGGTCTGACAAGAGCAGAATACAGTGGCACTATTACTTCCCTTGATCTAGATGCAATACTCCTATTGATGCAGCCCAGAATTGCATTGGCTTTTTTAGCTGCCGTGTCACACTGTTGGCTCATGTCAAGTTTGTGGTCAACCAAGACACCTAGATCCTTTTCACAAGCCAGGTGTCACCCATCTTGTATTTGTGCCTCTCATTTTTTTTTTTTTTGCCCAAGTGCAATACTTTACATTTCTCCCTGTTAAAATTCATCTTGTTTGTTTTGGCCCAGTTCTCTAATCTGTCAAGGTCGTTTTGAAGTGTGATCCTGTCCTCTGGGGTGTTAGCCACCCCTCCCAGTTTGGTGTCATCTGCAAATTTGATCAGGATGCCCTTGAGTCCATCATCCAAGTCGTTGATAAAGATGTTGAATAAGACTGGGCCCAAGACAGAACCCTGTGGCACCCCACTAGTCACTCTTCTCCAGGATGAAGAGGAACCATTGATGAACACCCTTTGGGTTCGGTCAGACAGCCAGTTACAAATCCACTGAGTGGTAGCATAGTCAAGTCCGCATTTTACCAGCTTCTTTACAAGAATATCATGGGGCACCTTGTCAAATGCCTTGCTGAAATCAAGGTAGGCTACATCCACTGCGTTCCCTTCATCTAGCAGGCTTGTAATTCTGTCAAAAAACGAGATCAGGTTAGTCTGACATGACTTATTTTTCAGAAATCCATGCTGACTATTGGTGATCACAGTATTCCTTTCTAGGTGCTCACAGACTGTTTGCTTAATGATCTGCTCCAGATCCGGTGTGTGTGATGGTGGAGAATTTCAAGTCTATTCACATTTAAAAGTGAACCTGCATAATTTGCACCTTCTGGAGCAATATGAGAACTGAAACACAGCCTTCCTTTGACATTCACGCTCCTCCAGATTTTGCAGTGCAGTTCTCCAGCCATGTACAATGGTACCTCGGGTTAAGTACTTAATTCGTTCCGGAGGTCCGTACTTAACCTGAAACTGTTCTTAACCTGAAGCACCACTTTAGCTAATGGGGCCTCCTGCTGCTGCCGCGCCGCCGGAGCCCGATTTCTGTTCTCATCCTGAAGCAAAGTTCTTAACCTGAAGCACTATTTCTGGGTTAGCGGAGTCTTTAACCTGAAGCGTATGTAACCTGAAGCATATGTAACCTGAGGTACCACTGTAATGTGTACAAAATGACAACACTGGAGCAATATGCACATAAAAGCATGTATTAGTGAAAATAATGCATTATATTAGGGAGGATTCAATTTCAAGATCAATTTCAAGACCGTTTGAAAGTGACTGGGGCAACCCAGTCAGCTGGGTTGGGTACAATTATTGTATTATTATTATTAGGTGATATAATTGGAAATCTTTGGAGAGTTTTGTCCTTTTCAGAACCTTCGAAAGCATGGTCATTAAATATGTTGGTGGGGGAGATCATGGAGGTAGACACTAATCTCAACCTATTGAATGTCTACTGGACATTGGAATGCCACCCCTGTGTGTGCTGAGCTCCTGATCTTTTATCTAGAGCCCTCCATACTTCATCTCTGTGCATGGAGCTCCATTTGATGAATTCATGCAGGTTGGAAGGACAGCCTGTTGTTCTTCCTCCTGTTTACATTTATTGGATGTTTGAAGAGGGCCATTATGCTGCTGATTGCCTCAAAGGTTTGGGCGTATGGGTTTTGCATCAATATGAACAGCCAACACAGATTAGGCAGATGGAGAGAGGAACTTTTCTGTAATGGTGCCCGCCATGGAAACTCTCTCCCTGGACATTTTAACCTGGCACCATCATTGTTACGTTTCAGATGCCAGGTCAAGTCTACCCTGCTCGAGAACACAGATGTTAGCTGTGACTGCATTTAATTAGTGTTTGAGTTTCTTGTACTATTGGCATTTGAACAGTGTTTTGTAATCTCTCTTGAAAGCTTCTAAAGTGGAAATATAACAAATGAGATCCAGTGTGGTATAGAGGTTAGAATGGACCAGGACATTGGGAGACCAGGGTCCAAGTCATCACTCAACCATGAAGTTCATGGTGTGACCTTGCAACAGTTGTTGTCTCTCCATCTAACCCACGTCACAAAGTTGTTAGGAAGATAATATGCGGAGAGGAATTTCAGTGCAAGCCAACTTGAGCTTTATGAAAGAAAGATAGACTATTAATATAATAAAACTAAACAAACAAACAAACAAACACAATCAACTCATCTTCACTCATCCCAAACCAGGCCATTAGCACAGCTGGAGCAGTACATCAGCTATTAATAACAAATAGATAAATAGATAAATAGATAAATAGATAAATAGATGATAAATAAATAAATAATAAGCAAGCAAGCAGACCTTTACAGTCAACACCCCCAACCCCAAATGCTGTGATTCTGATATTTCACACATGCACACACAGTAGCTACAAATAGCATACCATATTGGCCTGGATATAAGCCTCACTTTTTTTTTCCAAATTCTCGACCGTGAAAAGTTAAAGTGAGGCTTAAATTCGTGACCTTACAAAACTAGGCTTTTACAATATCGCTGCTGAAACAGACATACGGTAGGTGAAACAGACATAAGGCAGGGTGTGAGTGCCTGCGGAATTTTAAGGGAGCGGCTTATATTTGGGTATTGTCTTTTTTTCTCTCTCTCTCCCCCCCCCCCCAGAATTTTAAAGGTGCGGCTTATATTTGGATCAATACAGTATACGCATGTGTAGTGTGACCCTCTAAGATTAGCTCTCATTCAGCAGATCTCAATAACTGTGTATGGGAGCTCATGCTCACTCAGAATTTAATTTTCTTCCAATAGATCTAAAATGTATTTCTGCATAGTCAAAACCTGCAACATGTTTTCAATGTCACCAGAACTTCTTCAGCGATTGATGGACATGTTTATCAGTTCTTTTTAAGGCAGGGCGGGGAAAGGAGCTATGAAGACTATTATTCTTCCTATCACAATAAATTCAGGGCTCCACACGTTTAATTGTGGAGCATAATGGAGGAACAGCTCTCCCTCTCTGTTTCCATGAGAATTATACTTCTGCCAAAGTCCTTCCTCTCAGTCAAACTTCAATCAGAACTGCTAGTTTGGAACACAAGGGGAAAGTAATGTCTTTTAATGTTAGTGTTCTGCACCTATTTCCTGCTATGAAATGACAAATTAAAGCGTTCTTCAAGTTTTCCATCACTTTTCAGCTCAAAGTTAATGGGTAGGTTATATTTTTTGAAATGCAGCTATTTTTCAAAATGTCTTTACATAAAGGTATTGTTTCCCCTCATCCGTGGCAAAGCTTAATTTGTTTCCATTTTTTTCCTGATTAGCATTTTTACAAATCTCAAAAGGCATTATTTGTCTTTTGCTCAGTGATAGATCTTGCAAGCAAAAGGGGTTTTATTGTATTCAGTCCAATAATAATGCATCTCATGGCAATGAGATTACTGATGCCTATTACAGTTATTTCCAGTCCTTTACAGTCCTACAATTTCATTAACAGAACATGGACAGGATATTGGTTAATAGTAGATCTCAGGGAAAAATTAATAAGATTATCCTATTCTGAATAAATATTAGAGACTGTCAGCAGAAAGACAAATTGAGCCAGGGCCTGAACCAAAAGATGGATTCATATTTCATTTTCCAGTGTTGCAAGAGAACCCGAGCATGCATGTTGAACCTAAACTAGAGAACAACCAAGGAAAACAAATTGCAAAACCAAGCTCAAATCAGGTCAAAATAAGAATATATATTGTGGTGGAATATTCTCTGCTCCTCTGTCAGAATAAGAGGCAATCTATTAAAGTGGAAAACTACGTGATGCAGCTTTTCCTAGCTTGTACCAAATTCAGTTTGAGAGTAGATTGATGTTAAATGATCCTGTGTGTCACAGAATATGGCTTGATATGAATTTTAATAGTGAACCTGATCCAGCAGCCTTCTTTGTGGCGGAGCTGGACAAAGCTGTTTGGCTACCTGGAACAGAGGACAAGAGGACCCCATCGCCCATTCCATGTATACAATGGTACCTCAGGTTACATACACTTCAGGTTACACACTCCTCTAACCCAGAAATAGTGCTTCAGGTTAAGAACTTTGCTTCAGGATAAGAACAGAAATCGTGCTCCGGTGGCACAGTGGCAGCAGGAGGCCCCATTAGCTAAAGTAGTGCTTCAGGTTAATAACAGTTTCAGGTTAAGAACAGACCTCCATAACGAATTAAGTACTTAACCTGAGGTACCACTGTATTAGGATAAATTTCCCCTGAAATTCTGATCAATTTTTGTGAGGACTTAAAAAATTCGCAGACAGATGTCAAAATGTGGAGAACAGAACTTAAGATTGGAAAACTGAGAAATTGAAACTGACAGAATTGCCCACCCCTGCCTCTCCTGCAACATCTTCCCCTTCCTGGAGTGCTGAGCAAAGAATGACCGCCAAGTGAGAGAACATGGCAGGCAATCCCTTTGTGGCACCCATGTCTTCTGCTTCATTGCCTTGATGCTTTCAAGCAAGGACCTCATAGCTGGCAGCAGGGAACTCTTGCACTGATACGCCGTAGAACCCAGCACATTGTTTAGATAGATAGATATAGTTAGATATAGATAGATGATAGATATAGATAGATGATAGACAGATAAATAACAAAAGCACCGAGGGTGTCTACCAAAGCTAAAGCAAAGCTCAACATGGTTTGCAATTTGCTGAACAGCAATATATTCAGACATATCTGATAGCCTCCATGTAGCAATTTATGCGGCAGCAGAGAAAGCGCCTTTGTATCCAATTTAAAAACATGAATGTTCTTGTATTTACCCTAGAGCTTCGAGACAATTTACGGAAGTAGGGCAGTATGAAGCATTGCCACAATAAACTGTTGTTTTACTTCCTTTTTATAGTTAAAAAGAAGGAGGAGGGAGGGACACAACTCATATTGAGACTTGAAATATATGTACAATAAACATCAAAATAAATAAAAGCCACCAGGCTTATTTAATTTCAGCATGCTCCTTCATTATTCAAACCTTTTGCAGGATCCAATGTGATAGTGGGGTGTTTGGGGTTTGGTTTTTTTTTTGGGGGGGGGATTGAGAACCAACTTGGTCCTTTTGATGTGCATGTCATCTATTGCCATGCTACTTGTATCATTTTGCGGGTGGCGCTGTGGTCTAAACCACTGAGCCTCTTGGGCTTGCTGATCAGAAGGCAGGCAGTTTGAATCCCCACAAAGGGGTGAGCTCCTGTTGCTCTTTCCCAGCTCCTGGAAACCTAGCAGTTCGAAAGCACACCAGTGCAAGTAGATAAATAGGTGCTGCTGCGGCAGGAAGGTAAATGGTGTTTCCGTGTGCCCTGGTTTCTGTCACAGTGTCTTGCTGCACCAGAAGCGGTTTAGTCATGCTGGCCACATGACCCAGAAAGCTGTCTGTGGACAAACGCTGGCTCCTTTGACTGGACTTAACTGTCCAGGGGTCCTTTACCTTAACCTTTTTACCTTTACCATCTTGCTGTGCACCAGATTTACTAAGAACTAAGGGGACAAGTTCAACATTTCATATAGCCCTTCCCCAGTGACTACCAGTGGCGTAGCGTGGGTTGTCAGCACCCAGGGCAAGGCAAGTAATTTGCGCCCGCTAACCCGTGGATTTGCGCCCCCTAACCCTACCCCTAACCCTAACCCCCAGATGTTGTGCCTGGTGCGGCCGGCCCCCCCTGCACCCCCCACGCTACGCCACTGGTGACCACTGAGACTCTCTGCCAGAAGTTCGGGGGCAACCCTGCTCCCCCTTTCAAAGTGGATGATTTTGAGGCATACCCTTCCTCTGAACCACGTCCTAAAGTGTTTCCTACCAGTGGCGTAGCGTGGGGGGTGCAGGGGGGCCGGCCGCACCGGGCGCAACTTCTGGGGTTAGGGCAAATCCACAGGTTAGGGGGCGCAAATCCACGGGTTAGGGGGCGCAAATTACTTGCCTTGCCCCGGGTGCTGACAACCCACGCTACGCCACTGTTTCCTACCCTGGATTCCTTTGGGTAAAAGGTGGAATACAAATGAAATTAGTAAATAATAGATAGCTATAACCCAATACACTAAATCAATTAGATCTACAGTGGTGCCTTGGGTTACAGATGCTTTGGGTTACACGTTTTCAGGTTGCGGAGTGCAGGAAACCCAGAAGTACCAGAAAGGGTTACTTCCGGGTTCTGCCGCTTGCACATGCACAGAAGCACTAAATCGTGCTTTGTGCATGCGCAGAAGTTCCAAATCGTGTCACACGCATGCGCAGACGCAGCGCTGCAGGTTATGAATGCTGGGGGTTGCGGATGTGCCTCAGTCACAGATTACGTCTGCAACCCAAGGTTCCACTGTATTACAAAAATATATATATAAAAAATGCCTTACATCTGTTAGGAAGCATGCTTACTTTTCAGGCAGATACTATAAATCACACAACATAGCCATTCCTCCCTTTTTCTTCTCAAACCTGCATGCGTGTCATGTCTCCAGCCTTTTAGCTGATAAAATTTATTTTTTTGCTCTTAAGACTTGTAGATTTTAAGGCAGATCTCAAGCAAGCTTCTTTATCATCAGGTGTGCCGCTTTAGAAGAGATTAATTGCCATGGCTAGAATGGTTCCATCATATATCAGTGTTATTAGAGCACTTGAGTATCATAGACCACAGATCACTTATTCATTTCTATATATAAATATGTCCTGGCCATCTATCTGGAGAGGTCATTTTCTTCTTTTAAGTACCTTGCGAAAAATGATGCAATAACCACACAATGCCTCTAAATTATTTCATAGAGAGGGTCAATGTTTGCAAATCACATTTAATTCAGATCAAAGTTTGTTCAGGAACACAACCTAAGCAAAATAATTAAACTTTCTTGGCAAAAATCAGAGGGCCCTTGCTCTAGATTCCAGGTTGACTAAAATGTTACATTGTAAATATAAATGGGGGGTGGGGGTAGTTGGACCTAACAGAGAAACTGTCTGTATTGATGAAAACAGATCTATCCAAATCCTAAACCAAACTGGGGCAATTTGTGCCATATCTAGATCAGGTCAAGGTAGCTACAGATTGTTACAGATTGGGTTGAATGGACCTGAATTGCTCTGGGACAATGTGTACTGATCTGGAACTAAAAAAATGATCTCTGTGAAGCCAGAAAGACTGTCTCCAAAATGTTTCAATTATTAATTAAATCACTTTGTTAGGAGAGGGGGACAAGGGGACCTGAACTTTGCTCATTGAGAGCTCTAGTTTCCAATCCAGGCTTAGAATCTCACCCAATGCTCTCCAATCACAGTGCTTGAAGGAAGGGATGGCGAAGCCTTAAAATGCAACAAGTTTACACTGTCTCTCAGAAAGGCTTTGGTGGCATTTGCTCAGCTTGTGTTTTGTTTCCTTCACAGTATCTTACCCAGCCTCATACCTGTTCAGTTTCCATCATTTCCCAGTCAATCTCAGTCACATCCTTATACAAGCAAACAACAACAGAAACTTTCTTGTCTGTGTCTTAGTCTTGGTTACTTAGACAGTATTTACATTTCTTAGTTCTCCCCGCCAAAAAATAAATAAATACCCTGTTTTGTTTTAGATAAGGATTGCATATCATTTGCAGCCAATTTCTATATCATTTGTTTTCCACATTGCTGCCCATCTTGGTTGTCCTCCTCTGCACTGATTCTAGTTTGTTTGTATCCTTCTCAAAGGGCCACATCATGTTCCCCACTGAAAAACAAGATTCTAAGCAATGTTTAAATAAATGGGCAACTTGCATGTATTTTTACAAATCTGCTGTTGACTAAAACCCACAGCATGTTTCCCATTGGGAAACTGATCTCTAGGCTCCAGTGAGATATATGAATGGATGGATGTTATGATCTGTACATCTTGTACAGTGGATCCTCCGGATATGAATTAAATTTGTTCCGAGGGCCTGTACTTAACCTGAAAAGTCCATAACTGGAGGTGCCGCTTCTGCACAAACACGCGGCGTGATAGAGCGCTTCTGCGCATGTGTGCAGCGCATGGAGCATTTTTGCGCATGTGCATGCAGCGAAACCCGGAAGTATACACTTTTGGGTTTGCCGCATTCGCAACCCGAAAGTTACATATCCAGAGTGGTATGTAACTCGAGGGTCCATTAACACATCCATCTGGAGACATAGGTAAAGGTAAAGGGACCCCTGACCATTAGGTCCAGTTGTGGCCGACTCTGGGGTTGCGGCACTCGTCTCGCTTTATTGGCCAAGGGAGCCAGCGTACAGCTTCCGGGTCATGTGGCCAGCATGACTAAGCTGCTTCTGGCGAACCAGAGCAGCACACAGAAACACCGTCTACCTTCCCGCTGGAATGGTACCTATTTATGTACTTGCACTTTGACGTGCTTTTGAACTGCTAGGTTGGCAGGAGCAGGGACCAAGCAACGGGAGCTCACCTCATTGCAGGGATTCAAATCACCAACCTTCTGATCGGGAAGTCCTAGGCTCTGTGGTTTAACCCACAGCGCCAGCTGCGTCCCTTATCTGGAGACATAAAGGTAAAGGTAAAGGTACCCCTGCCCATACGGGCCAGTCTTGACAGACTCTGGGGTTGTGCGCCCATCTCACTTAAGAGGCCAGGGGCCAGCGCTGTCCGGAGACACTTCCAGGTCACGTGGCCAGCGTGACATCGCTGCTCGGGCGAGCCAGAGCCGCACACGGAAACGCCGTTTACCTTCCCGCTGGTAAGCGGTCCCTATTTATCTACTTGCACCCGGAGGTGCTTTCAAACTGCTAGGTTGGCAGGCGCTGGGACCGAGCAGCGGGAGCGCACCCCGCCGCAGGGATTCGAACCACCAACCTTTCGATCGGCAAGTCCTAGGCGCTGAGGCTTTAACCCACAGCGCCACCTGCGTCCCTGGAGACATAGATGCAGGTTAATACTTGAAACCACCTGAAAGTCACATCATGGTCCCTACTGGGAAATACATCTCTTTGTAGATTAAACCCCATTGTGAGATGTACTGTGATCTTCAGAAGAGTTGGTAGGGAACCCACTTTCTAAATGAGAGAGTATGAACTTCTGCATCCAGTCCTCATTTTCTCCACCTGTCTTCTTTGGGGTGCAACTGGAAACATTTACAACATTCTTACACCTGCTTCATATCCAGGAATCAAAATGATCTGCAGTACAGCTACTTAAATCACCACCCACTGGTGGATGGTGCTGATGATGTTGTTGTTGTTGATGATGATTTAGTAAACAGAGAAGTTTTATTTAAAGTTGCAGATAAGTCAGTTTATCTCTCTGGTCAGCAATTAAGTCCTCATTTGACTCACCTGTTTGCTTGCCCTGTTTTATGCTTGATTACTTTGAGCAAGGTGGAACAAAGAAGGCTGACATTACCCCCTTCCAGTCTGCTCTGTTTTCAGGGCTGGCATGGATCAGCTTAACAGAACCAAAGCCAGCTCAGAAGAACAGTGGGAGATGCTGGCATTTGTTCTACATCTTAATGAATTAATACTGTAAAAACAGAGTTGTGGCATTTAGTCAGGAGTAGGAGGTGAGAAGATGCAAAGGACAGCAACATTTGCAATTCAGATGGATGTGTGAAATTGCACTTCTCAGGAAAGAGTGTTATTATTTTTTTTTAAAAGCAAGTTTAACATTAAAAAAGTGAGAAAAAGGTAAAACATCAGCTTACATTAATAATACAACATCCATCTCAGTTCAAACCTATCAGGCAATGTATGCCATCCAAATTTCATGGCAAATATTCAAATGAAATTGACATTTTTAAGGAAAAAAAATGACCAACTGCTGCAAAGGTGATAAGTTCCCTAACAGGTTGGTGGTATTTGGATATAGGCTTCTGTTGGATAATGCCTGGATCAGAACATAGACATGTTTTTTTATGACTGCACAATTCAAGAGCTGTCCCTTATATTTTCAGAAAGTGTGGTGGGGAAAAGTGACCACATTTCTTATGCAATCTTTTTTAAATAATCCAGTTACTAACTTCATTTTAATTGTTCTTTTTAAAACTTCTCAGTGTCCAGATGCATTCTTTAGTCTGGGAAAACTTCCAGTCCTGTAATTAAAAGATGTGAGATATTTTAACAGGCCCTCCAAGAGAGAGTGTAAATTCACAGCAGCCGTTATGGCATACCTGTACTTTTGTTGCTGCTGAGATCCCATAATAAGCAGGGCTCTGATATGTACAGAGAGCTCCACATGAACAACAGTGCCCTGCGCACTTCTATATCAGTGGTTGTTCCATTTGTACATCTCCTAAACCTTAACCTTAATGGCGCACACGCATGAGTTGTGTGTATGTGTGTGTGTGTGGAGTTTGTGACATACTTCCTAAGCCCTGCAAATGGTTATAATGACCTTCTTTTGTTCGCTCCCACATCCTCCAATGGGAGGAAAATAAAAATTCCACCTCTCGGATTGAGGCAGTTTCTGGCTCTCTCTTTTTGTGGGGCAAGCGGGGTGGGTGTCATGGAAACGAAGGCATTTAGGATCCTGTGGATACCCAAAAGACTGGTCACTCTAGGCCACTGACACACCTCCTTGCCCCATGCTCCTCCTTGCTAGCGGAGAACCACTGAGTAGTTCCACCACATAGTGGTGGAAACCTCTTGACAGGAAGACCTACATCAACAAACTTCCCTTACTGTACTGTAGATAGACCTACATAGAATGAGGCCTTCAGTATTCCATGATGCCCTCCAAAGGATTGCCCCAGTCCTTCTTCAAGCATACTAAATGTATAATATATACCACAGAAAATCAACAAGTTTCAATAAGATGCATCCATCAATTATTTATTTATTACATTTTATTCAAACTCTTCCTCCAAGCTGCTCAGGTAGGGCACATCATTCTTACTGCACCCATTGTAGCCTCGTCACAGCCCTTTAGGCTGTTTTGTTAGGCTGACAGGTAGTGACTGGCCCAAGCTTCATAGCTGAGTGAAGATTTGAACCAGATTCTGCCTAGTCCGAGTCTGATACTTAGCACTAGCTCTGAATTTCATCTGTAACAATGCAAATTCTAACCAAACATTGCAATAGTTGGAGAAGTGTGAAACATGGTAGATAGCCAAGTTCTGGTCCACACAGTGGTTTAAGAGGTGCAAAACTTGCCATTTCATATTGGAATTTGCAAGCATCCCTTGCTACAGTCTTTCTGCTGCTAATAAATTTCTGATCTTTGCCTCAAGAGACAAGATCTTTGTCTTCTCCATTTCAGCAAAACGCTCACCATATCAAGTGTCTTGTTGGAGTGAGAACATACTCAGATATGCCAATAGTTCTTTCACTGGCCTAACTATATGTGAGGGATAAGTGGCTCAAAAACACACCCACATCAAAATCACAATACTATGCAGAGTTTACATGTTGGGAAAGGTCTAGCCAAGTATTCATATTTGGGGAGATTTTGGCATGTGGTTGGTTTCAACCCAATCCTGTGAATACTGACATGGTACAGGATCCCATCAGTAGCAACACATTCAAATCAAATCCCCCAGAGTCAGAGAGGTTTGTTTTTGTCGTACTCTGGGGTACTCTGGGCTGGTACTTGCTGTTGTTGTTGTTGTTTAGTTGTTTAGTCGTGTCCGACTCTTCGTGACCTCATGGACCAGAGCATGCCAGGCACTCCTGTCTTCCACTGCCTCCCACAGTTTGGTCAAACTCATGTTCGTAGCTTTGAGAACACTGTCCAACCATCTCGTCCTCTGTCATCCCCTTCTCCTTGTGCCCTCCATCTTTCCCAACATCAGGGTCTTTTCCAGGGGGTCTTCTCTTCTCATGAGGTGGCCAAAGTATTGGAGCCTCAGCTTCACGATCTGTCCTTCCAGTGAGCACTCAGGGCTGATTTCCTGAAGAATGGATAGGTTTGATCTTCTTGCCGTCCATGGGAGTCTCAAGAGTCTCCTCCAGCACCATAATTCAAAAGCATCAATTTTTCAGCAATCAGCCTTCTTTATGGTCCAGCTCTCACTTCCATACATCACTACTGGGAAAACCATGGCTTTAACTATACAGACCTTTGTTAGCAAGGTGATGTCTCTGCTTTTTAAGATGCTGTCTAGGTTGGGCTGGTACTTAGTTCTCCACAAATGCCTGGCCATATACATCAATAGATGTGACAAATTTCCAGTTTTTGAGAGCTCTCCTAACACCTCCTTAGATGTTGAAGTCTGGAGATTGGCGAAGAAGTGTAGGATTGTGCATAATGGCTCTTCCTCCAGTCTCTGTTGGCACTGCCATTTGAGCGGACTATGACATAGTACTGGTCCGAGTTTCTCTCTGATGGCTGGAACCTAAGAAGAGTTTGCTGCATCAAAGCAATGGCCTATCTACTCGAGCGTCTTGTTTTCACCATGGCCAACCAGATACCTATGGCACAAGGAGGTCTTGAGAAAAACAGTCTCTCTTCACTTGTGATTCCCAGCGACTGGTATTTAACAGCTCTGAAAATGAGGCATTTGGGGGCAGGGAACTGGTGGGTTTGGATCTCCTGGACCCCTATCCCTGCAGATCATGGCAATCACCCAGTGCTTGAGTCCCTTGGCTACACCAGCTATGAAATTGCAATAAACTTTGCCTCACTTTCCAATCTGTTGAGCTGTCAAGAAGATCAGGAGATCTGCCACATCACACACACGTGTCCCTTTTACTCTGAAATGGCTAAACAAGAATGAACAGAAGGGACTCAGGCAGTTTCATCAAAACCGAATAGTAAAAACATGTGAGCCACTAAAGCAGGTTAATATAATGCGAAATACAAAAAGATCATTTAACTAAATCAGGGGAAGCCTCCTGACCATGTCCATATGTTATACTTAGGCAGACCATGGCCATTACTGATCCTGAGGGCATTTCTCTATTAACCTCTTTCTATGCTGAGAATTAGCCATTTGTACTCATCCTCTCTTCCCTCTGTATTTTTAACCACTTTTTTAAATCCATGGTACAGACATTTTACCTTTTACCCTGTGGTTCCTGAGTTCCTGTAATAATGTTTTGTGATAGATTTTTATCAGGAGCCTTTGAAAAGTATAAATAATTTGCTCAAATTGCACTCTTCATTGTTTTATCTTTTACAGAATGTGAACGGGTTAGGCACAGCTTTTATTTTCCTTGTGGAAATTTTGCTGGTTTTTACCAATTCTCTTGTAATCTTCTAGGAGCTATAACTCTCCCTTAATTATGTCTTTGAGCAATAAGAAATATATCTCCTAGGTTTAAACTTAAGAACCTTTTCTGGTAGTGGCATCTAAATATCATGCTCAGCAACCCTTGTAGACTTTTAAAAGTTATTATGTCGGATAATGGAAAATTTGAGGACACAAGGTAAATGTGAAAATAGCTGGAGGGCATTTGATGCTTCTATATTGTTACAAAGAAGAAGATCTCATTCTGGTGTATATCTGGACGAGGAAGAAAAGTACCATGAAAGTCAGTTGAGATTCCTAATTTTTAAATGGTACACACACACACACAAATGGAGAGGGGGAAAAAAAAGAGATTTTGTGACACCAAAATGTAACTTTGTTAACTACTAAAAAGCTTATACCAGGCATAGCAAACTCCGGCCCTCCAGATGTTTGGGACTACAACTCCCATCATCCCTAGCTAACAGGACCAGTGGTCAGGGATGATGGGAATTGTAGTCCCAAACATCTGGAGGACCAGAGTTTGCCTATGCTTGGCTTATACATTTTCTCTGGAATACATATACCAGTGATGGCGAAACTTGGCCCTCCAGCTGTTTTAGAACTACAATTCCCATCATCCCTGACCACTGGTCCTGTTAGCTAGGGATGATGGGAGTTGTAGTCCCAAAAAAGCTGGAGGGCCAAGTTTGGCCATCACTGGTATATACTGTCATAGATCTGAGGTCCAGAGTCAGTTAGTGAATGGTAGAAATTAACAAATGTTGGTATTTAGATAGTATTTGGGATATGGAAGGAGAATGCAAGCTGCAGAACTGTGCCAGGCAATAAATTCCTGGGTTGCCAAAGCGATGTCATGGGAAAAAAATGCGTCCTTTTTGAAATCTAAAGGTGTTCTGGGAACAAGAAGGAGAAAGTAGGCAGACCATTGTAGTGTTGGCTGGTGGAGGCTGCACCAAGGGACCAGGAGCCATGACATACTGCTGCATTGGAGCCAAGTTTGCTGAAGCTCTGAGAGGGTCAATGAGAGACACCCTTGGGGTATAATTTTCTGCACCCCCTCCACTCTCCACATTTGTGACTCCCAGCAACTCCCATGGAGGAAGAATAACTGGGCCTGGCCACTGGCCATTGATAACCATGTCCCCCATGAATTTGTCTAATCCTTTTTTAAAAATCCACTTAAGATGGTAGCCATCACCACCTCTTGTATTCAAAGAACATTGTTTGCAATACTAGTCTTAATGAATGAATGGTGTCCTGCAAGATGAATGGACTCCTAAGACCACATTCCTCCAATATATAATCACCCGAGATAAATTCCCATTGAACTCAATGCAGCTTTCTTCTGACTTGACACGTTTATGTTAGCTTTGTAGTTGCCCATCTTCCGAGCAGCTTTGCATCATATGCTTTTCCAGGTGAGTTATTTGTTTCCTGTGGCGTATGTTCACAGTTCACGGCCAGTGAACACTGCTGGTGCTTGAATGATGGAGCCAAAGCTCTCCAAGAGAATGCTAAGCAGTTAAACGATGGAGAAAATGAATAATTCCTTGCCTCTGTGCTCCAATGTTTAAGTTCCTTCCTAGAGACAAATGTCAACATCAGAGAAACATGGTAACACAGTTCTACCATTGTATATATTTATGGTGCATAAGTGCAACAGCACAACCTGGTGGTATCTGATTATCATGTATCAATAAGGGGAACATGTCTTTTTAATTTATTAGCAACTATTTGTTTGCAGCTGGCAGAAAAGAACTGCTTTTAATTAAATCGGTTGTAGGATACTGAGCTACCCCAGGCTTCATTGGGAGTCCAAACATCATGCAGGAGAATTCTGGGGGTGTGGGTGTGTGTTTTCTCATTTCTTTTTAAGGTAGTTTGTCCGCTGAACAATGTTGAGTTTGATTAAATAGACCTCATCCTTCTTAAATGATCCATAGACTTGTAGCTGTAGCTGTGGCCAATTGCATTCTGTGTTTGGGGGACTCGATGTGTTTGGAGCTCTGCTTTGTTCCAATCAATCTGCCAGAGGCAGCTGGCTAGCATGAAAATGCTGCAATAAGTTATAAAATACACTAAGGGGTAAAAATGTTCAAAGTGGTTGGGGAGCAGGGGAAGCACCAGTTTATCTTGCTAGATTCTATATGTCATAATGAAACAGAAGACGAGCAGTTTGCATAGGCTAAAAAAATATTCAAACAGAACAGGAAATAAATATGTTTTTCCCCTCCCCTTTCTTCTGCTTTTTGGGGGTATCTGCCAGGTCTTGGACTGCGTTTTTGGAACAGAACAATGGAAAGAAATGGGGCTCTGAAGGGATTTTCAAAAACAATTAACTGAATTTTCTATTTTGCTTGGTGTTAGAGGACTTGTGTGGCTGATCGAAATGCACCTGCAAGCAATGTGGTGGTAGCTGAGTGAAATGTGTGCCAGCTGTTTCTTTTTTCTTCATAAAACCACTGAGCCTCCTGGGCTTGCCAATCAGAAGGTTGGCATTTCGAATCCTCATGATGGGGTGAGCTCCATTGCTCTGTCCCAGCTCCTGCACCACATAACAGTTTGAAAGCGCACCAGTGCAAATAGATAAATAAGTACCACTGCGGTGGGAAGTTAAACGGCATTTCCGTGTGCTCTGGTTTCCATCACAGTGTTCTGTTGCACCAGAAGCGGTTTAGTCATGCTGGCCACATGACCTAGAAAGCTGTCTGATAGCAAACACCAGTTCCCTCTGCCAGAAGCAAGATGAGCGCTGCACCCCATAGTTGCCTTTGACTGGAGTTAACCATCCTGGGGTATTTTACTTTCTCTCTTTTAACCTTTTTCTTCATTTTTTTTATTTACAGTATAGCTGCTAGCTGATAGTAATGCTAAAAGGTAAAAGGTAAAGGTATCCCTGCCCATACGGGCCAGTCTTGACAGACTCTGGGGTTGTGCGCCCATCTCACTTAAGAGGCCAGGGGCCAGCGCTGTCCGGAGACACTTCCGGGTCACGTGGCCAGCGTGACATCGCTGCTCTGGCGAGCCAGAGCCACACACGGAAACGCCGTTTACCTTCCCGCTGGTAAGCGGTCCCTATTTATCTACTTGCACCCGGAGGTGCTTTCGAACTGCTAGGTTGGCAGGCGCTGGGACCGAGCAGCGGGAGCGCACCCCGCCGCAGGGATTCGAACCGCCGACCTTTCGATCGGCAAGCCCTAGGCGCTGAGGCTTTAACCCACAGCGCCACCTGCGTCCCGATAGTAATGCTACATGATACTGAATGCAAGGTGGTGTCAGGGACTGGGCCAAGGAGGAATGGTGGAGTCTACCTCCCCAGCTTGACCCTTCCAGGGAGGAGGAAGAGAAAGACAGTTTAGATTTACAATGGGGCTTGAGGAAGGTCGTAGCTCAGAGGAAGATGAGGGGGAAAGTTGAGAAATAATGGGAGAGGAAGAGAAGGAGGAAGCACCAGGGGGCGACAACTGATGGACAAAATGTATTTAGAATAAGGTTACCAGATGTCCCCGTTTCCCGGGGACAGTCCCCAGATTTACAAATCAGTCCTCATACAAAATCCATTGAAGTTGAAAAGTGTCCCCGGATTCATTGAAAAAAAATCTGGTAACCTTAATTTAGAAAGCATTCCAGATCCCACCCACTCCCAGAACCCAGCGAGCTTGAAAGTAGGAGAGCAAAGAGCTCAAAAACAGAGGGCATGTAGCAGCAGCCATAGGAGAGACGACAAGAATCACAAATGAGGAAGAGGGAGAGATGGGGTGGGGTGGACAACACCATTATATATGGGTTCTACAGCCTCTCTCTGTAAATGCTGAATAAAAAGTGGACAGCAAGAACCATTCCCTTGTCTTTGTACGTTTCTGGGCAACCAGCCAGGAGTCGTTGGCAGTAGCCTGACAGGTGAGGTGGGAGGAGGTTTTTAGCCCCAACAGCTATGTTGGAATCAGGGCAAGGCCAGAGAAGATTGTGACAGTGCTCTTTCTGAGAATGGTAGGGGGAACAGGATCAAGCAAAATTATTAGCCTGTTGCAACATTTGTATGTAATTACTCAGCAATCATGATTTGGGACAAGGGGGTTTTCCTTTGTGCATTTGTGTGTTCCAGGACATTGTTCTACATGGGGCCCCATCTGCCCTGTACATTTAAGTGGTATCATACCAATATATACCAGATATCGTTCCCCTGCACGCACACAAAATCCTGTGAAGTGTAGCTTGTTTACAGTACTGAGAGTTGCTAGGAGAGCCCTGTTCCCTCCCACAGAGCTCCATGAGAGCATCATCTGAGTGGAGATCCACTAGGACAATTCTAGTGGTGTAGGGCAATAGCACACCCCAGTGCCCACCATAACCATTGGCTTGGGATACTATGCAGAACAGTGTGGGAAATGGCTGTGGAGACAGGAGAAGTAAAAGAGAATCAACAAAAGTCACCCCTGCTCACTGCCGGTACAACCTCTCCACTGGATCAAAAGCCTTGCACGGATGGAAGGTTTCTTTCTGTCTGTGGACGGTGATCAGTTTGTGTAATCGACTTGCCCTATATGTCTTCCCTTGACTGCTTCAATCTATGGAGCTGACAATGTTTCAGTGCCACAATAATACTCATTTTAGATTTGTACAAAATCAATCTTTTTATTGATAATTTTAGTATTTTTTTGCAAACCACTTAGAGGTTTTACCTCGTTCAAGCAATATATACATTTGGTTAAATGAATGAGAATAAGCAAGTCTGGTTCCAGATGAATTGTTATGTTTGGATAAGTGTATGCATTTTCAGTTTGATGTTATGCTTCTCTCTCTGAGTCTTGCTGAGATCATTCAGTATATGCTTCCTTTTTAGGTAGCCCGTGCTAACTGTATTAATTATTCTATTCTATTTCTGTTCCCTCCGAAGAACTTCTCTTACTCTAGCATCGACAGAGACAACAATAATTACCAACCTGACAGTGTTAATGTCTGTCAGGTTTAAGCCAATGAGTCAACATGAGGTTTTGTGCTGTTAAACTTTCTTCCAGAGTTTGCAGGAGTGTGGACATCTTTATTGCAAACAGACTAAATCCTATAGTCCTCACCCCCTCCGAATTTTTGACACCATTTGGTATTGTAGCATTATGCGCTATGAATTATGCAGTGACAAATTGACATACCAGCTCCAGGCATCTGCCAGTCTGGCCAGGGACTGATGTCCATGTGGGTGTACAATGCTGAAAGGCAGAAAGAAAGTGTAAAACCGGTTGTCACAGCAGTATGAAAAGTACCAGAGTTGCAAGGACTATTCAGGCATTAAGAGCTGCCTGATTTATAAGATCCCTGCCTGAATCACTGAGATTTCCTAGGGAGTTTTTTATATATATATATATATAGTGATAACTCATGGCTCATATCCACCAGATGATGATGATGACGACAAGAACAACAACAACAACAACAACAACAACAACAACAACAACAACAATTTATATGCCACACATCTGACTAAGTTGCCCAGCCACTCTGGGCAGCACCCAACAAAAAATTATAAAAGCACAATACAACATCACATACTAAAACCTTCCCTGAACAGAGCTGCCTTCAGATGTCTTTTAACCATCACATAGCTGTTTATCTGTTTGACATCTGCTGGGAGGACGTTCCACAGGGCGGGCACCACTACTCAAAAGGCCCTCTGCCTGGTTCCCTGTAACCTCACATCTCACAATGAGGAAACCACCAGAAGGCCCTTGGAGCTGTATCTCAGTGTCCGGGCTAAATGATGGGGGTGGAGACTGTTGGAATTCTGCCTCGGTCAGAGGAATGTGCCTACCTCTCCAGGCACCGGCTGAATTCCTTTTGACCTCCCCCTGTCACTCCCGGCAGGTAAACAGGCGAGGTCTGTATCGGCGATTTTTCCCAGACTGTGAGAAAAACACACCACTGCTTCTCTCCTCCTCCCTGCTCCCCAGGGAGGGGAATCAGACTCAGACAGAAATGTATTTACATGTCTTTATTTCTGTCTTTAGCAGCCATACAGATAAAGATGTCTGCACTCTTCACAAACAACAGCAGAGAGAATAATAACTCCACCCATGTACATCCTGTACAGGTCATATATCACACACTGAGCTCACATCCGGTGCTCAATACGGAGAATGGACTGCCCCTTTATTGCCATGGTAACAGTCCCAAACATCCTGTCTGGCTTTCCAGCCACCAGCAGCTGGCTTAGCTGCTGCTTCTTTCTTCTGCATTGCTTCTTTATAGTAACAGAGACACTCCTTCAAGTATATAGGGCCAAAGCCGCATAGGGCTTTAAAAGTCAGCGCCAACACTTTGACTTGTGCTTGGAAATATACTGGGAGCCAATGCAGTTCTATATGGTCCTGGTGACTGCTCCCAGTCACCAGTCTAGCTTCCCCATTCTCGATTGGTTGCAGTTTCTGAGTCACCTTCAAAGGTAGCCCCACATAGGGTTCATTGCTGATCTTGGAACTTCCTCCCAGCAGAGATCATACAAGCCCCTGTGGAACATCAGGCACCTGATGAAGACCTCCGTATCACATCAGGCATTTAAAAGAAGCACTGCATTTTGCAAGGCTTTTCTACCTCCATCACATTCCCGGTGGCCCTGTTGCACCATATGCTGCTGGTGAAGGTCTGGAACTGGGAGTCACCTGTAGCATGCCTAGGCTCCCCATATGATTTGACCCTTGCATGATCAAGGTGCCTAAATGCATAGGGGAACCTGTATAGAAACGTAAATATCCGTGGTTCAGTCATGGACAATCAGGTTGGAGCCATCAGAGTCAGCGGAGCATAGCCAGTAGGATCAAGTGATCCAGAGTGAAATAGCAGCAGCCGGTGGGGGGGGGGAGATTTAACCCTTTCCCTGAATAATTCCCCCTGAACTACACCCCTGTCCCCTCCTTAAGGAGTGAAGAAAAGTAACGGGTTATCTTTTGAGGAAAGGAAAAGAATAGGAAGTTCCCCTTACCACCTATTCATAGATAAATGATTTGTCTCATCTTGTTCTGGATACAACAGGATGAGAGTTAAGAAGACCTTAGTCTGCCGTCCACCCCCTTTGTGATTTGATCTTTTCTTATTTCCTCTTCTTTGATTTGGTCATTTCCCACTTTTATCATTATTTCACAGTTATTGAGGCTGCAACACCTGTTGTGTCAGGGATTCATTAATGAGAGGTTACCTCATGGCAGTCACTGTCCTTGCACCCCTGCCTTGCTTCAAAGATACATTTCGCCATTTTGTAGAATGGATTGACACATGTATTATATCAGGTGACTTGTGAAGACGTTGTTAAAAGGTCCCCTGTCAAAAGCAGATGTGTTAATAGCTCCATAGCTCACACTGGCGCAGGGCTTCATGACAAACAGTCCCACTTGTTAATGGCTCCATAGCTATTACCAACTTGATATGTAATGTCAGGAATCCACCTGTTAACAGCTCCAACCTATAAAGTGACAAAATAAAAAGAAGTGTATGTAATGTCAAACGCCTGAGGCAGATGAGCTGAGGTGTCCAACAATTCATTTCACATATTATTCTGACAAGAAGGATTTTCATGGCAATATCTTATTGTTAATTTACATCAGAATGCAAGTTTCTTACAAAGCTAAGCCTATATTTTCTGCAACATATTCCCTGGCCACTGAAATTTGAAACCACTATAATGCAAAGTAAATATGGCTATTCTGTCATATTCCTAGTTTCTCCTTAAAATTTTGTGGTAGTTTGGGAATCTGCTTTAATTTTGATGAACCCCCTACGCATTCATTGTGTACTAGGATGGCTTTACCGTTATCACATAGCAATGCACACTATGTAGTCTTGCGATATCTGTGAACACAGATCATGTGATCTTGTGAACCACCTTGGGATCTTGTGGTGTAGGGTAGTATAAAAATCAAATAAAGGAGGAAAGGAAATGCTAACAGTTTTGTGTATTGCCATATCCTGTGATGATGATGACACTTTTAGACTGTAATAGCCATGATGCAATGCGCAAATACAGAAATTTAAAGCCCTATACGGCCTAGTACCCTCGTACCTATGGGACCGCCTCTCCTGGTATGTCCCACGGAGACCTTGCGGTCTTCAAACAAAAACATCTTGGAGGTCCTGGGCCACAGGAAGGTTATGCTTGCCTCAACCAGAGCTAGGGCATTTTCGGCTGTGGCCCCGATCTGGTGGAACACTCTGTCACATCTTTTCGCTGGGCCTGCAAGACAGAGCTATTCCACCAGGCCTTTGGCCAAGGCACAGTCTGGCCCCCTCCTTTGGTAATCCTCACAGAACTCTAGCCCAATGGTTGCCATTAATTTGATTTTGAATTGATTTTAAAAGGAATTGATTTTAGAATGCTGTGTTACTTTTATTGTTGTTAGCCGCTCTGAGCCCGGCTTCGGCTGGGGAGGGCAGGATATAAATAAAAATTTATTCTTATTCTTATTCTTCTTATTATTAAATGACTGCTATAAGCTCTAAGCAAAGCTGGGGGGGGGGTCTTGTCTGGTCAGCACAGGACCTCCATACACACTGCCCAGGCTTGTGTCCCAAGTGGGTCACTTCAGTGCTGCCACCACAGCAGTTTGACTTCACCCCTGGAAGCACACTCCATTGTCTCTCAAAGACAGATGGATGCAAACAACAACACCTAAGTGTGTATAGGATTGCAGGTCACAGTATTAGTACATAGATGAAACTAAGACCCAGGGCATTTTTACAACCAGAACTCACCTCTTTGGTGCATTCTGGCCTTGCAGAATGGGGTGGCACATCCCCCCATCCCCCCTAAGAAAACTCCACAACTTTGGCTGGGTGCTGCCCTGGAAGGTCAACAAGCAACTCTTTTTCTAGGAAAAAAAAGCCCTGCTAAGACCCATTAAACTAATTTGGACTTACTTCTGAATAAGCAAGACTCAGATTGCACAGGCAGTCACTATGTGACACCAGGCCACCATCACTGAAGGGAGATTTTCAAAGATCTCACCATATCTGCTATTTATGTCCTCATTGGGTTGGTTGATGTTTTGCTCTCTGCTATCACCAACCTGTGTTGAAGTCATTTTCAGTGGCATGCTTTATGTATCAAATATATCTGCATACTTGAACACATTTACTATATTTTCCCACTAACACACCCTTCTGACAAGCCATGTTTTCTAAGCAGATGGTACCGTGATATACTTACACAGTATGCAGAAATCGTGACATATTCCTGGAAATTTTTCACAGATGTTTATAATGAGATCTCCATGATCACACACCAATTGCATTTTCACAGACTGACAGAGCCTTCTGTTCCAAAAGGAGTTTGTACTCTGAAGTTGCTTCCATTTTGATTTGTTCATTTTTAGTACATTTTAAGACTATGCAGGCTAACCAGGAAGCTTTTTAGAAGTGCCCAGCAATAACCAAAATAATACATTTATTTATGTGCAATAAATATACCAGAAAAATATATTCATAAGAAATGCCTAGCTATGACAAGAACTATACCTAGAACCATTTTTTTTCATTTACAGTCTTTTCCTGATTTTTTTCCGTAAACTAGCAACTTATAATTTTACTAATGAATAATTTTTTTACAACCAGCTATAATTAGAGCAATAAAGAGAAAATTATAGCTCTGCATGATATACTGACATATATATATAAATATAAAAGAAGTCTTTCACTGGTTGTAATGTAGTTAAAGATATTCCCATTTGCTGAAATGAACAGGTAAGTAGCGTGAACTTTCCTAATATTGGAAAGTTATTCTACAGAAACATATATCTATTTCATCTTTTCATTGTGAGAGAACTATTGGGGAATTTTCATGTAATACAAGAAGAAGAAGAAGTCGTCTAAAGCTCTGCCTAAGTATTTTAGACCATATTAACTTTCCCTTTTTTATTGTAGTGGTGGGGGACATCTGGCCACGGGTTCCTGGCACAGGTCTCAATTTGACATGCAAGGTCATTTTCCACACCACCCACCTGTCCTACATCAGGTGTGGGACAAGTAAAGACATGGCTACAGAGGAACAAAGGAAGGCCCCAAATCTTCCTTTGCAAGTGGGACTTGTTGATGCAGGGCCGTCTTACCCATGGGCACTAGGGGTGTGGAGCACCCAGGCGCAGGGCTCTCAGGGGCGGCAGGCCGAGAGTCCTGGGCTGAGATTTGGAGTCCAGGAATTGGGAAGAGCCAACAGCTCCTGCCAAGTGGAGCAGAGCGGGTCAGAGCGCCACAACTCTTTGCTTGTGGGTGAGCGAGCCACTGAGGCAGCCGACCAGCTATACCCTCCTGCATGCCTGGGATTGGCGGGCCATCAAGAGTCCGCTCACATCAGGTGCCTGGCTTCGCTCAGTCACTGCTGCTGCCTTGAGCTTGACTGATGTTGCGCTGGGCTCTGCTTGCCCCCCCCAGGTGCCCGGCCCCAGCCTTACTCTGCTATCACCACCTCCTCAGGCTCCTCTGTTGTTGCTGAGGTGGCTGGCAAGGCCACCATGCC
The DNA here is from genome assembly GCF_951804945.1 of Podarcis cretensis. Lineage (NCBI taxonomy): Eukaryota > Metazoa > Chordata > Lepidosauria > Squamata > Lacertidae > Podarcis > Podarcis cretensis. The sequence goes on along the minus strand of NC_137174.1, from coordinate 84,798,639 downwards.
TCGCCATGGCCACCATGCCATGCATGCCTCACCGGCCCACCCTAAAAAAAGAAGGTTGACAATTTTGGGGTTCCCCCCAGTAAAAAAAGGTCAAGAACTCTGGGCAACCTGGGAGGGGCGCCAGGTGGATCTTTGCACCCCGGTGTTGCATATGCTTAAGACAGCCCTGTGTTGATGGCACCAATCAGCTGATTGATGTCAATGAGCTCCAATAGGATTGGCTGTACAATGCTGTTCCCCACCCCTTTCATGGGCTGTGAGCTCTTTTTATTGTTTTGTAATGTTTGCTTTTGTTTCATTTTATAATGTATATGTATAACAGAGAGAGCAATTATAACTTATGAAAATTAAAAGATGAAAAACAAAGCTTTAAAATTGGCACGTAGAATGAGCATATTTGCATACCGGTTAAAAAAACAGCATTCAAGTGAAGACTATCACTGTCCTCAGATTACCAAGACTGTGCTGGAACAGAGGCGCAGTCCCTACCAGGGAAGAATGGCAGATTAAACTGATGGTAACATGCAGAAATGGCAAAACTGAATGGAAGAATTAGGAATCAGGATGACCAAAACTTCAATAAGGGGGGGGACCAGCTGGTGAAAGGGATTCAGGTCGGAGCCAGACATTACAAATTGAAGGCCTTTGCAGATGACTTAGTATTGACCTTGCAAGATCCAGACACTAGTACTAAAAGAGTTTTAGAAATAATTCAAGTATTTGGTCAGGTCGCAGGATTTAAGTTGAACAAACAAAAAACTAAGGTATTGGAAAAAAACCTAACAAATGTTGAAAGAGAGATTCCAAGAGGAAACTGGGTTAACGGTGGCAAAGAGTGTAAAATACCTGGGGATTAACATGACATCTAAGAATGTAAACTTATTTAAGGATAATTATGATAAGTGCTGGACAGAGATAAAGAAAGATTTAGAAATATGGTCGAACCTGAAGCTTTCCTTGTTAGGTCGGATTGCAGTAATCAAAATGAATGTATTGCCTAGAATGTTATTTTTGTTTCAGACATTACAAATTGTTGATAAATTGGACTGTTTCAAGAAGTGGCAGAAAGACATATCTAAATTTGTCTGGCAGGGCAAAAAGCCCAGAATTAAGTTTAAGATACTTACTGATTCTAAAGAAAGAGGGGGGTTTGCCCTGCCGGACTTAAGATTGTACTATGAATCGGCAGCTTTCTGCTGGTTAAAAGACTGGCTACTTCTTGAAAATGCGGACATTCTAGATTTGGAAGGATTTGATAATAATTTCGGTTGGCATGCATATATTTGGTATGACAAGGTTAAAGTGTATAAGGGCTTTAAAAATCATATTGTTAGGAAAGCACTATACAATGTTTGGATTCGATATAAAGATCTACTGGAAAATAAAACCCCCAGGTGGCTTTCACCAATGGAGGCTAAGGAGGTAAAGAAACTCAATATGAGAACCAACTGGCCAAAATATTCTGAAATTTTAGAACAAGAAGGTGGTGAATTTAAACTACAAAGTTTTGAGAAAATAAAGTCCAAGGTACGGGATTGGCTCCATTATTTTCAAATAATGGAGGCCTTTAAACAAGACAGGAAAATTGGTTTCCAGGTGGAGAAATCGAAATTAGAAACAGAACTGTTAGAACCCAATACTAAGAATTTATCAAGAATGTATAACTTGCTGTTGAAGTGGAATACAATAGATGAGACAGTGAAGTCAGCTATGATTAGATGGGCACAGGACATAGGTCATGACATTATGTTTGCTGACTGGGAGCAGTTATGGACCACAGGTATTAAATTCACGGCATGTAATGCCTTACGAGAAAACATTATGAAAATGATTTACAGGTGGTACATGACTCCAGTCAAGCTAGCGAAGATTTATCATTTGCCCAATAACAAATGTTGGAAATGTAATGAGACTGAAGGTACCTTCTTCCACCTTTGGTGTACCTGCCCAAAGATTAAGGCCTTCTGGGAAATGATTTACAATGAGATTAAGAAAGTACTTAAATGCACGTTTCATAAGAAACCAGAGGCATTTCTCTTGGGTATGGTCGGCCAGCTGGTGCCGAGGAAGGATAAAAACTTCTTTTTGTACGCTACAACGGCAGCAAGGATTCTTTTGGCAAAGTATTGGAAGACTCAAGAGCTACCCACGCTGGAGGAATGGCAGGCGAAAGTGATCGACTTTATGGGACTGGCAGAAATGACCGGCAGAATCCGCGACCAAGAGAAAGAGACTGTGGAAGAAGACTGGAAGAAGTTTAAAATATATCTTAAGAGTTACTACAAAATTGAGGAGTGCTAAAATGCTAAGGGAGAGGAAGACGTAGAATTACAGCGGTAAATTTTATTTGATTTAGGGTAAAATTGAAAGGGAGAATGAATTTATATTTAAATTGGCTAAAAGGGTTGTTGAATAATTGTTAAAAATAAAAGGATGCAAAAAGGGGAAGGTATGGGGAAGTCCAAGAAAAGAGGCTTATGGAAATAAGGTTAAGAAATTATGAATTTATGTGTTTGTTTTTATGTTTTTTCTGTTGTGTTTGTTAAAAAATTGGAAATTAATAAAAATTTATTATAAAAAAAAAAAGAAAAACAAAACTTCAATAAGGAATGGGGAAAATATATAATTTACCTAAAAAATCATTCTAAACAATTAAAATTATTAGTAGGATTGGAATGACGCTTGTAGTTAAACATTGGACTATGGTTTCGGAGATTTAATGGAACTGAACTAACAGAGAAGATGCAGGAGAAAAAGTTAAGGTAAGGACCCACAAAAGGGAGGGGGAAAGTCCAAGGGAACTTATGGAAATCGTTTTACTTGTTTGCTTGATGACTGTAAATCTGAAAATTTAAATTCATTTATTTAAAGAAGAAGAAGGAGACTGTGAGCCCCTTGGAAAATCCCTTTGGACTCTGAGGCAAACAGACATTTTTCCTCTTCAGATGGGTAGCTCAGTTGGTTCGAACGTGGTGCTGATAACGCCAAGGTCGCAAGTTCAGTCCCCATGTGGGACTGTTCATATTCATACATTGCAGGGGGTTGGACTAGATGACCCTCAGGGTCCCTTCCCGTTCTACAATTCTATGATTCTATGATTGGTGGTTACAGGGAACCCCTTTGAACTTTAACAGATATGCATCCTTCATCACCTGTCAAAGTTGGCCCACAGGGCTGGGGGCCCACCTAGGTCCAGACTCCCATCCCTGCTTCATAGGTTTAATAAAAACTGAGCCTGCAAGCCTATACATATGTACCTGGGAGAGCATACAATTGAACTCAATGGGGCTCACTTCCAAATACACTCACAAATCCTGTGTGCCTTGCTTCTTTTGAAGTATATCATGTGGTTTCTTCTTCCCAGTTTCTGTAAGCTTAAGTTCCACCATTCTCAGCACTACTGGGCTCAAAGGAATAAGTAATAATCACAACAATAATTGCAACTTAGTCCCCACTGTGGGTTCCAATCTCCCTTCCCAAGCATTTACATTTACTACTTTATTCAGGTAAAACGTTATCTGCAGAATCATTTGCATTCATGGGAGCATGGAAGTGTTAAACTACTCATTGGAGAGTTTTTAAATGCACTAAAGATACACTCAGAGCAGCAAACAAAATATAAAGACTCAGCTAGAGGCTGAAAAAGTGTTTTAAGTGCAAACTTTTCACTTCTTCACAGCACTGGCATAATTTTGTACAAACTAGGAGCTAAAGAGAGAGAAAAAGGACGGATCTAAAAAGAAAACCTTGTCAACAGCTTTGAGTAAACCCAATTAAACTGTCCTCACCTTGACCAATTAAAGTGACAGAAGCAGGAGCACAGGCTGTTTTAACAAGAAAGGAGGAAATGCTTTTTAAAAATCTATGCTGCGTTCACACAATGATGTCACTCCAACAATGTCAGATTCATGCAAATTAAAAAGGTCCAGAATGTTGACACATTTGTTCCAAGATGGCACAGTATTTTTTGGACTGTACCGTTCTTCCTCCCTGACATTCATCCTCCTGACTTGAATTCACAAATTTAAATTCAGATTGAGAGTAGTCCTCCCGCACACAGAGTGTGAAGAGAAACAGACATTCATTTAAGCCAGAAGACTGTTTTATAGGGTGCAAGTTGAACAGCTGCTGAAAGCTGCATCCAATCAAATGCTTTCCTGTCTTTCTGCCTCCATCTCCTCCAATCTGCAAACACGCCCCCCTCTCTCACACACAAACATGATGTCACAGCTGGCAACACCAGGCAAGCCAGCATCTTCTTTCTTTGTTTTCAAGAAGAGGTTGGGTGGCCATCGCTCTTGCTTTAGCTGAGATTCCTGCATTGTAGAGGGTTAGACAAGATGACCTTGGTTGTCTTTTCCAGCTCTACAATTCTATGGTTCTATGAGTTTAAGGATCAACTCCATGTGTGCACAGATACAAAGATGGCACACTCAATGACTGTAACACGTGAACACGCTTTGTAGTAGAATTGTATTTTATGCTGTTTTAATGTTTTATGATGCCTTGTATGCCTTTCATGCTTTTGTATGCTGCCTTACACTTTTTACACATACAAAAAAGGCACATATAAGTGGCTTAAAAATAAATAAATAAATTTATACCCCGCCCTCCCCAGCCAGAGCCAGGCTCAGGGCGGTAACACCAGTAAAATTACAGTAAAAACATAATGGGATGGGGGGGGACAATTTAAAATACAGGTTAAAATGCAATTTTAAATGCAGCCTCATTTTAAAAGTAGCCCATAGATTAAAACCATAAGGGGAGGGAAACATAAGGGTCAAACTGAGTCCAAACCAAAGGCCAGGCAGAGCAGATCTGTCTTGCAGGCCCTGCGGAAAGATGTCAAGTCCCGCAGGGCTCCAGTCTCTTGTGATAGAGCGTTCCAGCAAGTTGGGGCCAGTACTGAAAAGGCCCTTGCCCTAGTTGAGACCAATCTAACCATTCCTGAAAAGTGCATTCCTGAAAAGCATTTGGGTAGGGTCTGCTCCACGAACGAGCAAATTGCCTTTGGCAGGTCGCAGGAAATTTCAGTATTAGTAGCGGTGATGAACAACAGCAGTACCGAAATTGGCACTAGGTGGCTTGCAGCTCCCTTTTTAATTCCTCACAATTCCCCCTACATAATGTTGCTTCTGGGCATTGTGGGGGATTTTCATGATAGCCTCCATACCCGAGAGATGGGGGGGGCATTGGGGGGAGAAATCTAAATAAGTGTCTGCTAGGTGGTCCAGATGTCAGGTGGCACACCTGGGATATTATGTATTATCTTTAGCTTGTTTGACTTTGTTGTAAGCCATCCCGGGGCTTCTATGAAGAGCAGTATAAAAATCATCTAAAACAAAACAAAACTGGAGTGTGTTTCATTTTGAATTTAATTTAAATTTATTTATCTTCTGCATTATTATTGTCTCTCTCTTCCTCCCACACACCCCATACTAGTGATGGTGCCAAGCAAAGTCTCAAATCCCACCAACCAGCTGAAGACCAATCATATGAGAACAATGATTCCTCTAGACCTGCGTGTGAATGTTACTAAACATGGAAAAATGCATGGAAAAAGCTGCATTGTTTTTATACTTTGTACTTCCAATGGACTGGCTTTTCTAAATATGCATGCACTTCCTTCATTTCCCCGTCCCTGATGAAATCCTGAAAATTGGAATGCTCTGATTCCCTACTTGACTTAACTGCAAAGCCTTTCAACAATGATGGCATTCTCCTTTGAGCAGATGTCAGATATTAAGACCGCCTGCTTTCAGATCAAATTGCTGTTGCCAAGTCTCGCGAGCTTTCTCTTAAACAGTTCATTATAATGTCAGCACAGTCCAATTTGCAAGCATTAAAGAAGCAGCTGAACACTGCCTTTTGCTGAAGTATTAAAGATCTTGGATCTTAAAAAAACACACATACTTTGGCATCTCTGTAATACGAAACGGGGTAAGAGATTCTCTATTTACGTTGATCTCTATCAGCATAAGTTATAGTTAAGCTCGATTTGTATGGGAATTGCAGTCTACTAAAACGTTATGCTCTGTCCATTTGTTGCTCTGCTGGGAATACAAAGTCTATTCTGCAAATGGAACTGATGGAACAAATAAGCAGGCATGTGTATCGAACCATAGTATTATTCAATGGATTCTGGGCTAAGTAAATTAAACTGAACTAAAAAAAATCATTTATTAATTCAACTATCTGCTGAATTTAAATAGAGATTACACAGCCTTGTGTATAGATTTCTTGGTTGGCTAAAGATTTGCAAGGAGAGGAAACAATCATTGAAATAAATTGTATTGCTTCACTGAATGAGAATACCGAAGTCTGTTCTGTTGAACTTTCATGGATAAAGACTAATGGAAAAAAACTTTAAAAAGAAAAGAAAAGTAGATGCATCTACCAATGTATCTACATTTGGATGACAGCCTAAAAGAATCTTCTGACTTCTTTTGTTCTGGAATTAATAAAGTGAGTTTTATTTTCTTCAGTCTGTTTCACGTTAACCTAAGCACAGGATCAAATATTTCATACCAAACAATGGCAGTTTAACTTTTAGTTGAGAGTTGGCTTTTGGAAAATATTTGAAAGGCAACTTTATACCTGCTCTTGAGTTCTTTGCTCCATCATGCAGGAAGAAATAAGTCAGCACAAGCTGTTATAGGGATAATTGTGACATGCACAACATTATATGTGGTTCCAGTGTGCATATTTAATAGCTGACACTTGGCTGCAAGCCAGTACATTGTTTTATGTACTTGCATCATGTGGAAATTAATTGGACTAAAGTATATTTAACTGTGTCCTAAAATACCATTAGGACGCAGCTTCCTTCGCCTTTACTTGGGAATAAGGATGGATAAATCTTTTAGTTTTGATTTCTTTCAATTTCTTATTTTTCCAATCTTAAACTCAGCTCTTCACATTTCCACATCATGAAAACTCTTCAGCATTTTCTGCATGCTGTATACATGTTTGCAAGCAATTTCCCCTAATATAATGCATTTTTATGTTATTTTCATTGACACACACATTTTATGCCCATTTCACTAGTATATACCCTTTTGTATCCAATGCTTGCTTGGTGAAATGTGTTGCAAAATTCGGAGAAGTGCGAATTTTGAATGACACCTGTGGTTTTAGGAATTGCAAATTCAGCAGAATTTGAACTGAATTGTGTTGCTTCTTTGTGCCTACTTGAGAGGAAACCCATTGACTTCAATGGTTTTTCCTTGTTGGCATGGGATTTGCAATCACTGACTAATGCAAAAAGGAAAAGGAAAAAGAATTACAATTTGCTGTGGCCTATTCAATTTGATGGCAAAATTGTTAATAAAAACTTGTCTGCTTGATCAGTTCTCACCATTTGCAGAAATCATTGCCTTCGATTCTTCAGAGAACTATTTGGAAGTTGCGTAACTGTTAGGCTGTTAATTGCCCATTATCACCATCCATTTGCATTCCCACAGGGACATTGAAATGTGTATTGAGGTGTGTGCAATGTGTGCAATCACAAAACACTGCTTTACTTAGTTTTAACAGGATCATGTCCACTTTGTGAAAAGAAGTACAGTGGTACCTTGGGTTAAGTACTTAATTTGTTCTGGAGGTGCGTACTTAACCTGAAACTGTTCTTAACCTGAAGCACCACTTTAGCTAATGGGGCCTCCTGCTGCCGCTGTGCCGCCGGAACCTGATTTCTGTTCTTATCCTGAAGCAAAGTTCTTAACCTGAAGCACTATTTCTGGGCTAGCGGAGTGTGTAACCTGAAGCGTATGTAACCTGAAGCATATGTAACCCGAGGTACCACTGTATGTGTGAAGGGGTGAGTTGCCCTGATATATTGTTGCTTTCTTTTTTTAATCAGCTATATATTATTTGCCACAGGAAGACTGGAAGAAGTCAAGGTGAAACAGCCTGCAAATCATAGGCATGTTTTGCTAGGAAATAAATAGGATTGAACTGGATAGGTTTGACTTTTGAGTAAATGTGCATTGGATACAGTGCAAAGTTCTCCATACCCACCTCTCACAATCTCTTTTCCTCCTTTTCTGATTCTTCACTTTTTTATCTGCTTATCTTCCTCAGAAGACAGTCTCCACAGTGCTCACTTGTATTTGTACTGTTGATAATTAACTTGCAAATCAATTCTTGAATCAAATTGCCTGTTGTACCTTCTGCAGTTTGAAACCAAAGCCCAACCTTTAAACCGGGTAATCTTGTTCATTTTACACCTATCTCCCCCTCCTAAACTGAAACCCAGGCTCTCTCTCTACGCATACACACACACACACACACAGAGAGAGAGAGAGAGAGAGAGAGAGAAAGAGAGAGAGAGAGAGAGAGGGCAGGCAAGATTCTTTATAGATTTTTGATGATTCTTCCACGTTAATTCAACATTCTGGAAGTAAAGGAAGTCCTGTTGAATTCCATGGAGCTTACTCCCAAACAAGTAGGGTTAGGACTGCAGCCTCACTGAAGAAGCTGGTCGGGTGTAGGCAGGCAAGCTGAAATCTGATACGCTTAGGAATCAGCTTGCTTTCTTCTCAAGTCATAAAAAGCCCCATCAGTCACTCAGTCTTTTGCCAACTATGTTGAAAAGGCTGAGAGCCACCTACTTCTCTCCCTCATATGCACATTGTAATTTCTTAAAAGTACCCATTTGTAAACAGAAAGGCAAGAAACAGAATTTCACCAACATAGCCACTTTACTACTGTGTGTGTGTGTGTGTGTGTGTGTGTGTGTGTGTGATCCTACCCCTGCTTCCTCCTCTGAGTCATTTGCAGTACAACAAAATAATATATTTCACCATTATTTCCCCCACTTAGGAATGGAAAGTATTTGTGTTTTCTGCCTTGATGCTAAACACATTTACTTGGGAATGAGCTCCAATCTGTTGTAGAAAGGGACAGTGTATTTATTTATTTATCTATTTATTTATTTATTTATTTATTTATTTATTTATTTATTTAATAAAATAAGTGCCTTTAACCAAGCACATGCCTGGCCACCCGTGCTCTGATCAAAACGTTCCTGTGGGTATATCATGCCATGCCCATTGACTTCTGTGCTCCTGTGTGTATGTGATACTGTACCCATTGACTTCTATGTCACTACTTTTGTCTTTTAAAAATAATTTTTATTGGTTTTAAAACAACCGTGAATACAATAACCATTAAACACTTAGCCAGCAGTGCAGCCAATGGTGTTTGTTTTATCCATCATCTCTAGACATACACTTACATATTCAACAATCAAACATATTACTGAACGTAACATCTCCAAGAAGATCTTGATTTTGGTCACTTCTGTGAACACACCATCTATCTAAATCACCACGTGGATGTGTTCTAAATCATGTTTCGTGTCATTAGAAGGACTTGTAAATGACAACTGGCACTTGAGTTTTCTTATCTCCTTCTCTGCCCCAATCCATTTCCCTTTTGTGTCAGGTATCTTCAAATGTAAGCCTGAGAATAGAGACGGTCATATTTTCATTGATATGTAAACTGCTCTGTGGGCCTTTTTTTGGTGGAATGTGGTGATGGCATGTTGAAGTCAATGGGCATAGCAGGACACTCTCAGTAACACTGAAGGCAAAGGGAATAGCATGACCCACCTAGAGGAACAAAGAAGTGAATGAACATCTTTCCCAGCCAACTGATGCATATATTCATGAAAATATCATGCACACAGGGCTGTGGATCTCCATGTAAAACCTTGTGCAAGCATTCTGCATGCAAGCCCAGTGTCATCGCCAAACACCTGGCAAGCACAAAGTTCACAGGTGTGCAGTTTCCTGTAAGATCTTAGGTGAGCAAAGTTTAAGGATAGATTAATGCTCCTTTATCATGCTCTACAGTTCTTTATGAACCACCCCAAGAGGCTTTACATAAAGTCTACTATTACTTTAAATCCTTTCCTTCAGTATTCGGCTTTTTATTTGCTCTCACATTCGACTGAATCTGTGAAATATTGTCTCTGATAATCCCCCTCTCCTTCTGTTCCTTTGATGCTCTCGCATACTTAGGAAGCACTTCAAGCAAAAATGTTCCTATTTTCCACTCTCAGCTTTCAACTATAAGCAGACAGCCAGCAAAATGGCCCTCAATGAGCCACACAGCTGTATTTTGCACAGAAATTAACTCTGCTCCTTTTAAGGATAGAAGTACTACTCAATAACCTAGAACAGACTGTTTACAATGACAGTAATAAGGACACAGAATTCTTTCCTTTCCCCCATATCTTTTCACCCTCCTCAAGGAGAAATTACTCACAACGCCCAAGTTACTGCAATATCATTTTGGAGGTTTTTTTTTTTTTTTTTACTAAGGTCAATATCAAGGCCTGAATCTCAAACATAACTCCTGAAAGAAAACTCGATATGAAAGAAAGCGCAGTCGTTAGTGGCGTGATGAATAAACACACACAAAGTTTCCAGGAAAGAGTTTGGTGTAAAAATATGACTTGGCATAAGATAGGATATTTTGCTCTCCATGAAATGCCTCAAAATGGTGTCAACCTAATTCTTTTAGATCCTGTGAAGTAACAAAATGGTTCAGTCAGTAGGTCCCTCTGCATTCTTTTGTCTGAATCAAGTTGGGGAGAAACAAGAAAGTACTTCCTCATACAGCACACAGCTAAACTATGGAACTCATTCCCACAGGAGGCAGTGATGACCATGTAACCTTCCTCTTCCATAGTCTCTGTATTGTCCTTGTAGACCTCATCAGGGTGGGCAAAACTAGAATTAGTTTGCTCTGCCTGTCTGTCTGAAGCTTCAACTAGTGTTGGTCTGCCTTACCAGTCTCAATGGGCACTAGCCACCCTTGGGGAAAGCACTCCTGGTGAATTTGACTAGAAATGGGAGAAGCAGACTATAAGTGAAAATAGTTGGTTCATTAAGCTGGAAGGGATATCAAGTGTTACATGCCCTACCAATGCAGGAAACCCACTATGACAGAACCCCTGATATGTGGTCATTCAGGGAGGATGAGGATAGCTGTAGTAGAACATCTACCTTGCATGCACAGGGTCCCAAATTCAATCACCACCACCATCTCTAGGTAGGATTGTGCTAGACAGACCAACATCCTGACTCTGCTGTGTACAACAACTTCCTGTGGTCTTATGATGAGGACAATGCTTTTCATTTTTCTCCACTCCTGTTTGGCTAAATTTGTAATTCAAAGCACTAGGAGAGCTTGGTCTTAGGTACTCAAGTTAGCTACTGTGTAAGGCTCATTTCTTGGTCTCCCCAGGGTATGCCTACTATTTTGTGATTTTTTAATGCTTTAAGGCTATAGCACATTTCTTTTTTTCTGAATGCAGTCACCTCTTGCATTGCTGCACTGAAAACATACCCACCCACCCCATTTCATTTCAGGAAACATGATATACCCTAATGGAGCATGCACTCTCATGTGGCTTCTTGTGCTGTACATGTTTGTCAAGAAGGTGGTCCCTCAAGATGACACCGTCGTTGCTACTAAGAGTGGAAGAGTCAAAGGGTTGACTTTGCCTGTGCTTGGTGGAACAGTTTCAGCCTTCCTTGGGATTCCTTATGGAGCTCCACCTGTTGGGCGACTTCGCTTCAAAAAGCCGCAGCCTCGGGAAGAATGGGGAGGGGTCTGGAATGCCACCAAGTATGCAAACTCTTGCTATCAGAACATAGACAATACTTTCCCTGGGTTTTCAGGATCCGAGATGTGGAACCCCAACACAAACCTCAGTGAAGATTGCCTCTACCTCAATGTGTGGGTTCCTTCACCCAAGCCTAAAAATGCAACTGTCATGGTATGGATCTATGGTGGAGGCTTCCAGACTGGGACCTCCTCATTGAATGTCTATGATGGCAGATTTCTAGCCCGTGTTGAGAGAGTCATTGTTGTTTCAATGAATTATAGGTTAGGAGCATTGGGATTCTTGGCTTTGCCAGGGAACGAAGATGCTCCAGGAAATGCAGGGTTGTTTGATCAACGACTGGCACTTCAGTGGGTCCAAGACAACATAGCAGCTTTTGGTGGCAACCCTAAAAGTGTGACATTGTTTGGAGAGAGTGCTGGAGCAGGAGGTGTCAGCTACCATCTCCTTTCTCCACAAAGCCATCCTCTCTTCACTAGGGCAATCCTGCAAAGTGGTGCTGGAAATGCCCCTTGGGGTGCACTTCTACCCTCTGAAGCAACACGGAGAACTCTAGCTCTAGCTAAACTCCTCCACTGTACGAGTAGCAACGAAACAGAGATCATTATTTGTCTTCAGAGCAAAGATCCCCAGGATATACTTGCCAATGAAGTGTCTGTTTTACCATACAGGGCTCTTTTAGAGCTGTACTTCACTCCAGTAGTTGATGGCCATTTTCTTGCTGATCTTCCTGGAACCTTGTTGAAGAATGGGAATTTTAAACAAACACAGATCTTGTTGGGGGTGAACAAAGATGAAGGTACGGCTTTCCTTGTGTACGGAGCACCTGGCTTCAGCAAAGATAACAACAGCCTTATCAATGAAGCAGAATTCCGGGCAGGCTTGGCACTATCCTTCCCAGAAACAAGTGAAGTGGGACTGGAATCTATTGCTTTTCACTATACGGACTGGGAGGAAGAGCAGATCCCTTTCAATTACCGTGATGCTATGGATGATATCGTTGGAGATTACAATTTCATATGTCCTACCGTGGAGTTTGTAAAACATTTTGTCGAGGCACAGAACAATGCTTTCTTATACTTCTTTGAGCACCGATCTTCAAAACTACCTTGGCCAGAGTGGATGGGAGTACCACATGGCTATGAAATAGAATTTGTATTTGGACTACCTCTAGAGAGAAGAGCTAATTACACCAAAGCGGAGGAAACTCTGAGTAGGTCTATTCTGAAGTACTGGGCAAGTTTTGCAAAAACTGGGTAAGTTGTGGGTGTGGAGGTGTGGGTGTTTGGGGAAAAATATGTTTATGTTTACAGCTTAGTCTCTTTCCAAGTTATTCGTCCTACAAAAATTCAGAATAACTCCATGCTGTAGAGTATTATTTCGGTGCTCGCTTGCAGAAGTGGGGGGGGGGGCTAATCTCTGAATCCTATTATTCCTTCTCCTTTCCCACTATTAATATGGTGGCAGTGCAGTGATGGTGGAACAAAAACTCTAGCAAAAAATAAAGTGCCAGTAGACAGTATGTAATGAAAAAAGATGATGCTAAAAAGAACTTGAGGAGCACATCCTTAAGAACATTAAGAGCAACAACAAGAAGTTATTTAAATGCATTAGCAACAAGAGACCATCTAGGGAGGTGATTAGGCCCTCAGATGACAAGGGATCCAAAGGTGTGCCAAAAGAGGATAAGGAGATTACAGAGAAGTTGAATGAATTATTTGTATCTGTCTTCATAGCAGAATATAAAAGGCAGATCCCAGTGCATGAAAGTGGAGTCCTCCAAGGATTGGTATTGGGATCCATGATTTTTAACTTATTCATAAAGGATCTAGAGTTAGAGGTGAACAATGAAGTGGCCAGGTGTACTGATCATACTGAATTGTTCAGGGTCATTTAGTAGTGGAGCAGGAGAAGGAGGATACAGGTTGTGGCAGAAGTAGTAGAGAATACTGGTAGTTGGAGCAGCATTTAATAACAATATGATTGGTTATGCACATTCACAAAGGATGCAAGGAAGTGTTCATTGCCTCTCAAGGCAAGATGTCTCCTATTATTTCCAGAAGCTGGCAGTATCAGATGTGTTTATAACAAGACAGGATATGGTTTCAGTGTTCTTGATCATTTGTTGCTTTACCTTACAAGAGAACGGAACCTTATTTCATCACAGTAACAGCTGTTGCAAATGAACGCCACAGTTTTGAGTTGCAAAAAAAGTATTCTATTTACAGCCCTGTGACCCCTGGCACTGCCACCCTCTTTGGCTCTCTCACACAGAGAAATTAACTCCACTCTTCCCAAAGGCAGATATAATAACTGGGTTATATGACCTTGCATTCTTGCAAGCGTTCAGGAAGTGTCCATAAAGCATGACGTGAGAAAGAAAACATTGGATAAGAAATCCCCCATGTGTTTTCTCAAACTTAGCTGTTGATATTGCTATTCTCACATTATATTGGCATATATATATATATATATATATATATATATATATATATATTGGATTGGGTGAAGCCATGCCTATAAAACGTAACATAAGATGCCCCCAATAATCTAAGCTTTAATTGCCAAATTTGTTACTGTATATCTATTCTGGTGGTGGCATCATGAAGGACACCTTTCGTATTCCTCTTCCTAATTGTGGAGGTTACCATTTTAGAAAAAAAAAGAAAGGCTACAACTATGCATTGATTAATTGTTACAATTTAAATAAACAATCCCACTTTTAACTATCTAGGTCTCAAAGTGGTTTGCAGTAAAAAAATTAAGCATAATATACAAAATTGAAAACCTCAGAAATTGCAAATCTTTTAAAAAATAAAATCGCAAAATTTTAAAACAGAGAAACATCCATGATGAAAAAGCCTTCTGAAATAGAGCATTTTTAATTAGGTATCTGAAACCTATCGGGAACGGTGCCTGTCTGACTTCTATTGGGAGGAAACTCAGCAGAATTGGACCCACAACAATGAAGGCACAACTTCTTATTGATATGAGCTGTGGTTCTGCTCCATGGGGGCCAGTATTGGACTTCCCCAGATGACCTAACTGAATAAGCCTATTTGTAATATGTCTCTAATGTTTTAGTAGGGATCTGCAACACCCTCTTGGAAAGAAAATATATTTATTGCTGGTCAAATTGATACTCTTTTTGCTTGGCACAAAATTCCTCAATATTACAACCAAGCAGAAGCATCCACATTTATGTTGAATTTTCACTTTAGGCAGAACTCAGTAGCTGCTGAATTCTCTCTCTCTCTCTCACACACACACACACAACAGAGAGAAAAAATTCTTTGGAGGTTTCTCCTAAGCAGGAACCTCCACATTTGACTCAAAATGTTGCTTTAGGCCCAATTCAGCGGCAACTCAAATAACAGTGTTTATCTGTCTTCCTGGGATGCAAAAGGAGCGAGTGTCTGACATTTGCAATGCCCTGCTAGTTAATGCTAGACTTTCAGCGCAGATAACTGCAGCCTATTTGCAAGACAGCCATTCAAACAGGGGGGAAGAGTTTGCTACTTTAAAATGAGCAAAAGAAAAACAATTCTCACCACCACCGCCCCTCATCTGCCTTCAGATACAGCAGTGGTGGTGCAAAATGGGATTTCTTAGCCCTACAGTCAATTTGCAGGCAAGACTTGGCTTCAAGTCAAGAAGATGTAAATGACAGGGTTGTTGTCCCTCTTTACACAAGGAAGACAGTTCTCTTTTTGTTCCATGCTGCCACTTCCAAAGTAAAAGAAATGGTGTGTTCATTGTTGTTGTGTGTTTTTCTGAAAGCAAAATTATTCTGGTTACCTGGATTTTTCAGGAGGTTCCCATTCTTTCAGGAGTTCTGTGTTTCCCTTGCAAACACAGCTTCTACTTCCTTGTAGAGTCTAGCATTTGAGTAGGCAGCCAGTTGAGATGATAGGCTGTCAAGGTTGGATCAACAACCTTGGAAGGTAGTGGCATGTTTCATGGTTCTGTAATTGTCAGCCACCTCCCCAGCCCCTGCCGCAAAGTTCTGATTTTATAATTTATTCTGCATTTGTTTCAACAATTGTCAGGCGCTGTTGCGGTTGCTCAAGAGTAACAAGGCAAGACTCTGACCTGTCCTTTATAGGCCAGTGTGGTGTAGTGGTTAAGAGCGGTAGTCTCGTAATCTGGGTAACCGGGTTCGCATCTCCGCTCCTCCACATGCAGCTGCTGGGTGACCTTGGGCCAGTCACACTTCTCTGAAGTCTCTCAGCCCCACTCACCTCACAGAGTGTTTGTTGTGGGGGAGGAAGGGAAAGGAGAATGTTAGCCGTTTTGAGACTCCTGAAGGGGAGTGAAAGGCGGGATATCAAATCCAAACTCTTCTTCTTCTTCTTCTTTATTTTGGTGTAAAGTATTTACAGTGAAGAGCGTCCTAAGTTCATGTCTGGCTCAATCGCTAGCAGAATCCGGGAGTGGTCTGTTTTTGTACCTCCCCCAACATAGAAGTCTTGTCACCCCCAGCCTTTTCCACCTCTCCCTGCACCTCAAACTACTGCACAGGATGGGCGATGACAAGAGCGTGTTTCTCTCCTGTCTGGCTTGCCCAGGAGCGGTGTTAAGGCTCTCCCTAGCATCCTCTGGTCCTTGCACCTCTTCTCCACTGGAGGTGGGGCTTTCCTCCTCACCGGAAGAGGAATTGCTTCACAAGATTTTTGGAGGCTCCCTGTAACACAACTGCCCTTCTATCTCTTGACTCTGAGCCAATGGCAGTTCCCTGACAACAATGCATATACTGTTTAATTTACAGTCATCTCTACTGTCATTGGCAGAAGACCCAATGCAATAGAACTATTTAAAAAAAAACCCCACACTTTAAAAAATCAGAATTCAGTTTAAAAGCTTGTTGGGGCTGATGGGGCTTGGAGTGTTACAGCATCTGAAGGGCACCATGCTAGCTACACTTCTCACATTTGAGTGACGTCTCACTGCAGTCTTCATTTAAATAGAGATTTTTGTGCTCTAGAGTTAGAGCAGATTTCTCCAAACTGCTGGACTCCAGCTCCTTTCAGTTCCAGCCAGCATAGCCAATGGCAAAGGTGGTTTTAGGGTGGCACAGTGTGGGCACCAAAACAATGCTGTAGATTGAAATGCAAGAGGTGGGGGCACCAAGTTTTAGCATTGGACAAATCTGAGAGCCCAAAGTCCACCAGAGATGATGGGAGATGGGGTCCATTAACATCCACAGGGTACAAGATTTGGGAAAGCTAAGTTAATAGTGTAGGAATCAACTTCTCAACAGCTGTTCCCGTTATGAATATCTGTTATTGGACTAATTCTAAATCACTTGGATGTGAATTGTAATATTAAGTTACATGACCTATATTGTTGTTGGACTTCTTAATGTTTTAAATTAGGGATGAGTGAATCAATCTATTTCTTCCCCAAATTCCTTTACATGCAGGTTTCTTTAAACACACCCCATCCTGTTTCTGCATTGATCTAGGATTTATTCATTTACATGTCTATTTACATTAAAATATGTAAATAGGAAACATCCTTCAAATACATTTCTAAACATTTTTTTTTCTATTCAGATATGATTTTTGTAAGTATGTTGATACAGACAAAAGAACGTACGTCACACAGCACATAGTTAAATGGTGGAATTTGCTCTCACAAAATGTCATTATGGCTACTCATGAGACATTACAATGAGAACATCATAGATGGCTTTAAAAGGATATTAACTAGAGCCTCAACTAGAGCCAGGGCTTTTTCGTCTGTGGCTCCAATCTGGTGGAACGCTCTGTCACAAGAGACTAGGGCCCTGAGGGACTTGACATCTTTCCACAGGGCCTGCAAGACAGAGCTATTCCACCAGGCCTTTGGTCAGGGCACAGCCTGACTCCCTCCTTTTGCAATCTTCACAGAACTCTAGCCCAATGGTTGCCATCAATTTGATTTGAATTACAGTGGTGCCCCGCAAGACGAACGCCTCGCAAGACGGAAAACCCGCTAGACGAAAGGGTTTTCTGTTTTGGAGGCGCTTTGCAAAACGAATTTCCCTATGGGCTTGCTTCACAAGATGAAAATGTCTTGCGAGTTCCTGCAGGGTTTTTCCCCTCCCCCCCCCCCTTTTCCTAAGCCCTAAGCCGCTTATCAGCTGATCCTCTGATAAGCCGCTTATCAGCTGATCCGCTAAAAGCCGCTAAACCGCTAATAGCGCTAATCCGCTAAGCTGTCAATGGCTTGCTTCGCAAGACGAAAAAACCGCTATACGAAGAGCCTCACGGAACGGATTAATTTCGTCTTGCGAGGCACCACTGTAATTTTATAATGAAATGATTTTAGAATGTTGTATTATTTTATTGTTGTTAGCCGCCCTGAGCCCGACTTCAGCTGGGGAGGGCAGGATATAAATAAAATTTATTATTGTTATTGTTATTGTTATTGTTATTGTTATTGTTATTGTTACTGTTACTGTTACTGTTACTGTTACTGTTACTATTATTACTATTTTAGACAAATTCATGGAGGATAGTGGCTACTTCCCATGATGACTATATTCTCTTCCATTATCAGGGACAACATGCCTTTGAATACCAATTACTGAGAACCAGAAGTGTTAAGAGTGATGTTGCACTCAGGTTCTGCTTGCAAGCTTCTCAAAGGCACTTGACTGGCCATTGTGAGAACAGGACGTTGGACTAGATAGGCCATTGGCCCAAACTAGCACAAACCTATTCCTCTATATTTTTTGAGTCAAAAACCGAGTTAGTATCATGAAAGCTGATGGATAATTTTGTTCTGCTTCACACATTTCAGGAGGTGTGGATCAGACCAGTCTTACCTGATATCCACAAATTTGTCAAGCATCCTAGATTACTTTATAATCCTAATAATATGGTTTGTTGCTTGTGTTTAGGGGAAAAAATCTTGCCATTCTTACAACTGAAAGGAATATGTACATTTTTTGTGAATTACATTAAATATGTGTTGTTGTGGGTTTTAAAAAAAAAACCCTTCTGCAGTGTTGTGACATCATCAGAGCCTGAGTATTTCCCAGGAAAAATAAAGCTTCTTTCTCATTATGGCATTTTTAGAACTGGTTCATCTTAATAGCAGGAAATGCTGTAAGGGGAATCCTTATTTTTCATTATGCGTTATTTGAAATGCTTTTGTATTATTTCAAAATGTGGTTGCCTGCTTTGAGACTAATGAAGAAGATATTTCATTTTGACATGTAGGCTGCAATTTGGGATGCTCAGAGTTCAAAGGAGAAAAAAAGAGTAAATAAATTCTTTAGGATGTCCACTTAAGAGTTGGAGTAATATTATTAACAAATGGACCAAAAAAGCCATCATGGAAAAGACAAATTGCTCCATCAAAACAATACTCTAGCGCTGTTCATAGAATCAATTACTCTTTTGTATCTGGCAATAGAATGAAGCTGTCATTTGGCCTGGAGAGATCCAGTACAATGAAGGCCACAAATCCTTTACACAAGAACACAGATAATAACACCATGTTTATAACTATGTGTGTTGTGCTGTAGAAAGTTATTTTTCTCACAAAGTCACACTATGGAACTTGCAACCACAATATGTGGTGATGGCCACAAATTTAGAAGAGTTTAAAAAGAGAACAGACAAATTCATGGAGGAAAAGGCAGTCAATGTTACTCGTGATGAGTAAAGATGGATAAATCTGTCAATTTCAATTTCTCTCAGTTTTGTATTTTTCCAATCTTAAGTTTAGTCTTCCATGTTACCACAGCAATTTGTGAATTTTTTTTGAAGGGGGGGGGAGTCCTCATGAAAATCACAAGCATTTTAGTGCAAATTTCTCCTCATATACACATTTTGTATGCAATTTTGCCTGATATACACTTTTTTTTGCAAAGCAATTTCCCCAAATGTAATGCATATCAGTTTAATATATGCATAGTTATGCTCCCTTTGCTCTACTATAAGCCACAGAGCCTAGGGCTTGCCGATCTGAAGGTTGGCGGTTCGAATCCCCACAACAGGGTGAGCTCCCATTGCTCAGTCCCAGCTCCTGCTCACCTAGCAGTTCGAAAGCACATCAAAGTGCATGTAGTTAAATAGGTACTGTTCCGGCGAGAAGGTAAACAGTGTTTCCGTGTGCTGCTCTGGTTTTGCCAGAAACAGCTTAGTCATGCTGGCCACATGACCCGGAAGCTGTCTGTGGACAAACGCCGGCTCCCTCGGCCTATAGAGCGAGATGAGCGTCGCAACCCCAGAGTCGTCCACTACTGGACCTAACAGTCAGGGGTACCTTTAGCTTTTTATGCTCCCTTCGCTCTATTATAATCTTTCTATTTTTTTTCTTCCCCCCCCCTTTGGTACACATTGCTTAGCTGGAAAATAGCATTGCAAAATATGAAGTGAAAATTTCAAAGCACGTGTTTTAGTTCTTACGAAGTAGGTAGTTTTGCAAACAAGTGTGAATTGAATCAAATGTCTCCCCCATGCCTAGTCCGGAAGGCTGTGTACAACTTCCAGGACCAGAGACAACATCCTCTGAATACCTGTCACTGAAGTACCACAAGGAGAGAAGGCCACTGTTCTTATGCCCTGGCTGTGGGCTCCTCCTATACATCTGGTTGGCTATTGTGGGAAAACATGCTGAATCTAATAGGCATTTGTTCTGATCCAGCAGGGATCTTTTTATATTCATTCTGTTAAAATCCCTGACCAATGGCCTCAGTTGCTGGGGCAGATGAGATTTGCAGTCTGAAAACATCTAGAGAGCACCAGGTAGTGGAAAGTTAGATTATGGTGTTGGACGAGGAATGGGCAGACACAAGTTCAAATCAAAGTCATAAAGTTCATTCTGTGTCCCTTGACCACCACAAAAAGTTCTTATGAGTTTGTAAATGAGAGGGGGGATAATTCCTTGGAAGAAGTTTGGGATATAAACAAATACTGCTAATTCTGACATTTTGCATCACCTTTCTGTATAATAATATAAGCAAAGCAATTACCTGATGAATTCAGAGGTGCTATGCATTGATAACTGGTCCCTCCCCACTTAATATGTGCAATCCTATACACCTTTTTCGGAAGACTCATAAGGTTGAGCATAAGACGTCAGCCTCATTGATGAATTTATTTTATTACAGAGAAAAAATGCTGCCTGGAAAGTGGTTATTAATGAAGAGATGATAGGAAGTGATATCATGTGACACATTCTTGATCTGCAGCTGTCTCAGTGTTTCTCATGCTTTGGAGGGTGTAATTTTTTAAATTTTATTTTGTGGCCTTCAGGATATGCTTCAGGGGTCTTGATTTTTCAATAATTACATGATTTCCTGCAGCTCAGACATTACATTCCCTAAAGGGCAGAAGAAAGCAAATACCTCTAAGCTGTAAATAAGATTCCAATGAGTGGGCGTCAAAGCCTTGCCAATAGCCAGTTTCTGTTGCTCCATTAGTCACTTTAGCCTTTAGTCAATGGAACTGGAGTTCATTAGATGGAAATGTATTTGGATAGAGGGTTTCAAGTTCCACAGATTCTGACTGTCCCAGAATCTGCATGGCTGAGAAATCGCTGTCCTACAGAGTAGTTTGAGGAAGATCAATTTTCTATTTCCCCCTCCCCACCCTTACATGAGAACATAAGAGCTCTGCTGGATCAGACCAAAGGCCTGTCTGCTAGGATCCTGTTCTCATAGTGGTCAACCAGATGCCCGTGAGAAGCTTGCAGAAGCAGGATTTGAGTGCAATAATGCTCTCTTCATTTGCAATTCCCAGCAACTGGTATTCAAAAGCATTTCACTGTTGATGGTAGAGACAGGACAAAGAAATTGTGGCTAGTAGCCAAGAAAAGTAGCGTTTTGGATTTTAGGGTTGCCCTGGGCACAAAGTTGCTAGGGACTCAAAATTTCAACACCTGGTGGTGCCTCAATACAGCTGTGTGCTTCTGCCATGGGGCTCCATTGAAAATGACTTCTCCATGCAAACCAGGAAATGTCCTCTCCAGACTCTTCTTATCTCTGTGGCTGCGATTTCCTGGGTGACCTGGACGCAGTTAGGCAGTTGAGTGTGCATGTATACTCCGTCTGTTTCCCTTTTTCCCAGGCCCATCCTCTGTGCATCCCCAGGCACTGGCAACCCACGCTACACTACTGTCTAAGGATAGCTTTATCTTGCATGAACTTGTCTAATCCTCTGTTAATGCTACCCAAGGTGCTGGCCATTCCTACCTTTCTTTCCAAATTTGAGAGATGCTAAGGTTCTGTTTCTGATGTTGGAGGGGAAAGAAAACCTGAGTCCCTCGTGCTTCTTGTCCCCACTGCAACATTAAGAGGTTCAGACAACCCCACTCTGCAGATGGAAAGCACATGTGAGAGGTTAGTTGAGTAAAGTCAGGCTAGCTCACCCTATCCTCAAGATGTGCTACCTCATTAGCTGCACAGTCTCAAACCAGAATCTAGGACAATGATACATATTTGTAAGCAGCCAAGTGTCTCCTGTTTGGAACAGAATTTAAGCTAATGTGTTCAACTTGGGCCATGTTAAGACAAGGAAATGCTTTTCAGTGTCACCAGACACTTCCTCTACCCAAACATTATGAAATCAGCATAGGTGAATCACAACTCAACATTTCCTAGATGAGATAGGTGAGCAACACACTCATTTTCAAATCAAGGAACACTGACCAAGCTCCATCACCAGCATTCTCATATGCTATACAGTGGTGCCCCGCAAGACGAATGCCTCGCAAGACGAAAAACTCGCTAGACGAAAGAGTTTTCCGTCTTTTGAGGTGCTTCGCAAGACAAATTTCCCTATGGGCTTGCTTCGCAAGACGAAACGTCTTGCGAGTTCTTGCGAGTTTTTCCCCTTCCCCCCTTTTTTCTAAGCCGCTAAGCCGCTAATAGCCGCTAAACCGCTAAACCACTAATAGCGCTAATCCGCTAAGCCGCTAACAGCCGTGCTTCGCAAGACGAAAAAACCGCAAGACGAAGAGACTCGCGGAACAGATTAATTTCGTCTTGCGAGGCACCACTGTATTGGTCAGAGATTTAACTTTTAGTGAGTCTTGGGAGACAGCTAAGCCCTGAAGTGTAGCAATGAGGGCTCCCCAAAAAGCAAAAAGGGAGGGACAAAACAATGACTTATTCTTGATTGGTTGAAAACATAAGGCCTGTCAGAAGAATTCCACAGGGTCAGAATATCCATGAGACGATATTGACTTATTAACTAATGTATTTTTATTGTAATTATATCCCCACAGAGAGTAGCCTGTGACGCTTTTCTGACTCAGATGGCCATCTTGATTTAGGATGTGTGTTGGGGGGGGGGGGTTGACATTTGTTGTTCTGTCTCAGGCAGCAATTATGTTGGACTAGCCCTGTATGCAATCATAGTAGTGGGATGATTTGGGGCTGACAAAGCTATTTTGTCCATGTAAAAGTTTCTCAGTATCTCAATACAACTTTTGATTCTTGGCCAATTTACTTCTCTGCAGTTACTTATATGAATATTAATCAAGGCATGTTTTCTTGGAACGAGGCTATTTCTGTCTGTGGTTTCCTCATGTGACTTATTTTAAGTTTAAATCCACGATGACAACTTAGTTACTTTTTTATTTATTTTAAAATACATTTTTATCCTCATTTTTCTTCTTGACTTTTGGTGTTCTTCAGAAAGCCTTTGGAAGTAAATGAGTGACACTAACCGGTACGATCAATCACAGTCAGCGGTATGCTCTGCTAAACCCTTGCAAGGCAAAGCTTTATTTATCATGGAAGAAAATGCTTGTCAACCAACACTAGAAGTTGCTAGGTTATGCCTTTTCCATTACTTTATTCATTATCTTTATTCAGTACCGTTTTCCAGACATGAGTGAAGTTAAAAAAAAACTGACAAAAAGATAGACAAATCAGATGAAATGAAAGCTGCAAAGAAGTAAGTGAAGGGAACTCACAAAAATACCATTGCTAGGCCTTTTGGGGAATGCTTCATTTAAACGAACTGACAGAATACCATCTTTCTCTTTTCCATTCTAGGAAACAAATGCTTTGCAGGCTCTAATTGGGATCTGAGTATTTGAAATATTCCTTCTTTTATATTTTAAGACATCTTCACATTGCTTACTGTTGTGAAGGCATCCAAAAGCTTTTCATTGAGTTATTAAAGACCATCATGAAGAGACCTTCTTTTAGCCTATCTAAGCTTTAGATTATTTAGTCATTGGAGTTTAAAATTTAAAAAATCTGAATGACAGCCCCCTAAACAAATAGCACCTGTCAAGGCCCACACTCCAACAGGGGCCCACTGTCATTTGCATGTTCAGACCCAGAAACCTCCTCCCTAAATAAATTCACACTTGACTCAAATTTTACTTTGGTTTTTGGCAGAATTTAGGCCACAGCTTTATTGATTACAGAAAGTCACTGGTTGCATAGGCTCTGGTCCAACTAGCTCCCTGCCATGCAGATAGCACTGGCCCAGGGTTCCAGCATAGGTCAGCTGAGGGTGAACACCCGGATAAGCAGAAAGCCGGGAATGGGTTAATTCTGCCACCCAAATGTCCCCCTGGAAGGCACGGGCACAACCCCCTCTCAGGGGTTGACCAAACCATCGAGTCACTGGATTCTTTTAATGGAATACCCTTCACATGGGGATGGCAAGAGCGTTCTCCCATCCCTATCACCTGAACCAGAGCCTATCTGCAACCTTACAAGTTGTGACGATTTGCTATGCAGCAGGCGAAACCCAAATGGTACCGGCCAATCAGCCAAGTGGGGAAATTCCTGCCGTGCCCCTGCCCCAATGACAGACGGCACACGACGGCATAGCAAGGTCAAGCATAAAAGTCCTAAATATAGGGAGAGGTTGGCGGGTGTTCCAAATGCACGCACCAAAAGAGGAAGCTCTGGGTCATGTGCATGGGCATAAATAGGTCCCTCGAACCATTTGGACTGTGTCCCATTGGGCAGATTGTACCCAGCCTTGAGGGACCTACCAATCGGGTGATGTGGCTGTCCAATTGTACCCACCCACAACACAGGGTGTTAGTTTTTCCAGGTCTCACCACAATACATGGCCTCTTTAAGGGAGGACCCGATATCCCAAAGCCCACTGACATCACTGCCTGCTGTGTGTTGTTTCTACTTGTCCTCTCCAAGCAAGGGAGCAGTAACAGGACTAAGGACAAGTAGAAATAGACTCTATTTATCTTGCTTTCACTCTCTGGGTGTGTTGTGGATGGGGTCCAGAGGAAGCTGACTTTTGAAATTCCCTTAGAATTTTATTATTTTATAATAAAATAACAGAGACTCAAGGCAGATTACAGATAAAAAGAACAGTTTAAAACATAAAAAATAAACATTGGTAGAGTTAAAAGAACACACAGACGCACACATATAGCATACAGATAATTACAATAAAAACAGCACAGCATATATTGCCACTACCACTAAAAATAATAGTACGGTCAGTACTGTTCAGACCGGTTACAATGGTGAGTATTTATAGGGGGAGGGACACTAGAAAATGAGAGGTGTTGAATTTTGCTATAAATAATATTTTCTTCACTTTACTTGGAATTTGCTGGCTTTCGTATCTTAACAGGATGGCTGTCCACACCTATTTAATATTGTGGAATGGTAACAAAAACCACTTAGCTGTTTCAATAAATTTGTGTTTTGGACTTGAGGCAAAAAAACCCATAACTGGAGATGAATGTTTGACAATTTTATAAAGTTCTGGCTTGCGCACTGACAAGCTGTCAGAGACTCTCATAATTAAGCGTATTTGAACCTGCTGTTGTTTGACAAAATAAGTTTGGGAACCAGACTGTTGATACTGGGAGGAGGGCAGGCATCTGCAAATTGTTCAGCTCCTTTAAATGACCTTCCTCTCTTTGTTCGTGAAAGTTTTAGGCAGCTGCAGTGAGGCAGTTATCAAAGGGGATGTTGGTGACATGCTTGCTTGTGGAACCAGTGTTTTCAGCTCCCATTGCCCCTGACCACTAGCCATGCTGGCTGGTGTTGATAGAAATGGGAGTCCAACAATACTGGAGGGCTACACTACCCCCACCCTGGTAGAGCTGATGGTCTTAATGGGAACCACAGCATACAGAGATGAGGTATTAATTGTTTCCCTAATGGAAATACCCTCTGTTCCTAAGGTGGTCTTTGCAATCATAGACAAGATACACGTAATATTTTCCTACTGGTTCTCATTCATGAAAGGGTGCAGGGAGAAGGGAATAAGTCCTGTCTCCTCGGTCCACTATCCCTCTTTGCCAAGGTGCCATTCCAAATCACCCCCACAGCACACTTATCTACGTAGCCACCCAGTGGCTGTGAATTGCAAGTCAGGAGACCACTCTCCACCCCCATCGTTCAGCCCGGACACTGAGATCCAGCGCTGAGGGCCTTCTGGCGGTTCCCTCATTGTGAGAAGTGAGGTTACAGGGAACCAGACAGAGGGTCTTCTCGGTAGTGGCACCCACCCTGTGGAATGCCCTCCCTTCAGATATGAAGGAAATAAGCAGCTATCTTATCTTTAAAAGACATCTGAAGGCAGCCCTGTTTAGGGAAGTTTTTAATATTTAATGCTGTATTGTTTTTAACACCTTTTGGAAGCCGCCCAGAGTGGCTTGGGAAACTCAGCCAGATGGGCGGGGTATAAGTAATAAATTATTATTATTATTATTATTATTATTATTATTATTATTATTATTGCGTTCAGGTTCTGCTTGTGAGATTTCCATATGTTCAACTTCTTATGGTCTTATCTGCAGCATATCACCTAGTTTGGCCCAGAAACATTTTTTTTTCCCAAGAAAAAAAGTTGGAAAAAAATATCCTAGAGGTTTCCTTGGTAAAAAGAGTATAAGTTAGAAACTTTCAAATCCCATTGGCTTCCAATCGGGATTTACAGCAGCAGCATAATCACGTTTTTATCCAAAAGCAGGTCTTTCTGTGCTCAGTGGGACTTACTCCCTAGAAAGTGTGTTTAGCATGGTAGCCTTAAGCATAGACTTAAATCTCTCCTCACTGAGGAACCTCAAGTGCTTATAGTGTTTTATTAACACGCACCACACCACTCCTTTCTTTCCCATCACAGTAATTTCAGATAACCTCAAAGAATCGCCACAATTTGATGCAGAGTGCTTCTTGCTGTTCACCTACGCACTGACCTTTCTTGTCAAACTGGCTTAGTTGACTGACCACCTACAGGTTTGAAGTCCTGACTGCGGCCCTCATTGCTGGAAATGCATCTTCTCATGTCAACCCTTTCTTACCCTTTGTCATGACTCCTCTCTCCCCCTTTCTCTCTTTTATTGGCTCTTTCTATATTTTCTTCCTCTGCCCTCCCTTCATTGTCTCCCCTTTTCCCCCAACTGTAAGCTCCTCCGACAAAGGACTTATGACTTTCCCTCGTGTTATTCTATATTATCATCTTTTTTTTTTAAATTGTTGATTTAATTTGTATTCTACCCTTCCACCCAAGGCTTGAAGGTAAGGGCTATTGGTGTTTCGCAACTTTAACCTGTTGCAGGATCTTTGCCAGACCCAGTTGAATATAGCAGAGCATACGCAGACTTCCAGAGGCAATCAGTTGCAGGCAGGAAGGAGACAACAAGTAACTTGGTTTCTTAGAGGTGTTTATTATTTACAGTACACTCACAAGTTACTATATACATGAACATATATGGATCTTAACTAGCTCTCTTAACAAACTCCAAATGACTCTCAGAACACCACACTTACCAACACACTATCCAGTAAGCAAGGTCATGAGTCATCATGCCTGTGTGGAGGCCTCAACCAATAGTAGAGCTGTATCCAAGGTCCCCTGTATCTCTAGGCAGACTAACTCCCTCTGCTCAGTCTTCTTGGCCTTTGGCCAACTCTTAATTGCTGTGTGTGAAGCTGCACGTAGGCAAAATCCCAACAAGGGCATCATGGCTCAGTGGTAGAACATCTGCTTTGCACGCAGAAGGTCCTAGGTTCAATCAATGGCGTCTCCAAGTCAGGGTGGAAGAGACCTGAAATTCTGGAAAGCTGCTGCCAGACAATACTGAGTTAGATGAGCCAATAGTTTGATGTGGCATATGGCAGCTTCCTATTTAAAATTCCTTGGGAGGTACATAGCAACATAGGAAATTGCCTAACATCAAGTCAGGCCAAAAGTCCATCTAGCACAATATTGTCCACATAGGCTGGCAATGACTCTACAGGATTTCAGGGAAGGGAAATCCAGGCCCTTCCTGGATAAGCCACGGATTGATCCTGGAACCTTCTGCATATGAAATGTAAAATACAGCCACACCTTGGAAGTCGAACGGAATCAGTTCCGGAAGTCCATTCGACTTCCAAAACATTCAAAAAACAAAACAAAGCGTGGCTTCTGATTGGCTGCAGCCAATCAGAAGCCTCAGGAGCCCTGTCAGACGTTCAGCTTCCACAAAGTAGTTTGCAAACCAAAACAGTCACTTCTGGGTTTGCGACGTTCAGGAGCCAAAACATTCTGGAACTAAGCTGTTCAACTTCCAAGGTACAACTGTATGTATAAAAACCATATAACAATATAGAACATTGAGATAGTGAGAGAGACGGACAGAATTAAATTAAGAATGAGAAATTGCAAACAGTTCAACAGCTTGTGCAAAAACTCTCCACCAATACCATTGGCCTGACACTAAGCACTAACGCAGAGGACAGTCAAATTTCTGTGGGGAATTCTACACCCAGGGTGCCATAGTAGAGAAAGTTTTGCTCTATGTCTCTGTACTAGGGGTACCAAACTCAATAAAATATTGGGGGCTGGGGGGAGGTAAGCCCTTGGTATAACATTGGCACAGGTCACTGTGTGAAATTTTACACAGCAACTCATACTACTCTTGCCAGTCATTGCCACTGCTAGTTAAGCCCATTACTAAAATAGTAAAGGTAAAGGACCCCTGACAGTTAAGTCCACTCTGGGGTTGCTGCGCTCATCTCGCTTTACAGGCCGAGGAAGCCAATGTTTGTCCGCAGACAGTTTTTCCAAGTCATGTGGCCAGCATGACTAAGCCACTTCTGGCACAACGGAACACTAAAACCAGAGCAGCGCATGGAAATGATGTTTACCTTCCCACCAGAGTAGTACCTATTTATCTACTTGCACTTTTTGGCATGCTTTTGAACTGCTAGGTTGGCAGGAGCAGGGACCGAGCAATGGGAACTCACCCTGTCGTAGGGATTCAAACTGCCGACCTTCTGATCGGCAAGCCCAAGAGGCTCAGTGGTTTAGACCACAGCGCCACCCGCGTCCCATGACTAGGGGTCTATTAATATAGGAGAACACACACTAGAGAGCACTTTGCTATGGGCATTCTCAAACCATGACCTGGTCTTCACTGTTCCAGGTGGTAGTCATGTCCTTGCTATTTATATATTTTTTATTTTGTCAGGACATACAAACAGGTGTCTTCTCTGCTGGTTGTTGTACATTCTTCCATCATGAACCATAACAAACAATTTACATCCTTTGGCAATAGCCTAAAACTGCTCTGCGTAATTCCTAGACCTGTTAATTTCTGTCTTAGGCAGTGTAGCTGCTCATAAAACTACCCTTCTTCCTTATCTTGGCTAACCATGACTAATGAATTGGCCTGAAATAAATGCGGTTGCAGAATGACTCATTCGGCCTTGGGAGTTATTGCAAATTGTTTGTTTTTAACGAGGCCAGTCATTACAGAGGGCATGAGAACAATGCATTCTTTAATTTCTGAGTATAATGGAGCATTATTTAAAAAGAGGGCTTGGGTTCTCGGGTCAATGCAACAGTGTACACCTTCTGCCATCAGTGGTGGACTTTGGGTTCTCATATTTCAGTAGTGCCCTGTGTGATGCTAAAATTTGGCACCACCTTCTTGTGCTCTGTTCTACAGTATTGTTTTGGTGCCCACTTCACCATGGCACCCAGTGTGACCAAACCAGCCACATTAGCCTAAAACTGCCTCTGCTGTCATTGATATATTATACATATTTGAAGTGTAGGGGAAAATACACTGATCTCAGCCCTGCCTCTTTACACAGAGGATACACAGATGTGCCCTACCCTTACACCATGGAGGGGGCCTTTAGTCAGAAATGGGTGCCCCACATCAATGTACCTATTGCATTGGAGCACCTATTGTCAACTTAGGTTGATACACCAACTATGCCCTTCTCTGTTCCGGGATAGTTTGGTCACTGTGATGTTACAGGTATAAATTGTATATCCATGAAATGCAATGTTTGTATGCATTCAACTTTGAAAAACTTATATAAAGATTTATATTTGGAAAGTCGAGAAGTTTGTATTGGGCAGGAGATTTCACTCTAGCAAACATGGCAGAAAAAGTTGGATGTTTCCAGTCTTTACGCTAACTGGCGACTCATGCTGGAAAGTCAAGCAGAGGGAAGATGAAAACTGAGAACTCAGTATCTTTGTCTGTCGGTGGGGCCAAGAGCATTAGCAGTAATGGCTAAGTTCAGTGGTGATGATAGGTTGCATTGGCAATTTCTCTCCCTAAAGAAGAGGGGTGCACATTTCTTGCTATTTAAGAGCAATGTGTTACTTTGCATTTTGTAACATTTCTTTGTAACTATTTTAAGACTATTCACTAAAGCATTTCTACTCTGCACGCAGTCCACATCAGGGATTCAACTTGCATCAGCTCTCACATGTGATTCATGCACTGGTAACTTCACAGTTGGACTGACCTAGAGCTAAATCATACCTGGGCAACTACACTCAATGTGCAACTTGATGCCACTTCATTTCCTGATCTAAATGTCATTTTGAATTGAGTGTCCCAAGGAATTTACAGCTAAGATTGCTGTCACCTAGTAGGAATGTCAATGGAGAGGTCCGAACTTTATTTAGCATGTCTAGGCATCAGAATATTGAGATGCTCAAGAGCTTCTCAAGTTTCTGGATGCCAGGATGAGAGCCAACTGGATCACAGACATTTCTCAAGGGATCAGAGGAAGGCATAATGTTTGCTTTTAATATCCTTTATCGAGATTGCAGTTTGTTTTTCTTCTACAAAATGTATGATTCAAAATGATATTCTAGGAATCAATTAAAAATATTTTCAGAGCTAGATTGGAATATAAATGTAGTTTCTTCTGACCTTTCCCAGTCAGCTGGCCAAGGGTTTTAGTGGGGCAGTGGGCTTGGATACCAATGAGTACCTAGATTTTGGTTCTTCTGTCATTTGTATTCTTATTCAGCAGGTTCAGCATACTGGGTTTGAACTTGCTGAGACATTTCTCCACCAGTTGTTTGCAAATTCCTCCTGGCAGACAATTATATTTGCCAGTGGTTAAAGCAGTCTTCTCCAACCTGGTTCCATCCAGATATTTTGGACTAAAACTCCCATCAGCCCTGGATATTATTGCCAGTCATCAGGGGGCAATGGGAAATATAGATTTAAACATCTGGATAGCACCAAGCTGGAAAAGGCTGGGTTAAAAGTGAATGACCTGAACCGATGACATTAAGTTTGAGTAGTAGTAGGCTTAACTCACTTCAGGGCTACTCATACAAGAATAACGGGTCAAGGCAATGTACAGACAGAGAAAAAGTTCTACTAGGGTAACTCTAATTCTTTGCCAAAAAGCCCACCTGGTCTCAGACTGTATGAATTACACACATTAAAAACATTTACATAAATGTGCTTATTTGGCCCTGTTTTATTGTGCTAGTCAAAGGAAACAAAAAGCAGACTTGGAAAACTCCCCCAGGACGTATTAACATCTGGTACTTCTTTGAGAAATCTTGTTCCTCAAATGTGTTGTTTGTACAAAGTGATCTTTTAAAAAGAGCTCTAGGTGAAACCCTTCAAGACGTGTTGAACTAGGTCACAAAGTTTGCTAATGTTATTGAAAAACTTGTTGTTCCTCTTCAACATTATCGGACTGGTTGGTCAACAGAGCAAATTCATCTCAAATTGTCACTTTGGGCAAAACCCTACTATAAATGATTATGGAGAGTGACGTGTGAACTTACCCCCGTCAGAAACTGTACTCAGTTCATCAAATCCCACATTAAAAACTTGGATGAAAGTTCTCTGTTTTTTCCAGATCTTGTAACCATATACAATTTGGGGGGGGGGGCTCTTTAGGGAGGAAAGGTAGAGTATAATAATAAGCAACCAAATAAGTTAGTTCATTCTGGCAATGTGTGATTTATAGTGCAATAGACTCACGGCATACATTGCGATGTCATGCATCACAAAGCTTCCTTCTCTGAGAAATTGTTTTCCTGTCTTACAGCAAGTTTGACTGTTGCTTCAAAAGTGATCAACTGTAGATGGAGTTCAGATCCAAACTTTAAACCTAATTGATTTGACAAAGAGTAGCTAAAAGGGTTAAAATAACACCACCCCATGGGAAGCACCTGAGTATGCAGAATTTAGACGATTAGTTATGTGGAAAGTGCATGTACAAAAAAATCTGGAAATGAACTCAGAATTAATTTAATTTTGAAATATGGTAATTTTAAGATCTGTTAGACAGATAACTGGACTTGGTGCACATTCAGCCATTTATGAACCTGATAGTTCTGGCATATGAGCCACCTAATTTTGAGTTTTGATGGCATCTCAGGATATGGGGCATAGCTTCTTAAGGTTTAAGTTTCACCAGGCAACAGTTTTGCATTAGTCTACTTTAGATTACCAGTTGCTAGGGGAAATAAGTGGGAGAAAGCACTCACCCTCATGTCTTGCATGAGGACTTCTGGTTGGCCTCTATGGGACCAGAAGCCTGGACTAGATGGTATCAAGTCCTTATTTCCCCTTCAGCTTAGTCTTTGTATATCTCCCTGAATTCTCTGAGGTTATGGGACTTTCACTGTGAAAGGAACTGAAATCAAACATTTCTTTAGTTCTAAGGAGTTGAAGCATTGTATTGTAGTGGTGCAGCCTCTTATTCACAGAACTTACATTAAATGGACAAGACAGATGGGTGGAAATGGGCTAGGCGAGAATGAGATGGCAGCAGAGAAGTTGGTGAGCTCAATCTTCTACTTTCCCCACAAATCATAAACCCTGGATTCTCATCGATGCAAACTAGCATCATGAATAAAATCCGAAATTGCAAAATGAAATATTTCTGTCATTTGCCTTTTATTTTAGGCTTATAGGTATGAAAACCCTGAATAGACTTTTTTTGTGAATTAGGCATAAGGCATGATGAAATTGCACAGGGAATCCTTCACATCATTTGATGAGATGATAAATGACTAGCTGAAGTGGAGAAATGCTCTGAATTTAAAAAGAAATCTAGAGAGAGAGCTCATTATATCAAATCGCACATCAATGGGCCCCAATGACAGCAAAAGTGACTTCAAATGAAACTGAGCATTCATAAAGAGTGAGGGTGTCAGATTCCCATTTTATTCATTCTGGAGTGAAGCTTCTTCTAATTCTGTTATTTCAAGTGACATCATTTGGTAACTTGAGGAAATCAGAAGGGACCATTCACGTAGCACCTATAGCACATTCTTAAAGGACCCCTGACCATTAGGTCCCGTCGTGACCCACTCATCTCGCTTTATTGGCCAAGGGAGCCGGCATACAGCTTCCGGGTCATGTGGCCAGCATGACTAAGCCACTTCTGGCGAACCAGAGAAGCGCACGGAAAAGCCGTTTACCTTCCCGCCGGAGTGGTACCTATTTATCTACTTGCACTTTAACGTGCTTTCGAACTGCTAGGTTGGCAGGAGCAGGGACCGAGCAATGGGAGCTCACCCCATTGCAGGGATTCGAACCGCCGACCTTCTGATCAGCAACTCCTAGGCTCTGTGGTTTACCTCCCCCCCCCTTAAAGTCAGTGTGTATCCTCCTTCTTTGGAGGTCTTTAAGCAGAGGCTTGACAACCATATGTCAGGAGTGCTCTGGTGGTGTTTCCTGCTTGGCAGGGGGTTGGACTCGATGGCCCTTGTGGTCTCTTCCAACTCTATGATTCTATGATTCTATGATTCTATGATCTCCTCTCACTCTCCTCTTTTCCAGGCTAAACATACCCAGCTCCTTCAAGTGTTCCTCATAAGGCTTAGTTTCCAGACCCTTGATCATCTTGGTTGCCCTCCTCTGCACACGTTCCAGCTTCTCAACATCCTTCTTAAATTGTGGTGCCCAGAATTGGACACAGTATTCCAAATGTGGTCTGACTAAGGCAGAATAGAGTGGTACTATTACTTTCCTTGATCTGGACACTATACTTCTGTTGATGCAGCCTAGGATAGCATTTATTTTATTTTATTTTTTGCTGCTGCATCACACTGTTGACTCATGTGAAGCTTGTGGTCCACCAAGACCCCCAGATCCTTTTCACATGTACTGTTAGTAAGTCATGGCAATGGAGTGAGAAATGACTCCTAAAGGAAGGATAATCAGCCTGAGGGAAAGTGCAATGGTGACAGAGAAAGCTGAAGAAAGAAAGGACTGAACAGAAAGGAGTCTGGGAACTCGCAGTACAGGAAAGCAAGATGGAGAATGCCACAGAGGATGGTTTAGAGAAAAGGTAGCTAAAGGTATATATTGTAGTTGTAACAGAAAAGTTATGTTTCTCCAGCATTGTGATCAATGTGAGTGTAGGGTGGTTTTGGTGAAGCAACCCCCCCCCTCTCTGTGTGTATATACAGTGGTACCTCGGGTTAAGAACTTAATTCATTCCGGAGGTCCGTTCTTAACCTGAAACTGTTCTTAACCTGAGGTACTACTTTAGCTAATGGGGCCTACTGCTGCCGCCGTGCAATTTCTCATCCTGAAGCAAAGTTCTTAACCCGAGGTACTATTTCTGGGTTAGAAGAGATTGTAACCTGAAGCGTCTGTAACCTGAAGCGTCTGTAACCCAAGGTACCACTGTGTGTGTGTGTGTGTGTGTGTAACTTTGCATATCAATTCGCAGAAACTGTGACTCCAGGCTTCTAGATCTCCATATGGTAAACCAAATGTATATGAATGATATTAACACATGTGCTAATGTAGCATCACAGAGAACCGTAAGATTATAGAGAAAAAGGGAAGTCCCTAAGTGGTGGAAGCTTGTAGTGTACCCTTGTTGTAAGAAACCCAAGACGCATTGCTGTGAAGAAGTCCACTTTCCATGTTGGTAGGAGCTGCAACACTGAATTGAAACTGCTGCAATTTGCTTACCAGCAAAGGGTGCTTGGGACACCTGTGCTTCCCACCCCCACCCCTTGCCACTCTCAATAAATAAGAAATCACTAGCAGCGCTTGAATTCTTTTCAATGAAGAGGTTGATTGCTTGCTTTTAGTCTGAATTGCAACTAGGTCTCTGACAGCTGATCTACTGTTGAGTTGAGTGCATGAAGCATGCATTTGTGCAACTCTTCAGCAAAGTCTCCTATGCTGCAGTTAGTTGAAATCACTAATATGTTGAGTGCATCATGCCTTGGGGAAATCACTTGCTAAGGGGGGAGGTTTGTGATCTGGTAGCTGGGATCTTGCCTATACTTCTGATCGGCTGAATCTCTTTGCTGCCATCTGCTGGTTGGAATATAAATTTGCTACAGCCACCAGTTGGCTGAAGTACAGTGGTACCTCAGGTTAAGTACTTAATTCATTCCGGAGGTCTGTACTTAACCTGAAACTGTTCTTAACCTGAAGCACCACTTTAGCTAATGGGGCCTCCTGCTGCTGCCATGCTGCCGGAGCACAATTTCTGTTCTCATCCTGAAGCAAAGTACTTAACCCGAGGTAATATTTCTGGGTTAGCGGAGTCTGTAACCTGAAGTGTATGTAACCTGAGGTACCACAGTACGTATTTGCAATGCACCCATATTCCTGGCTGTCACCTTCTGGAGAGCTGTCTCATGCAGCGCTCTCAAGGTTTGCTTCTTTGTAGTAAAGACAAGGGACCACACATCACTGGCTGAATTAGCCATGAGTTAGGTTCAACCTAGCAGTTCGAAAGCACCTCCGGGTGCAAGTAGATAAATAGGGACCGCTTACCAGCGGGAAGGTAAACGGCGTTTCCGTGTGCGTCTCTGGCTCGCCAGCGCAGCGATGTCACGCTGGCCACGTGACCCGGAAGTGTCTCCGGACAGCGCTGGCCCCTGGCCTCTTAAGTGAGATGGGCGCACAACCCCAGAGTCTGTCAAGACTGGCCCGTACAGCCAGGGGTACCTTTACCTTTTACCTAGGTTCAAACAACAAAGATTCCATTGGCACATCTAGGTCTTTAGGAGGTGGACAGCTTTGAGTGCTGCCAGGTAAGAGAAAATGGGGGGAGGAGGTGATCAGTTATGATAATACCAAAATCCAGGTCAATATCCTAATTGATAGCCCAGGAATTGCCCCAAAGGGACAGGTTCTTCCCCCAGTATGCTCCTGAGAACCACACTCCCAGAGCCAACCACCACAGCCAATTGCTATGGTCAGCAACCCAGTCAAACTTTTAAATATGTATTGTGGTGGCAAATTCCACAGTGTGGGCTGTGCACAGAGGCTCTTTGTACTTCCTCTCCCCACTGCACTTAGCTTTCCTCATTCTTTTGCATCTCCTCGCCACCACTGAACTGCCAATGTTCAGAAAACAGTAGCAAACAATTTTGATATGACCGTAGATGTGCTTGCACCAATATTTGGTTTGTGTGGTGTCTTAATGGCCACATGTCTGCTCCCTTATGCAGTGATAAAACACCATACCAAAAGAATCATGATACCACCCAAGAGAAATATTGCAGCAGGAGAAAGATTGCTTTTATTTTATATTCATTTTTTGAAACACACAGGCAAACTCATGAGTAACATTGACAAGGAGAAGACACAAACCAAGTCATGGAACTTTGGAAAACTAGCATTATATACTGTGGAATTGTTTGTGGGCAGAGACTCCAAACAATGCAGATTTCCTACTGCATCCATTCTAGTTTGGAAGCAAAGACCAGGTGCCTTAGAAATAGAAGATCTGGAGTGAAACAAGAGATGGGGAAAATATCTGAAACATCCCTAATTCAATTAGATAGGTGTTTGATTTGACACAGAATAGTTCAGCTCATGATTTTAATCATATGTGGCTTAAATTCTTACTCCTCTTCTGTGAGAGGTTTGGATGATGGCAACATAAGAGTGGATCTTTCCTGTGGTGCCCCCCCCCTTGTGGAACTCTCTCCCCAAGGAGGCTCACGTGGCATCTTTGTTGCATATACAGTGGTACCTCGGGTTAAGTACTTAATTCGTTCCCGAGGTCCATTCTTAACCTGAAACTGTTCTTAACCTGAAGCACCACTTTAGCTAATGGGGCCTCCTGCTGCCACTGCGCCACCGGAGCACAATTTCTTTTCTCATCCTGAAGCAAAGTTCTTAACCTGAAGCACTATTTCTGGGTTAGCGGAGTCCGTAACCTGAAGCGTATGTAAACCAAGGTACCACTGTATTCAGACACCAGGCATAAACACCCCTCTGCTCCTAGGCCTTTGGCTCATTAAACAATCAATGGCCTTTTAACCTGGGGGCGGTGGTATTTTTTGTTTGTATTTTTTTGTTTTTATGTTGTGAAGTGTCCTGTGTTCGTCAGATGAAAGGCGGTATAGAAATTTAGGTAAAGGTAAAGGTACCCCTGCCCGTACGGACCAGTCTTGACAGACTCTGGGGTTGTGCGCCCATCTCACTTAAGAGGCCAGGGGCCAGCGCTGTCCGGAGACACTTCCGGGTCACGTGGCCAGCGTGACATCGCTGCTCTGGCGAGCCAGAGCCGCACACGGAAACGCCGTTTACCTTCCCGCTGGTAAGCGGTCCCTATTTATCTACTTGCACCCGGAGGTGCTTTCGAACTGCTAGGTTGGCAGGCGCTGGGACCGAGCAGCGGGAGCGCACCCCGCCGCAGGGATTCGAACCGCCGACCTTTCGATCGGCAAGCCCTAGGCGCTGAGGCTTTAACCCACAGCGCCACCTGCGTCCCAGCGCCACCTGCGTCCCATAGAAATTTAATGAATAATAAATAATAGTAACAATCAGGTGTGTTCTTTAAATGTAGATTGCAGGCACTTTTTATGATGGTACACTCTGCAAAATAAAAAGTGTTTTCTATGGAATATAAAAGGAGTCCTGCTAGATCACACCAGAGGCCCATCCAGTTCAGCACTGAGCAACCATATGCCTCTGAGAAGCCAACAAAGAGGACATGAGCACAACAGCAGTCTCCCACTCTGATCTCCTGCTCCTGGCATTCAAAGGTCTACTGCTTCTAATACTAGATCCCTTTTGCATCCCTTTTAAAGCCATCCTAACTGCAGCCATCACTACATTCTGTGGGATTGAATTCCAAAGTTTAACAATGCGCTGTATGAAAAAGTACTGTTTTTCATCAAGTGGGGCCTGTTAATTTTCAGTGTCTCACGAACCTGTCAAGCAGCACAGTTTCTAAACACACACACACAGTGGTTGGCTTGCTGGAATTCTATTTCCCGAACAAGTGCTATTTTAAGAGTAGTTCAGCCTCCTAATGTCAGCCTCTAAGAATTGAGTCTGGTTCTGTCAATAGGCAGAATGAAACTTAGGAAGCAGTTTCTGGGGACTAGAACAGCCCCTGCCATCAGCCCAGAGTCTCCTAAGATGGCCTGCTCTGCACCCTTTAAACTAGCATGCTGCCCTTGGGCAAGGTGGAGGAAGTTGTCGCACGCTCACTGTTGAAGTAAGAATCAAATGGCAGTCTGTTCAAGTTCTGCAGGTGGAATTGAGGAGAAGAATTTCTTCTTGATCTTCATTTCAGGCAGGCAGATGTGTTGAGCTGGCCCATTACTTGCCATGAAGCTAAGATAGAAAGAAAGAATGTCGTATCATCCAACATTTCCTGATGCAAACCAGGACACACGTTTTCTGGGACGCACGCCTTCCAGAATGAGTCATGTGACCCATACCTTGTTCTTGCCCCCCAAGTGCTGGTGGGGGAGGGGGAGAGTGCAGTGCAAAAGGTTAAGAACTTAATTCGTTCTGGAGGTCTGTTCTTAACCTGAAACTGTTCTTAACCTGAGATACCATTTTAGCTAATGGGGCCTCACGCTGCCGCCGTGCAATTTCTGTTCTCATCCTGAGGTAAAGTTCTTAACCCAAGGTACTACTTCCAGGTCAGCAGAGTCTGTA
Organism: Podarcis cretensis; assembly: GCF_951804945.1. Taxonomy (NCBI): domain Eukaryota; kingdom Metazoa; phylum Chordata; class Lepidosauria; order Squamata; family Lacertidae; genus Podarcis; species Podarcis cretensis. Next base: position 84,759,908 of record NC_137174.1, on the reverse strand, counting down.
ACCTGAAGTGTTTGTAACCCGAAGTGTTTGTAACCCAAGGTACCACTGTATCAATGGCACATTCATATAAAATATCACAAGGTGGTATATAACTACATAAACATTGAAACACATCAGTAAGAACTGGCTGGCTGGCAAAGATACCCTGGTTCCAAGCTCCACAAGGTTTTGCATGCTTGTACCTGCACCTTGGATTTAGCCTGGCAGCTTATCGGCAGCTACTGCAATTCTTTCAGCAGCGGTGTAACATGATGAATAGTCTGCCTCAATGAGCTGTCGAACTGCTGCATTTTGCACTAGCTGCCATTTCTGGGCCAATCTCAGAAGCTGCAACCACATAACAATGATGCCAGCTATGCAACAGCTGATTTCCCTTGCTAATTAAACATGCATATGCACAACTTCAATTTACCTTTATATAAGGTGATAACAGCCTGGGAATATGATTCAGCTCTCCAAATGAACAAGCTTTCCTTTCATTCCTACTAGCTCAGGGCTAAAATAAGCCATTTGTGGGGGTTAGAAAGAGACTGCTCAGTAGTAAATCTTCAGCACCTCTCATTCCTGTCTGCATCTTAGAGCAGGGAAATTGCAGGAAGCGTTGTGCATTCTGTCACTGGAATTCTACTTCTTAACTCTCCCAGGAATTGCACAAAGGCTCATGATGGTTACTTGCCCTGCAGTTGTTACACTGTGAGTACAGAATAGGAGAAGGTCTACATTGAAGATCGTGTGTCCTCCTGGCCTTTAGAAATTATGTGAGACATCTGGATGTGTTATGTCTCTGTAATGCCGCAAATACTTCTTGCCATTCTCTGATTGATTGATGACTTTGCACACACAGCTAGCTGTGACTTGATTGTCTGGGAGCAGAGTAATATACATGGTTTGCTCTTCCAGATTTCAAACTAATTAGGAGCATCCTTCTATCATGGACAAAAAAGGAGGAGGACTCTACTTCCAGTCATAAACAGCACAATTTATTGATCTTCTCCAATAGACTAGCAAAGGTGGTGCGCAGTTCAACAAAGATGCATGGTTATATCTAAGAGTTAACCTTCCTCTCAAGTAAGTTCACTATCCCAGAGAACTAACAAAGGCTTACTGCAAAATCCAGCTAAAATGGATAAGGGCATCTGATATGCTTGCTGTGCTTGGAGATGGGAGATGCTGAGCTTTCAAAGCGTCTTTGCTGATGGCTGGATTTCCTCCCCCACTTGCTGCATCAGTCCCCTTCCCTAAGCACGAAGGACTGCTTATTGAGGAAGGCTTTCCACAAAGCAGGCAACAGAAAATCCCCCAAAGATGTGTCACAGTGGCACAACGGACTCTTCTCCCTCCCATGAGCCCTATGTTAGTAAAGCACAACATGGCAGCATCATTTTATGTTGGGGGATCATGGCAATTATAGTTCATCTTCCACGGTTCCCAAATATTGTTCACCTGAACTTATTATAGTGGTTTGCTGACACCGCTGAAATGATTTACTGCATTCACTAGGTTGTCTGGATTGCCTCAGTATTGCAAGATAGCATAGGGAGAGCATTATTGCTCTGACGTCTCATTTGTCGGCTCCCCATAAGCATCTAGTTGGCCACTGGATGCTGAACAAAATGGGCCTTGGGTCTGATCTAGCAGGGCTCTTTTTAGTGGTTTGTATGACAATGAAATAAAAGGAACAGCATGCAGCGGGACACCTCTCTAAGTGAGAGCGATTACTGTTAACTCAAATTGTCTTCATTGAAGATAAGGTAGCACTTGGTTTCCAAGAAAGACTCTCTGGTTGGTTAATTCCAGGACAGCTCACCTATTCTGTTGGTGTCCTGGAGTGCCCAGGAAAGGTCTATGGCTTGCTGGTATCTGAAGGTGACAAGCACTAGTAATCTTCCTTTTCTTAAGGTGTCGAGAAGATGCAGCCACTACAGTTCATTAATAACTCTCTGTTGTGGGCAGGTTTTGTTTGGATGGAGCCTTATGGGGGGGAAATGCTTTTAGTGAAGCTTTGTGGGCACAAGTGTTGCACTACAATGTACAGTGGACGCTTGGGTTGCGAACGTGATCCGTGCCGGATGCACGTTCGCAACCTGCAGCGTTCGCAACCTGCAGTGGCGCATCTGCGCATGCACAGGTTGCGATTTGGCGCTTCTGTGCATGCGTGACCGCTGAAACCCAGAAGTAACCCGTTCCAGTACTTCCGGGTTTCGGCGGGTCCGTAACCTGAAAAAACGCAACCTGAAGTGTCTGTAATCCGAGGTATGACTGTACTTGAACAATGTTATTATTGAATAAAAGTAGTTAACTCAAAGGTAGGCAATATGGTACCCTCAGTATGGTATGGGACTCCAACTCTTATCAGCGCCAGACAACATGGCCAATGCTCAGGGATGTTGAGAGATGTGATTAGCATATGAACAGCCACAACATTGGCTCCCCCTGGTTTAAATGTTACACTGACTTACGTTAACATCAGTTTCCTTAGTGAAATGGGTTCTCAGTGAATTGTAACAAAAAAGAGGAATTTACAAACTTGTGAAAGTTGTTTGTAGAGATTAAAAATTAAGCTGACTGCCTTTTTGCCTGTGAATGATAAGTTATCTAAAACAATGTGGCTTTTAATAAAAAAACAAGTTAATGTCTGCTTACATTGTGCTTTCAGTTTGCATTAATCATATTAGTGCAAAAATGATAATGGTAAAAAAAAAAAATCATTTTAATTATGGAAGTTTTCCTTCCCAAGTAAAGATTTCCACTAAGGTTACTTTGTTGGACCAAAAAGTATTTATCTGTGAGCAGCGAATCTATGAAAGTCAGCTGCCAATAAACAGTTTCTTATGGAATTAGTGGCTAATAAGCAATTGCTTACAAATGTAATGTTTATTAAAAAGCAACCTTTAAAGGCAGTTTTACTGCTTCTGCAGAGTTTTCAGTGTCCCAAAGGTCTCATATTGATCTTCCACTAGCATAATGCCAGCCTAATGCTATTAACTGAGATTTTTCTAACTTGTAAATTTGGAGAGGGAGACATGTCTTTTGATGGAATATGGCCCTGCATGAATGGAGCACAGCCAATATGGAAAGATTACTAAATATGAAATATATTTAATAGTTCCACATCTAAAAATATTTAATCTCTGTGAACATGGCACCCAGATGAGATTTGAGATTATTTCTATCTGAGATCTGAGGGTAAAAAAATTGACATGCAAATCAAAGAACAGATGGAAGATAAATATTGGTGGGAATTCAGACAAAATCTTGGACAATGTGTTGCATTTAGAGCTGCAAAATCTACATTTAAATTCATTGAGGCAGATGTCAGCCTGCTTCATCTCATAGCTACCTTCTTTCCTTTGCTTCTTCCTTTTGTTGCAAAGTTAAAAGAAGACAATAACATTAAAACTTTAGCTGTATCCAGGTATTCTAGACTGAGAAGGACTGGACATCAGTAAGAAGACAGACAGGTGTAGGATGGATGAGGGGAGATTGCTGTCCCATTAGAACAGACCAGCCTGCACTGAACATGCATAAAAACTCAGTTATAAGTTCTGCAATGTTTTTGGTGAATCTGCTAAGTGGGAATTTCTGTGTATCTCCTGTTAAAGTACTAAGTACTCGCTAGCAATGCAAGGAATATACATATATCTCAAAGTCTCGTGTGGCAGGGCATTATATTAAACACATGATGTTTTCAATCACTTCCTACAAACTGATATCTGCATCCACAAGCATAGCCCCCTTCCCACCTGTAAAGTACAATTTGGAATGTCATGACTTGCTTCATAGCACAGGAGTGCTTAAATGAATTCTGACAGTGCTATTAGTGTCCTGATCTTGAACTGAAGTACTAGTCAGCTCTGCTTAAGTCACTATTCTCAGGAGCCACAAATAAACATGCAATTAAATGGGTGCCATAAGTTAATCAGAGCAGAATTAGCGAAGAAGTGGGCAACTGAGGAACCTAGGAATTGCCATGCCAGATCAGATTAAGGGATATTTTAGACTAAAAGCTTGAATTCACTAGTGTCTGTCCAGTGGGCTTTCAGGAAGAGTTAAATACCCGGAATGTAGTAACTAAAAGCAGAGCTTATGAAACGACCCATGAGTTATAGTTGATGCTAGTTTGCTATAGTTACTACTCCCTTCTCTCCATACATGTCTCTCTCTCTGTGTGTATCTGTATGAAGGTGAGGAGGATTCTAGTAATTATCTGGACTAGAAGAAATGAATTACGATTATCCATTACATTTATCGGTCAGTTTATGCAACAAAAAGTCTCAAGGTGGTTAGACAAGGTAAAATGCAGCACATAAAAACAGCTTGAAACCATAACAGTTTTAAAACACTGAACAACGCAAAATGCATAAAATGCTCCTCCAGCAATATGTTAAGACAGACAAGTCCTACCCAACCCATTAAAATATGTCCAAACATGAAAACTATGTGGCTGTGCTGCTCAAGATCGTAACCGCATTGTCAGTCATGCTTGTCATGGTGGCTTTCACCATCAGGTAGAATTTTGCTTAGCAAAGTGAATGTGTGCAGAGGAGGGCAACCAAGATGGTCAAGGGTCTGGAAACCAAGCCTTATGAGGAACACTTGAAGGAGCTGTGTATTAGCTTGGACAAGAGGAGAGTGAGAGGAGATATGATAGCCATCTTCAACTATCTTAAGGGCTGTCACATGGAGGAGGGAACTTATTTGTTTTCTCCTGCTCTGGAAGGTAGGACTCGAACCAATGGCTTCAAGTTTCAGGAAAGGAGATTCTGACTAAATATTTGGAAAAACTTTCTGACAGTAAGAGCTGTTCAGCAGTGGAACAGACTTTCATAAGAAGTGGTGGACTCTCTGTTTTTAAACAGAGGTTGGATGGCTATCTGTCATGGATGCTTTAGCTGAGATTCCTGTAATGCAGGGGGTTGGACTAGATGATCCTCAGGGTCCCTTCCAACTCTATGATTCTGTGATTTGATGAATGGGTAGCACTGGCAACAGTCCATGCCAGTTTCGATTGGGACCCAAACTTTGGATGGTGTGTGTGTGTAGACATGGGATTGGTCTTAGAGTGGGCAAAATATGCACATACTTATTCTTGAGCCTGCTTCCCTCTACAGCCTGACATTCACCAGCTTCACTGATTGCCACAGCAGGAGGAGCAAGGGAAGTTGCTTCCCATTGCTACATCTGGGTAGTCACTTCACAGAGTTGAGATATTCCAGGCATCCAGCCAGTGGCCTGTAGCAAGAACAGCTGGTGTTCTTTTCATTTTTGCATTGGCGGGTTGTTTACCTGTTTAACACATTTAGCTGTAGCATCCTTTGTTGTTTTAAAACAGCGATATGACTACCCAGTCCGTGTACAAATCGAGCGATCTGTTTCCAACAGCCTCCTGCAAAAGTGATTTTTCCTTAGATGAACATGAACCTTAAACCCAATTCTCTTTCCTCGAGGCCCTCCAGCTGCTAACCGTAGCATACATTAACAACCATGCCACTTAGGAGATTTTTTTTCTAAAGCACACCCTGAAGTAAACATTTGCAGTCCAGCACTCTTTCCTAAAATGGCCACTCTTGACCTCTACTTCAGCAGTGGTAAACAAACTGAAACTCCCACTGTCTTCAGAAAGAGTTAGCTTTCCCTCGCTGGTTTTCCTGGCTGGAGACCATGGGAAAGGAGACCCAATTACTCTTCTCAGCCCTTGCACTTTTCAATTCTTTTATTGCCTTCTTCCTCTCTGAGTGTTGTTTAAATAATCATTCACGGCATTTTGTAAACCTCTTTTAAGAGAAGCTTTTGTAGCTTTCCCCTTGCTTTGGAGAATTTGCTTTGCAATTTCTTTGCTGTGCACAAGCTTGGACAGAGCCCTCTCTAGAGAGATGACTGATAAACATGAATAGAAGTCAACAAAAGAAAACTCTGCTCCTTCTTCCTATTGATTCATGCTGATACTGGGCTGCTTAATTGGTGATGGGATGGGAAGCTGCCCCATAGAGAGAGTAGATGTGGTGGTTAGAGTGCTAGACTAGGGTCTGGGAGACAGGGGTTCAAATCCCCACTCAACCATAAAGCTTACCAGATGACTTTGGGCCATCTTTCAGCCTAATCTATGGAGAGGGGGAGTAGTGTGTAAGTCACCAAGAGCTCCTTGCAGAAAAGGTGGAAAGGAATTATTATTATTATTATTATTATTGTTATTATTGTTATTATTGTTATTATTGTTATTATTGTTATTATTGTTATTATTGTTATTATTGTTATTTATTTGTACCCCGCCCATCTGGCTAGGTTTCCCCAGCCACTCTGGGTGGCTTCCAACAAAATATTAAAATACAGTAATCCATCAAACATTAAAAGCTTCTCTAAACAGGGCTGCCTTCGGATGTCTTCTAAAAGTCTGGTAGTTGTTGCTCTCTTTGACATCTGGGGGGAGGGCATTCCAGAGAGCTAGTGCCACTACTGAGAAGGCCCTCTGCCTGGCTCCCTGTAACTTTGCTTCTCGTAATAACGTAATAACAAACAAACAGATCGGGCTATTGGTCCCTCTAGCCTACCACTGGGAGCAACTCTCCAAGATATTGGGTAGGGACCTTTCCCTGGATGAGGGGGTAATGTAATTCATCTAAAGGCAAAACTATCTAAGTTGCACTTTCTGAAATAATATGCAAACTGAAACGCAATTATCCTTCAAAATTCACAGTTCTCAGAATTTTGCCACGCAGTTCTCCAGCCTAGTAATGCGTACCAAAATCCACCTACAGTCCTAGGGTAAAGGATACATAGAAATGCATACACTGGTGAAAGTAGTATACAAAGATACATTGTATTGGGGGAAATTGTTTTGCAAAAATATGTACTTTAGGGAAAATTGCATACAAACATGTTTGGAGAAGTTCACTGTTGTGGAAATGTTGAGAACTGAACTTCAGTTTGGGGAAATGAGAAACTGAGAAAGCCAAATGATCAGAGCTTCCCATCCCTACTTGTACCTGATCTCATTTTAGCTGCAGACGGAACCTGAGGCCAACAGCATGCAATATGTGTGTTGTACAACTGAGCTACATAGAGCAAACATGCAGCAGGATCACACCAGTAATTCCTGTTCCCACTTGTGCCTGTTCACTTGACTGTTTCAACACATGTATGGAACCTATATGTGTCCCTTTTGCACATACATCAGCACTATACAGCCCAGCCTTCCCCAACATGGTGTCCTCCATTTGTTTTGGACACACCCATCAAGCTTCAGCCAGCTTGGAAAATAATAAAAGATGGCAGGAGTTGTAAGACAATAGCATGTGGAAGACAGCAGGTTGAAGAAGGCTGGTACAAACAGTCTAGAGCAGAGGTGGAGAATTTGGCCACAGAGCCTAGGACTTGCCGATCAGAAGGTCGGCAGTTTGAATCCCCGCGACGGGGTGAGATCCCGTTGCTCGGTCCCTGCTCCTGCCAACCTAGCAGTTCAAAAGCACGTCAAAGTGCAAGTAGATAAATAGGTACCACTCCGGTGGGAAGGTAAATGGTGTTTCTGTGCGCTGCTCTGGTTCGCCAGAAGCGGCTTAGTCATGCTGGCCACATGACCCGGAAGCTGTACGCTGGCTCCCTTGGCCAATAAGGCGAGATGAGCGCCGCAACCCCAGAGTCAGTCACGACTGGACCTAATGGTCAAGGGTTCCTTTACCTTTGCCTTTAGATACTGTTGGTCAGCCCCCCTCCATCAGCTGTAATCAGCATGGCCAATGGTCAAGGATGACGGCAGATGCAGTCCTGCAACATCTGGATGCTTCAGTGTTTTTCTATTCCTGGTCTGCAGAGCATGCATAATGCAGGGCTGTGATTCTACATGCCCTGTATAGATTCACCTTTTGCTCTTATATTGTCACTCTAGTGCTGAGCGATCCTTTAATGTGCATACCTGTGGATGGAAGGATTTCTTTAGCTAGGAACTTTCCTTTCTTTAGTTAGGAACAGGAAGAGGGAACCTGTGCCCCCCCAGATGCAATGATCTTGCAAGTCCCAACATCACCCACCCCTACATTACTGCATCATGTCCAAGATAATCAATTCCAATATATGACAGCACTTTTGCACATCGTCTTACATTAATTATTTTGAACAGTGGAAAGATGCCTTTTTTCCATTAGGAAACTCATTCTTTCTCCAGCATACTTTAATCAGGATACAATTTTCGTTCATTTCACCCATATAGGCGCATATCTTTGCAAAATGTCTACCTTAAAAAAAATCAATATAGTATTCTTGCATATTTGAATAAGGCATTAGCATTCTTATTAAGAACTTTGGGCAATCCAGGCTAGTGAATTTATTGTCCTTAATGTTATCCATGAGACTGCATTTTCTCACTGACCTCTTGGGCTCATCCATGGAACTGATGAACAGTGATTTTATTACTGTATGCATATTGCTCTATTCTTAATTAAACTTTCCCCCCCCCAAATTCTCATTTAAAGTTTGGGGATGTTGATATTTATTCCTATCTAGTTTCAAAAGTACTGGGGTAATTCCATGCAACCCTACCAATCTTTGAAATAAAATAACTTTTCAGCAGTATAATTTTAAACTACTGATGTGCACAGGTAATTTCCCATGAGAGATCTAATGCTTCTTTTTAATCCTTTAGAACACCCAATGGGACTCAGATTAATGGGACAAGATGGCCAGTCTTCACCACCGCTGAACAAAAATACTTAACATTAAGCACAGACGCTTCAAAGATTCGTACAAAATTACGTGCCCAGCAGTGCCGATTCTGGAATATATTTTTTCCCAAACTCCTGGAGATGACAGGTAATTTTGGTGGCAAATGTATGTATGTACAGTAAATTGGTTAATGCAAGGTCACTTTGCTGCTACTAAATTTTAATTTCAATTTCAATTTCAAGGCTTTTATGAGCAAGAACTATCTGTGTAAAATTAAATCCAGAGGTCCTTCAGAAAAGACAACCTCTTTCACTTAACTAACACTCCTCCCCCCCCCACAATCAATTTGTGTAATATATAGTTTTGTGCAAGTTTCACATGCTCTCTTCAGCTTCGTTCACATAAGATTTGTTGTCCATTGCATGAGCACAGTCTGCTGAGAACATCTGCTACATGAGCCCATTGAAATGAAAGGGTGAAAGAACAGCTGCATTCCTACACAGATTCCATTCATTTCAAAAGCAAAATATGGAAGTGTGATAGTCCCTTAGAATCAAACCAAGATCAGCAGGACTTTCATCTTAGTAAGGGTGCTTAAGGTTGCAGCCAGGGATGGGTGGAATCTGTCATTTCTTTTTCAGTTATTAAGCCAAAACTTGAATTAGTTGCAGACTTTACTTTGTAATAAATTTAGGCTGAAGTGCAATCTTAGAAGCAGCAATGATGAGCCTTCTAAAATGGGCTGAACAGACTTCTGCCTTGTCAGGACCACTTCAGGGGTTTTTTTCCTACTAGAAATCCAAGATTCACCCACCAATGGTAGGTGTAAAAACCTTTAGAATAAAGAACAGGGTGTCACTGCATCCAACGAAGCCATTATGCTCACATAACACCTTCTGTTCACACAATGGAAATTCCTGTCCCTCTCGCCTCCTCACTCCTGCAGTTCCACAGATCTGCCCCAGAAGATTCCATTGCACAAACAGAAGTTGTAGTACTGGGTAATGATAGAGTTATGAACTGTCTCTAGTTGTAAGGGGTTGAAGCTAAGGCCCCATCTGCACTGTATATTTGAAGCACTATAATACCACTTTAACCAGCAATGGCTTCCCCCAAATAGTCCTGAGAACTCTAGTTTGTTAAGAGTGTGGAGAGTAATTTGGAGACCTCTATTCTCTGCACATAAGGGATGTGGGTGGTGCTGTGGGTTAAATCACAGAGCCTAGGACTTGCCGATCAGAAGGTCGGCGGTTCGAATCCCCATGATGGGGTGAGCTCCCGTTGCTCAGTCCCTGATCCTGCCAACCTAGCAGTTCGAAAGCATGAAGTGCAAGTAGATAAATAGGTACCGCTCCAGAGGGAAGGTAAACGGCATTTCCGTGCACTGCTCTGGTTTGCCAGAAGCAGCTTTGTCATTCTGGCTGCATGACCTGGAAGATGTCTGCGGACAAACGCCGGCTCCCTCGGCCAGTAAAGTGAGATGAGCGCCGCAACCCCAGAGTCGTCCATGACTGGACTTAATGGTGAGGGGTCCCTTTACCTATTCTCTGCACAGAGTTACAATTCCAAGAGTTCTCTGGGCCTACAAAAGTGAGTAAGCTGTAAGAAGTTAACAGTGACAATGGCCACAAGTTTAGGTTTCGTTTTGGGTTTTTAAAAAAAGAATTACACAAATTTGTGGGATATGGATCAGTTACTAGACATTAGCCATGAGAGGCCAGTTAGGACGTTCATAAGTAGAGGCAGTGCTTAGTATTGCATATATGTTTGGGAGGTACCTATACCTGGGCCCAGATCTTTATACAAAGTGTGAAAGAGCTGCTGCAACATCTTCATCTTATTTCTCTTTGGTATGCTTGAAATCTCTTGTGTACTTATACTCAGCCAAGTGTCACATGTCATATCTTTATATTGTGTTTGGGATTGTCTGTATCTCTGACAGCGAAAGCTAACAAATAAGCTGGCTTTCGTTGGTTGGTTTTTTCAAATAGCTGTTATGCGTAAGGCTTCCTAGTGGGGAAAGAACATAGCCATCTTCATCTGACACATTGTTTTCCATTTGACGTCTGAGAGATTTTATCATCTCTTGCATCATGACATCCCATCATATGTAGGATGTGGGAGACATTCAAAAACAAGCATCCTGTGTGTGTGTGTTATGTGTGAACCTGGACCAGTTTCAAGCAAGATGTGGGTATATCGTGAATCTGACGAAATGTTCCTTGTGATCATCTGACATTACTCACGGAAATCATAACTGAAGACACCATCTGTTTGGAGGATGATAGTGACGAGCAACTGTGCTGCATGTAACCAAATGTTCTGTGAAATAACCAATATCAGTAAGATATGCTTCTGCGTTACATAATAGGCCAGTAAAATAATCTCCAGTAATGGGGACATAAGATGAAATGTGGTCTAACTCGATGGGGTCAATCCTAAAACAAGATCTGCTGAGATGAACAGCATAGACTGCAGTAGATCTCCAACTCAACTGGCTGATTCCCATCTGAGCTCAAATGGCATTATGTCCCCAACCCCAGATGAGCTGAAGGTCCTCTGGCATAACTTGCTCATTCAGGCAGGTATTAGTTCCCCAAAGGGGTGTGGTTCTGGGGATGTATTGGGCAAGTGGGACTGAGGGAGCCTTAGGCTGGATCCTGAGCCCATTCGGCTCAGTGACATGACCTGGCAACCTGGCATAGGACACTGCTTTAAAGACTTGTTTTCCTTCTGCCAGGCTTAGGTGGCGCAGTAGCTGCAGTCCTACTCTTGAAAAGTTCTTGGATCTGGTGTAACTTTATAGCAGCTCAACCTATATTGGCTTGCTTTATGCGAGATTCTTGTGCATAGGATTGCTCCCTAAATGTTGCAGATATCAATATTGCGCAACATGAAGTGACTGGATGCAAAAAACAAAACAAAACCCTGACCCATTAGATTGTTCAAAACTTTACTTGTTGAACTTTCTTCAAAGCAGAACAAAAGCATCAAAGATACATCCAAATGATTCCATACAATATCTTGTGCAGTCTAGCACAGGCTCATCATCTTATGAAATACTCTAAACAGATCCAAAATCAGGGGTTTGTCTCTCCTTACAGTTTCCATTTTGCCTGGAGCTGTATTCACTCACTGGAGAGGGTCATTTACATGTCCTTACTTCCATGGAGCATGAGAACCAAGATGAACCTGCAATTCAATACTTCTCATGTGATCTAAGGTTAAAATACCACATCAGAGCTACCAGAGAACAATAACACTAGATAATTATCAACCTGTTTAGGCAGCTCAGAGAGCTATTCTTGACTGGATAATATTATGGATGCTTATCCTATTGCTATTTCATATCCTACAACTAAGGCTGAGTACTGAGCATACATTTAAAGCTCATTCCCTCCAAAATAATCCAGAAAGCTGTAGTTTGTTAAGGGTGCTGTGTGAGGGGTAAATTACAGGTCCCAGGATTTTCGCAGGTGTGGTGAGTGCTTTAACTGATTTGCTATTGTTTGTGATAACAGGGCTGTTTCTCAGTGCTTGTTATTGCATATTCTTAGTGACTCTGTACAGCTGCTTTGTTGTTGGCATCTGTCTGTCCCAGGAGACAACGAAGGAGTGAGCCTTTGAGGGTTAAGTCAAACTGTTGGAGAATTACAGTGCCTGCTGTGGCTGTAGAGACTGATATGGGAGAGACATGTTTTGTTGCACCTGAGGCAGATGAAGGTTTTCCGGTTTTGCTGCCACAGGTGCACCATGGAGTTTCTTCTCCCTATGCTCCTCACAGCGGTTATTCATCCCCTGGTCACTGCTTTGGATACATGACCTGATTGTTTCCAGCTGTTTTAATTATCAAATATACTGAACAAATAAGACTTTCCTTTTTCAGGTCCATTTTGACTTCTGTTTTGTTTGTTTTTAACAGATTGTTGCTATATTTAGGGCACTGTTCTGCAACTGGGAATAGGTGATATATTTATTTGTTTTGTTTCCAGAAGGAAATCCACTCCGTCTCCCTTGTTCAAAGATGGGGAAACTGTGACCTTCCAGGTATTGTTGGACTACAGTCCCTATAATCCCTGACCACTGACCATGCTGTCTGTGGCTTATGGGAATTGGAGTCCAACATCATTTGGAAGGCCATAATGTCCCCATCCTAATTAGAAGCCAATATCTGGATCCAAGTTACTAGGTGCCTATCCGTTATGAACTATACACTGCTTGGAAAATGTCAAAGGGGTGTAAATATTGAAAATGAAATTCCATATGATACTCTACATTGATCTATAAGAATAATTATTCACTTCAACCAATTATCTCAAGATCTAGAGATAAAATGTTGCCCTTTCGAATTTGCAATAAATCAGGTGACAAAGGGGAGGGTGTAGTGCTGTGTAGTGTATTTAGAGGGAAATGGCATTGGTAATCAGAATTATTTTTCAATTAATGTACAAAGAGATTTAAATTTAGATTAATGCCACCCATTTCATGTTTTACAGGCAATATTGATGAAGCAGAACGAGAGTGGAAAGCAGGATTCCTTCGCTGGAACAATTACATGATGGACTGGAAAAATCAATTTAATGATTACACTAGTAAGAAGGAAAGCTGTGCAGGTCTCTAATTAAAAGTTCCAGCCTTTCTGGAATGCCTTCATTGTCAAAGATCAAGGCAAACACAGAGATAGCTGATGTAGCATATCCAGCAATAAGGCATGTTATGCAGGCTCAGTGACACGTCACAAATATACTTGTCTCCCAGGTCCATTTCTATTTATATCAATAAACGTTATAAAGTGCTTCTCCTCTTTGAAGCTTTGAGAAATGAAAATCAGACCAAGTGTGATTAAAACCTGAGGATTATCGTTAGATGTCTAATGGCCCTGATCCAACTCTAGCAGCATGGCTAGTTGTACAAGCATGAGGATGGAGATTTGATTGCACATCAGGAATTGCAACCCATTCCAAGTGATGCAGTACTCTATCTGTCCTTCTGAATACACAGCCCATTTATGGCTGTTGTTCCCAATCCAGGAAGTGGCACACATGCGTAAGCCTATTTGTATACATGTGTCTCCTGAGCTGGATTGCGGCAAGTAAGTTTCAGCGGAAATAAATATTTGTGGTATGTTGACAGATAAATGCAACATTTCTTTCACCGTAAAGGACACAGCAGAAATATCAGTATTCCAGAACACTGCCATCAAAAGCTCCATTGGCTCAGATCTCCAACTGCAATGTCACAACATTTTAATCCTGCTTCAGCTGTAATTTACTTGTTAGGGGTATATCAAGAGTTGCCAATGTTACAGGAAATAAAAAAGATGCAATTTTCTTGTTAAGTCAAAAGAGGCTTTTAAAACTGGCTGTCTCGCTCCTTGAAAACTAAACATTCTGGAGACCCAAATGCTCATTGTCAAATTATACCAATTTTCCCTACAGAGAACAGAATTATTTCTTGACACTGTCAATGAATCAAAGGAGAGCTATTCAGGCAAACCTTTCTTCACCCCTTCACCCTCTTCCACTGGAGCATATCATCTGTTGAGAAAGAGCACTCTTTCTATTATCAGATGCTTGCACTTTTAATTTGGAAAGTGCTTTGAAATCATCAATTTATCTGGTCTCCCAACATCCTTCTGCAGTAGGGAGGAATGGATGGATAAGGGGGAAATCCTATGGTGAGATCCCCCAGGATGAGCAGCTTAGGATACAGTGGAACTGTGGATCAGACAGCTGGTTCTTAGCTCAGCTGGTGTTATGTCTCCAAACATGACTCAGCCCAAAATATGCTGGTGTGACTTGCTCAGCTGACTGAAGCAAGCAGTGTAAGTTTCCCAAAAGGGATCTGGCTTTTTCATGATGGAATCAGGACCAGAGGGTGGACTTAGGCTGGTTCCTAAACCCATTCATCTCAGTCCTGTGACCTGGCAACCTGGGCATACAACACTCTTTTAAAAGCTTGTTTTCCTTCTGCCAAGCTTATGCAGAGCAGAAGGAGCAGCCCCACATTTGAACAGGATTTGGATCTGGTGTAACTTTCCATCAACTTAATTTACAGCAGCTTCCTTTATGCAGGCTTCTTGTGTGTAAAAGATTGCTCCCTTAATGCCACTTAAATCTCACAGTCTGTTCACTGAAATCTCACAGTCTGTTCATCCCATCGGGCCTGTCTTCTCCATCCAGGATAATCTCAATGGAGTTCGGTACCAACTTTGAATCCCCAGGCACCTTACCAAGGTTTTGGATCGGCAAATTGCAGATTGCTGCTTTAGAATGTTGCACACTTTTCATTTCACCTTTCCCTTGAAATGAGGAGTATATTCTGAGAGTAAGACTCTCCAAATTTTATAGGCAATCACATGTTTTAAAAAATAATAATAAAAGGAGAGGTTGTGGACGAAAGCAAACCAAATAACCATAATAAAATTCACTGCAAAACCATTCAGCTGAGATGTTGGTGTGTCGGTGTTGATGATCTCTGTATATGATGTAGTATTATTGGTTGGAGTTTTTTAGATACGTACATCAGGGGATGCTTAGAAAATAATCATAACAAATATTGCACCATCCATTCAATACCGTAATTCTACTTGGTTGCATTCTACACTAAAGGAAGGGGCAATCCTATGGAGAAGATCTGCCAGGTGGGGCAGCTTATGATGCATTGGATCTTTGGCTCAGCTGGCTGATTCCTGGCTCAGCTGGCCTTGGGCAGCATTAAGTTCCCAACTCCAGCTCAACTTAAGATACATGGCTCAGCTAGGGATCAGTTGACCGAGCCACAGCTGGCTTTGCTGAGACCAGTGTAAGTTCTCAAAAAGGAGTGTGATGCAGGTAGGGCTGTGGGAGATGTAGGCTGGATCCTAAGAGGGTTCAGCTCAGACATGTGACCTGGAAATTCAGTGTAGAACACTATTTCAAGGCTTGTTTTCCCATTGACAGGCTTAGGAAGAGCAGCAGCAGTCCCAAGGTTGAATGGGACTTCTTGTACACAGGACTTCTCCCTTACTAGAATATATCCAACATCCATTTACTTTTTTAGCTCAAGGACCACCTTCCTTTCTGAACAACCTTCTGAGGGCAGTATGTCAGGGGTGGGCAGGGTGAGAGGCATGAGCAGAGCAATGCATGTTCATTTTGCCATTGTACAGTAGCCTACTTTCTCTACGGACTCCCCCACTCCTCGCGATCCTCCATTTAGTCATTATCAGAGTTCAAGAACACATTCCAGCCAAGGCAAAAACAGTCAAGGAGGGTGCAAAGAACAACTGGTGACAGGTGTAGCACAGGAGGGTGGTTGCCTGGGAAGACTCCTGAAGCAAGATATAGTAGCCTGGAGGGCTGCATTTGACCCTGGAGTCTGAGATTTCCCCACCCTGTTATACAGTAGGTGGGGATGAACACCAAGGTTGGTCAAACACATTTTTATATTTTCCTACATTTTCTTTCTCTCTCTCTCATGCTCTCTCTCTCACACACACACACATACACAATTCAACTTTATAATGGACTGAACTTTTGTGTATGTAACAGGCATATGGAAAATTGGAAGTCATTTTTTTCTTTATTGTTTCTTTTCCCTTTCCCCCCTTTCCTTCCTGCGTCTTTATCTTTCTTTTTATTTTCTTCTCTTTCTTCTTTGGAGACCTCTGATCAGGGCATTGATTGGGGCCCAGGGATTGTACACCCATGGCTGTGGTAGATGGCTGATGGAGGGACCCTGGGTGTGAGGCAGGGAAATCTCAGTCCCCCAGGGTGAGCAGCTGGGAGGAGAAAGGAAATATCCTATGTGAAAGCTGGGATGGGCTACTACTTTCTGGGGCGGAAAGGATTAAGAACTACCTCTAAGTGAGGACTCTGTATTCTATTTGTAATTTTGGAGATGTCTTTGGTGGGTTTTTTTGGGTTTTTTATTTACATTAGTTTTCTATATCTTACTGTTTTGTGAAAACCTTTAATAAAAATCTTGACATCCAAAGCCATACAAGTCAGGGCCTTTTTTCAGCCGGAACTTAGTTCCTGCACCTCTCAGATGGGCACCATTGCCATTGTGAGAGAGGTTTCATGGTGAGTTCCTGCACCTTTTCCCCCTCAAAAAATAGCACTGATTATTTTTGGCACATGAGAAAAAACATACAAACTTCTCTCCCCCTTCTTGCCAGTGAAAATACAGCAATAATGAACTAAATAACTAATAATTTGTTGACTTTCCTTGACACTCCAAATCTGTTGCCGGAGGCAGTCAACTCTCTCTGACTAATTGTAGGCCCGATCTAAGCATTCACTGCTTTATAAGAATCAAGTTTGTGATAGACATGTATAGTGTTTCAGAAGGTGTCTTTCAGTAATGTGAAACAGCAGTCTGGAGATGATAGCAAGACCATGGGGCAGAAAACCTTGACTTCAAGTTCGGAGTGGTAGACGTTGAACATTCAACATCAACTTTCATCTTCCCCAGTGATCTACTATTTCTGCAGGCCATCTTCCCACAGACTTGTAATGAACTGTCCCTTCATGTTATTTCCTGTGAGTTTTCTGCTAAACGTTTCCCGAATATTCTCTGACAGCTGATCTGCAGTAGCAATTAGTTTCTGACACAAACTGGCAAGCAGCTATCAGCTTTGGCAGTATTTAATTGATAGATTGCAGTAAGGTTTGCAATAGATTTCAGTACTTTTTTTGTATTATTAACTTCTGTTGTTTATTTGCAGTACAATTTTATGCTCCTTTATTCAGCTCCACTGAGATGAATGGGACTTCTTTGGTAGCCTGCAGCCTCAATCAGTCAAAATGGTCAAAGTTTGAATTTGGAGCTCAAATTTCAGCTCCGGGATGACTAAGGTCAAAACTTTGAAATCCAAATCCAAATGATGACAATTAAAAGTTCACTAAATTTTGAAATTCAAAATGGAAAACCACACCATTTGGGGGCTCCTTAGCTGTAAATCCCTGATTTGCTTTCTTTCCATAATAATGATGGATCTTCCATTTGTCGATTCCGTATTTCAATTTAAGGTCCTTCAACCATGCTGTGTGTGGGAGGGGGTCTTGAATCCCTACACTGAGAAGACTTTAACCATTAGCACTGCTTTTGGTGTTCTCCAAATCCTTCCATGGCAATCATGTATGTAATAAAACCATATGACAACAACAGGGTCATATGTTTAGCAAAGGAATAAAGAACTGTTCTCACTTCAGCATAAGATAATTAGAAGAGCCCTGGACATGATTGCACTGCTAAATATAACAATTACAATATCAATAACAATTTGTATCAACACCAGTCTTAGAACATGCCCTTTGAAATTAATGGACATGACTAACTTAGGTCCATTAATTTCAGTGGGTTTACTTAGAACTTATTTGCAGACAACCCATCAATAACAATAGATGATGTCTAACTAACTCACTGAAAGCTATGGACTTAAACAATAGATGATGTCTAACTAACTCACTGAAAGCTTATGGAAGATTCCACCTAAACATTAGGAAGAACTTCCTGACAGTAAGAGCTGTTCGACAGTGGAATTTGCTGCCAAGGAGTGTGGTGGAGTCTCCTTCTTTGGAGGTCTTTAAGCAGAGGCTTGACAACCATATGTCAGGAGTGCTCTGATGGTGTTTTCTGCTTGGCAGGGGGTTGGACTCGATGGCCCTTGTGGTCTCTTCCAACTCTATGATTCTATGATTCTATGAATTCCATCGAATTGAATTCAGTGTTGAAATTAATGGACATTATTACCTTGGGTGTATTAATTTCACTGGGTCTTCTCCCAGTAGAACTTAGTGGAGTGCAACTCATTGATTTCAATGGGTCTACTCTAATATTAGATTTATTTTATTTTATTGCATATTGACTTGAAATATTTTGTGGATCACTAACTGGTGGGAAAGTAGGATATAAATGCAGCAGAAACAATGCATAAATTGATCCTGAATTTGACTCTGAATTCTGTATGTCTGTGATAGCTTTTCAATTGATAGTTGCACTTTCTGTGGGTTAAAAATGGCTGAGTTGACTACGTTTGCTCATGTACTGACAGTGGCTGCCTTTGTCTATGTGCAACACTTCCCACCATCCACGGAGACACACGTGCCAAACAGGATATCATGTCTATTTTTACCAACATGCTTCCGCTTCCAGTGCCAGTGAAAAGCAGCCCCGAGGCCAATAAATCTGTCTGCTTTTGGCCAGCTCAGAGTTACAAAAAACCAAGCACCTGTGGTACAGACATTTGCAGCTGGATATGTTTATCAAGCCAGATCCCTCTGCATTAAAGGCTTGCATGCCAATGGATTTGCAGTGGGTGGACTGGGAACTTGAATCCATAAGATAAAATCCCTGGCATAATTTAGAAGAATCTCCCTCTCTCTCTTGTGCATGCTCTATTTTTTATCTCTAACCAATCATTTAAATATGTGGGTGTTGCTGTTTTTGCTTGGGGCGGGATAAAGGTAAAGGTAAAGGTACCCCTGCCCATACGGGCCAGTCTTGACAGACTCTGGGGTTGTGCGCCCATCTCACTTAAGAGGCCAGGGGCCAGCGCTGTCCGGAGACACTTCCGGGTCACGTGGCCGGCGTGACATCGCTGCTCTGGCGAGCCAGAGCCGCACACGGAAACGCCGTTTACCTTCCCGCTGGTAAGCGGTCCCTATTTATCTACTTGCACCCGGAGGTGCTTTCGAACTGCTAGGTTGGCAGGCGCTGGGACCGAGCAGTGGGAGCGCACCCCGCCGCAGGGATTCGAACCGCCGACCTTTCGATCGGCAAGCCCTAGGCGCTGAGGCTTTAACCCACAGCGCCACCTGCGTCCCATTTGGGGCGGGATAATGCTATGCAATTGTTCCTAGAAAGTTGCTGATAAAGGGGTAATTTAACTGGTGGCAGACACTATGTCTTTTGTTTTGTTGTTGGTTGGTACCATGCCAGCTCTGAAGTGTGCACCATCTACAACACCTTAAATTCACTCAACAGTATTTTTCTATTTCTTTCTCTCCATGGGGAACCTTGCAAGTCATAATTCTGTGGTGTGGGGTTGCCAAATAACTAGGGAGGAGAAAACCTGACCCTCAAAAAAGTGGCTAGGTGTTTGTTTGCCTGTTAGCTGAACAAAGAATCCCACACTGGATCCCAAGGGGATCTAGTCACTGTACTACTTTCAGTAGCAGCCCTGTGCCATTTGTCACGTTTAGTTCTGCCCTCAGTTTGGAACAATACAGTGGTGCCTCAGGTTACATATGCTTCAGGTTACATACGCTTCAGGTTACAGACTCCGCTAACCCAGAAATAGTGCTTTAGGTTAATAACTTTGCTTCAGGATAAGAACAGAAATCGTGCTCCGACGGCACAGCAGCAGCAGGAGGCCCAATTAACTAAAGTGGTGCTTCAGGTTAAGAACAGTTTCAGGTTAAGTACGGACCTCCAGAACGAATTAAGTACTTAACCTGGGGTACCACTGTACATTCCTTCTCAGACCATGTGGTATAGGGTTTAGAGTGCTGGACTAAGACATGAGGGCATCCTTGTTCAATGAAGTTCTCTGTGTGTCTGTGGGCTGCCTCTCAGCCCAACTTACCTCACAGGGTTTTTGAGAGGATAAAATGGGGAAAATGAGAACCATGTACAATGCTTGGAGCTGCTTGGGGGAAAGATGGAATGCAAATAAAATGAATAGATAATCCCTTGTGGAAGAAATGTCAAAAGGCAGGGCATAAAGGAGTTTTCTTGCCATAGGGGCGAACTCCTAAGGGCCAAGGTCACTTCAGGGCCCCCAATAAAATATTTGAGGGGGCCAAGCCCCCCCTAAGTTGATGGTCATTGCAATTAAAATGGTGTGTGACCAATTGTTCAGAGTGGGGCTTACCTGCTCCCCATATTTTATTCTAGTTGGCACCCCTGTGTTTGTCTCTGTGTGAGAGAGAGCTGATAACATCTACATATTACCTTATGAAGCATTATTGTGGGGAGTAAGGACAGAAAACAACATATCCAACTCCTTCAGACTTGTGAAAATCTGGAAATGGGGATGTGTGAAATTGCCCTCCTCAAAAAACAAAACAAAAAATCATCCACAGGCAGTATGAGATTTCAGTGGTTTGGGGAGGGGGCTATTTCATGATAGTAGCTGCTGCTCCCCCCCCCCTTTACCTTCTAAAAGCCATCTCAAATTAGAGGTGATATGCCTCTGAATGTTGACTGCCTGGAATCACAGGTGGGGAGGGGGCCATTGCACCTTAGACCTGCTTGCAGGCTTCCCCTGGGCATCTGGTTGGCTGCTGTGGCCACAGGATGCTGAGATGGATGGACCACTTCTTATGTTCTTATTTCTCCCACTTCCGGAGTCATTTTCACTTCCCTGAATTTCACCCACCCAAAATCTTCAAGGCACTGCAGAAGGAAGGCAAAAAACAAAACAAAACCAGGCTTCATGAAAAGTATTACTCTTCTCTGCTCTTGGCCACTTGCTCCCGGTCTTTAATGTTGAACTTTTGTAAGTAAGTGCAAAAACGATCTCAGATCTTTTGGTTGAAATATCCCCAGTTCGCAGTGACATGCTTCAGTTGCAAAGATATACCTCTTTATGAGCTTGTTCTCTATTTCTACTTTTTAATTTATATTCAGCCTCCAGCTTTCCAATGATGGATTCCATCACATGCTTCTCTGTTCCCTTCCATGTCTAAAGCTTCCCACACTCGTCTGTTCTTTGTCCAAGATAAATGTTCAGAATCTTTCCATTCAGTCAACTATTCTCTCCCCATATTTCAGCTTCACCCAATTCCTTTTCAGCTGGCATTAAATTCAGCTTTGTTTACATAAGAAAGCTCCATCATATTTTATCCCTCACCCCTCCCAATTCATTTTATCTCTTAGAAGCTTTCCATTTTTGGTCAAGCACATTTTCTTTTGGCTTTTTTTAATTCCATTTTTCTTTTCCATTTAAGCCAGACACCATTTTTTTTAAAAAAATAAATAAAATAAATGGATCATTTGGTTCAGTTTACTCTTTTTCCCCCTTAGGTGTGCATTCATACAGCACAGCTGTAAATTACATCCATGCTGAAAACTGTAGCACTAGAAAGGCTTCATTCTCATGCTCTTTTTGGGGTTTATGCACAGAATCAGACACCTGAGAACAATTAAGCACAAACCATATAGTTTTGAACAGTGCACATTTCTTTAAACTGATACTGCCCCCTCCTCTCCCTCTAAATGATGTTTCATGGTGCCCAACAACATCCTCTGCTTCCTGATTTTCTCAAGCCACATGACACCAGAAGAACCTGCTTTTGCTGAGTCAAACCATTGGTCCATATAGCTCAGTATTGTCTACATTGGTACTATGCTCCTGTTCAGGATGCCACCAGACAGCCATGTCATCTTCAAGGAAACACCACCCCATTCTTTTTCTTCCATTTCCCCTCACCCCACTCCAACAATCAGCTAGCATTCCATGGCAATGGAAATCCTCATTGAGCTATTTTTGGTCCTTTCCCATTTGATTCCCTCCCTCTAAAGATTACTTCTGCAAGCTTGCCAATACTTGACCATAGATGGTGCCATTTTGACTACATACAATCCTTCACATGTCTTCTTAGAAGTAAGCCCTACTGAGTATAACAGGGCTTACTGTGTATAGGATTGCACACTTGGGCGACTGAATTGAATGGTAGTATATAGAAGAGGGGTGGAGAACTTGTGGCATTCCAGATATTGCTTCCAGTGTGGTGTAGTGGTTGAGAGCGGTAGTCTCGTAATCTGGGGAATCGGGTTCGCGTCTCCGCTCCTCCACATGCAGCTGCTGGGTGACCTTGGGCTAGTCACACTTCTCTGAAGCCTCTCAGCCCCACTCACCTCACAGAGTGTTTGTTGTGGGGGAGGAAGGGGAAGGAGAATGTTAGCCACTTTGAGACTCCTTCGGGTAGTGATAAAGCGGGATATCAAATCCAAACTACTACTACTACTACTACTACTCTTCTTCTTCTTCTTCTTCTTCTTCTTCTTCTTCTTCTTCCATCTTTCCTCACCATTGTCCATGGTGTCTGAGGATAATGGGGGATGAGGCTGGTCATAGATTCCCCACCTCTGGACCACACCATCTTGAGTCAGTTTCCACTTTGCAGGGCCGTAAGACAGTGTCCTCCTAACTCTTTCACTTTAGCAATCTTTCACTGGAGGGGGTACTGCTGAGCCAAACTAGCTTCTCAATTGCCTGGGCACATTGCTGAGATCTAGAAAAAGCATCCCATCCTCTTGCTGGTCCTTCCCCATTAGCATATATAAATGCACAAGCAGAAGACAAGTGCTCATCCCTTTGCGTTCTTATCTAATTTATTCTTGAGTTTCACCAGCTAATGTGTGAGACACTAATAATAGAATAAATGCACAAATGATGTAGGTGGTTCTTTCAGTTCAGGACTGTGGTGGTTAATTCTTTCAATTTATAAAGTATTTAAAGTCTCAGTTATACAGAGCACTGGTAGAAGTGTGTAGGCAGAAAGCAGTTATCTCTGCACCTCTCAATCTCCCAAATTAAATCTATTCTTGCTGCATGGCTAATCACTTTCAGGGCATCTCATCACCCATCTCTTTATTACCAACTGCATTTTGGGTTCAGAAATAGATATGTATATTTCAATGGAGTCCTAGATTGATCTGATTTTATTATCTCAACTCACATGAGTATCAGAGGTTAACCTAGTATAACTCCAAGGGATGTGATGGATCATCTATCAGAGATTGTTTAGAAAGTAATTCACATGGATTTTTATCTAGGGCTGCAGGAAGCCAGTTGAATTAAACATCCAAAGTGATATTTCTGAAATATTAAACCTTCTCCCACTCACTAATTATAGAGCAGCGCACTGTATAGACGCTATCAGCTGGAGATCTAGGAGTGATTCAGTAATGCTGATAGGTGCATGACCATTAAGATATTTGTTTCAAATCAGGAGAAATACTAATAATTAATCAGTGGTGACAAAGGAGAAATAATGTCATTTCGTTTTCTGTGTGCTGTTATGATGACTTGTCATCCTTTATTTTATGTTGGTGCATGGAAATATTGAAAACACATTGCAGAAAATGTGTCTTGACTATTACTGACAATTGATTGCATCCAACTTAGAGTAGAACCATTGGAATCAAGACATTTAAGTTAGTCAAGCCCATTGATTTTAGTGCACATACTCTATGATTTAATTGGATGTAACCCCAAATAAAATGATATTTCTGACAGTGTATCTTTCTACATATTTAATTGCAATATAGCAATAATGATCAGCAGCTATGCATTACCTCTACAAATCACCTCAAACCATTTCACTAGATTATTATTTTTTGTAGGGATATTTGTACCATTTAAATGAATGAAAAGTTTGTTATTTGATTTCAATAGAAAGAATAAGTTCTTCATGTTTGTAAAAACCTATGAACCCTGGACTTCCGGGTTAGCGCCATCGGCAATGGCGGAATTCCTCTGACTGAGAGGAACCCGCTCTGTGAAATTCGGGTCTTGCCGCCGCGGCGAAGGCGGAGACCCCTTAAAAATCCCAGGTGGAGGAAGCCTGGGAACGTGGGATTCGGCTGACACCAGGAGTGCCCCCCTACTTGCAGGGAAACCCCTTTTTGGGGGATCCGAAGCGACGTGGGGTGAGCGGCGCGGTGTTTTGAATCGACCACTATTTTTACGGAGTGAAGCCGCACAGCCATTGCCGGAGGGCGCTGACTTTTTCCTTTGGACAATTGGATTTTAAACAACAACCCGTGAGTAGAATGGGAAATTGGACTTTTAAAATAACTTAATTTGGCATTGAACGAGGAAGGTCTAAACAGGAAGTCCACCTTCTCTTTTTGCAAATAGATTGAAGCAAAGAAATTGTTAACTAAGGTCTTGGAAAGTCCTACGTAAAGGATTAAAACTCCACTGATTGAAAATATTATTAATACCTCCTTTGGAAGCAGGGGAACCCTGCAGAAGAAGGTGAAAATTTAGGAATTGAAGCGCCACATCTCTAAACCTGGGAGCGGTCCGCGAGGAGCCCATCGACGGTGAATAGATAAATTTGACAGCTAGCTGTCAAGATACAAAAGATAGACTTTGTTTCCATTGTCCGCTTCTGCGCTTATTGGAATTGTTACTAATTTACCTTTGGGACTTTTGGGACTGTGCTGGAAGGATTGAAATGGGAGACTGTTTCCCTCTAGAGGGAGTTTTGGGACATTGTTACAAGAATGCAGCTGGGAAATTGGTTTTAAAAACAAAGGCCCTGAGAAACCAGCTTTGACCTTGAACACTTTAAGGATGTCTGTTGGGAAGGAAGTAGTGTCTGTACTGAATAGGACATTTTATTTCATGGGAAAGCTGCAAGAACAGATAGATGGCATGGCTACTAGCGTTGATATTTTGGGAACAAAAGTGGGCATCAGCAAAGAAGTTGACAAGAATCCAGCACAGGAATCCTTTTCAATGGAACACATTGAAGAATCAGAGAAGGAGAGAGTTGTTGTGAAAGTGAAGCAAGGGGGAGCCTTAACCCCACAGAGGCAAATGGAGGATTATAGAGAAGCCAGGTTTTGGAGATGGGAGCCTGGCTTGAGTTGGAAAATGAAAGGTCGAGAGATCACCTTATGTGGGGATCAAATGACTTTTGGGATATGAATTTGAGTCAGGAGGAGATTGGAGTATCTGGGGCCTTTGGACTTGGAAGAAGTGTGAAGCAAGGTTTGGAATACTTTATGGGCCCTACCTTTAATTATGGAAATCTGGCAGACTTGCTAAGAAGGAATATGATCATCGTTGGGTTGGAGCCCCTCCGAGAACTGTTTTTTAATACAAAAGATTATCAAGAAGATCGGCAGACGGGACATGAAGAAGAGTTAAGAGCCTCGGATTTAAGATCTCCAGGTTGATGGACTGTTGGAGGTTGATGGAACTGTTGGTAGGGGCCGAGACCGGGGAGGGGAGACGGTGGAAGAAAATTGGGAATTTAAAATGTATATATTGAGATTTAAAAAAATAATAATGGAAAATGGAAAAATCATGGAATGAAATTTTTATAACCCTAGGGGAAATGTCTTAAGAGAATAAGTTTAAATATATCAGTTTTAATGAGAAATAAGATTAAATAAAGTAAAAATGGATGGATAATTGGTGAAAGAGAGAATTAAAAATTACAGGATATCAAGATAAATTATTAGGATAAAAACAAGATGAAGGATTTGCTGAAATACCTATCTGAACTAGACTATAAAGAGGGGAGGTGTGAGGAAGTCAAGGAAATAAGTTAAAGAAAGGAAAATATGTAAAGGTTTGATTTGTTCTTTTTTCTTTTTGACTTTTTGACTTTTTTTACTTTTTTCTGTTTTTGTTCTTTTACTTTTTCTGGATGTGATTTGCTTTTATGTACTGTTTTCTTTTCTTTCTTGATTCTTTTTGTAACCTTTAAAATTTGAATAAATATTATTTTTTTTAAAAAAAAAAACCTATGAACCCTCAACACCAATATATTAAAATGAACTGAGAGATCATTTCTCATCACACGTTAAAGAAAAATCTGTACCCTCCTGTTCCCCTGGAACATTTCCCTTTTCTTTGAGACACAAGGTGCTTATATGGAGGTAAGATCAATTAGAAAGGTGAGATTGTGGAAAAGAAAGTACTTTGGAAGGGACAAAATGACGGAGCTTTTGTTGCTGTTTTGGATGGACTATTTAACCTGGGGTAGCTAGTGGGGCACTCTCTTAGATGTGGTCCGAGTACAACTCCCATCCGCCCAAGACAATGCAATGTGGCCACTGGTCAGGAATTATGGGAGTAATAGTCCAACAGTGTTGGAGAGTCAGAGGTTAGTCATCTCAAGCCCACTAAGCCTAATCTCCAGCTCCTCTCTGAAAGTGAGGGCTAGCTGAGGGGAAACTACAGCTGCTTCACCACACTCATGTCATTGATTTCACCTTCAGAAACATCAGGTGAACAGGCAGCAACAGCAAGGATGAGGAAGAGCAAGCCTAGGAAGCTTCAAGTATTGCCCATGGGCCCCCTGCCCAACAATGCTGAATCCAGGTGCTGGTCCTGAAACCAAGTGTGTGGGGGGGGGGGGGCAGGATAATCTTGTGATGGTAGCTCAGCTCTTTGTCAGAGCTGATTTGCTGTGATAGGACCACTGTTTCTGTTCTGTGGCATGGGTCATGTGACTCATCTACACATTGGCCAGGCCACCAATTCAAACAGGTCCACAATCAACTATGTGTTGACTACAGCACAGAATAGCTAGCCTACAGATTTGCATCTGTGTAGCCTCCTTTTTTCCTGCGACCAACCCCCTCTCCTATTCCCAACTTCTAATTTACAAAAGTAGATGATAATGAATGGATCTAACATGGCAAAAGTTGCCTAAAGCAGTACAGTATCTCCTCCTTCACAGTCTGTATTACTACTATTTTATTTCGAGCTCCTGGCTTTTCACCCTTTGATATTTTAATAATCGTTATACCCTTTGATCTTTCTGTCTTTCTTTGCAGTGTCTTGAAATGCCAGCTAATTATTCATTATAGGGTCACATAATTCATCTGTAGAATATACCTTTTGGTCCTGTCTGTATTTTAAAGTAAAGTTACCTGCATCACCTTAAGTTACGGCCATGTTCATTTCTGCAAAGTGATGCAATCTGTACAGACATGCCAATTCTCCGTGGCAAAAATGGAGAGCTCTCCTGTCCATAGAAGAGAATGGGGGGAAGCTCCTGCACTTATAGAACTCCTTTTGCACATCTGATTTCATAGAATCTTAGAGTTGGAAGGGAGCCAAGGGTCATCTAATCCAACCCTCTGCAATCTCAGCTATAGCATCCAAGACAGATTGCCATCCAACCTTTGCTTCTAAACCTCCAAGGAAAGAGAGTCCACCACCTCTCATGGGAGACTGTTCTACTGCCGAACAGCTCTTACTGTCTAAGTTTTGTTTTTTTAAAATGTTTAGTCAGAATCTATTTTCTTGCAACTTGAAGTCATTGGTTCGAGTCCTACCCTCCATGTGACAGCCCTTACAATATTTGAAGATGGCTATCATATCTCCTCTCAGTATCCTCTTTTCCAGGCTAAACATACCCAGCTCCTGCAAGTGCTTGTCTTAAGGCTTAGTTTACAGATGATGGTCAGTATTTAAAAAAATACCTAGATATCTGGCACAATCTGTACACTGATGTGAGCTGATAGAACAAATTCTAGTGTAAAAAAATAATACACAAGACAATCAAGTCATTCCAGGTTTAGAAAATATATCTGTGCTGTAAATATTTTTTTTTTTTTAAAAAAAACCACATTTTACAGCTGTGTTACAAAACCAAAGAAATACAACTCCCACCTTGGCGATATCTTCACCCTTGCAAAAATAACAATTCCCACACCATATTGGCAGGAATGTTATTATGAAATCCATGCATTAGTATAAACTCTAAAGACTGGTCTTCTGCTTTCTGGCATATTTGTAAAGACAATAAAGTTCTACCACATTCCAGCAAAAGTGCCTTTATGTTTTATTCCTCTGGCCCATCATAATGTTTGTGTTAGCTTTTCTGTACAGTCTTCTATACCAATATTTTAAAGTTTCCCCTTTAAGGATGTTCCAGAAGTTGGCAATGACCATATGCACTGCCACCGGAAAAAAAAAAAAAAACCAATTAAAGGTTTGTCAATGCTGTAAATAATTCTGAGAACCTAATCTTGCATATGGGAGTGTAAACCCGAAACATTAAATGATGTATTACAACTCAGTCACTTCCCATCTATCAAAACCCAGGTACTGAATCTCAGCTTTAAATTTTGAAATGATGGATTTGTTTGCAAATCCCAGTGACAGAACAGCATCCTCTGTTGCACATGAGGGCAACAGGCTAGCATAGAGGGTGCAGGCCTGGCCACATGGTGCATTCAGCTCTTCCTTCTGAAACTTCATTGCTCCCCAACATCTGCTGCCAGAGGCAGCTGCTTCATTCTCCCTGATGGCATGGCAAGCCCATTTAGGCAGAGAGTTGACACCCCTTGGTCCCAAGACCCATCACAAGTAAGATCCTTAGCATGTAAATGCCCAAAAGGAGTTTCAGCATTAGCAGCACCCATGAGCACCCATTTACTACAATCGCTCACTGAGATTGGCATGAGCTGGCATGCCACTATAACTAGATGTAACTGAGCAATTGTAAAGCAATATTCTTAAGGAAATCAGCCCTGAGTGCTCACTGGAAGGACAGATCGTGAAGATGAGGCTCCAATACTTTGGCCACCTCATGAGAAGAGAAGACTCCCTGGAGAAGACCCTGATGTTGGGAAAGATGGAGGGCACAAGGAGAAGGGGGCGACAGAGGACGAGATGGTTGGATAGTGTTCTCAAAGTTACAAACATGAGTTTGACCAAACTGCTGGAGGCAGTGGAAGACAGGAGTGCCTGGTGTGCTCTGGTCCAGGGGGTCACGAAGAGTCAGAAACGACTAAATGACTAAACAACAACAAAAGCAATAGTGAGGACCAAAAGTCAATACAACACCGGTCTTGAAAGACCTACATTGGCTCCCAGTACGTTTCCGAGCACAATTCAAAGTGTTGGTGCTGACCTTTAAAGCCCTAAACAGCCTCGGTCCAGTATATCTGAAGGAGTGTCTCCAACCCCATCATTCTACCCAGACACTGAGGTCCAGCGCTGAGGGCCTTCTGATGGTTCCCTCGCTGTGAGAAGCCAAGTTACAGGGAACCAGGCAGAGGGCCTTTTCGGTAGTGGCATCCACCCTGTGGAACGCTCTCCCACCAGATGTCAAAGAGAACAACCACCACCAGACTTTTAGAAGACATCTGAAGGCAGCCCTGTTTAGGGAAGCTTTTAATGTTTGATGCATTACTGTATTTTAATATTTTGTTGGAAGCCACCCAGAGTGGCTGGGGAAACCCAGCTAGATGGACGGGGTATAAATAATAAATTGTTGTTGTTGTTGTTGTTGTTGTTGTTGTTGTTGTTGTTATTTATTATTACAAGATGACTATTTTATCTGCCACATGCAGAACGAAGGTTATGTGGTTCAACTTTTGACAACCTCAGGCAGCTGGTGGGATCTCAGCCCCACCAGCTCTGATGCTGGACCTCATGCTAGGCTTTGAGAAGGCATGAAACTTCATTTTAAGTCACCTACAGTGACCCAGACTACTAATTTCGCATCACTCCAGAGTATTGTCAGGCACCCTGGAGTATTGTAGGAGATGTAAAATGGAGGTTCAGCTTCCCATAGCTGTGTGATGTGCAGAAAATGTCTCTCCAGTTCGAGGTCCCATTATTGAGGCTGCAAATTCTTTTAGGGGGGGTGCATTTTGGTGGTTTTCTCAGGGTTAGGAGAAAGTCTATGAACTTTCTGGGAGGGGGCTTACTGGGAAAGCATTTGGCTGACTTGACTTTTGAAATAAGCGCAGCTAGTTCCATTTAGCACTGCAGAAGAATGGATCTTTTTAATGAGAAATGGCATCCTTTCATCCCATGCACAGCAGAACATCAAATACAGTGGTACCCACCTGAAACTTTGGAATAACATTTTCCCATAGGATTTGGAAATTAGGGGTGTGTGGAGGGAAAATGTTTTATTGTTGTTTAGTCGTTTAGTTGTGTCCGACTCTTCATGACCCCATGGACCAGAGCATGCCAGGCACTCCTGTCTTCCACTGCCTCCCGCAGTTTGGTCAAACTCATGCTGGTAGCTTCAAGAACACTGTCCAGCCATCTTGTCCTCTGTCATCCCCTTCTCCTTGTGCCCTCAATCTTACCCAACATCTGGGTCTTTTCCAGGGAGTCTTCTCTTCTCATGAAGTGGCCAAAGTATTGGAGCCTCAGCTTCACAATCTGTCCTTCCAGTGAGCACTCAGGGCTGATTTCCTTCAGAATGGAGAGGTTTGATCTTCTTGCAGTCCATGGGACTCTCAAGAGTCTCCTCCAGCACCATAATTCAAAAGCAAATGTTTTATAAGATGGCTACATTCTCATGTTCCTTTTGAAAAAC
This sequence comes from Podarcis cretensis, assembly GCF_951804945.1. Classification (NCBI taxonomy): domain Eukaryota; kingdom Metazoa; phylum Chordata; class Lepidosauria; order Squamata; family Lacertidae; genus Podarcis; species Podarcis cretensis. Next base: position 84,729,225 of record NC_137174.1, on the reverse strand, counting down.
CAATGAAAACCATTTATGTAGTTATTGATTTAAATGAAGATGAACAATAAAGCAAGCAAAGCATTTCCATCTCACCCCTCAACCCACTTATCCCTAGTGGCGACCACTAAGTATGGAAGGATCCCTCCATTTTGGTTCTCTGCTTCTCATTTCTCCAATCTTAAATTTAGTTCTTCAAATTCATGCAGCAATTCAGTTTAAAAAAATCTTCATAAAAAATCATTTGAGTTTTAGTACACATTTCTCATAATAAACACGTTTTTGAGTAATGTACACATTTTTGTAAGATTGTATACTATCGCCCCCAATATATTCATTTTATGCACACTTCCCTGATATATGCAAATTTCAAAACATTGTTTGGTGGGCGAACCGCATAACAAAATTCAGATAAGTGCAAATTTCAAAGGATTGTGGCATTTCAGTTCTCAAATTCTTTCAAGAAGTGCTACTTTGATAGAGTCACCTTTAAATGCAAACTGAATCAAATTACTCACCTGTCTCTTGCAACCACTATAGGAAAGGTTTCACTAAATGCCCTTTACTGATGGTGTGTGCAAACCTTTTCAGCCTTTAAACTTTCTGAAAACACAAAAAAATTGAGAACACACACATGCATCAAATTAGGAGAAACCGCTGGGGGAAAATGTTCCAATTAGGCAGAATTGCATACAAAAATCTATATGCATAGTAGACAAAACAGGCACTAAAATGCTGATGAGTTGTTATAAGGACTTTCAAAAACTGCAAACTGATGCAGAAATGTGGTGAAGTGAACTTAAGACTGGGGAAAATGAGAAACCGAGAGAAACCAGAATTGACAGATTTGCCCATCCCCAGTGGATGCACAAAAGGCTTTGTGAAGAGCTGAAAATCAAAGAGAGCATGTATAAGAAATTGAAGTAAGGACAGGTAACAAAGGATGGCTGCAGACTAGTATCCCAGGCATGTTGAGATGTGTCAGGAAAGCTAAAGCTCAGAATGAACTGAGCTTGGCAAGGGATGTTAAGAACACAAAGAGAGATAGATAAAGCACTTTTTCAGGTATGCTCAAAGGAAGAGGAAGGTACAAGTGCTAAGTAATGGGTGACAAAGAGAAGGTGGAACTGCTCAACTCCTCCATATTCTAAAAAGAGAGCTGTGTGCAACCTTGGACATGTAATTTAACTAGAGAGGACTCAGGATTGCAGTTCAAAACTGATGCCTAGCTACCTTAAATGAGCTCAGAACTGCGAGGGCAGATGAATGAGCATCCCAGGGCACAAAAGGTGCTTGCTGGGTTGCTCACACAATGTGCTGTCGTTTTTGATAAATCATGTAGAATGGGTGGGCTGTCCCAGGCCTGGAGGCATGCAAATGCTAACTATGGATTGTATTCAGCTCAGTCCTACTCAGAGTAGACCCATTGAAATCAATAGACAGGGTTCATTAATATCAGTCAGTCTACCTTGAGTAGGACTGAGTTGAATACTGATATTAATGAACTGTGTCTATTAACTTCAATGGGTCTATTCTGAATAGGACTAGCACAGAATACTTGCAATCTTCAAAACGTGAGAAACTAGAAGATCCAGGAAACTACAGAAATGTCAATCTGATAGCACAGAAGATAGGAGAACAGATTATAAAGGAATCAGTTGCTAAACACCTGCTTAACAGTGCAATGATTAGTAGAAGTCACCATGGATTCGTTAAAAATGAATTATTCCAGTCCAGTTATTCCACTCTCACTCTCTTTTTAATTGGGGTTACTAGTTTAGTAGACTGTGAGAATGCCAGTGGATAGAATTCATTTTTATTTCAGCAAGGCATTTAACAAGATACTCTATGATATTTGGGTTAGCAACCTGGTTACATTTTTTTATTAAAGAACCAGACTTATGGAAGGTGTTTAGAAGGCGGAATACAACATCATGTTAATCTGGTTATTCCATCAACTCAGACATTTCTGCTTGCATGATCTCCCCTCCCCCCAAAAAATAATGTCGAGAAATGGGAGGGGTGTGCGATTTGCTTGGAGGATTCCCCATTTACTGTTTTGGGGGTTCTACTTACCCCCAGAGAATCTTTGTGGGGCATGTAGGGGGACAGGAGTGGGAAAGCTGTTCTGCTGGCTCACACTGGTGCAACTATTTAGTTACCGGTAAATCTGGCCCAGATTTATACCAAATTTATACAGACTTCCTGGCAAGGAATATGACCTTATGCAGTTGAATCAGCTGCATAGTGTTTCAATACCAACTTCTACAGAATCATTAAGGGGCACTGGTTGCGATAGCACTCCCTTATAGAGCAAAGAAACAAATCCACTGGTTGGGATGACAGCAAAAACACATTAGAGGAACACCATACTTTTTCAGTGTGCAGCACATGTCTGGAATAGCTCAGCTGGTAGAGGATGAGATTCTTGATCTCAGGGCCATAGGTTCGAGGCTCACATTGGGCAAGGGATCCCTGCACAGCAGGGTGTTGTACTAGATGACCCTTCCAACTCTACAATGCTGTGATTCATGCTTGCACTCTTGTCACCATGATTCAGACCACCATTGGTGAATTTGGACACTGATTTGGAGGAAGACTGCCCAGCTGCACCAGCAGCAGCACCAGATCCATGACTAAGGACAAAAGCTGAGACCACTGAGCCATGACCCCACCCCACCCCACCCAGGGGCTACACCTGGATTGCACCTAAGAGCCAATATTTTTGCATCCATGGCCTTACATATCAGTACTGCTCACCCCACAAGCAGCATGTCTGGCAAAAGATGTCTGAGTGTCCTTTGAAGGTTCTCCAGTCTCTAGAAGATGATACGACTTGGGAGAGGTGGATAAACACAATAAATTCATAAGGCTGTGATAGCCAATGTTCTGCCCTCCAGATGTTAGATTCCAATTCTCATCAGCTCAAACAAGTGTGGCTCAGTGATCAGGGATGGTGCAAGTTGTAGTCCAACAACATCTGGAGGGCACCATGTTGGCAACACCTGACACAATTAGCATCCACGCCTTCTCTGAACACATTGCTTTTAAAGTGGGATCTGTCCAGGGTCCTGGATGACCTTCTGTGAATACTAATGCCTTCTGCTTCTCAGGTTCCAGGTAGCAACATGCCCCTTGCTGGATCTGTTTCCACCATTTTCCATTGTTGGCTCATCCTTTTCCATTGTTGGAGTCTCATATTAGACTTTTAGACAGCACAAGGATCTGCTGTGGTGATCTCCAAGATGGCGCTCCACTGAAAATTCCTAGATTGTGGAATACAAGGGTAAAATATCACAGACCTCTTGCACAACGTAATGCGTGTGGGAGAGTTTTTATATTGACCCCGCCTACCCCCTGCATCCTAAAATGGTGCAGTCTAGCAATGGAGCACCTCTCACATATATGTAGCTTTTGACAGTATGGTTAGTCCTATTTGCGGTTTAGTAAATAAAACAGTAAGTGCAGCAAGTGTTTGCTCTTTAAATTGGAGTGTGGTTGCAATTCCAGCTCTGAAAGACCCATAAGAGCATTTTGAGATGAGCAGCCTTTTAGCTTCTCTTCCCCTCAAATATTTCAACGGGTGTGCTTTTCTCTGTCCTCCAGGCCAGACACCGTATCTTTTGGCAAGAGTTAAAAAAGCTTGCTTTCTTGTCCTTGCAGAGACAGTTTTTTATTAATTTAGTCCCTTGTTCATGTTCATGGGGGAACCAGGGCAGCTCGCTTATTCTGGTAACATTTCCACCCCACAAAGCCCCAAACTTCCATGCAAGAGTCATTATTATGTATGCCCCCAGCACTAGCATACACGTTATTTCATTCCTCAGTCTCCCCCCCCCCCCCACCGGGCTGCTGCTGCCAATATCCCTGTCTTTCACTTTGGTGGGCTTGTTTTCTTCCCTCTCTCTCTCCCCCCCCCCCACTGTTAATCAGTGGTTACATTACCTTAAGATATTGGCAGCACTCCTCAGAGTCCCTTTGCTCCATTTATACTTATCAGAAAAGAAAAGAAAAAGCCGGCAAGGCAATTTTCCATAGCCGTTGCCAATACGTGGGTTTCGAACAACAGGATTTCAGCTGCATTCTATCTCATTTCAAAGAGGGTTTTCTCCCCTCTTTCTTTCTCTTCAGCATTCCCTGTTGTTCAAACCTTTAGGCTGAGCAGCACTGCTCAGTTGCTCTTTGATTTCCAAGACCTTATCCCTGACCTCGCTGGCGCCACCAGCAATTCCTGTAACAGGATTCACAGTTATATTGGAAATGCTACGGCCATTTCCCTCTCAAGTGTCTCTAACCTCCCCTTTGTGTTACCCTTCCCCTCCCCTTCTTCCCTAAACAGCCTCAATTCCAATCCTGTGTCCTAAGAACCTGATTCAAGGGAGTGGAAAAAAGCCTCGCAATTGACTCCGCTCCAAACTCCACTTGTCAGCAAAACCATCTTTTGACCTTCAGCGCTGCTTCAACGGCTGTGCCGATGGGGCCCCGTTTTGACCGGCAAGCAGCAATTATGAAATGTATTTATGACAAGGAGAAACAGGCAGTATATGTCATCAAGCAGGACATGTCACACATGCCTAAGAACAGCTTTGCCCGATGACCTACTCTCTGTGCACACGCTGGGAGAGCTTTGCACTGCAATGGCATTTCTGGTTTGATTTCAAGCATACGAGGCATAAAATGGCTACCTCTGCCAGTGGGAAATATATATATATTTATTTAGGCTCTTTGCATAGATACCTTCAGCAAAATGCCTTGTACCCACTGTTTTCCATATAATGATATAAGGATAAGCTGTAAAAAGGTCTTTTGTGTATTTCTTGTTTTGTTTTGTCTCCTGCCCAAGGACAAGCAAATCAAAAGAACTAAGAAGGGAGAGGGGTTTTCGTGCCCACGAAAGTGCTCATTAAATTGGAAGGTCCCAGAGAGATGAATCCCAGCAAATCAAAAAGCTTGTGAAAAAATAGACAGTTGGCACTCTGCCCGCTAGCATGGAGAATCAGCTGCCACAGTGCATGGGGCGATGGAGCAGGGAGTCTACTGTTATTTCTGTAGCACCATCCGTGGGCATGGAAGTAAATGAAAGAAGAAAAAAGGGAGAGAGAGAGAGCTCCCTGCCCCAAGGAGCTTACAATGTTGACAGAAGAGGAAACAGCAGAGAGCAAAGTTGCAGGTGGGGGCGGGCGGAGAGAAAGGAAATGTTAACAAATAGAAAAAGAAGGGACACTGTGAGAGAAAATCAGGCAGACTATTTGAAACCATAGCAGCTCTGTCCTAGGTGTGGACTGAAATGGCTCCCTTTTTTCACTGTTCCATTTGAAGGTGGCAAGTTGGTGGCAGCTCTTTCAATACCTTCTGGAGGCTGTGATTCAAACCCCCAAAGCATTGCGGAGAGAGGGACGTGTCAGTGGCTTGTTGGCAGCAGCAGCAGCAGAGCTTTGAATGTTGCCCCCATCCTTTATTTCCAGAGGTCCATCCTCCCCCTTTTTGTATCATGCCTGTTAAACTGTATGCTATTGCGTTTTGACGCAGCAAAAGTGCACTTCTCCATTGCCTCTCGAGACAGACGGATGCCAGTGACAACAACTGCCACCCTGAGTGCAAAATGGTGCAAAATGGTGATATAGAAATGCTGGAAGTAAACAAAATAAGACCAATCCTGTGGTTTTCAAACTCTGGGCTGTTGCTTTTTAAATGCAAGTTTAAGCTTCTCAAACTGTACAATGGTGATATATGAACATGCCCTATTGGGAGTAGCTATATTTATGAGTGGTAAACCCAGTATAATGTTTATAGCTTCAATTGAGCTAAAATCTCCCAGAAGACATTTTTTTACAAGCAAATTTCTAATATATTTTTTTTGCTTCTTCCCTGAGGCAGATAAAGAAGGCAATTTTGCAAAATTTTCTCTGAATATTCTCTGCAATTTTTTGTGGTGCCCAACACACACACACACACACACAGAGAGAGAGAGAGAGAGAGAGAGAGAGAGAGAGAGAGAGAGAGATGCTAGGCCTGGGACATGGAGAAAGGAGTCCAAGATGCCAACACAGCTTTTAGGGGAAGATAAATTCATTGTACTACTGCCACTGCTAACAACATGTGCCAGTCCTGGAAAAAAAACCTTTGGGGAAATTTGCTGAACACCCACTCTCCCAGGTTCTCTGCCTACAAATAGATGGATAATTTTAAGAAGCCACTAGTGCATAGCTCTGGCTGTAACCAGACTCCCCTACCATTAAAAACAAATCATGAGAAACTAGATGCCATAGCCAACATTGGTCATACTCAGAGTAGACCCATCCATGACTCAGCTGGCTGTTACCTTAGCATTCTGCAGAAAGAAAGTTGTCTAATCTAATGCTCTTCTTGAGTGCTTTTCTCCATGAAACTTTGTGGAAATATTTGTCTTGCCTAACTTAGGGAGAATTATGTGTTTGCCATTAGTTGCCTTAAGGACACGGTTCATATGTATAATAGATTGTCCTTGTTCAACATTACTTCAGAGTACTCTTTTAACTGCTAATTGGTTCCATTTATTTTTCAGGCAGATTCTTATAATCAGAGATGATGGATCCCCCCCATTAGGGCTATATCATTAATATACTCTCCAAGAAAAGATTAATGGTTACATGCAGGTGTCATAAACACAACACTGACAAGACACTTCTTGATGCCATCAGCTTTCCACAGTGAGGATATGATAAAGCCATTGAACTGTGAAGCAATAGGTTCTGGAGATCAATCCTCCTGGTTGTGCTAGGGCTGCATATAAAAGGGCTGCCTTCCTTTAAAAAATAAATATAAAATAAAATCTATTTTTATGTAGACCATGAAACCAAAGAGTTCTCTGTTTTCTTTTTCATTTTTAAAAAGCAAACATTTTAATGCAAAGTTCAGAGCATTTTCTTCATTAAAGTTTGGGGATAAAATAAGGTAGCCAGTTCTTCTCAAAAGTTTTTGTTTAAACTAAAACAATCTTTGGATTTAGAATGTGTGATATAGAAGCTTATTTTCTTACTGGGTATAGTTTTTTTTTTTAAAGAACCACAGCAATCTTCCAGGGCATTTCCAGGTGCTTTGTGTGGACTTTAAGATGGTGCTGGGAAAAAGCCAACCCTCTCTGGCTGCAACAAGGTCCCAAAGGAGTCAGTAGGACCTAGCTTTCTCTCTTCCTTCAAATCTCCTTCAAAGCCATTATTTTAACTGCAGTCTGCTGGAGAGTTTCTCCTGCAAGTTCCAAAGATCTCAGAAGCCTGTTCTGTGGAATAGCATAGCTGTTGAGATAGGAAAGTGCACTGTATGCACTTTCCTGAAACAGTTGGAGATATTTCTGTTCTGACAGGCAATCCCAGCTGTGTAACTGGGATTTTATCAAGTGTCTATTTGTTAGGGTTTTCATCTTGTTTTAAATGTATTTGTTGTTGTTTTTATACTGTTTTTAAATATCTTATGTGTAGATCACCTTGAGATGGTGGTTTAGAAGGCAAATAATAAATTAACTGTAATTATTCTTACTATTATATCCTTATTAATAACCATCCTAATATGCTAGTAGTGGTAGGAGGAGCAGCAGCAGCAGTAAAACAATAGCTCCTCCAAAATTAAGCACGACTTCAAATAAAGTCCTTTAAAAACATCAAGTAACATAACACTGGAATTGAAAATGTTCTGATGGAGACTAGCAGTTCTGCTCAGATGTCTGTAATTTCCAAGGTTCACAAAGGGTCATTTGGTAAACCAGCTGCATTAGTTTGGAGTAAATACATGCAGGATTCCACTGTTAGTCTGTAAATCTCTAGTGCACATGTGCTCTGAATTATTTCCTTTCAACTTTTGGCACCAAAGAAACGTTGATTTCTTTGTTTGCTCATCAGGTTCAGTTCCCAGCATCTCCAACTTAAGAGTCTCAGCAGAGCTCTGCCTAGATCATGGGCTTGAGACCACAAATTGCCACTGTCAGCTAGAGGAGGCAATAACAGAAAGATGGACCTGTGACTTCATGCAGTATAAAGCAGTTTTGTATGTACATCCAAAGTACAATTTGGCTCCAAGATACTCTTCACTTGAGATGGTAAGTCTGAAGATGTTCTGCATGGAAAACATGGAGTCTGCCACAGGGCTGTGCCCCACCTTTGGCCTTGCCCATTAAAGCAGAGCTGAAATGCCTCCCCCAGAATTTTCTACGTCACTCATGGTTGTCCAAATTGGTGGCTTCTGGGCAATTAGCAGAAGAGTGTAAAATGTGGATGCGTTGATGACATTCTTCCCCTCCAATAATGCCCCATTTTGAGCAATATAGCACCATTCTGAAAACGGATGGGTTCTGCTGACTGGTGGAAGGAGAACCAACGCTGCAAAACCATCAGCAGTAGCAAGCAAACTGTATGCTAGCAGGAGAAGTTTCAGCCCCTTTTCTCCCCATGCCCTCCCAACTAACACGAGCTGAAAGAATTCTCAGTCCTAGTATTGACTAATATATTGCATTCTAGCTTTTTGCATTATGTACTGGCTACTAAGGTTGCCAGTGGCTCTCCAGCATCTCACATGCACATCTTTCCCAGCCCTGATGCACAATAGCTTTTGAACTAGAGATGCTGGTGGCCACATGAGACTCTTTCTGCATGCAAAACAGGTGCTCTATCACTGAGTATTGGTGTGCCTCAGCTTTCCCCAGTCTAGTGCCTTATAGACACTGTCTCCCATCATCCCTCACCATTGATTATGCTGGGTGGGGTTGATGGGTGTTTTAGTTCAGAACATATGGGGAGGGCACCAGGTTGGTCTCTCCCCATTAAATAGCTTTTTTAAAAAAATGACTCCCATTTGGGGCTTAATCTACACAAAATCTTATTATAATGTCTAGTGATCTGTTGACATATAACATTGTTTGCTCTTATTCCTCTACGTCCTGTTTCCCTTGCCTTTACACAGCGTTCCTCACTCATCTTCCCCCTCTACCATGCTTTAGACTGGTGGTACCTAAGCCTTTTCAGCCCACTTTCCACCATTCCCAGTGCCCTCTATTGTACCATGCAAAAAACATTGTTTGGGATAGTGGTTTGCACAACGCATGGAGGAAGACAATAACACAGTAATACTCAGAACCAAATAACAGTTAATTGCACCTTTATTCAAAATTCAATTACACTTAAATTAAATTAAATTAAATAATTAAATTAAATTAAATTAATTCAACAAAATGGATTTAGCTGACCCAAGGACACCAGCTTTTCAGAATCTGATAGACATTAGCATCTCCAGTGCTTCCTGCTGCTCCTTCACCTCTTAGCACCCCACTAGGTAATTTTATTGCAGGTTGCACTTGTTTCCAGTCTGCATCCAATCCCTTCCCCTTATCCTCATCAGGACCATTGACCTGCTTCTGCCAGCTATTCAGCCTCACTTGCATTCAATCTTGCTGATACTTCTCCCCTTGTTTCCAGACCTAATCCTGCCACCTTTTTCTTAGGCAGCAGCAGAGAGAGAAGCGCTACCTCTGCTTATGCTCCATTTTCTCTAATGCGAAGAATTGGGTTAGGGCAGCAGTTGCCTTGTGCCAAGCTCTGATTGCCACCTCCATTGATGCTGATTGACAGATCACACATTGTTCATAAGAGGTTGTCTATAGCAGGATGGAAAGAGTAACACATTTGGAAAGATGTGTCAGTTTGGATTCATACACCCTAATATTACTGAGACACCCAAAACAGATGCTGGAAACTTTGCTAGCTCCCTTTTCTTTTCTGGCTTATTTTATGTGTTGGCATGTCAAGATCCATTAGGGATACTTTTCTTCTCTTCAGCAGACAGATGGTAAGTGGAGAGAGATGGGATTTGTGGATTGTTCTAGGGTTGTTCCCCAAGGGGTAGCAGTACTTAAGTATTCGTGACTGACTTGGTGCAGCCCCTAAGGCTAAGCGACTGAGATGCTCCACTGTGCCTGGGAGGTGATCACATTCAGATTTGGGATGCTGGAGGCAACAATGGTTTCCTCCTTAGCTCTCTCAGTTCCTGGTTATGGCTGGGTCTATCCAGCTTTCTTAACCTTTACTTATAGTTTAATAGAGAACTTGTGGCCCTTCAAAAGTTGCTGGGCACCAGTTCCCATCAGCCCCAGCTAACATAGCCAATGGCCAGAAATTATGAAGGTTGTTGTCCAGCAACATCTGGTGGTCCACAGATTCCCTCCTCTTGATTTATAGGTGTAATTCAAGCTCCCCACAAGTTGGTGCCCTCCAGATGTTTTAAGACTGCACCCCCACTGTCCCTGATCATTAGACATGCTGCCTGGGGCTGCTGGATCCTGGACTACAGCAACATTTTGAAGGAACCAGCTTGGGGAAGGCTGATCTAAGGCAAAGGGTCCTTGATAAAGGCAACACCCACTACACTGAGGCTGTTTCCCCACTGCTTGCTTGCTCAACCACCTTGCCTTAAATTTTGCATTCCCCCCCCCAATGGATGTGTGCATGAAAGTTATAAGGAGTTGGGCTTGTAAGATCCTGCATATGAAACATTGAGCTATGACTCCTCTTATGGAGTGTGCATACCCTTTACTATGTGCATCAGAAGATGCTCATCCACCACCATCCCCCCTTGGTTGCTGATAATGGGGAAGACCAGCAGAAGGGAGTTCTGTGTGCATGCAAACCCCTTTGCCCACAAGCAATTACAGGACAGGTGGGCAGCCTGTGGCCCTCCAGATGTTTGGAGAAAAGGGCTATAGCTCACCGGTAGAGCATCTGCCTTGCATGCAGAAGGTCCCAGGTTCAATCCCCAGAAACTCCAAGTAGGGTTGGGAGACACTCCCGGTCTGAAACTCTGGAGAGTAATTGTCAGATAGATGGACCACTGGCTCTAACTCTATATGCTTCACAACTCCACTGACCACACTTGGCTGAGGTAGATGAGTTCAACAGCGTCTGGAAGACCATATGTTCGCCATCCCAGGATTTACAGCATCAAGGCAAATAGCACATCTCACACTGCAATACATTATTTTATAACCAGGGGCAGAAGCCACCATAGTTAAGCACTTGTAAGTCCCATCGATTTCAAAGGGAGAGTTAAGCAGGCTCTTAAATCTCTCTCATAGAAATCAATGGGACTTAAAAGCAGTTAAATCTGCCCCTGTGTTCGTGACCTAAATCAATAAGCAATAGTAATTGCAGAGGAAAGCGAACCAAACAGAAGAAATCTGGCTTCAAATCTGGCTTTTGAATGTTACATATATTTCAAGAGCTGGAGGAGGAAGAAGGGAGCAAGAGCATGTTTTTTTGAGTTGCGGCCATCAGCAAACTGCGGCTTTTCAGATTTCATAGCTCAGCACGTCCTGATGAATATGTGCCAGATCTGTGCAGCAAACAGAACCTAATGTGCTGTTCATGCAGTGGAGTGTGACATGACAAACTACCTGAAGCACTGGAAGACATGTACATGCCTGAGATAGAAATTCCTGTATATAGCAAGCAAATCACACCCCTAAGACATGGCCTCACAGAAAACACTGCTGAGCAGTGGATCTCTGTAATATCAACTACAGATGGTATAATAATAAAGAAATAGAGGAGTTGCATGTACATCCGGTGTTGCCTGACACAGTCTTTTGACCCATCGAGTCAAGCAGAAATGCAGCAATCTTCTTCCCAATGCTGCTGACCTGAGATCCTGCTTTTGTGTTGTTCTGTTAAGTATTTTTCAAAGACAGAGATACAAGGGGTTGGATCTGAAACTTTAAGCAGGCAAAAAGAATAAGCTCTGCCACCAAGATGCTGGCAATGGATGTACTCTTTGCTACATAATTGCAATCCCCAACTAAGGATGGTATTCGACTCACTTTTCAACACCACTCTAGTAACAATAAAAACCATCATGTGGTGAGTTAATTTTGTGCAGAGCGAAGCAGTAGTTCTATTGAGTCCCAAACCAATTGCCAACCAGTTTCATTGGGTGAAGTTCTAGTGTCATGACAGAAGGGAAAAAATTGATTTAAACATCAAAACCCCACAATCCAGCATGTCAATACCCATTGCGTATGGGATAGTTCAGTGTGATCCCACATCTCTGCAAGAAGAGGGACTGCCCCATGCATTTCAGGGCTCCATTGATGCACTGAAAGGTGTGCAGCCCTCTCCATCATTGAAGAGAAACCCTTTGTGAGATTACTTAATGCTTTCCCTTTGATATAAATGTTTCATTTTAGGTTCAGCATGCCTTCAGAACCCCCGAACTGCCTATAATTCATTGAGGTGTTTGAATGAGTCCTTCATTCCTTCAAGGAAAAGTCCAGGGCTCATATTTATCATGTATCATGGCTGTCTGCCCCTTTTTAGTAAAGAACCCCTCACAATTCTGCTCTTCTATTCAGGGAATTGACTTCACACTCCTAATTATCAGGTTTGCAATTCCGCCCCACTTGTAGTCAGTTCTTTCTTGAGTGTTGGTTAGTGGAGCCAGTATGCTACAGAGTCCTACTCTGTTTAATGTTCAAAGTCAGTTGCTCTCAGATGCATGATGAGCCTTACTCTGCTTTTCCTGGCTGCTGTCTCCTCTTCTATGCTAGAGGGAGAGGACAGGCCATGTGTATACCTCAGCCGGTGCCTTTTCACACCCTTGCTCTGTACCTGCATCAAAACCTTTGCTTCAGGATCTGTGCCTGCCTGAGACCCCAAAACCAAAGGATTCTGGGCAACTTACATTCTGTTTAAGGTATCCCTAACAAAGAATTTTAATTAGCTGATGGATACAATCAAAGGTAATGTTACTGTTTAAATTTCATTGAACTTGGCAGTGTTCCCTGTTGCAAAATACAATAATATGTCATTCCATGACATTCTGAAAAGCACTCTATAGAAAGCGGTCCCTATGCTTTGCCAGGATTTATTTTATGTCGGGTGACTTCTGATTCTGCTGACTATATATTAAGGGGTGTTGACAGATAAATACTGATGTTTTTACTTTCCTGGAGATTACAGAGTGGTGTGCTATGAGGTCTCCTCTGCCTGGCGAGGCAGATTAGGCAAACCACTATTCCTTTTTTAGTGGATTTTTATGTGGGTTTTCCAGCACTATCATCTTACTTGTGCTATCCTTCAATTACTGTCAGCTCTGGTTAAAAATACAGAGACACAGAATATAATATTGAGCTTCTCCTATCAGGAACTACAATTTCAGTTGAACTTGATACTGAAGGTTGGTGTGCACGAAACAGTGACTGCACAGATACCACTTTAAAGGGCTACTGCTGGCAGTTATTGCTAAGTCATTGTCCTGGCTCCCACACAGTGAAGAACTTGTTCAGATTGTGGTTTCTACTGATATAAGATTGATGAAATACATGGGCAAAATGCAGTCCAAAGGCACAGCAGCTACTACACATGGCTACACAAACAGAGATGTTGATCCAACAATGAACCATGCCCTGCAATCCTGTTATAAGGGAAAGGGGTGGGCACAGTTAGCAACTCCAGAGATGGAGTTTGGGGGGCAACAGGCAAAATAAATGAGCCAGAACCAGAACAGCTCTGGAGACAGAGACAGAAGTGTAGTCCTTCAGGGATGTATGGGGAGATAGGCCCTTCCACAGGATCATCTTCTTCAGGCTCTCCTGACCCAGGTAGAAACCTCTCCAGCCCATTGGATCTCTCATTGGGGTCATCTGTTGAGCATTCCTCTTCTCTGTCTTGGCCAGCCAGCCTTGTGGGGACCATGGCTGTCATGTAGAACAAGGACAGGTAACATGCTGCCCTCCAGATATTGTTGGAATGGGGGCTGGTGCTTCCATGAGGCAAAAAGAATCACATGGCACACTTTGTGTTATGTAGTTGCAGGGCTTTTTTCAGCTGCTACTCACCGGAACTCAGTTCTGACACCTCTCAGGTGGGCGCCATTGCCATTATAAGAGAACAGGGAAACAAGGGAGAACAAGGGGGGGTTTGGCACCTCTTTTTCTAGGAGAACAGCACTGTGTCCCACCTTCTATATATAATTTCAAGGCAGCCCGATTTTTTTTATTTTTTTTTAAAGATATTTATTAAGATTTTCCAAATACAAAAATGCAAAAGTAATAAACAATATAACATGTGTCATAACGTATTATCAAAACTTCTTTGGACTCCCTCACGTCTCCCGCTCCCACTTGCATCATTACAAAACTTTTTCCAGCAATTTATCAACTTATTTACATTCTTAAGTCTTATTCATTTAATTTAGTCTGATAATTCTCCAAAAAAATTATATTTTCCTCAGTCTCATTTATCATCCAGATTACGTCTAATTTAGTGGTGCTCAATTGTTTATGATCTGGCATCCTTCTTAACATTCAAACCAAATTACAGTGTTTTTGTAAATAAATCCTGAATTTCTTCCAGTCTTCTTCAACCCTCTCCTCTCCCAGGTCTCGGATTCTGCCGGTCATCTCTGCCAATTCCATATAGTCTATCAGTTGCATCTGCCATTCTTCCAGTGTGGGTAGATCTTGGGTTTTCCAATGCTTAGCGATGAGTATCCTTGCTGCCGTTGTTGCATACAGGGAAAAAGTTCTGTCCTTCTTTATCACCCTCTGGCTGACAATACCCAGGAGGAAGGCCTCTGGTTTCTTAGGGAAAGTATACTTAAATACCTTTTTCAACTCATTATATATCATTTCCCAGAAGGTCTTCACTCTAGGGCACGTCCACCAGAGGTGAAAGAATGTTCCTTCATTTCCTTTACACTTCCAGCATTTGTTATCAGACACATGGTATATTTTGGCAAGTTTAACTGGGGTCATGTACCATCTATATATCATTTTCATTACATTTTCCTTCAAAGCATTACATGCAGTGAAGTTCAACCCTGTGGTCCACAACCTTTCCCAGTCCTCAAACATAATGTTATACCCAATATCCTGTGCCCACTTTATCATAGCCGATTTAACCATTTCATCTTGTGTGTTCCATTTTAACAGCAAGTTATACATTCTTGAAAGTACCTTAGTCTTAGGTTCTAACAATTCTGTTTCCAATTTCGATTTCTCCACCTGGAACCCTAACTTTTTGTCATTTTTAAAAACTTCTTTAATCTGAGCGTAGTGTAACCAGTCTCGCACTTTATCCTTCATTTTCTCCAAACTCTGCAATTTCCAATTGTCTCCATCTTTTTCTAGTATTTCCCCATATTTTGGCCATTTGGCCTCCATATTGGGTCTTTTTCGGGCCTTAGCTTCCAGAGGTGATAGCCACCTTGGAGTTTTATTTTCCAATAAGTCTTTATATTTTGTCCAGACATTAAACACTGCTTTTCTGACAATATGGTTCTTAAAGGCCTTATTGATCTTAACCTTGTCATACCATAAGTATGCATGCCAACCAAAAGCATTGTTGAAACCTTCCAGATCCAGTACGTCAGTGTCTTCGAGAAGTAGCCAGTCTTTTAGCCAGCAGAAAGCTGCGGCCTCATAGTACAACTTTAGGTCTGGCAGGGCAAAGCCCCCTCTTTCTTTCACATCAGTTAGTATCTTAAACTTAATTCTGGGCTTTTTGCCCTGCCAGACAAACTTAGATATATCTCTCTGCCACTTCCGGAAGCACTCCGTCTTGTCCACAATCTGTAGTGTTTGAAACAAAAACAACATTTTTGGCAATACATTCATCTTGATAGCAGCAATTCGGCCTAACAAAGAAAGTTTCAATTTTGTCCAACTGTCTAAATCTCTCTTAATTTCTGACCAGCATTTTTCATATTACATTCACATGAGCTGAGAGCCAGTGTGGTGTAGTGGTTAAGAGCAGTGGACTCGTAATCTAGTGAACCGGGTTCGCTTCCCCGCTCCTCTGCAGGCAGCTGCTGGGTGACCTTGGGCTAATCACACTTCTCTGAAGTCTCTCAGCCTCATTCACCTCACAGTGTGTTAGTTGTGGGGAAGGAAGGGAAAGGAGATTATTAGCTGATTTGAGACTCCTTAGGGTAGTGATAAAGCGGGATATCAAATCCAAACTCTTCTTCTTCTTCTGAGAACTTCAACACTTTGGTTCCATTCAATGGGGCACAAGTGATTTATCCCATGTTATTCCAGTGCAACTTAGGGGCCAAGTCACACGATTTTTACAGTGCATGATAGCTACAAGACATTGCTGTGCGCTCTCATGACCATGAATCAAGATTCAGCTTTTGACACAAGACAGCAAATGCTCCAAAAACAAGCTCCCGTGACACTGTGCAAAGAATATTAATTCTGCAGAAGGTGGCATTTGCATACAATTGCTGGGCAGAGGGCAGGAAATGGTCCTCCACTGGCATTTCAAGAGATTTGCCTGTAGTTTCCCCCAGTTGCTGTTTCTCTAGGCCCTTAAGCACACTCAAATTTCTCCTTGGGACAATGCCTGGTGTACACCTGAGACTCCAGAGTTCTGTGATGAATTCTCAGCATCTGAGCAATTAAAACCCCAAACTCCAAATGGAAATGGAACATCCAAAGAATGGGAATAGGATATTACCACAGCTTGGTACAGATCATGCTGCTTAGGGCGACTCTTTCCCAACAGAAGCCTCAGGTTGGCTATTTTTATGATGTTGCCAAAGGGATTTATGAGTGTTTTGTTACCAGGCAGGAGGCACAAGGATATA
This sequence comes from Podarcis cretensis, assembly GCF_951804945.1. Classification (NCBI taxonomy): domain Eukaryota; kingdom Metazoa; phylum Chordata; class Lepidosauria; order Squamata; family Lacertidae; genus Podarcis; species Podarcis cretensis. The sequence goes on along the minus strand of NC_137174.1, from coordinate 84,712,641 downwards.
TCATGTAATGGCATTTGAATGTGAAACCTTCCATTTCACATTGTGCTATCTGGGACAGACAATCTGGACTAGAACTGGAACAAATATTTTGTCAGTGGTGGAGCCAGCTGACAAAAATAGCCTGTAAAACCCGGAATGGAATGCAAAATTCATGTGGAATTTTGACAAGGAAATGGAGGAGAGTGAATGTTTAAAATGAGCACACAGAAACATACTGATTTTCAAATTCTGCTGGGTTGATGATGCTAACTTGAGGTCAGCTTGTGAACTATTGAAACAGAGTTTGCCCAGCAAAGTACACTGCCTCTCCCTCTCTTGTTACTCACTGAGATACTTCAGAATCTGCTGTGATATAATTAAACAAAGGAGAGCAGGTGCAACACTCATACCAAACAGCCATCTTTATTTTAGCCCCTACAAGACCGCCCCCCACCCCCCAAAAAATTGCTTTGAGACTCCTTAGGGTAATGATAAAGCAGGATATCAAATCCAAACTCCTCCTCCTCCTCCTCCTCTACTTATGGTGTGAGGAGGCACCCTTATCGGCACAATGCCTTTGGGTGGACATTTGGCAGAGGAATTGCATGAGGACCGAGGATTGATGGTGGGCAACAGAGCCTTGCTGGAGGAAGGCAGCACGGTTGTGTCAGAGGGGGATGTGAGGCCATGTCAGAGAGAGGAGTGGCAGAGCCAAGAAGAGGTAAGACAATGGCTGCAAGCTGCCAAGTTGGACCAGAGGGTGTGAGTTTTGAACTCTGAATAGTGGACTGATATTTGTGGGGGCGCTCTCCCCGGACCCTGGTGCCAAACGCTGACCCATGGCATTACTGATATATTTTTAAAACTGAAGTTGCTATTTAAAAAATTGACAGCTCCTGTGGGCCTAGAGTAGCTAGCTGTAAGAGTGCTAGGCCCTCACAGTCTTGTGGCTTACAGTCTTGGGATATTGTTTTTGCAAAGTGCACTTCTGTGTGACTATTCTGGAAATATTACTTTGCACATAAACCAGCCAAGCATTTGGGAGATTCCTTGATTTCAGAGCTTACACCTCTCTTGATGAAATCAATATGACTCTGGGCACACTCCAGCTAAGCATTGTAAAGATTCCTTGAAGTGTACAGAAATGCATGTATTAGCTGGGAGACTTGCTTTAAAATGTATCTCTTCATAGAAATAACATACAAAAATGTATTACATATAGATAGATTCTTTATTGTCATTACACAAGTGCAACATTGCACAAGTGCAACGAAATTGGATGCCATCCCTTAAAAACAACAAAAGCAAAACAACAACAACAACCAAACAAACCACATTCCAGCCACACCCACACCCACACCCATCAAACTCCCAGGTCACACTATCGAGTTACAGCATTTAAAAAGGGGAATTTTTTAGAAATGTTATATCAGACAAAATTGTTTACAAAAATGTGGATATTAAGAGAAACATGTACTAAAATGCTGGTGAATTTTTCTTCTTTCTTTTAAAAAAGGAAACTGATGCATAAATCTGGTGAACTGAACTTAGTATTGGAAAATCAGTAACCTAGACTTGACGGCATTGTCCATCCTTCTCTGAAACATGCACACAAATGAAAGCCATTTCATGAAGCAGATCTGTTTTTGTTTTGTTTTGTTTTCAAAAACCCAACAACACTAGCACCTCAGACTTGGCACCCACAATCTTCAATTTTAAAATCTAAAACTTGGATTCTGAGAGGCAAATATTAGCATGCAAATTCAAACAGTCAGAATCCGAGACCTTTTCTCCACAAATTCATTTAAGCTGTAATTGGAAAGCCTCTTGGACATCATCCAGTAACTCTAAACTCTAATAGATGTGGGATCAGACCTTGAAAACATTCTTCATAAAACCACTAGCTCCTAGCATTTAATATTTAAAAACCCACAGGTTTTCTACCCTCCAAGACCTCATTACTTTAACCCAGTATTTTGAACTTGTAATGCTAATTGCCTAGTTTGTTAAGAGTTCTTAACTATGTGGAACAGTACTGGATTTATTAAATCATTGTCCTGCAGTTAATCCCTTCTTCATGAAAGTGTAATACAATTGCTTTATCCATACACACCAAGCAATTAGGATATGTATTTTTTAATTTAAAAAACCAAGGTTCATTGGCAATGTCATTGCAGGTTCAGGTGAAACACAAAAAAGCATTTATTCGATAAATATTAAATCCCGAAAGCCTTTTGTCTCGTCCTGATTTATATTCAACGGCTTTGTATTGTGAAAGGAAATTTACATCAAGGCACATGTGATCCTCGTAGTTTGCAAAGCCAGAGCATTTTGATTTCCTATAATCTTCAGTGGAGGCCAATACAATGGGATTCCTAGTCATACATATACTAATTATCACTCCGTAACACTCTAGGTGAATTTTGACATACGCTTTCTAATAATGTAATTAAAAATGTATAAAGGGATTAAAAATGAATTAAACAGAGATCAGAAAAACGCTCAGAAAGCTGGAATAAATTATATAGCTTGATTGAAGTCCAAGCTCTTCAAATCAGTACATTAATAAGCAGAATTTTTGAGGTTACTTACACTTAAGTGTCCAATAGCCTATCAAAGGGTGCAGAGGGAGGGATAAATCTTTCCAGGTCATAAAAAGCAGAGAAGGGCAAATTCACCTCAGATTGATTCAACTTAATTTTTATGAGCTTTCTTGTTCTAAATTCCTCTCCTTTCCACAACTTCCCTCCTGTCTTGTAATCTTGGTATAATATTGGTGCACATGTACTGATAGTTACATGGCAGCTATTGGATTCATTCTGAACTGCAGTTCTCCACATTTCTACATCAGTTAAATTTTTATTAAGGTCTTCATGACGATTCACCAGCATTTTAGCACAAATTCCTCCCTTTTTGCATTCAATTTTGTCTAATATTCATCAGCATTTTAGCACAAATTCCTCCCTTTTTGCATTCAATTTTGTCTAATTTGTGCTAAAATGCTGATGAAGACCTTAAAAAAATAAATAAATACGTATATACGTATTTTTGCTGACTCTACACACCTTTTTAATTTATTTTTCTACTGTAGTAATGGCAAGAGGCTGCTTCTTTTAAGTGTTTGAATGAGTAGAAAATGTATTCGTAATTTACTTATTTTTAAATCACTGTATGAGGCTAAACACACCCCTTTTTATAACTGTGGTGCAGTTAGTTTATTCTTGCATTGAATATTGTCCCCAGTGGTCAACCAATACGTATTAGAGAGGGAGAGAGTTGTGTTGAAGATATTGGAGATGGAATGCACAATACATTTCCTTAAAATTGGTCCTTTCACATATTCATTCTGATTTATTGCTTTCTGGCAGGTATGTATGCTCCATCAATTGAATAATGTAAAGTGTTGACTAGGAACAGGATTTCGAGATGTTTCTCCCATTCAGAAATGCATACTCTTGTGTCTGATCTCTGCCAGCAAAACAATGAAACATCTGTTTACCTGGGAGCATTTCATGTGAAAATATTTAGATTGTGCCACCTGAGTCCATTGCATTGGCAGATGCAGGTTTCTACATGAGACTGAAGGATGGGGAATGGCATGAGAAATCCAACAGTTTTCTTCTCCTGGTATCATCACGGCAGGCTGCTTGACGTAGGAAAGGTGACTTCCCCCCCATCCTGTGCTTTTAGGGGCTGCATGCTGGCAGAAATTCAATAACAGTAAAATGCTGGTGGCGCTGTGGTCTAAACCACTGAGCCTCTTGGGCTTGCTGATCAAAAGGTCAGTGGTTCAAATCCCTGCAATGGGGTGAGCTCCCATTGCTCAGTCCCAGCTCCTGCCAACCTAGCTGTTTGAAAGCACCCCAAAAAGTGCAAGTAGATTAATAGGTACCACTCTGGGGGGAAGGTAAACAGTGTTTCCGTGTGCTGCTCTGGTGTTGGTGTTCCATTGTGCCAGAAGCGGCTTAGTCATGCTAGCCACATGACCCAGAAAAAGTGTCTGCAGAGCAGACAAACACCGGCTCCCTCGGCCTGTAAAGCGAGATGAGCACCGCAACCCCAGAGTCGTTCGCGACTGGGCTTAACTGTTAGGGGTCCCTTTACCCTTTACCTTTAAAACTACTTAGCAATTATGGAATGTTTGGGAGGAAATAAGATGGTAAATAACAAATAACAAACAAAATACTGATGTATGTAATTTTTATTTCTCAATTATATTTCATGGTAGTATGGTTGTGAATGTTTTTTGTAACATAAAATCATTCAATAAAAAATATTTTTTTAAAAAAATAAAACTACCTAGCATTATATTATACAAGTGGGGCCCGCAACAAAATGGTGCAGTTTGGAGCAATTCTTGTCATGGTTCCTTGTAGCCAGCCACATCTCTTTTCCAGGATACTCCATGACGTCCACTCTGCTTTTGCAATTCCCTTCCCAAAAGTTAGTCTGCATTGCATGACCTGATGGGCTGTTTTGGAGTTCTCTTCCTGCTGTCCCCCCCTCCCCTGCTTAGGGTTTCTCTGAGCTTGCTGATATCTCCTTCTTGTGGGTGAGTGGTGCCATCTTGGCTACTTAAGGATTACACTCCAGAAGTGGCTGGCTGGGAGGAGTAGAGTCACCGCTGCTTACCAGGACAGTGAATGGGAGGGGTGAGGCAACAAGGAGGTTGGTAGTGTGGGGTATCCCACACAGGAGGCAATTTGGGCCCCCTGCAGATGCTCACACACACACACACACACACACACACACACAAAATCTCACCATTCTACCTGCTCTTCCCTTCTCCCTCCCAGTAAGCAAAAGCTTTACTGCTGCTGGGAGGCTGTGCACAGCCTTCCCCAACATTTGGACTATGTTAGTTTTTGAAATACAGGACCATCCCTAGACTTTTGCCTCCCTGAAGTGGAGCAGTAGATGGTATGCCACCTAGGGTTGACATACATCCAGAATTTCCTGGATATATCCGGGTTTTGGGCATTGGAAACAGTGTCCGGGACGTATGGCAACCCATGTCGGAAGTGGAGATTTTGGCCGGGGGGCAGGGAGGGAGAGAATTATGTTTTGATTGGGGGGGGAGCTCTTTGTCCTGATTTTCACTTTTTGAAATATGGCAACCCTAATCCCACCCCGAAATAAAAGTGCAAAATAGAAGTTATTTTGGCACTGTGACAGAACATCACACATTTCTTCTTCCTTGGCAACAGGGGCGGACTTTGCTAATATGCCATCCTGTGCAGGGCAGGAGGCAGGAAGACTGTAGGAGCCTGTCAGAGCCCTCCCTTCCTTCCTTCACTTTGTGAAGCCAGGCAAGAGCTTGCTGGGCTTTGAGAAGACGCCTTCCTCGACTGTGCACCTTTTGCAGATTTAGGGCACCACTCGCACTCCCCTAAATCCACCTCTTTTGGCAGTCAGTGTCAATGCAACAACAATAGGTTTAATGACTAACCATTTCCTGCCCTTTTGTAACACCTAAAATAAGTTTACTCACTATTCCTAGTCATAAAGCCTACCCAAGAAAACATGTTACTTTAGTACTAATCCTTAGAACTGGTTTGTAGTGACAATTAAAGCAATTAAGTAAAAATGGTCTCCTGTCTTTTGCAAGGCTATGTGACAGAGTTCCTTTATTTGCTTGTTGCCTTGGTTTTGGTCTGCTGACCTGGTGAATGATGCCTTTCTTTTTACTATCCCCTTGCTTACTCCTTCATTCAACATTTCTCATGCACTGACCATCAGTGTATATTTTGTCTTGAATGGAAAACATCAACCTTCCCTTTGCTACACAGTTACATTTCAGGACATGGGTGTTAAGACTTGTTAGCTATGCGCTGCGATCATTGCACTGAGCTATTCCAAAACTGTTGACTGGAGAAAGGAATTGAGAGTAGGGTATACGTTGTCATTCATAAAAGATAGTACTTGAACATATGTGTTCTGCTTCATCTTTGAAGGGTTCCTGCCAGTGGCGTAGCGTGGGTTGTCAGCACCCAGAGCAAGGCAAGTAATTTGCGCCCCCTAACCCGTGGATTTGCGCCCCCTAATGCATGGATTTGCGCCCCCTAACCCCCAGATGTTGCGCCCGGTGCGGCCGCCCCCCCTGCACCCCACGCTACGCCACTGGTTCCTGCTTACTAGTTTACAGTGTCATGACTGAGGACATCAAAGAATATAAGGATAGCCTTCCTTATTCCTGCATCCTTCATTGACAATAGTCTGGGGAGGAGGGGGAAGTATGGGGAGGAGGGGGAACTGGTTGTTTTTCTGCAGGCGGCACCACAAACAATGATGTAAAACAGAGGCTGGGGGAGCCAAATTTTAGCATTGCACAAGGCACCAGTGAAATTTGAGAGCCAAAGTCCATCACTGGAAGTATTAGGTTTTTGGCAGCCATTGCATTGCTGAATCTGACTGGTGTTTTCTTTACACTGCTGTTACTACAGGATGGGGCAATGGCTGTGATTGGCTGGGGACTGCAAGATTACTAGGAAAGCATTGGGAGTGTTTGCCATTGTTGCTGCATTTATCATTACTGTTGTTGTGTTGCTGACCTGCTGCTAGGTGTAGATAGGATCTTGCCATGGACGTGTGCCAGCAACGACAGCCATATTGGTGGTTCTGTCTAACCAGTCTGTGTTTCTTCGCATGGATTACTTAATTGTAGCGTCCAATATTCTCCTGCCACAGAAGTAGCCGAGTTAGAAAAATGAGCCTGTTGGTCACTATTCATGTATTATTGATCAAAGCTCTTCCTAGAAAAAAATAAATAAACACAAGCACAATTCAATAAAGCTAACTATCTATCTATGCCCAGGAAAGACAAATGGGTAATCAGCAGGGAGACCAAATTGCATCAACATTTAAGTAATAAAACACAGCAGGACATGTCGTTGTTACGGTAGACACCCTGAGGTGTCTTAATGTGATTATAATGTGGCTTTCTTAAACAAAACAATTATAACCATCCTGGGTAATCCATAGCACTGATGCTAATATACAGGGTTAACTGTAAATCTAAACAATTAAAGTTTTCTACAGATTGTGTCCTAATAATAATAAATCTTTATTTTTGGGAGGGAAAGAAATGCACTTCTTTAGTTATATAGATGGTTGCTCATTTTTCCATGCTTTACATTTGCTCAAATGTACAGCCACCCCAGAAAATATGGTATTTCTTATTCTGCTAATCATGTATGATGTATTCAGCACTTTCTTCTTTGCAAAATGCCTTCCTGTTCCTAGTTCCCTCATCATCAGAAAGCAAGCTGCAAGTGAAACTGGATTCTTGCATGGCCAAGATGGTGGGAGAACTTCAAGGGAAGCAAAAGAGTTTCAAGATGATGATTTATTATTAATTTTCCCCAGACTTTTCCCCATACCTCCAGCAATGGAATATTACCAGTTACAATCAGTTTAGGAAGAGAGTTTAAGCAATATTTATTTATTTACCTTATACTATATTTACAAACCTCACCTATCTGTCAATGCACTCAAGACTTTTCACAGTTTAAAATGATGGCTTGCAGCTTACTAGACTCAATATGAAAGAGGGAAAGGGATAGGTAGGCAAATGAAGAGGACCATATGCAGAATCAGGTACCAGGACTACTGCACAAGAAAGTGTGCAAAGAGGAGCCAAAGGTTGGTTTGACCCAGGAAGATTTAAAGGGATTCACTATCTCACCTTCATCTGGCACTAGCTGGGTGTATGGCTTGGTTTACTTGGCTGAGGTATAGCTGGTGGGGTTGTGGTGGTGGTGGTGGTGGTGGTATATGTTGTGGACTACAACTCCCATCAGTCCCAGCCATCATGGTCAATAGCCAGGGATGATTAGAGTTGTGGTCCAAAACATGTAGAGGACACCACATTGGCTAACCCTGGCCTAGTTTGTCTCCAGTTTATCTTCCATTTTGGTTTGATATTGTCATCTCCACTGACTTGAATGTTCTTCTTGCACTAAGAGTAGAAGTTTCTTGGGCTCCATGATCACTGCAGATGGTGACAGCAGCCATGAAATTAAAAGATGCCTGCTTCTAGGGAGAAAAGCAATGACAAACCTAGACAGCATCTTAAAAAGCAGAGACATCACCTTGCCATCAAAGGTCCGTATAGTTAAAGTAGAGAGTCCCATGGACTGCAAGAAGATCAAACCTATCCATTCTTAAGGAAATCAGCCCTGAGTGCTCACTGGAAGGACAGGTCCTGAAGCTGAAGCTCCAATTATTTGGCCACCTCATGAGAAGAGAAGACTCCCTGGAAAAGACCCTGATGTTGGGAAAGATTGAGGGCACAAGGAGAAGGGGACGACAGAGGACGAGATGGTTGGACAGTGTCCTCGAAGCTACCAGCATGATTTTGACCAAACTGCCAGAGGCAGTGGAAGACAGAAGTGCCTGGTGTGCTCTGGTCCATGGGGTCACGAAGAGTCGGACACAACTAAACGACTAAACAACAACAAAGAGTGGAAGGAGAATGCAAAATCTTAAAAAAACCTTAAAATAATTAAGTTTAATTATGAATTAATTTCATTATTAATTAATTTACAGTCAACAATTATAATTAAGTATTTTTTATTTAATAAAGATAAACAGTCCCATGCATAATTGGGGTCTCTGGCCTCATTTTACATCTAAGCAAATGATTAATCATTGTGTTAGTTCTTTTAAAGTTAAAAATGATTTTTTTAAAAAAAAAACTATGGAGAGAAGCAAGGTGACATTATACGGAAAGAGCTGATTTGTCATGAGTGGGCTACCTGATAAGTATCTCAGAAGCAATAAGAATGGTTTCCAAGAGCAGAGGAAAGAAATATCTTAATTGTTTCCCTTATCTAAGTATTGCTGAGTGAGTTCAATATAGCCCCCATCCTTTAGAACTACCTATGCTGGATGACTACCTATGCTGGATGATCCCTTCATGGATCACTGCCTTGCCGTGGCGAAGGGGCTTGAAGAACTCAGAGAAGCTATGAACTATGCCGAGCAGGGCACCCAAGATGAACAGGTCATAGTGGAGAGTTTTGACCAAACGTGATCCACCTGGAGGAGGAACCGGCAAGCCACTCCAGTATCCCTGCCAAGAAAACTCCATGGACAAAGACAACAGGCATATAAAAGTTATGACGCTGGAAGATGAGCCCCTCAGGTCAGAAGGCGTCCAACATGCTACTGGGGAAGGGCGGAGGGCAAGTACAAGTAGATCCAGAGCTGATGAAGCGGCTGGGCCAAAGCCGAAAGGACGCTCAGTTGCGGATATGCCTGGAAGCGAAAGGAAAGTCCAATGCTGTAAAGAAAAATATTGCATAGGAACCTGGAATGTAAGAACCATGAACATGGGTAAGTTGGAGGTGGTCAAAAATGAGATGGCAAGAATAAATATTGACATCCTGGGCATCAGTGAACTAAAATGGACGGGAATGGGTGAATTCAGTTCGGATGACCATCATATCTACTACTGTGGGCAAGAAACCCGTAAAAGAAATGGAGTGGCCCTCATAGTCAACAAAAGAGTGGCAAAAGCTGTACTGGGATGCAATCTCAAAAATGATAGAATGATCTCGATACGAATCCAAGGCAGACCTTTTAACATCACAGTAATCCAAGTTTATGCACCAACTACTGGTGCTGAAGAAACTGAAATTGACCAATTCTATGAAGACTTACAACACCTTATAGAAGTGACACCAAAGAAGGATGTTCTTCTCATTATAGGGGATTGGAATGCTAAAGTAGGGAGTCAAGAGATAAAAGGAACAACTGGCAAGTTTGGCCTTGGAGATCAAAACGAAGCAGGGCAAAGGCTAATAGAGTTCTGTCAAGAGAACAAGCTGGTCATCACAAACACGCTTTTCCAACAACACAAGAGACGACTCTACACATGGACATCACCAGATGGGCAGCATCGAAATCAGATTGATTATATTCTCTGCAGCCAAAGATGGAGAAGCTCTATACAGTCAGCAAAAACAAGACCTGGAGCTGACTGTGGCTCAGATCATCAGCTTCTTGTAGCAAAATTCAAGCTTAAACTGAAGAAAGTAGGAAAAACCACTGGGCCGGTAAGATACAATCTAAGTCAAATCCCTTATGAATACACAGTGGAAGTGAGGAACAGGTTTAAGGATTTAGATTTGGTGGACAGAGTGCCTGAAGAACTATGGATGGAGGCTCGTAACATTATACAGGAGGCAGCAACGAAAACCATCCCAATGAAAAGGAAATGCAAGAAAGCAAAGTGGCTGTCCAATGAGGCCTTACAAATAGCGGGGGAGAGAAGGCAAGCAAAATGCAAGGGAGATCGTGAAACATACAGGAAATTGAATGCAGATTTCCAAAGAATAGCAAGGAGAGACAAGAAGACCTTCTTAAACAAGCAATGCAAAGAAATAGAGGAAAGCAATAGAATGGGAAGAACCAGAGATCTGTTCAAGAAAATTGGAGATATGAAAGGAACATTTCGTACAAAGATTTCCATAATAAAGGACAAAAGTGGAAAGGACCTAACAGAAGCAGAAGACATCAAGAAGAGGTGGCAAGAATACACAGAGGAATTATACCAGAAAGAAACGGATGTCTCATATACCCCAGGTAGTGTGGTTGCTGACCTTGAGCCAGACATCCTGGAGAGTGAAGTCAAATGGGCCTTAGAAAGCACTGCAAATAACAAGGCCAGTGGAAGTGATGGTATTCCAGCTGAACTATTTAAAATTTTAAAAGATGATGCTGTTAAGGTGCTACACTCAATATGCCAGCAAGTTTGGAAAACTCAGCAGTGGCCAGAGGATTGGAGAAGATCAGTCTACATCCCAATCCCAAAGAAGGGCAGTACCAAAGAATGCTCCAACTATCGCACAATTGCACTAATTTCTCACGCTAGCAAGGTTATGCTTAAAATTCTACAAGGAAGGCTCAAGCAGTATGTGGACCGAGAACTCCCAGAAGTGCAAGCTGGATTTAGAAGAGGCAGAGGAACCAGAGACCAAATTGCAAACATGCGCTGGATTATGGAGAAAGCTAGAGAGTTCCAGAAAGACATTTACTTCTGCTTCATTGACTATGCAAAAGCCTTTGACTGTGTCGACCATGGCAAACTATGGCAAGTTCTTAAAGAAATGGGAGTGCCTGATCACCTCATCTGTCTCCTGAGAAATCTCTATGTGGGACAAGAAGCTACAGTTAGAACTGGATATGGAACAACTGACTGGTTCAAAATTGGGAAAGGAGTACGACAAGGCTGCATTTTGTCTCCCTGCTTATTTAACTTATATGCAGAATTCATCATGCGAAAGGCTGGGCTGGATGAATCCCTAGCCGGAATTAAGATTGCCGGAAGAAATATCAACAACCTCAGATATGCAGATGACACAACCTTGATGGCAGAAAGTGAGGAGGAATTAAAGAACCTTTTATTGAGGGTGAAAAAGGAGAGTGCAAAATATGGTCTGAAGCTCAACATCAAAAAAACGAAGATCATGGCTACTGGTCCCATCACCTCCTGGCAAATAGAAGGGGAAGAAATGGAGGCAGTGAGAGATTTTACTTTCTTGGGCTCCATGATCACTGCAGATGGTGACAGCAGCCACGAAATTAAAAGACGCCTGCTTCTTGGGCGAAGGGCAATGACAGGCCTAGACAGCATCTTGAGAAGTAGAGACATCACCTTGCCAACAAAGGTCCGTATAGTTAAAGCTATGGTTTTCCCAGTAGTGATGTATGGAAGTGAGAGCTGGACCATAAAGAAGGCTGATCGCCGAAGAATTGATGCTTTTGAATTATGGTGCTGGAGGAGACTCTTGAGAGTCCCATGGACTGCAAGAAGATCAAACCTCTCCATTCTGAAGGAAATCAGCCCTGAGTGCTCACTGGAAGGACAGATTGTGAAGCTGAGGCTCCAGTACTTTGGCCACCTCATGAGAAGAGAAGACTCCCTGGAGAAGACCCTGATGTTGGGAAAGATGGAGGGCACAAGGAGAAGGGGGCGACAGAGGATGAGATGGTTGGATAGTGTTTTCGAGGTTACCAGCATGAGTCTGACCAAGCTGCGGGGGGCAGTGGAGGACAGGAGTGCCTGGCGTTCTCTGGTCCATGGGGTCACGAAGAGTCGGACACGACTAAACGACTAAACAACAACAACAAATGCTGGATGAGCTCTTCAGAAAGACCATTTAAATTATCAGAGATTTTGCTCCCTGTGGCCCTTGATCTAATGCTTTGCATGTGCTCAAAGCACAGATAGAGCCTCTACACATTGGTAGTGCACAAAGTTAGTCAGCACACGTGCATCCCTTTGTATAAATGGAGATGTCTCCTCCAATGGCATGAACAGGGAAGTCCTTATGTGAAAAGGATCTCCAGTACCCACAAGGAATCACTGGATCAGATCAAAGATGTAGGTCACAAAGATGGATCCTGCTTGTGAACATGGTTTCTGTGTTAAGAAGTCTTCTGGAAGGAGGCAAAGTATAATTCAATGCACAGAAGAATTACAAAAATTTTTGGAACATGGTGGACCAGCTTCTGAAAGCTGCAGGAGAAGAGACACAACACAACCCTCAGTTTGCAACTGGGACATTTGGCTGCAAGGTAGGGTCAGTTTATACCACCAGACATTTTAGGCTGTGAATATGAGGCAGCACACTCAAATATTTCTCAATATTTCCACACAAACAAAACAGCATGTCTGAAAGATGGCAGGATAACAAACCTGCTGCCTGAAATGGTGCAGTCCAGAAAAAAAATGATTGTATGTTTTAATCTTTGAAAAGAAACAAGTTTTCTCTTTTAGTTTCCATTCCATTTCAGTGTTCTCATAGTCATTGTGGTAATGGACAATGGACCTCCTGACAAAATTCAGAATTAGGGGAACCGCTTTAGACCCCATGATGCAATGTCTTAATTTCTTTGCCACAGGACCTGCACATTCAGTTGTTAACCAGAATTGGTGCTATAGTTTCATAGCACCTGTGACCTCTTAGCAAGGATGCTGTTGGGAATTGACCCAGGTGTGAATGAGCCCAAGGTCTTTTGTGTCTTCTGTCCCTTCCAAATGTTGAACAAGCATAACAGTTAAAATGGCTAAAATAATACAATCAGAAGGTCAGTTCCAGAGAATGCTTATCTAAACAGGTAAGTCTTCAGGAGCCAGTGGAATGCCCATACTGATGGAACCTCCTCTATTTAAGCAGGGAAGGTATTCCACAACACTGGGACCACCAGTGAAAAAGCCTGCTTCCATGTTACTACGAACCAATCTTCAGGCTCTGCTTATACAGCTGGCCACACTCCAAAGAACAGTGCAGGTGAGAACCCGGTTACCTACCATTTTAATTTATTCCAGAAGCATTCACTGTTGGAGGAATTGGACATGGAGGAAAGAGTTAATTTCCTTCATGAGCACAAATCACTCCATATATGAGATAAGCCAACAAGTGTAGGGTCAGCCAAGCCAGTTGCTATGGCAGTGCCCCAATGCTGTCTACATAGCTGATTAAGGCCCATCAGCTCATTTGTGCCAAGGTCTTGGTCTGTGTGTCAGTGTCAGTCTTGAGAAGTGAGTCAGAGTCTGTATTACATCTTGAGTTCCTGGAACAGAAATACTTTGTACTGGTATATATCTGTATCTGTAGCTGCAAAGCCAACAAGCTGTATGTACTGCGTATATCCGTGTCCAGCACTGTGTTACAGAAGCCTTATCTTCCGCAGCAGTAAACTACTTTGGACCTTAAGCTGCCTCTGTGTAGTGACTGGAACTGGGGACAGCTTCCATGAAGTGTGTATCTCACCTCAGATTCCCAACATCTGCTTATGCAAGTTTCGTGAAAATTTGAGTCACTGGCCTGAGTCCTTTAAGTACAGTGGTACCTCGGGTTAAGAACGTAATTCGTTCTGGAGGTCCGTTCTTAACCTGAATCTGTTCTTAACCTGAGGTACCACTTTAGCTAATGGGGCCTCTTGCCACCACCACCATGCCACTGCGCAATTTTTGTTCTCATCCTGAAGCAAAGTTCTTAACCCGAGGTACTATTTCTGGGTTAGCGGAGTCTGTAACCTGAAGCATCTGTAACCTGAAGCGTCTGTAACCCAAGGTACCACTGTACCTAGGAATTCTTCCACGCCTTGCTAGGTATAACTTCAGGCCAAATGTAGCCCTCCAAGCCTGTCCAACTGGCCCTCGTGACACTTCCTAGGCCACAGCTTTCTCAGATGATTTTGCTTGATAGTAATGTTTAGCTGTAATAATGCCTCTTGTGCAACAGGAGGGAGAAGCATGTGTTTGAGGATGGGGAATGAATTTGCAAGGCTGGAATGTAACCTTCTGATCATATCCACAGCTCTCTCCAACCCCTAAAGTAAACCCTTCACCACATACATTTGCAATCTCCAGATAATGAGGCACTTTTGCCCTTTGCCCTTTGATTTCCTCAAAAGTTCCCTCAATAGAAAGTATACAAATATAACCAGAGCAGCATAAAAACCTCAGTCTGGATGGTTACTTAAAAACTTTTTAAAAAAATAACAACCAAGTATAATTATCAATTTGTCCACTAGAATCTTTAATCAAACTTAATTATATTTGGATAAATATTTTTTTGTCTCCTCTGAAGACCTTGAAATGAGATGCTTAAGGGCAATCAATAATTTAAGCCATACAAACAATTTTCACTCTTCACTTTCTTTGCAACAAGGAGGATATTAATTATGTGGGACGTTGTTTGTTTCTCTCCCCCCCCCCCACTCCACTCCCCCGCAAGTCAGTCTAACGTCTGTTAGAAGTGATGGGTTTGTTGCATTCCAGAACAGCTTTAAAATGTAGCTCAGGGATGTGTTTTGCTTGACAGTTGTGTGGCACGGAAGAAAGGAATCGCATTTCTGATTTCCTTGGATCAAAGGAGGTGAGAACTAAATGTAGCAATGTTCCTTGTAAATTGGATTGCTATGGCTTGTTTTCTTTATGCAAATATTGGGAAAGGAACAAAATTAACTGAAACGAAATGCCTGAGTTGCAAAGCTGTCTTCCTGGAAACTGAAGATGGGAGATATAAAGGTGGATAAAAGTCCACACCTTCTGAGGTGATACTTATGCACAGAAATAAAAACAGATAAACCACATTTCAAAGCCATATAATAGACACATGAGCTTTCATTTTGGGTATTATTATACTTTTGTTAGGCTCTAACACGGGGGTAAGCCAACATGGTGACTTGCAGATGTTTGGGACTATAGCTCAGGAAATGGTTTGGGAGTCCAAAACATCTGGAGTTGACTATCTTGGCCACATCTGCTCTTCCATGAGATGCAGCCCAATCCTACCCATGTTTATGTGGAAGTAACTTTCACCAATTTAAACAGATCTTGCTTCCATGTAATGATGTCAGAGGATTCCCTGTTTTATTTATAATTACTGTTGTGACCAAGATCACTTGTGATGGGGGGTGGGGGCAGAATATAAAGTCAGTAAGTAATGAGTGACCCTATTGCACCCTTCCTGCTGACTTTAGAAAAGGAAGTAACCCAACATGATGTTGTTGTTGTTGTTTAGTCGTTTAGTCGTGTTCGACTCTTCGTGACCCCCTGGACCAGAGCACGCCAGGCACTCCTGTCTTCCACTGCCTCCCGCAGTTTGGTTAAAGTCATGTTGGTAGCTTTGAGAACACTGTCCAACCATCTTGTCCACTGTCGTCCCCTTCTCCTTGTGCCCTCCATCTTTCCCAACATCAGGGTCTTTTCCAGGGAGTCTTCTCTTCTCATGAGGTGGCCAAAGTATTGGAGCCTCAGCTTCACGATCTGTCCTTCCAGTGAGCACTCAGGGCTGATTTCCTTCAGAATGGATAGGTTTGATCTTCTTGCAGTCCATGGGACTCTCAAGAGTCTCCTCCAACACCATAATTCAAAGGCATCAATTCTTCGGCGATCAGCCTTCTTTATGGTCCAGCTCTCACTTCCATACATCACTACATTCTGGCCCCCAAACAGTCATCCCCAACACCCATAAGTCCCATTCTATATAGCCAGTGGCCAGGAATTATGGGTGTTGTAGTCTGGTAACACCTGGAGGGCCACAGGCTCCCCACCCCTCCTTTACAAGCATGGAGAACCCTGCACTCTAATATAGATAGAGAACATGCAGGTTGCATTTGGAAACCGAGCGGCCACTCTGAATCTTAGCCTCCCTCTACAACAATGATAATCAAAACTTGTTTCTATTTCCAAAATAAAAAACTGGGGTGTGTGCAATAATGCATGGAGTTACAGTGGTGGGCAAAGAAATCTGTGCATCTGTCTTTCTATCCACCCATCAGCTCTATTTCTTCTTTACTGTACATCTGCTGCCAGTGACAAAGTCACATAAAAATCCCCATCCACTGCCAAGTGTTTCAGGAAGGGTGGTCAGCACATCTGAAGCACATTTACCATCTGCTCGCTCTTTGTGTACTGAAGAGCCACCAGAGTAAGTGATCCAGAAATTTACTACCCAGTACTTGAAGTTAAGACTATCTAACACTTGCTGGGTAAACTTTATGCGTGCCAGATAAAGGCAACGAGCAATGAATGGAGTGAACAACAAAATACTTAGGTCCCTGGACTTGGTCACAAATGTCCTGCTGGTGCATGCTGTTTTGCATTTCATTTTTCAGTCCCCTTTTCATTACTGGACATTTTGGTGTATGGAAACTGTGAGCATCCACTGTCCAAATGCTGTTATTGTTTGAGGTTCATCTCGAAAACACTACGAGCATAACTATGCACAACAGTACATGAGTAGCATGCAGCACTATCACATTTTTTAAAAATTAATATATCAAGAGGGTGGGGCTTTTCATCCTGAGGGCCGCAATCCCTTCTCATAGAATCATAGAGTTGGAAGAGACCACAAGGGCCATAAAGTCCAACCCCCTGCCAAGCAGGAAACACCATCAGAGCACTCCTGACATATGGTTGTCAAGCTTCTTCTTCTCCATAACCTTCTGAGAGCCACATGCCAGTGGCAGATGAGGACAGAGGCAAAAGTTTGCAGAGCAAATAATTCACGTTACCTTTCTACAGTTAGGCTACTTTCCACATGTGAACACACATGCACACATGCCCCTTTGTATCCTGCAAGCAGCAGGACTTATCTTCAAAGTCACAATGAAGCCATACAAAAAAGCTCAGTGTGCAAAGCAGTGTGAGTGACAGGTGTGGCCTGAGTAAAGGGTGTCTGGCTTGGGGAGAGTTCAAAGGGTGAGACAGAGAGAAGTCGAGTTTCCCACATTTGGGGAAATCACAAGGGAAATCACACCTGGAGTGCAATGGATGAGCCTCCACTGGGAAAACCTATTGCAGTTATTAATATTGTGCATTTGGAAGCAATAGGACAAATAAAACCATACTCTTCTTGGAATAAAAATTGTCCAGTCAAAAAATATGGTTCAAAAGTTGTACTAACAGAACTTGTTCAGAAACAGACACTCAAAACAACAAGGTTACATCCAAATAGTTGCATAATATCATGTGCTTGTCCAAGCACATGTATAGTATCTTAGACATGTGATCTACCATATTTTTCGTCCCATAGGATGCACCGGCCCATAGGACGCACCTAGTTTTTTTGGGGGGAAATAAAGGAATTTCCCCCCCTTTATTTTCCCCCCAAAACCAGGTCGGGGAATCCAAACCAGGTCAGGGAACAGCAGGATGGCAGCACTGCGCCTCCCCGCTGTCCCCCGAGCTTGTGGGGCTGCCCGATGTCTGCCCGAAGCGCGGGGTGCTCTGCCCTGGAGCATAGGCAGCTCCGCGCAACACACCGGAGCCTGGCGCCGCTTCGCACTGGGCTCCTGAGGGTTGCGTGGAGCTGCGCCAAGCCCTGGAACGCAGGCAGCTCTGCGCAACCCACCGGAGCCCGGCGCCGCTTCCCGCCGGGCTCCTGAGGGTTGCACAGAGCTTCCTGAAGCCTGGAGAGCTAGAGGGGTCGGTGCGCACTGACTCCTCTCGCTCTCCAGGCTTCAGTGAAAGCCTGTATTCGCCCCATAGGACACACACACATTTCCCCTTCATTTTTGGAGGGGAAAAAGTGCGTCCTATAGGGCGAAAAATACGGTAACTTTATCCAGAACTGAAATCAAAGCTCTGTTTCTCCCACAGGCTTCATTACAGCCTGAGGTTTTGTTCCTGGAGACAATCATTGGCACATCCTTTCTTCTCTGGCTGCTTCAGACAGAAGAAAAACTAACTCACATAAAATGGAGATTTGCAACTGAATGCCTTTTTCATGTGATCTAAGTTAAACGCCATGTGAGAGCCAGCAGAGATACATTCTTAATTAATTATCCACTCTTAGGCACTCTGCTGCTCGTACTTAGCATCAATGGAATTTTTCAATGTCAAACTTTTAGCAATACACATGCAGAGTTTTCCCCCCATTTCCATGTATAATTAAACTTAACAAAAGTTAAGGCTAATTATACTTAACAAAACCTCTTTCATGATCAAGATATTTCCCCTGCCAGGTAAGATCCAAAGGAGGCATGACTTTGGGACAGAGGTCCATGTCCTCACTCAGCAGGAGGCCCTCCAACTGCAACAGTTTAGCCACAATCTGAAGTAAGTGTAACAATACACATTGCCATTTAAACCAGGGAGCAATAAGACCAGTAAATCCAGAGACTAATGTTACCTAACTGCATCAGGGGGTGCGCCCAGTGCCTCTGACGTGCCTTCCATTATTTAATTTATTGGTTGCTCACAGCAGTTCCCTGAAGTTATACTGACACACAGTTTGAGAATGATTGTTTGCAGGTTGGAAAGATTGAGCTGTTCCTCTTCTAAAGTCAACAAGAAAGGTGCGATCAGGTCATTTTAGGACACTTGCTCCAGAAAAGGAGATGTTTTGAATATCTTTTAGGTTGGCTACAAGCCCCCTACAGCATCATTTATTATCTGATGCCTGAACATAACAGTGCTAGCATTAGGTTAATAATGCACAAATGGTTCTACTAGAAAGCAGCACAGCATTCTTGTCTCGAGCGAGAAAGGTGGGAGTCTGTCGCTTCTTTGCGGAAGGAAATGCAAAAGAACACCTCCTCTGAAAAGGTTTATCTCTCCCCCCCCCCATTTGTCATCACAAAGCTAATTTAAATTGATTTAACCCTCCTCCATGCTTTAGTTAAGATTAACAAAGTAGCAACATGTGACGATGCCCATTTCGTTATTTCAAATCTCTATTTGCTTATGCCCAGCTAGAAAAAAAGGGGGGGAACACAATTAAACACATAAATTTGCATTTGCTTGGTGGAGGGGGTGGAGGACACGCTATCAGACTTCGTTTTTGCTTTAGGGTAATATATGAAAGGGTAAATAATTGAGAGAAATGTTTCAGAAGGCTTAGCCTGTTTTGCAGTGATCAAAGGCAAATAGGCTCCAGTTCAGCAAGGAAACTAAAAATGCTATATGTGCTTCCTCCCTTCCCCCCGCTAACTGCAGATGAAATTGGAAAGCCTCCTTCCTTCTCCAAGTTGTATCTAGTTTAAAATCCATTACCTAACACTGTGCGCCCTAAGGTTCGAAACAGGGAGAGGGGGAATCCAAAAGTGGAGACCATATTTCAGATGGAAGGAAAGTTGGTGGTCCGTTCTTAACCTGGAGCAGCACTTTAGCTAATGGGGCCTCCTGCTGCCGCCATGCTGCCGGAGCACAATTTCTGTTCTTATCCTGAAGCAAAGTTCTTAACACGAGGTACTATTTTTGGGTTAGCGGAGTCTGTAACCTGAAGCGTATGTAACCTGAGGTACCACTGTATTTTATATGTGATGTTAGCCGACCTGAGCCCGGACTTGGCCGGGGAGGGCGGGGTATAAATAAAAATTTCCTTCCTTCCTTCCTTCCTTCCTTCCTTCCTTCCTTCCTTCCTTCCTTCCATCTTAGAATCATAGAATTGTAGAATTGGAAAGAACCAAAGGGCAATCGAGTCCAACCAGAATCACAGCTAGAGGAATCACACCTAGAGAATCTCTGGCCGTCAACCTCTGTTTCAAAACAAACCTCCAATTATGCTGAGTTCAGCGCATTCCAAGTCCATCATCTTTTGATGCCTGAGCAATATTCATGCATTTCTCTGTGCAGAGTGAAAGTGTGGAAGAGAAACATGCATGTTTCAGCCAAACATGCCAAGTTCTGGGGCAGGCCCAGGGGTCACAAGCTTGTTGCCACATCCATGTGTTCATTCTACCTGGATAACAGCAAGGAAACAGCCCTCGTGGATCGTCACATATGGATTTCTGTTATCTTCAAGGCAAAAAAAAAAAAAAGGACTCTGAATAATATTTTTCTAAGATTAATGAGGATTAAAATATCAGCAACACTGTACTCCAAGTGACAACTAACAAATCGTAAAGTAGAATGATGCTCTGTTTGGGCATTTTTCACTGTGACAGTGGTTATTTTAAAAGAAAAAGAAAGGAATGCTACAACTGTGGCGTATGATTTCTCTCTCTCTCTCTTATGCCTAAAATAGTCCCACACACTATATAATATTTTAAGCCAGCTAATTGAAATGGAATATTCAGTAGATTCATGATGGCAAGGATCCCAATTCTGCCAAAATGTCATTTAAAATCTTGAATCTTACTTGGAAATCTTGACAGGTGTCAATTATAGATTATTTTTAATTTATCACTTAGAGCATAGAACACAGATAGCCATGTAGGACTTTTCCACTGTGCATATGCACAGTTGCTGATGACTCCCCCCCCCCATTTCAGCATTTATACTTAATTTTAACAGTTTTTATCTTTTGCATCTCTTTTGCAATCTCATTGCACACTGTTCAGAAACCACAAGGCCCTGTGATGCCCTGTGTCCTCCCCAAATATTCTCCAAAGAGTTGGGGGAACCCCTAGAACAGATTTGGGGGTGGACGGGTGTGAAAGAGAGAGAGGAGGAGGAGAGTGGGAATGTGTAGAATGAGTTAGCTGCATAAACACCTATAGGGCATGGCTCAGCCCCATTCATTTATCTATCTATCATCTATTTATTTTATTAAATTTGTATACAGCTCTCCATCCACAGATCTCAGGGCAGTTCACAATAAACAAAATGCAAAATAAAAACACATATTAAGAACAAGAACAAAACAAACTCATAACCACCTCCCCACAGGGACATTTATAATGGCATAGATGGTTAATCAGCCCAAGGCCTGGTTAAAAAGGAACGTTTTTGCCTGGTGCCTAAAGATGCATAATGAAGGCATCAGGTGAGCTGGGAAGAGCATTCAGCATAGGGGAAGCCACTGCAGAAAAGGCCTGTTCTCGTGTTGCCACTCTCTGGACCTCTCGTGGAGGAGACACATGAAGAAGAGCCTCAGACTTCTGAGTCTTTTGATTTCAGTGGCTAAGGCATAGAGCTGGGTTGATGTTTTGTTTTTCTGTTGCATAACCCTCCCACCTCTCTGCAACAGAAGAAAACTGAAGATAGCAACCTTGTTAAAAAAAATCTGTGCCTTTTATGTAAAGTAGGTTGTCACCAAACACATAACGCACAGAGAAACGCAAGAAAATTTGGATTCATTCAACTGAGACGCATGTTGGAAAAAGAAACACAAAAGAATTGAATGATACAAACTTCCAACAGATTTATATTCCTTAAAAAACCGAGCTGAAGAAGGCATTTACTCCGAAACAGGGCCCTGTCCTGGTCACCACTACTGAGTCGTACATCTGATTCATACTACGGATACTTATTTTTGGCCCTATTTGATTCTTCATTCTGACTTTATATAATATGGACTCTTTTTGACTGCCATTGAGACTTGTATAAAACTATTGTTGTGTACTGGCATTTTATGTACCTTTATACTATATCATTTCATATTTGAAACTACACTATTTCTGTACTTAAACGTTATGTTTATTTTAAAACTATCGCACTTATACGTCGTGTTTAAATTTACTATTAGTTTAACACTGGTATTCTTAGCAGAATATACACATTTTTCTCCTCTACTCTCGAGTAGGAATTATTCCTTGTATTGAAACTTTTGGCCAGAGCTCTTGGTATATCCTGTTTAGTGTACCAAACACATAACGGCATTCCCATATTTGAATTGTATTAAATTTGGATGTATTAAATGTTTGTTTATTATTTATTCATTTTTATTCATTGCATTTATAACTCACCTTTCCTCCAGGTAACATGCATAGTTCTCCCTCTCCCTATTTTATCCTCAAAACAACCCTGCGGTAGGTTAGACTGAAAGACTGGCCCAAGGTTACCCAGTGAGCTTCATGGCTGAGTGGGGATTTGAACCCTAACCTCCCCAGGTCCTAATCCAGCACTCTAACCACTGCACCACACTGCCTTGTAGTTCTTAGCTACAGCAATGCCAATACACGTAGACTGTAATCCACTGACTCATTGACTTTAGCAAATGCTTAACATTCTCAATGAGATCCATGGGACTCAAAAGGCTTTACTGCCAGGACCATGCCATTAGGATTTTCCCAGTAGTTTTGTAGAGTCTGCAGCTATTCATAGTCATGTGGCTTCACGAATGCAACTGATCTGGAAGATAGGATTGGGAAAACAAGACCCAGAGGTCTCTATTTAAGAAAATATCCCTGTGCATTTCAGAAGTGTGTTTCTGCATGGCTGTGCAGTGACATTTTCAGAAGATGCAATTGCTTTCCATGAATGGGAACACTCAGTAATGAGAACAATATTGTTTTACACTTATTATGTTTTATGAGTTTAAAACCTCGTGCTTTGTGCACATAAACCGGTTAGCAGATGTACTGCATGCAAAACAAGCTCTGGAAATTAGCAGTGCTGCTGTCTACAATTATATATTCAATTTATTGGTCACTTTTGGGCTGAGCACAAGCTGGGATTCTTATTAAAGCTACAGCTATTACTGATAACAGACCCTTCAAGTGTCCCTATTTTCCAGGGGCATCCCTGATTCAGAGAAGCCGTTCCAGTTTCTGATTTGATCTTGGAAGGTCCTACTTTTCCTTAGTAAAGGTAAAGGGACCCCTGACCATTAGGTCTAGTTGTGACCGACTCTGGGGTTGCGGTGCTCATTTCGCTTTATTGGCCAAGGTAGCTGGCGTACAGCTTCCAGGTCATGTGGCCAGCATGACTAAGCTGCTTCTGGCGAACCAGAGCAGCACATGGAAATGCCGTATACCTTCCCGCCGAAGTGGTACCTATTTATCTACTTGTACTTTGACGTACTTTCGAACTGCTAGGTTGGCAGGAGCCGGGACCGAGCAACGGGAGCTCATCCTGTTGTGGGGATTCAAACCGCCGACCTTCTGATCAGCAAGTCCTAGGCTCTGTGGTTTAACCCACAGCGCCACCCACGTCCCATACACTTTTCCTTAGGATGTCCCTATTTTCATTGGAGAAATGTTGGAGAGCATGGAGTTATCCAACCCCTGAGCCATATGAAGGCAATTCTGTATAGGGAAGTTTTTTTAATGTTTAATGTTTTATTATGTTTTTTATATATGTTGGAAGCTGCCTAGTGTGGCTAGGGCAACCCAGTAAGATCTATGGGGTATAAATAGTAAAATTATCATTATGGAATGGAATGTCCCTATTTTTGTCGGAGAAATGTTGGAGGTTATGTGATAACTTTTTTAAAAAAAAACACACCACATCAGCATGTATGTGGGTTGTTGTTCCTGAACTTCCCTTAATGATCCTCCCACAAATTCACCAGTGTGTACAGGGGAGAAATTCCGTTCACATTAGAATGCAAGTATACCTAATTCTCACCTTTTCCGGAGTACTATGTGAACTGAAAGGCATCTATCCCAAAATCCTGAAATTTAGGATGCAGCGCCACATCCAATTTCAAATGGCCCTCAGCCACTTACATTCCTTCCTAGTTACATTCAGTCCAGGGATGGAACTGCCTGTCAGATTCCTCCTCCTTTGTTTCAGTGTAGAACTCATTGCAGAACTCAGCAATGGTGAGGGGAGGGACTAAACTAGGGCTAGTTGACTTCCCTGTTATTGGTTATGGCGCCACCTGCTGTTCAGCTCCCTAACTTCTGTCCCACCAGTCCCATCGGGCACTACTTTCCCCAACAGTAATTTGAAGATGATGATGATGGTAATAATTTATTATTTATACCCCACCCATCTGGCTGGGTTCCCCCAGCCACCCTGGTTGCCTCTCAATTGAATATTAAAAACACAATACAGCATTAAACATTAAAAACTTCCCAAAACAGGGCTGCCTTCAAATGTCTTTTAAAAGTAGGATAGTTGCTTATTTCCTTGACACCTGCTGGGAGGGTGTTCCACAGGGCAGGCACCACTACCGAGGCGGCCCTCTGCCTAGTTTCCTGTAACCTCACTTCTCTTTTTTTTTTTTAGCTGAGATGATGGTAACTATATTTTTTTTTTAATAATAATTTTTATTAATTTTCCAAACAAATAATAAAAACAGTATAGAACCGTATAACTTCAAGCTCATCAGTTCATACCCTTCTTTCTTTGACTCCCCCATACCTCCCCATCCCTGCATCCTTGTTTAATAATTCTTTAGCAACCCTTAGGTCCATTGTCTTAATTCCCTTTCATAAAAATTTCTTAAGTTTTTTTGTTTACTGCTGCAATTCTTTACTTCTTACCCCCTGACATCTTAACATTCCTCAATTTTGCAATTATTTTTAAGATATATTTTAAATTTCTTCCAGTCCTCTTCCACTGTCTCTTTCCCCTGGTCCCGGATTCTGCCCGTCATCTCGGCCAGTCCCATAAAGTCAATCACCTTTGTTTGCCATTCTTCCAGAGTAGGTAGTTCTTGCGTCTTCCAATACTTTGCCAGTAGAATTCTTGCTGCTGTAGTGGCATACATAAAGAAAGTCCTATCCTTCCTTGGCACCACTTGGCCCACCATGCCCAAGAGGAAAGCCTCTGGTTTCTTAGGAAAGGTCCACTTAAGGACCTTCTTAATTTCATTATAGATCATTTCCCAGAAAGCTTTAACCTTTGGGCAGGTCCACCAAAGGTGGTAGAAAGTGCCTTCAGTCTCATTACATTTCCAACACTTATTATTAGGCAAATGATAAATTTTTGCAAGCTTGACTGGGGTCATGTACCATCGGTAGATCATTTTCATAATATTTTCTTTTAAGGCATTACATGCAGTAAATTTAATACCGGTGGTCCATAACTGTTCCCAGTCAGCAAACATAATATCATGACCGATATCTTGTGCCCATTTAATCATAGCTGATTTCACCGTTTCATCCTGTGTATTCCATTTTAACAGCAAGTTATACATTTTTGATAAGTTCTTAGTATTGGGTTCCAACAATTCTGCCTGTAACCTCACTTCTCGCAGTGAGGGAACTGCCAGAAGGCCGTCGGAGCTGGACCTCAGTGTCTGGGCTGAACAATGGGGGTGGAGACGCTCCTTCAGGTATACAGGACCGAGGCCATTTAGGGCTTTAAAGTTCAGCACCAACACTTTGAATTGTGCTCAGAAACGTACTGGGAGCCAATGCAGGTCTCTCTTATATGGTCCCTGCGGCCGCTCCCAGTCACCAGTCTAGCTTCCTCGTTCTGGATTAATTACAGTTTCCAAGTCACCTTCAAAGGTAGCCCCATGTAGAGCGCATTGCAGTAGTCCAAGCGGGAGATAACGAGAGCACGCATCACTCTGGCGAGACAGTCCGCGGGCAGGTAGGGTCTCAGCTTGCATACCAGATTAGGAAAGAGAACAGCACATGTTTGCCATACATGTAACCTTAGCATTTCCAGTTAATATATATTGTTACAGGCCACCCTAATCTCTGCCAAGTGGTAGCAAGATCCCTGGAATAACTATTATCCCCAGGTTCCCCAGTGAAGAGGGTATTATGGTTAATCCAGTTTAAGTTTAGAGGGGAGGTGTGTCCTATGAAATGCACCTTGCTGAGATACAGAATGTAAGCATCCACTGCTAAGCATCCAAGCTGGAGCTGAGCTGTCAAAACTACAATTTCCAGCTGGCAGAAAGGGATAAAAATAGCAGGAGCAGGAGAAGCAGGAGAGGAGGAGGAGGAGGATGAAAGGTTACATTGATTCATATAGGCAGCAGTGAAATAATGGCAACAAATTGAGGAAGCATGTTAATGTTTTAATTGGGAAATGGGACAGATTTTGGCTGAGTGATTGGGCATTTTGCTGTGTTCTCTTCCCATGCATGTTAATAGCCCCTCCTCCCATTCAAGGATCAGTTCTTCCCATAGCACTAGCAGTCAGCTTGTGTAAAATGTCAGCGAGCTGTTGATTTCCAATGTAGAGCCAAGTGGAAATGGAAATATTCTTGGGAGTTGTGGAGCAGCTGCAAGCTGCACCAAGCCCGATATACTGGAATCTTGAAGCTACAATTTAACGTTGGCTGCCATCCCACCACACTTCATTAAGATCAGGGGGGTTGGGGTTTAGTTTAGTGTTTGTTTTTGTTTGCTTTGGACTTGGATAGGACCAGGATTGTACCCTTTGGATTGTTGATGTCATGTTTGGTGACAATACCAAGCTTTGGAGGAAGGAAATAAACAGCCAAGATGCCAAGGTTAAACAGGTCACAACTTTATTAGAAGAACATACTGTGCTATTTTATATTTTATTTTATTTTTTAAAAATTCTAATTCGCTTTTTAAACAACCACAAATCTCTAGGTGGTCTATACTCTGTACAATAGAAAAACAATAAAAATAAAAATAAAAAATACAACCTAACACTAATAAAACAACAGCATAAAAACACACAAAAGCAAATAAAAGAAGGAGTCGGGGATTCATACACATAAAATTCATATCCATGCTAGCAGACCAGTGTGGAGGGGGTGGTTATACCTAGAGACTGACAGATCAGCCTATTTCCAATCTGCATCCATATCTCGTGTTCATTTGTGAGTCCACTCCATCTTGTTTCTTCGCTAATGGTTTTTTAAAGAACGAAATCCCCATGGAAATTCTCATTTAAGTATTTAAATACGCATTTCATCTCATATTTTATCACAAAATACATCTTTAGACCATATTTTACCTCAGCACATGCATTTTTAGACATACTTTATTCTAAAGTCTGTGTATTGTTGAACGGAGAACTGCGTCACACGTCTGATGGGTGAGTAGGGGTGGGCCTAGTCAGTGTAACATGTTGACACAACATCAGAGTACAGTGGTACCTTGGATCTAGTACTTAATCCGTTCCGGAAGTCCACTCGACTCCTGAATTGGCTGCTGGAGCTTCCTGCACTCAATCGGAAGCCGCAGAAGCCACGTCAGATGTTCAGCTTCCAAAAAACGTTCGCAAACTCGAACACTTCCGGGTCTGCGGCATTTGGGAGCTGATTTGTTCAACATCTAAGCAGTTTGGGAACCCCCTTCATCTGATTCGGAATGGTACCTCAGTGGTACCTCAGGTTACATACGCTTCAGGTTACATACGCTTCAGGTTACAGACTCCGCTAACCCAGAAATAGTGTTTCAGGTTAAGAACTTTGCGTCAGGATGAGAAAAGAACTCGTGTTCCGGCAGCGTGGTAGCAGCAGGAGGCCCCATTAGCTAAAGTGGTGCTTCAGGTTAAGAACAGTTTCAGATTAAGAACAGACCTCTGGAACGAATTAAGTACTTAACCCGAGGTACCACTGTATATGATGCTTCAGAGTGTCAGCATTTTCCACTGCCACTATTGCAGAGGGCCAAGTGATTGGACAATTTCATTTCTTACCACTTAGTGTGTAGGTGGAAGTCAAGCCGACAAACTTCCACTTTTTGCTCTCTGTCCAGCTAGAAAGCTAGAGAGGATGGGTGAGAAGGAGCTCACACAAACTGCCATGTTTCTTTTGTTTCTTTTCCTGTAAATAATAAAATACTTGATGCCACAATTCCTACACAATTTTGCTTTTGCTGACTCTGCTAATTTATAGCGTGCCCATGTCTCTTGGATGTGTGCCAATGCTTTCTGCGGGACTCCAACCAGAGGCACCTCCCTTCACATAATAATAATAATAATAATACTAATAATAATAATAATAATAATAATAATTTATTTGTATCCTGCCCTCCCCTGCCAAAGCCAGGCTCAGAGTGACTAACAATAAGTAAAAATAGCACAGTGTACATAAACTCACACAGTCAATTAATTAAAATACATTCTAAAATCAATTCAGGATCAAATTAATGGCAACCATTGGGCTAGAGTTCTATGAGAATTACAGAAGGAGAGAGGGGGTCAGACTGTGCCTTGGCCAAAGGCCTGGCGGAACAGCTCCATCTTGCAGGCCCTGCGGAAAGATGTCAAGTCCCACAGGGCCCTAGTGTCTTGTGACAGAGCGTTCCACCATATTGGGGCCACGGCCGAAAAAGCAGTCCCAATCTGACCTGGGATGATCCAATGCCAACCCAACCAAGATTGGGGGCTCAAACCAAATCGGTGTCCTTGCACAGTGCTTAACTTGAGTTTTAACATGCAGTCAGGAGGAGACAGAAGGTGACCCAAACCAGGCTGTCTGCATCTCCTTCTGCCCTCCCTTTCACCACTGACTGAACTTCCTCCTTTCTGTTAGAGCTAGACTGTTCCAGTGGGACACGATCTCATCATGGGGCAATCTAGGACTGCAACAAGTGAATCCCAAATCAGCCTGGTTTGGGTCAGGATCTGTGATTTGGACAGGGTGGTTGTGCAGCCCCAGTATATATCGTATTTTTCCATGTATAAGACTAGGTTTTCCCCCTTAAAAGGAATGTCCAAAATTTGAGGGTATCTTATACAGGATAGATCTCCCCCCATTTTCTTAAATCAGAGTATCCCCAAATAGGAGGCGTCTTATACATAGGGGCATCTTATAGACGGAAAAATACGGCAATTCCAATTGTCTGAAGCGCTGTTATTCAAAACTCCTGCCTGTTCCTTCCTATATAAGCAGCTATCCAGTTCATTTCAACACCCCCCACTGACTACAATGGGATTAGCGTAGCCTAGGCATGTATAGGAGAAAGGCAGTCGATATATTTTACATGCCTGCTAGATCATTCTGTTAAAAGCAATTTGTATATATAATTTTTAACCCCAAAATGATTGTCTTCCTAACATAGTATCAATATAAGTTTATTCCTATTCTGTGTATTGGATTTGTTCATAATAAAGTAGCTTTATGTTAGCTTGAGGAGCTGTATTGAATTCTGAAATGGTTGGAAATCTCCCTAAAGTTCCTCTCCCTGCTTTCCCTTTGCAAATGAAGCTCTAATACTTGGAAATTCTTAAATATTTATGGATTGACTTATGAATCTGCAGGCATTTGCAAATTTCCCACGAGAGCGTGTATTCCTGTATTAAGACTCATCTGGTAACTGCAAGTGTCAAAATTATTTCTCCTCTGCTGAATCAGCTTAAGCCTGTCATCGCATCTCAGAGGAGAGGAAAATTAAAAAGGAATTTCTTTGCTTCGTGGTTTTGAAATATAAATTGTCTTGTAGAAATCAGAAGCGTGTACCCATACATAGATTTCCAGATATGATATAAGACCACGAACCGAAAATCCCTCAAGATATCTCACAGGTTCTTGAAATTATCCCTGACTTGCAACCCAATTTTGCCTGAAGTAAAATTGCTAGTGACTTGGGGAAAGTCCTGTTGAGATTAGGCAGATGTAGAAATGGAAGCAGTAGCAAACCAAAATGCCACTTCTTTGGACAGGATATTCAGCACTGAATGGAGCTTGCTTGGGCTATTTGCTTCATGGTCTAGTGAAACGACACTTGGTTCATTATTTCCTTTGTTGGTCGGTTGTCAGAGAGAGGAGGAGGGAAACAGAGAGAGGAGGAAAAGAGAGACTTCCCTCACCTGGGAGAAGAGAAGGAAGTTGGAGAAGGTGGTCTACTGCCTTCATGAAGATGGCAGCCATCCAAGCATCTGCTAAGGGTGCGGGGTTCAAACAGAGAAAGTTATCTGTTTAGGATTAAATTCTGAACTGGAAAATGAATTAAGGAACTGTATGGCGGGAAGGTAAACAATGTTTCCGTGCGCTGCTCTGGTTCGCCACTCTGGGCACCACTCTGGCGAGACAGTCCGCAGGCAGATAAGGTCTCAGCCTGCGTACCAGATGGAGCTGCTAAACAGCTTCCCTGGACACAGAATTGACCTGCGCCTCCATGTACAGCTGTGACTCCCAGGCTTCACACCTGGTCCTTCAGGGGCACAGTTACCCCATTCAGGACCAGAGAGTCCTCCACACCCACCTGCCTCCTGTCCCCCAAGAACAGTACTTCTGTCTTGTTAGGATTCAACCTCAATCTGTTAGCCACCATCCATGTGCATTGGCTCCTAAAACTATGCATTTTTTCCCCATTTCTGATAAAAATAGTGTGGCTCTTATATGTAAACAGTTAATTTTATATCTCCTGGTAGCCCCTATCATCCCTGGCAATTGGCCATTGGTCTTGCTGGCTGGGTTGATGGAAAATGAAGTCCAACAACATCTAGAGGGCCATAGGTCCCCCACCTCTGCTCTAGACAAACGTCAACAACAGGTTGCTAATCTCTACAACAACCCTGTGAGGTAGGTTAAGTGGCTGTGAGTGGCTCAAGATCACTCAGTGAGCTTCATGACTGAGTGGGGAATTGAACCCTGATCTCCCAGGTCCTGGTCCAACACTCTAACAACTACACCACACTGGCTTTCTAGAGTAGGTAAATAAATATGGGAAAAGCAAAATGTCACTTGGAGAAGGACCTGAAATATTTTCCTTGAATCTTGAATTTGTTTTATTCTGAATTGTTTTATTTGATGTTTCAATGTGTTGTAAAGCACACATTGTGTATTTTTCTTTAAAATATAAAGCGGTATAGAAATGGAATGAACCATCATCACCATCTCCATTGGTTTGTCTAAGGATTCAGTTGCATGTATTATATAGCTGATTTCCACACTACTCTAGACCTGGGGCAGTCCCTGACACTGGAAGCTTGCCTGAGTATATTCATATCAGATGCAGGTTATATTACTAACATTACAGGAGAAACACGCAGAATGCAAATTCACGGGATGAGCAATAGGTTGGGATTTCCTTTCAATTAGCCGATAATTATGGGTGGTCCATAATGTATCTGAGATCCCGCATGGATGAAGAAGAGCATATTAATGCAAATTTCATTAATATAGTCAGTTCTTCAATGATGAAAGCCCCCAAGAGTACCCTGGAGAGATCAGAAAGCTTGAAACAGTTTCAGTATCAAATATTCAATTGTTGGTGCTGGAGAAAATCAGGAGTATTTCATACTTCATAGCTTTTGACTCAGTAAGGGAAATAGTATACAAGTCAAATGAAGGATGAAATGCTCCTGAATTTTCAAGTCACAATGGATAAAAAGTGTCAGATTTTAATGTCTGCTTTTGGAAGTTGTTTATTTATTATATATAGACCACTGTTTATCCTAAAATCCCAGGATGATTGAAATATACTCAGAGTCGCAAAGTGATTTCATGCTCTTTATTCAGCTCATAGTGGTGAGGAGGAATGAATGAAAGTCCCCTCAAGGTATCTGCTTTATATACATTATTTACACAATGGGCTGCACATGATTGGCTAATTCCGGAATTCTACTGTAAGCCAATCAGGTTGTGGGTTCACTTCTATCTGGAGCATGATTGGGTAGTTCCTGCCAACCAATCATACTTGCTGCATTGTTCTAGGACCAATCAGACTGCTGCATTCTGAATCCTATTGTTCTAGGACCAATCAGGCTGCTGCCTTTTGGATCCTATTGTTCTAGGGCCAATCAGACTGCTGCAGTTTGGATCCTATTCAACCCAGTACATAACACCGATGAATATACATCATAAAACAATTAGTGTTAGACATAATTACAGCATCACACCAAACCAATATAATTGTCCAGCAGCAATCATAAAAATATCTATTCCAGACCACAGGATTTGATCTGGTGGATATGATGAGTGGCATATGAACCAACACAGACCCTGTGACCGTCACCTTCATGCCCTTCTTCATGAGGTCCAGTGGGTGGCAACAAGAGGGTGGTCCTTTTCTGTGGTGGCTCCTCACTTGTGGAATGTTCTTCTCAGGAAGGCTCACCTGTTGCCTTTTGATACATATCTTTAGGTGCCAGGCCCAAACATTCCTCTTCTCCCAGGGCCTTGCTCAATTAAACAACATATGGCCTTTCAAATTGTGTGGACGGTATTGCTTTTGTTTGTTACTATGTTGTGTATTTTGTGTGTTTTCATACTGTGAACTGCCCTGTGATCCTTGGTTGAAGGGCAGTATGGAAATTAAATAAACAAATAAAGAAAATAATTGGGTCCTAAGTCATTTAGGGTTTTATACCTTATATACAACATTTTGCATTGACTAAGGTAGCAGATGTGATGGCCTGGGACTCGGGCTCAGACTCGGAACCAGAGGGGACTCAGTCTGCACCGGATCCTTTGCCTCAGGCATCATCTGAACCAAGTCTGGGGCCTG
Source organism: Podarcis cretensis (assembly GCF_951804945.1). Taxonomy (NCBI): domain Eukaryota; kingdom Metazoa; phylum Chordata; class Lepidosauria; order Squamata; family Lacertidae; genus Podarcis; species Podarcis cretensis. Next base: position 84,680,193 of record NC_137174.1, on the reverse strand, counting down.
GTCCTGAAGAGTCCCAGTCTGCACAGGTTCCCCTGCAACAAGCACCAGCTGGGCCAAGTCAGGGGCCTGAGGCTGCCCTGGCTCCAGATGCAGGGATTACCTCATTGCCTTCAGCTGGGCCATCACTTACAGCTGCTTCAGTACCGGTTTGGTCAGGAGAGGCTGAGGCGGCCTCAGTAACCCACCGATGTCTCCCAAGCTGCAGAGACTAAGGTCTGAGAGAAGGAGAGACCTGAGTACTCGCAGGAGGAGTGCTCGCCTCCAGGCAAAACAGGGAGGTGAGTCACTGGGGGATCAGGACGGGTCATTACCCCGACAAAGATAAAAGGTTGTCAGACCCTGTCCCAGGTTGTGGGAGCAACATTGCTGTATGCCAGATCCTGCCTGAGATCCTGTACCTGTCCTTGCCTGGTTTCCTGCCTCGTGTCCTGCCTTGGCCCTGTCGGACTGACTCCTAGCAGAACCTTTGGATTCTGGACCGGTCCTGGACTGTGTTTCTCGGGTTACCCCAGGCCCAGCACAGCAGATGGGATGACACCGCAGTATAAACAGGATCAATTGTAATGCGATCCCTTCTTGTAGCACCACTTACAGCTCATGAGGCTGCATTTTAAGCTAGCTGCAGCTTCTGGATCCTCTCCAAGGGTAGTCCTATGTAGAGTACATTATAGTAGTCCAACTGGGTGGTCACTAGAGTGTGGATCACTGCACCAAGCTATCTTTGCCCAGAAATGGCCTTAGTTGCTGCACCAGCTGGAGAAAAACCACACTTCCAACCACTGAAGTCACCTGGGCCTCACCTGGGGGGACCCCTTCTCCCACAAGGCAAATGCTTAATCCTTCATTCATTTTAGAGATGAAAATAGGTAGAGTCAATAAACTTACCCACCTACAAAGTATCACTGTTTGAGCGATACCCTCCACCAGTACCGCACACTGGGGAAGGCTACACTCTGTCTAGTCAATGTGGTGTCATCCAAATGTGGTTGGCCTCCAACTTCCATCAATCCTGGCCCTTGCCCACACTGACTGGGGCTGGTGGCGTTGAAGTCCAACAAAATTTGGAAAGCATCACTTTCTCTACCCTGACCTACTATATTAATTCACAATATTAGTATTATTCATAGCCCAACCCCCTGCAATGCAGGAATCTCAGCTACATGACCATCCAACCTCTGCTTAACCTCCAAGGAAGGAGAGTCCACCACTTCTGATGGGAGTCTGTTCCGCTGTTGAACAGCTTTTCCTGATGTTTAGTTGGAATTTCCATCGTTGTAACTTGAAGCCATTGGCTCAAGTCCTACCCTCCAGAGCAGAAGAAAACAAATTTGTTCCCTCTTCCACGTGACAGCCCTGAGATAGTTGAAGATGGCTATCAAGTCTCCTCTCAGTCTCCTCTTTTCCAGGCTAAACATACCCAGCTCCTTCAACCGGCTTGGTTTCCAGACCATCCATCATCTTGGTTGCCAATTATTATCTGCTTAATTACCAACACTACACAAATCCATTGTGGAATCCCTAAGATGGTTGAATGTTGCCTTGTATGCCTCCTTCAGTCAAGTTGTTGCCAAACATATTGCTCTGCTTTCCTTTGGACCACATCAGCAAAGCTAAGAGGGCGATCTAGTCATCTGGGAAACATAGGACCTCCATTTATACGGCCCAGGCTTGTGTCCCAGAAATGACACTTGGATGCAGCAAAAACAATGCAGAAGACAGCAGTTAAGAGTTACTGGTCTCTGTAATCGCAGTGGGCTCTCTGATTCTCCAACGATTTGACTTTGCTCTCAGAGGCACACTCCATTGTCTTTCAAGACAGATGGATGCCAACAAAATTACCTAGGTGGCTTCTAAGCAGTTTAAAGGTAGAAAGCCAGTTACAAACTACACAGCAACCATTTCCATCAAAACATTAAAATAAACACCCACAACTAGAATGTATTGAAGCAAACTTAGACCCTCCTCTGAATAATAATAATAGTAATAATAATAATTTTACTGTCTGCCTTTGAACAGGACTACAACCCACTGATATGCCAAGCTAGCGTCATGAACCACAATTTGTACAGGCCTGACTTAAACTGAACCAACAAAGAAGAAAAGATACTCCTAAAATACCTTTTATAGCAATTATAAGAACAATGAATAGAGATGTTATTTTAACAGCAAGCTAGGTTATATCCCCCTTTTTTCCCTAAGAATATGTGGTTCAGAATGCAACCCAGATAAACATCACTTTTTTGCAGAAGCTGGTGTTAAATTTGTGACATGAGAACTGTCCATTTTAAAAAAATACTATTATTTTCAAATCCCCACTGAGCTAATTAAAGCCATTATGAAGGCGCCATGGCATGAACTATAGCATGCTCAAGGGATGGTTTGAGGCAGGCAGATGATTGTAGTGGAAGTGAACCTTCTTCTCATTTTAGGTCAAGAAGAATCTGTATGGCTTCCAGAATTGTCAGACTCTGTTCCAGAGATTATTTATAGCTGAAGTCACTGTCACCAAATTTCCCTTTCTGCTTTGGCAGGTTGGGCCAAAACAGCTGCAGCACTGCAATTATTTGTCAATTAAGCAAGTGCTAGAGCTGGATGCTGGACTATCCTGAAATATGAAAATGTCCAAAATGAATGGACTAGATAGATGATGAAGATGTGTGTCATTTGCAGTCATGATCTTCCCCCAACCAATGTATTAGATTTAGAATTACAGGCTTCAAATTATGTGTTAATTAAAAATATGAATATTTTATGTTTACCTCCTGTCAAATAAAAATGACACTCACACAGTGTGGATCTAGGCTATAGTTAAGAGACATGTCAGTGTTAGACACTTTCAGGGGAACAGCTGCAGCTCAGTGGTAGCGCATCCACTATGCATTCAGAAGTTCCAAGATATGATCCCTGGTATCTTCAAGTCGGGCAGCTAAAGATCTCTGCATGGCTTCTGTTTGGCCAGTGTGGGATGCAGGAGGCTGAACCAGACAGGTCAGCTATGATTCCCTAATGCTTTTAATTGTCAAGTTGCTCTTACCTGTCCTTCTACTGTTCAACCAAAACCTAAACCCTTGTAACTTAAACCAATTAGATTGACAACAAGAAATAACAGGCTATCCTATTTTCTGTGTGAAAGTCATTCAGGTATTTGAAACGTGCTCCCCATCCTAACACTTGATGCTAACAAGAGAGAGAGAGAGGGAGAGGGAGGGAGGGAGGGAGGGAGGGAGATATCTGCCATCAACTGTCCTGTGGGAAAGATTCAGGGTCAAGGAAGAAGGCCCACAAAGACCATTGCAACATCTGCTTGAGCTGGGCTTGTCATTCCCCTCTCATAAGGCCATCTACCATTCACTGTCCTTTGGGAAGAAGTCCAGGAGAGAGAGGGAAGATCGCTCCAGAGCCTGCTGCAACAGGACTTTCTCTAACCATCATTACCACCATCAATGAGCCATCCAAAAGTTCCTTATGAGTTTCTGATATGTTAATATTGCTTGTGATTTTTTTTTTTTTAAAAAATGAAATTTAACGTAACTTTTAAGCTGCCTTCAAAGGACAGGAGAAGTTTTTTGTTTGTTTGTTTGTTACAGTTATTTATATCCATATGTTGCCTACAACCAAACCTCAACCGTCGGTTCCCCTCTTCCTCCAGAAGAGCAGTTTGAAAAGGAAGCAACAGGGAAGTGAAGAAGCAATGGGAAGAGAGACCACTTAACCCTATTCTTGCTCTTTGCTCCAATTTCTTCTCCCCTAAGCGGCTTATGTCTTTTATGTGGTCCCTTCAGAAACACACAGTTTGGATTTTGCAGGGAACAAGCTTGGTCCACCACAGACTATTGCGGAAAAACTGGATAGACATACCGTATTTTTCGCCCTACAGGACGCACTTTTTCCCCTCCAAAAATGAAGGGGAAATGTGTGTGCGTCCTATGGGGCGAATGCAGGCTCCTTGGCTTCAGCGATAGCAAAGCGAAGCCTAGGAAGCCTGTGCTCCGGAGGCTTCGCGTTGCTTTCGCTGAAGCCAGAAGAGTCTGCTCTTTGAGGCTGGTGGTGGGGGAAAGCAGCGCTTCCCCCCATCGCCAGCCTCACAAGCTGGGTCGAAAAGCCCGCAGGAGTCGCGCACATTTTTAAAGGGTGCACGGCTTCTGCGGGCTTTTCTATGAGGTGGGGGAATTACTACCGTATTTTTCTCTCTATAAGATGCACCAGACCATAAGACACACCTAGTTTTTGGAGGAGGGAAACAAGAAAAAAAATATTCTGACTCTCAGAGGCCAGAACAACAAGAGGGATCACTGCGCAGCGAAAGCAGCGAACCCTCTTGCTGTTCTGGCTTCTGGGATAGCTGCGCAGCCTGCATTTGCTCCATAAGACGCACACACATTTCCCCTTACTTTTTAGGAGGGAAAAAGTGAGTCTTATAGAGCAAAAAATACGGTAATTTTTAACAAACCAGCTTGAAGCCACAGTTTGTATTGAAGGAGCAGCAGAAAGAGATTTAACATCCCCTCCTCTTGCCACGTCTTGGCTTCATGTTTTCCATTCGTGAAGCTCCTTTTGTTTTGTGAAATAAATGAGGCTGTCAGGAGTCTGCTATTTCCCTGCGCCAGACCCTCGCCATGCAAACATTCTGGGAGAAAGGTTTCTGAGCACCAGGCCTCTTATAGACATAGAGAGTCCACCAATGACAGAAATACTTTGGGCATTCGCCTATCTTCATTTACAAGCTGTCCCTTCCTGTCTCTCCTATTGTCTGAACAATGTCTGTTTTGATAGCTTCTGTTTACAGATGTTCCCTGCTACGATGAACTTTAAATACTCCATGCATGTCTGGGTTTAATTGAATTAAACACCTGAAACTTTTCAGCAAAAGCTGCCCTTCTCAATTCTCTGCGGACTGGGGCACAGCAAAGTCAACGGAGAGCAATCGTTGTGTTTATGCATTTAAGAGGAATAGATCATCAATCAAGTTCAGAACAAAACTTGTTGGCTTTGAGAATGCTTGAGTCAAAGTTGGGAGCTGTGCTTGACTTCAGCAACACTTTGGGTGCCCTTGTGTCAGTTACACCTTGAACCGAGGTTTTGTTTTTCTTTCATTAACTCTTCATTGCATCTATTAGATTAACATAAGCCACCTGAGATCCAAATAGTGAATCATAATCTGTGGTCGGCCAATATATATATATATTAATGAGTTAGCAATTTATGCCTCTTCTTCTAAATAATTAAATTGCAACACGCCTAAGCTTTATTTAGAAGTTGCAGTTTCCAGTCTGTGGAGGTGTTCCATCTCCATGTCCAATCATCCTGAGTTGAACAGAGAAGGCCAGCTGAACATGCTTAGAAGCCTTGCCAGGAACAGGAACCCTGTATTACAAATGCATTCTGAATCCCCCTTTGGACTTCCTGCTCAATGTGGAGATGAAGCAAGTGAGACTACCATGCAAGCTGATGTTGCAGGAGGAGTGGGATGCATGACCTGGTTCCTCCTAGTCTCCTTCTACATATGCTACTGTTGCACACCACCCCAATCTCTGAGTGGTGCAAGATTCCAGGGGTTCTAGGCTCTTACCCAGAGTTTCCTCAGAATGAGAGACAGCGGAGACTGTGCTGCCTTTATGATATATGGTTTATTTACACGTAAACTGTGAAGATACATAGAATGAAAGGGTTTAAGGTCAGTGAGAAAGAGGAGGATTGGGTTGAGAAGATATTGAAGTATTTGGGTAGGTTTGAACAATTTGGGGCAATTAGAATGTTAAAAGTTAAATAAACCTGTGGAGGGAGGAGTGTTAAGGTATACATAATGTGTACATATGGTTGATTTGAACATGTTATTATTGAATATGTATATTATTGAATATGTATATTATTGAATAAGTATACCCAATGTATCAGCCACCTGGGGGGTTTCACTGTTTGTGTTTTGGTTGCTGGTAAAAATTAAAATTAAAATAAATAAATAAGAAGCTCCATGCTCAATAAAATAAATTAAAAATTAAAAATTACACGTATACCCTAAGCCACAGCCTTGAATTCTGGCAGGCATCAGACATGTCTCTGTCTCTCCTTCACAGGCTTCAGACTGCAGCCTTTAGATTCTATCTCACATACACAACTCTCAACTCTGACCCTTTGGCATGTGAAGAAACAGTCCATGCATTTTATCTCTGGCACAGAGCCATTTCCTTTGTTACCTTAATGACACACACTTAGGCTATTACCAAGAAACTTGTCTGGCTACTCCAGCAATTGGATCCTTGGACTGGTAACTCACAATCCTGTCTCTCTCCCCCACACAACATCTTGACAGTGATTTTCGGCATCAACTGTAGCTTCTTTGCCATCTTCAGGAGTAGCCCCACATAAAGTGCATTGCGGTAGTCCAGTTGGGAGGTTATTAGAGCATAAATCCCTGCTGGTAAGTTATCCTAAAGTGTAGTTATGTCAAAACATCCAATTCTGGATGAAGAGACTTAGCTTAGGCTTGAGGTGCAAGTTCACTGTGGTTATATGGGCAATCACAGGATTTGTTGCAGAGTGTTGGACTAATCAGACTCTTGTTGAAAGCAAAAAAAAAGTTTCACATTTATAACTTCAATTATTTCACACAGAAGTTGTGAATAATGGTTCCAGGAATTGCTCTTAAGGTAGTAAATGTGATATAGGAACATTCTGAAAACTTTTGCAATGTCTTTAAATCCCATGTTTCTATGACTGCAAAGGTCATAGACTGTAAAGGCTTCAACAATGGAAGAGCAATTTACAAATGAGCTGCATCTCAATTAAAAATGAGGAACTGGATCTTAAAATGTCAGTTAAATGCACTAGTTGGCCTGCCATGCGATTGAAAAAGAGAGAAATGCTGACCATTGTTGAATGGCTTTGAGTACTTTGAACCAGTTTCAGTGTCATTAGCAACAACTATACCTTTGGATTGCTCAACTTAATACAAAACATCACACCTGATTGTTCCATCTATTACTTGTTTCAGTGTGATCCTCCCTCTCTTCATTACTTGTTTGGAGAAGCAGGTTGAATATTGGGTGAGTATGCATATGTGTGAGGATTAAAAAGGTAAAGGTAAAGGGACCCCTGACTGTTACGTCCAGTCGCTGACAACTCTGGGGTTGCGGCACTCATCTCGCTTTACTGGCCGAGGGAGCCAGCGTACAGCTTCCGGGTCATGTGGCCAGCATGACTAAGCCACTTCTGGCAAACCAGAGCAGCACACGGAAACACTGTTTACCTTCCCACTGGAGTGGTACCTATTTATCTACTTGCCTTTTGGCATGCCTTCAAACTGCTAGGTTGGCAGGAGCAGGGACCGAGCAATGGGAGCTCACCCCTTTCGTGGGGATTTAGAATCATAGAATCATAGAGTTGGAAGAGACCACAAGGACCATGGAGTCCAACCCCCTGCCAAGCAGGAAACACCATCAGAGCACTCCTGAAATATGGTTGTCAAGCCTCTGCTTAAAGACCTCCAAAGAAGGAGACTCCACCACACTCCTTGGCAGCAAATTCCACTGTCGAACAGCTCTTACTGTCAGGAAGTTCTTCCTAATGTTTAGGTGGAATCTTCTTTCTTGTAGTTTGGAACCATTGCTCCGTGTCCGCTTCTCTGGAGCAGCAGAAAACAACCTTTCTCCCTCCTCTATGTGACATCCTTTTATATATTTGAACATGGCTATCATATCACCCCTTAACCTCCTCTTCTCCAGGTTAAACATGCCCAGCTCCCTTAGCCGTTCCTCATAAGGCATCGTTTCCAGGCCTTTGACCATTTTGGTTGCCCTCCTCTGGACACGTTCCAGTTTGTCAGTGTCCTTCTTGAACTGTGGTGCCCAGAACTGGACACAGTACTCCAGGTGAGGTCTGACCAGAGCAGAATACAGTGGCACTATTACTTCCCTTGATCTAGATGCTATACTCCTATTGATGCAGCCCAGAATTGCATTGGCTTTTTTAGCTGCCGCGTCACACTGTTGGCTCATGTCAAGTTTGTGGTCAACCAAGACTCCTAGATCCTTTTCACATGTACTGCTCTCAAGCCAGGTGTCACCCATCTTGTATTTGTGCCTCTCATTTTTTTTTTTTGCCCAAGTGCAATACTTTACATTTCTCCCTGTTAAAATTCATCTTGTTTGTTTTGGCCCAGTTCTCTAATCTGTCAAGGTCGTTTTGAAGTGTGATCCTGTCCTCTGGGGTGTTAGCCACCCCTCCCAGTTTGGTGTCATCTGCAAATTTGATCAGGATGCCCTTGAGTCCATCATCCAAGTCGTTGATAAAGATGTTGAATAAGACGGGGCCCAAGACAGAACCCTGTGGCACCCCACTAGTACTCTTCTCCAGGATGAAGAGGAACCATTGATGGGCACCCTTTGGGATCGGTCAGTCAGCCAGTTACAAATCCACTGAGTGGTAGCATAGTCAAGTCCGCATTTTACCAGCTTCTTTACAAGAAAAAACCTTAGGCACCTTGTCGAATGCCTTGCTGAAATCAAGGTAGGCTACATCCACTGCGTTCCCTTCATCTACCAGGCTTGTAATTCTGTCAAAAAACAAGATCAGGTTAGTCTGACATGACTTATTTTTCAGAAATCCATGCTGACTATTGGTGATCACAGCATTCCTTTCTAGGTGCTCACAGACTGTTTGCTTAATGATCTGCTCCAGAATCTTCCCTGGTATTGATGTCAGACTGACTGGGCGGTAATTATTTGGGTCCTCTCTTTTCCCCTTTTTGAAAATAGGGACAACATTTGCCCTCCTCCAGTCTGCCGGGACTTTGCCTGTTCTCCAGGAATTCTCAAAGATGACTGCCAGTGGTTCTGAGATCACATCTGCCAGTTCTTTTAATACTCTTGGATGCAGTTCATCTGGCCCTGGAAACTTGAATACATCTAAACTAGCCAAGTATTCTTGTACTATCTCCTTAGTTATTCTGGGCCGACCTTCAGACCGCTGATCTTCAGACCCTAGGCTCTGTGGTTTAGACCACAGCGCCACCTGCGTCCCTGTGTGAGGATTAGGAATAGGTAAATTAGCCTGTTTCTGGTTGATGTCTACCTTATCTGTTATTTGTTTGTTTGTTTGCTTGCTTGCTTGCCTGCCTGCCTGCCTGCTTAGATTCTACCCAAAATTCTCAGTTAAATTCATATTCAATTGCCTGTATTTTTAGTTTTCATTCCTAAAGGCGGCTGGGAAAAAGAACCAAAGATGGTTATGCCACTACACCCAAGGCTCTGCAGGACTCTCACTGGCAGATAAGAAGTGAGATTGCCTATCCATTCCTTTTGGGTTGTTTGATCAATTTATTTTATCAAAGTCAAACTCATTGAAAACAATGGGAGGGACTCAAATATGAAAACAACAGGAGTTACCAACAAAAGAAGAGTGGCAGATGAAAATGATGGACTTTGCAGAACTGGCAACACTGACGGGAAGAATCTGGAACCAGTGAGACAAAGCATTCCAAAAGGACTGGAACAAATTTATATTATATTAGAAAGACAACTGTAAGCAATTAACATCATTAGCAAGGTTATCTGAAGATCCGTAAGGTGAAATTGCTACCTATTCAGGTTGAGTAATATAATATTTTAGGTAATGATATAACAAGGATAGGAAACGAAGCGAAATGTAAAGATGTAAAGTTTAATTTTGTAAACCATCAGACGGGAGGGAGGGAAGTCGTTAGGCTCAGTTGAGCCAAAGAGATAAAATAAGAGGGCACGATGTTATATAATGTGATTATATGTAAAACTAATAAAAATCATTTATATATAAAAAAGAAAGCAATGGGAGGGTATCCACAATGTCAGCTCCAGGGCTCCACCTGTTGTTGCGCCACTCCAGTTTCCATAGCAATCAGAACTGTAGACAGTATTCCAAATGTGGTCACACCATAAATTTTTATAACAACATAATGATATTGGCAATTTTATTTTCTGTTCCTTTCTTAACGATCCTGAGCATGGAATTTGCCTTTTCCACAAATACAGTGGTACCTCGGTTTAAGTACTTAATTCCTTCCGGAGGTCCGTTCTTAACCTGAAACTGTTCTTAACCTGAAGCACCACTTTAGCTAATGGGGCCTTCTGCTGCCACCGCGCCACCGGAGCACGATTTCTGTTCACATCCTGAAGCAAAGTTCTTAACCCCAGGTACTATTTCTGGGTTAGTGGAGTCTGTAACCTGAAGCGTATGTAACCTAAAGTACCACTGTAATTTGGACACTTTGAAAGATTATAGCCAAATTTCACATGATGGCTCCTTTGATAATGGGCTGGGTTTTTGTCTTTGCTAAGATACAATTGGACACCATTTAAAATCATGATGGTGGGCTCAACTTTTTAGAACTGTGCTGATTCTGACCACTAGTTTCAAGACCCCACAAAAATTATTGGTTTTTTTAAAAGAATTCTCAGGCATTGCCAGGCACTTTCTGTTGGTAGTTAATATAGGACTACCAAAATTGCCTCGTAAACAAACAGATGCACCATTTCCTCACAACCTCTCTGACTTTATATATTCTGTCTGTTTTAAATGGCACTTGAAAATCACAGCGCAAAGATGAAATAGTAACTTCCATACAAAAATGCAAGAATAATACAGAACATTCAAGAGAAGCAATTAATTAAGATTTGTGCCACTGAAGAAGTGTGAAGACATTGCCTCTTTTAAACAAGACGAAACTATCTTCTTTGTTTGTTACAATTTTCAACAAGAAAATTCCAGTCAATGACTGAATAATGGAGTTGGCTGTTCCACCCTCATATTGGTGCATTGTTGAAATGAAATGCAAATAATAAGCACAGGATTGTTTTGCCCACGATGTACCATAAGCTTAAAAAGGTAAAGGTACCCCTGCCCGTACGGGCCAGTCGTGTCCGACTCTAGGGTTGTGCGCTCATCTCGCTCAAGAGGCCAGGAGCTGGCACCGTCCGAAGACACTTCCGGGTGACGTGGCCAGCGTGACGAAGTTGCAGCTGGCGAGCCAGCACCAGCGCCACACATGGAAACGCTGTTTACCTTCCTGCTATAAAGCGGTACCTATTTATCTACTTGCACGTAAGGGTGCTTTTGAACTTCTAGGTGGTCAGGAGGTAGGACCGAATGATGGGAGCTCACCCCGCTGCGGGGATTCAAACCGCCGACCTTACGATCAGCAAGTCCTAGGCACTGAGGTTTTACCCACAGCGCCACCCGCATCCCTATAACCATAAGCTTACTTAAACATTATATGTTAGAATTTAAACCATTGGTTTTATACAGGGATTTGTTGTTATTTTTTTAAAAAAAACAAAACAAAACCCTTGTTGCATTAATTATTCTAAACAAAAGAGTGTGTCAGAAGCTGGAGAACAAATATAATAATTCAAATGAGGTTTCTATGACAATGAAAGAACTGACATAAATAGTGGGCAATATCTCGCTCCTATAGCAAACTGCTTAATCAGTTAGTAATTGCAGACATTTGCACCTGCTGCTGACTTGGCCCTTTGTTTAAGTACTGTCCAAAGGCATGAACAATGGCCCTCGGCTAAAAATATAATATATAACCTGAGGAGGTCATGGAGACGATGGCTCAAAAGGATGGCTACAAATGCCCCCATTAGGTGACACGGAAATCGTCACTGACATTTCCATAGAAACCCAGAACATTAATAATAGTAACAAATCAATTTATTGCAAGTGTTATTGCAGCAATGAATATGAAATGTCCTTCTTTATAGGATATGTTAAAGCCATTAGAAGGAAAGGTAAGTGAAGAGGGTACTAAAAATAATGGCAACTTTGCAGATTTGTAGAAATTGTAGCTTTCTCTATTGTCAATTCAGAGCATAGATTAAGGAAACTTGGAAGAAACTTTATAACGTGTGTGTATTTAATTGAACTAGTTCATTTAAAAAAAAAAAAATGACCACAGAAAGTACAAGTGTTCTGGGACATATTCTGAAAACACTTGCATGTATACAATAGTGGCTGAAGGAAATAATGACTTTCACTAGGCCTTGTCCTTCTGTCATTGACAGAATGACTTTCACTAGGGCTTGTCCTTCTGTCCTTCTGTCTTGGCTCTGCCAACAGGTCCAGTATCTTCCCACTGCTCCCTCCAGCATATGCCAAGGCCCCACAAATTTGGCAGAACCCACTGACAGTCATGTCTGACCTTGCCTCCTACCATCATATGTGGAATGGTTGGGTCTGAAAAACCATCATTTAATTTTTCCTAAGTGGCATGATGCCAGGTCATTGTGGGTCATTAAAATGGTGATCTCCAATTGAACCTCCATTTTCATTTCACACAATTGCCTGTAGGGCAATACAGTATATTGGGGGGGGGGGGGAATACAACATGGCAACTTCCCAGTTGTCTGCTGCTGTCTTCAAGTAAGCCCACAGCCAGAGAACCATTGCCATATAACAGGACACACCAGTGACACTTTTTCGTGGACCCTCTCAAGTCAGCAGAAAGAAAACTGCCAGAGTCCAGTAGCTGAAGAAAGGAAGGAGATCAGCCAGGCCCTGATCAACTTGCAAGGGGCTTCAATAACATCTCTCTCTACCTAACTTTCCTACCAAGCAAACAACGGAATATAGGAAGCTACCTTATATCAAGTCTGTTCCCTCAAGCTCAGTATTTCAGATGGGAAATGCCAGGAAGTGACCTGGGACTTTCTGCATGCAAAGGAAACTCCAACCAGTGGAGTTTCCTTTGAAAATCCAGCTGCCCTATAGACTTGTTATCTCCAGGATCTGTTAATTTAAGGAGCAGTCTGCGCAAGTTTTTTCACCATTGTAGTGTAATGATGGGGATTTATAATGACCTTTGTAATTCATGGTAAACCATAAGTTACACAAAGCAAAGGGGAAAAGGGTGGGGGGAAGCTGGCAATTAAAAGTAATGGGAAGAAGAAACTCCCCACAATGATTTGTGATGGTGCGGAATTTCAGGATGGGCAGGGTTCAGAAATGGATGGCCTTCATTTCTGAGCCGATTACAAAGCAAGCTCAAACTGCTTCCAAACTTTGGGTCTGGTACATAATGGGCTCCTTCCGTCACCCAGTTAATAGAAGGTAAAGATACCCCTGACCATTAGGTCCAGTTGCAGATAACTCTGGGGTTGCACGCCCATATCGCTCTATAGGCTAAGGGAGCCAGCATTTGTCTGCAGACAGCTTCTGAGTCATGTGGCCAGCATGACTAAGCTGCTTCTGGTGAACCAGAGCAGTGCACAGAAACTCCGTTTACCTTCCCACTGGAGCAGTACCTATTTATCTACTTGCACTTGACGTGCTTTTGGACTGCTAGGTGGGCAGGAGCTGGGGCTGGACAACGGGAGCTCACCCCATCACGGGGATTCAAACTGCCGACCTTCTGATCAGCAAGCCCTAGTCTCTGTGATTTAGACCACAGTACCACCCTCGTCCCTCACCTGGTTAATACAGTCCATTTAAATGGGAAATTGAGAAGCCACAGGGTATTTTGATTCTCCAACAAGAGAAGGATACCTAAAAGATTGTCTGCATTCTGAAGGAGAGGGTCTTCTGTAGCTATCATCTCATCAGGAGGTCCATTCCATATGATGTGGTTCACCAGTGTATTGGCACCTACTCTTGGGAATGTCTGTCTCATACATCTCAAACAACCATTGTTTGTATTCTCTCTTCCAAACCTGATGAAGACCTTCCTTGTTGAAGAAGCCTTTTAAATAGCAATCTTTATTCCCGTATTTATCTGAATTGGCCTAAAAATGCGTTTATACATCATTATTTTTTGTTGATGTTTTGAGCATTAAGTCATTTGGGGATCTTTCATAGGAAGCAATTCATAAACTGAATAAATAAGACCAAGAGTAGCAACCACAAAACCTGGGAGAACGGGAAGGAGAACTAACATCATTACCAATCTGCAGTGTTTTCCCTCCTCTCCCATTACAGCTTCCATGAAGGAGAGATGTCAAAACCAAGCGTGTACCATCTTAGCCCAGTGAGAAGATGCTATCCCTAAGACCCTGACCTGCAATTGAACCAAGAAGCTGACACTGACGCACACACACTCATTATGAATTGCCTTCTTTTTCATATATGATGCTGTATTTTGATAGTTCAGTGTTTACTGTGAGCTGTTTATTTTGCTTGTCCAATAAGGCCAGGATACAAGGATACCACAGTCTATTTTGTCTACTTGGTCACCCAGCACAAACAGTGTGTGTGTTATTTCATTTGAAATTCTTCTATTAATGCTGAACTTTGACACAGATGTTCATTTTTGTGTGTCCTTAAATCATATCTAACTTACAGAAGCTGTCAGAGCTACAAGTGCCTCACACTGAGCAATATCCTGATAATCCATCTTCACCAACAGTAAAAGATATATTAAGGGTGAGAAGTGAGTTAGCTGAGTCTGCTGATGATAGCAAATTGTTTAGGGTGGTCAAAACAAAACAAAAAGAATTGTGAGGAGCTCCAAAGGGAACTCTCCAACTCTGTGTATAAGCAGCAAAAAAGAACATGCAAGCCAATGCAAGCAAGGGTAAAGCGATGTAAAGATAAATGTAAAGGACCCCTGGCAGTTAAGTCCAGTTGCAAACGACTCTGGGGTTGCAGCTCTCATCTCACTCTATAGGCTGAGGGAGCAGACGTTTGTCCGCAGACAGTTTTTCCAGGTCAAGTGGCCAGCATGACTAAGCCGCTTCTGGTGAAACCAGAGCAGCGCATGGAAACAGTGTTTACCTTCCCACCTGAGGGGTATCTATTTATTTACTTGCTCTTTGATGTGCTTTCAAACTGATGGGTTGGCAGGAGCTGGGACTGACCAACGGGAGCTCGCCCCATCGCAGGGATTCGAACTGCCGACCTTCTGATTGGCAAGCCCTAGGCTCAGTGATGTACATTAGGATATAGATAGATAGATAGATAGATAGATGATAGATAGATGATAGATAGATGATTGATGATAGATAGATAGATAGATAGATAGATATAGATAGATGATAGATGATAGATAGATAGATAGATAGATAGATAGATAGATAGATAGATGGTATTTTTCCATGTATAAGACAACCCCTATTTTTTGAACCAAAAATTAAGATATCAATATTTTAAACATCAAACAGAACAACTTTGAACTTTTTTTGAGGAGGTGCCCAAAGTTAGGGTTGCCATACTTCAAGAGTCCAAACATGAACCTGAGCTTAGGCTGCCCATGCCAGAGTCTGAGCCCAAAACCATTGTGTTTTCACCATCCACGTATAAGACGACCCCCAATTTTTGACTAATTTTTTAAAGCAAAAAACATCATCTTATACGTGGAAAAATACAGCAAGTTCCCATATACACGGATGGGGTCTAAACTTGGCTGAGAAGGAACAAGACCTTGGGCTTCTAGTGGAGAGATCAATGCAGATGTTGATGCAGCTATGCAAAGGGTGAATTCTATTTTAGGGATCATTAGGAAAGGGTTTGAAAGAAATATGCCAATATAATACCATTATAAAAATCGATGGTGAGGCCTAGTCATTTCACTTCAAAACAGGTATTGTAGAGCTGGAAAGGTTACAGAAAAGGGCAATTGAAATGATCAAGGAGTGGAAACAGCTTTCCTGTGGGGAAAGGTTACAACAAATGGGGCTTTTTAGTTTAGGAAAGAGGAGTATGGTAAAGATATGCAGAATTAAGCATGAAATGGAAAATGTGGGTGAGGAGAAGCTTTCTTCCCTCTCACATTATACTAGAACAGCCAGAGAAGGTGAATGTTAGATGATTCGGGACAGATATAATGGAGGTTCTTCACATAGTACATAGCTAAATGGTCCTATATGCCTTTAAAAGAGGATTAGACAATGACGCCCATGTTCTACCTCCCACAATGTGTGGGAACACCAGATGCTAGGAATCACATATGAAGAGAATGCTGTTGCACACAGGTATTGTTTGTAGGCTTCTCTTAGTCCAATTACCCTCCAACATCTCAGGAGGGCAAATTAGGACACCACCACCCTGCACTTTCCCCCACACTGCCTGCCCATCACCCACTGATGCCTGCTCACCACCACACCTTACTTGTAGAAGTTCCTCCATGACCGCCGTCACCATGGCCTCCACCTCCAATGGGGCCACCAAAATACTTCTGGAAGCACTGGAATTGCGGCGCTGGCTTCTGGAAGTCTTCTTCTTTTCTTCTTTGGTGATCCCTCATAGCCGAATAAGATTATCTTCCATAAACACGGTTTTAACAATGAGTCCGTAAGTGACTATGGAGGCCAATTCTGGATCCACACATTTCCATGGTGGTGGCAGCAGCAGGGCCATGGAGGAGGTCGAGGAGGAGGAGGAGGGAGCCAAAAGGAACATCTGGGGTTGGGGGAAGAAGCTTCTGTTATTTTGGGATGTCCCACGCAAAATGGGACCGTGGTATGTAGTCATTTGGTTGGCTACTGTGAGAACAGGATGTTAGGCCATGAAATCCTTAATAACAGAACTGCTGAATCAGGCTTGTTTATATAATATTTACACCATCTGCATTGCTTTCTTGCAGGCTGTACTGAGTCTTTGAGAGAGGCAGCTCTAAGGAAAAGCTAAATAAAGAAGGAAGTGGTCTCTAAGCAGGTCGTGTTGGAAGAAAAACAGGCTATACATTTCCTGAACAAAATGAATCAGTGTCCTTTGCAGATGGTAGTCTTTTCAGAGCACAAATCAGAATTAAAACAGAAATTAATGCCTAGCTTAAAATATGCTTACTGTGGTGAAAAACAGAGTGGGGGGGATCTTTGGCTTGAGGGCTGCATTCATTCTTGGCCAGTCCTCGGAGGGTCATATGCCCATGACAGATGTGCTGAGAATACCACCCAGTGTGCTCTCATGTACACCTTCTAATGTACATGAACACAGGACATATTCCTCAGCTGACCCATGCAGTTCAGCTAAGGAGGTGGATTCTCCGTCTCTCTCTGCTCTTCAGATGATTGAACTGATGATGAGGGGAGGGTGATTTGTATCTCTATCAGGATACTGAGCTGGGTGGGGAGGTGCTGTGTCCACATTTCTCCCCATCACTGCCAAAATCAGCAGGTTCCTTGTGGGAGGGAGGAGAAGAAAGATTTCTCGTGGCCCATGGCTTAGGCTTAGCTCCCCCTGGTGTAAAATAATCATAATCATAATTTTAAAAATGCTCTGCTGCTCTGGTCGAAGAAGTCATCACTGATCCAATTTCAAATGTCCAAATTGGTAATTGAAGGCTATGGGAAGCTGTTTTCAGCAAATCTGCAGATTATAGCTTAGTTGCACGTGTCAGCAGGCTGCAGTTTCTCTCTCTGCACATCTCTCCCCAAATCCTGCGCAGAAAGTGCTGTATACATAGTATGCCTTTTTTTTATATTGCTAAGGGAAAATTCAATCCCGGGCCCAAGCCAAAGAAATGGAACATCGCTAAATGAAACTTCAGAAGCTTGGGAAAGTTTTCATTTGACTCTAAATGGGTAACGGCGGATTTGCCTGACACCTTTGCGAGCAAGTCTTAGCTTCTACCTCCTACACCAGGTTTTCAAGAGTTGTGATCCGGTGAGCAAAGTGCTGCCTACATAAAGTGTAAGAAGGCACATGAGACCCTGAAAACCAGTTTTCCAAGGAACTTCTCTGTGACTGTACCCCAGATGTAGAATTTGTTCCTTTGGAAGGTTTATTTGGCACCATTTGTTTGGGACTTATTCTGTGCTCAGCTCAGCTGAATGAGACAGGGTTGGGACTTATTGTCAGCTTAGAAAAATAAATAAATCTTAATGTTATATAGAGTAACACTTGTCACATTTGTCAGTTCAGTTACATCTTTCCCTGCTTCTACGCCAATGTCAAAGAGAAGAGCGATTTTTGAGCTGTTTATACTGCATGTTTTTAAGTTAAGATTCTTATTGTGAGGTGACATGGCAATGCACCTGCATTCAAAAAAGAAGCAAAATTCACGTGATCATGCACGCTGGTGCATCAGTATTCTCTTTTTCATTAAAACTAATTTATCTCTTCTTAAAGGTGACCAGGAAGGGACGTGGGTGGCACTGTGGTCTAAACCACTGAGCCTAGGGCTTGCCAATCAGAAGGTCGGCGGTTCGAGTCCCCATGACGGGGTGAGCTCCTGCTGCTCGGTCCCAGCTCCTGCCCACCTAGCGGTTTGAACGCATGTCAAAGTGCAAGTAGATAATAGGTACTGCTCCAGCAGGAAGGTAAATGGAGTTTCTGTGCACTGCTCTGGTTCGCCAGAAGCAGTTTAGTCATGCTGGCCGCATGACCCAGAAGCTGTCTGCGGACAAACGCCGGCTCCCTCGGCCTATAGAACAAGATGAGCGTCACAACCCCAGAGTCATCCGCAATTGGACCTAACAGTCAGGGGTCTCTGGCATCTTCAGGTAGCACTGGGAGCATCCCCCACCTGAATCCCTTAGAAGCCACTGTCAGTCCGTGTAGACTATATTGAGCTAAAAGAAGCAATGGCCTGACTCAAGTATAAGTGCCAGTTTTCACATAACATAATTGGATGAACTTGCTTCCCTTTTCTGAATGCAAATTGTCTCCAAACAAGAGGACAACTGAGGACTGTTCAGCAAGTCTCCAGGTGTTTCTCTCACATTGCTAGCCCTTTCAGGATGCACTTGACAGATCAGTGTCAATTTGCCTCATCCCTACACACTCCTCAGGTACGTTAGTGATAATTAAGACAAATACACTCTGCGTGTCGGCACCGACTTTCCAGAAATAATCAATGTTTTGCATTCTTGACACATGCTTAAGGACACATGCTGTGTGAAGTTACAGCACATCATTAAATTGTTATCATTGCATTTTTACTGGTAGCTTTATGGCTAGTTTGCTGTTGGAACTATTTATTTAGAAATATCACCAGGTCTGCTGGCTTTAGCCAATGCAGTGGTTTGATTCCTTGATTAGAAACTTTTTGATTGACAGTTAGAGGGAGAGAAGTGGAATATTCCTTTTTCCAGTCTCAAATTCAGCTCTCCACATTTACACATCAGTTAGCATTTTTTTTAAGGAAGTCTCATGAAAATTCACCAGCATTTTACTGAGAAGTCATCCAAATAAATATGTTTGTATGCACTTTTGTGTAATATGTGAATTTTTTGGAAATCAATTTCCCCTGTTATAAGGCTGTTCTCATTAATATATCCATTTTTATGCACACTTCATCCAAATCTATGTGTTTTTAAAAACATTACTGGTCAGGAGAACTGCATTGCAAAATTCGGAGAAGTGCAAATTTGGAAGAATGGTTGTGTTTCAGTTTTCATAATTGTGAATCAGGTTGCTTTGCAAACAGTCAGATTTGTCACCCATCCCTACTATTGGATTCATTGCTGTATTATGAGAGGTAATGGCTCTGATGCAATTTACTAAACCAGTGATCTCACAACTTTTTATTAATAAAAGTCTCCCTAAGCATGCAGTGAAGTTTTTAAAGAGTTCATGCATTTCATCCCTACCTACCACCCACAAATTATTTTTCTTAAAGGCCACCCTCTCCCCATATTTGACACTAGAAACCAAGTTGCAGTTTAAGATATCACAATGTGGTTCTTTTTAAAGTAAATATTTATTAGGTCTCTGAATTTTTTATCATAAGATTAAAAGTGCTCTGAAGTTTACTTGAGAAATATTTATTATGAAAGACATTTATGGTGAATTTTAATATAACTAAATGCAACTTGCAAATTCCAAAGGTATCAATCTGTAAATGTAGTCATTTATAAATCTGTTGCATATTCATGATGCAATATTTTACACTTTATGAATTACATTAGTGATGCTTTCCATCATTTGGTGTAAAATGTCCCGTGTTTTCTGAGCAATACGTTCCTTCACATCCTGGTGTTCTGCAGAACTTTTAAACCAATAACCTTAGGGCTTGCAGGACTTCCCACCAATAATTTTACATGTCCAGTGGGCATAAAAACTTGCAGAGATTGTGAAGCCCACACGCTGCTTGTCTCGAACCAGCACATCCATGCTGGGTTTGAGTAGTTGGAGTAACTCCATCTACTTTGCATTTGATAGTTTGGCTTTTAAAAACAATGTTTTTGGCTTCAGCAGAAAAGAAAGAGAGACTTGGAGGAGAGTGCTAAGAGAGCATAAAGGGGTGCTTCTCAAGCTGAAGGATGTCTGAATTGAGAACCTTCCTACAGGCTAGATAATAAATTAGCTCTGGGGTTGAGCAGTTCCTCGTCCTATACAGCTTCTCTAGGCTGGATTATAGTACCCTGAAAATGGTGCTGAAGAGCCTCCAGTCCCATTTTGAGCTATGGTCATGAGTGTCCTCAACTTGGGCAAAACTAAATTAAATTATGAGGGAAGGTTGAAATTCAAAGGTCCTAGAACAACAAAAAAGAAAACCAAAAGAACAACAACCCCAAAATCTGACTTAGGCTGAAATCCTCACCTGGGAGAAGGAATGGGGGATAAATTGGATTCCCTTTCCTTTTAAAGCCAAATTAATCAAAATTTGCAGTTTCTGAAACAATATGAGAACTGAAACACAGCCATTCTTCAAAATTTGCACTTATCTGAATTTTTTTGATTCACACCTCCAACCAAGCAAAGTTTAGGATAAGGCACATATTAGGAGGAAATTGGGCTAAGAACTAAGACACCAACAAATATAGCATACAAAATGCATTGTATTAAGAGAAATTGCTTGCACGAGTCTGTGCATTACTTAAAACTGTGTTTATTACTAAAACTGTGTTTTATTACTAAAAGAAGATAAAAGGAAAAAGGGATTTGAGGATAAGAAATCTAAATTCAATATCGATATTCTAGAAGGTAAAAATAAAGTACTATCAAAAACATACGATTTATTATTGGATTGGTATACGAAAGACGAAGAGATAAAGGAAGCCATGGTTAAATGGGCTATTGATTTTGGCCATAATATCGATTTTGATGCGTGGGAAGAACTATGGAATGTAAACATGAAATTTACGGCTTGCACTGCCTTAAAGGAGAATTTGTGGGAAATGATCTACAGATGGCATCTAACGCCGGTAAAGCTAGCAAGGATGTATAGAACAAAAAATAAGAAATGTTGGAAGTGTGGAGAGGTGGAGGGTGACCTCTACCATATGTGGTGGACCTGTAGTATGTAGTAAAGTGAAGGGCTTTTGGGAATTAATCTATAACGAACTTAAAAAAATCTTTAATTATACTTTCCCAAAAAGACCTGAAGCTTTTCTACTGGGATTGATTGGAAAGGAAACTGAAAAAAAAAAAGATAAAAACCTCTTTCTATATGCCACGACAGCAGCCAGAAATATGTTAGCTCAGAATTGGAAAACAGACATAATACCGAATATAATAGACTGGCAGGTTAAAATGATGGACTACGCAGAACTGGCCAGACTATCAGGAAAATTAAGAGATCAGGACAAGCAGAAGTTTCAAGAAAATTGGAGTAAATATTTGATGTATATAAGAAACAATTGTAAATCTTTGAAGACACTGGTAGGGTTGGAATAACTCTTACAGCGTGTAGTTGATAATATGATATATAAAGTACGCGACATTAGAACTTTATTTGATACTTACCAAAGAAATGGAGGGAACTCAGAGGCATGATAGAGCCTAAGTTAAATATGTAACCTATATATGTATAATTTATGAATGTATGTATGTTTACTGAAAATCAATAAAAAATTAATTTGCAAAAATAAAAATAAAACTGTCTTTATTAGGAGAAATTGACAGTAAATGCTGAAGATTTTCCATTAGTTTTTTTTAAAAACAACAACACCCAAATTGCTGCAGAAATGTGGACAATGCAATTTAGGAATGGGAAAACGATAAACTGGGAGAATCAAAATTGGCAGATCCTTCCATACCTACCTGGGAGTAAGGCATATTGAATTGCATGAGCAGACAGACATGTATAGGACTCTGTTGTTAACTTATTTTATATTTTAGCATTCTCCTTGTCCAATTCTGATTTGATGCAATGGGAGCTTTTCATTTTCTCATACAGTCACAATCAATCTCTATCTATCATCTATCTATCTATCTATCTATCTATCTATCTATCTATCTATCTATCTATCTATCATCTATCATCTCTCTCTCTCTCTCTCTCTCTCTCTCTCTCTCTCTCTCTCAACTCTATCTGTAACCACAGTCCTTTCAGTCTCTGGCTGTCAGAACCTTTTTTTGCTCTGGGTCACACAAGATAAATCTTTAAAGCCCAGCATTCAGCAAGGGCCCCTGTATCAGCTGGAAGACTTGAACTTATTAGGCAGACGCTCATATGTGCCTGGTGCTTGAGAAAGTTGCTCAGATGGGAATGGAAGAGAGGGACCTGGAGAAGGGTGAGGAAGAGGAAGGTTTCTCTATAAGGATTTAAAGCTAAAGTCAGAATATACACAACAGGGCAGCTAATTATTGGGAGATTTTTTTCTGGTACCTGTAGAACTCTGGCACCTGGAGCACTCTCACATATCTGTGTGTGTGTTAGTTTTTGTATATAAGACTTGGGATGGATGAATCACCTTAACTCCATTCCATGCCTATTTTTCATGGTTTTGGTCAATCTCTTCCACCCCATATAGGGTTTCATTTGTAGATATTTTAATGCACCTATCCTCCAAAACTGACTTTTCTCTCTCACTTTGTATGCATTTCCTCCATAAAATATGAATTGTTATATGCATTTTCCCTTTAAATATGGATTTTTGTATGCTTTCCCCCCATAAAATACGCATTTGTTGCACACATCACAAAATTGTTAACTGTGTTCTGATTCACAATTAAATTAAGGGACTGTGAATTAGTCTGGTTCTCTTTGTTTTAAATCCAGACTGAATGACATTCTTCTCCATCCCCAGTGAAGAGACAGCACTTTTGCCATTTGAAACAGAAACACGTAGAGAGCTGGGAATTAGTCAAATGCCAGAAGCATCTTGCAAATTCAAGTTCTTTCCAGGCATCTGCCCTGGGGTAGCTAATCTGCTGCAAGGTAGGAGCACAAGCTGTTTGACTGCACCTAAACACCACTCGTATGTTTGCAAATATTATAAAACTGGGTAGGTTTCCAGTGCTCATTTATCCAAAGGAAACCAAATCTGTACTACACAATTCCCATTAGGAATGGGCAAATCTGTCCTGTTTAATTCCTCTCAGTTTCTCATCCTCCCAAATTTAAGCTCTGTTTTCCACACTTCCACATCAATTTTCTACACCCCACACAAAAGGTGCTCATGAAATCATCAGCAGTTTAGCAAAAAACAAAAAAACCCCGCTTATATAGTGGTACCTGGGGTTAAGAACTTAATTCGTTCTGGAGGTCTGTTCTTAACCTGAAACTGTTCTTAACCTGAAGCACCACTTTAGCTAATGGGGCTTCCTGCTGCTGCCGCTGCGCCGCCGCTGCACAATTTCTGTTCTCATCCTGAAGCAAATTTCTTAACCAAAGGTAATATTTCTGGGTTAGTGGAGTCTGTAACCTGAAGCGTATGTAACCTGAAGCGTATGTAACCCAAGGTACCACTGTATACACATTTTGTATGTGATTTTGACCAATACAATTTTTTTTGCAAACAAATGTCCCCTAATATAATGCATTTTTTATTTTCACTAAATCTTTATGCACACTTTAGTCTACAATTTTTTGCACACCTTTCAAAGTATAGCTTTCTTTTGGTTCACGTATTATTTTTGATAATTGCCTTTGAATGCAAACAGAATCGAACTGCCCCCGCATGCCTAATTCCTGGAACTTTTCACTCCTTGGGAAAGTGAGCAAAACGAAAAAGGGAAATGGTGCTATTTCCCTGTGATTGAAGAAAGGGAAATCACACGTTCTTAGAGGGAATCCTTAGAAGGGCTCATACACGTGATCCACATTCATGCAGGAAAAGAAAATGACTGCACATAAGACTTTCCTGGGGAGAAATCATCATAAAAATAAGGACTTTGGTTTTGCCCAAAAGGAAATAAATGCAGAGAGGTATATAGAAAGGAGATGTGTTGTACAGCTGCATAATGATTCATGAGCACAAAAGTGATTTCACAAAACTCTTGACTAGATATAGCATCTTTCACAACTTGTTAATATTTTTTATTGATTTCATGGGGAAGTGGTGAGAGGGGAAAAAGTTATAAAGAAGTACACAATAGCATTAGCAATACAAAGTGACAGAAGGGAGATTTAGACATAATCAGTTGACATCAGACCGTTTCAGCAAACCTCGCAGGTTCCTGTTAGGAAACTTGCCATGGGTTTACTGTAGAAGCTGTTGTCACCAGAAGCTAGATCCTAACCCTTTGGCATCTCTTTCTTGGAAAGCAAAGAACAGCAGCAGCAACAATGGTGTACGTAGAGCCATATCAACAGGAAACTGCATTTCCATTCCTGACTGCTTCAGGGATGGTCCCTTAAGTCTGAGTTTATCCATTTAGCAGTTAAATTGTTACAAATTATTAGGAGGTTTAGCATCATGATAGCACAGGGGTGGGTAGGAGGGAGGGCAGATAGATTTAAATCCTGGCATTGCCCCTCCTTGGTTATCAGGTCAATAACTTCATAAGCAAAGCGAGGTGCTGAACCCGCTCAGCTGATCTGTATGTGTGTTATGGTGTGTGCATGCATGTGAGAATGTGGGAGGGATACACCCTACCATTCACATGTGGCCCCTGGATGGTTAGCAAAGGGCAAATGTGGCCCTCACGACACCCCAAAAAGTTAACCAACCACTCTTGATTTACAATGAACATCTGGAAGGGGAAGCAAGATTATACCTGGTGTCCTGCCCAAATCATGATGCATTCATCGGTTCTGTGTGCATCCAGCCCATGTATTGACAGGTGGTATCTGCAGTCATAGACGAAGCAGAATTCTGGAAGTATGGTCCCCATTTATTTTGCATTTCCAAACACATTATTGCCTCCCTAAAGTTCAGAATGGGTTTTGACATGTTTAGACTAATAACTTCTTTTCTTTTGTTATATATTAATGAGGACATAATTTATCTGTTAAAAAATGACTCAAAATAATGTGCCATGTTAATTTAGAAAGAATGATAAGGCTTCCCTAATTAATA
Source organism: Podarcis cretensis (assembly GCF_951804945.1). NCBI lineage: Eukaryota > Metazoa > Chordata > Lepidosauria > Squamata > Lacertidae > Podarcis > Podarcis cretensis. Next base: position 84,655,096 of record NC_137174.1, on the reverse strand, counting down.
GCTTTATTCCCATTCAATCTCGTCTACTTTTCTATCGTGTTATTTTTTTCCCCTGAGCCACAGATGCAATATTTGTTGTACTCAAATGGACCCAATGTACTGTGAAATTTTGTCTAATATTTATTTATTTATTTATTTTAAAAAATGACCTTGTTCATGATTGTTGTACACAGACTATCTGGGTGCTGCACAAATTACTGTCTCCATTCAAAGAGAACCTCTATGTAAAACGTGCAGGGGTAAGCAAGAAAATAATAATAAAATCAATTGAATAATTACTAAATTATAACAACACAACAAAATGGAAGAAGTAAAATATTGAGATCTGTCAGCTAGCCAGCTGCAGGCGTTGCTGCACTTAGCAGAGAAACACTCCCGGCAGCCAGCCATAAATTCCTTTCTTTATTTCCTTCTGACAAGATTACATGCAGAATAAACAAAGCGACCCGTCTCTCATGACTTGTTGCTCTAACTACTTTCTCTTTTCCCTCTCCCTCGAGACCAACAGAGCCAATGGCTCAGCCCCTTCCGTTTTCCCCTGTGACGTGGATCCCCCTCTCTCTGAAGCACCCCTTCCTCCCCAGACTCACTATCCTCTTCTCTGTCTTCTGAGGAGGACTCAGTACTGAGCAGTGGAGATCGTTCCCTGTATCCTCTAATTCTTTCCTCCCTCGCTGCCTGCAGTTCCCTGACAAGATCACACATGGGTGAAGGGGAGTGGCGGTATATGGGAACCTATAATATCATTTCTAATATAATTTGTTAATTTCATTGTATTTGCATATAGCAAAGGGAAGCCTAGAGCAATTAGATATATTTTAATTTAGGTAATCTATGTAATAGGCTTATGTCAGAAAATGAATATGGATTTGGATTTGATATTTGTATTTTTTTTTATTTTGAAATACAAATTTAAAACAAATAAACAAACAAAGAGAACCTCTATGTATCTAACATGCAAATGTGTGTGCTCTAAGCTCACAAAGCCAATGGAAGCACAAAGGTCAGGGCCATGGATAGCGGTCATGATCCTAACCCCCTCCACACCTTCATTACACAAGTTTTGAGAGCATGTAAAAAAAGGCTATATAGGGTATATACCAAAGGTATGTAGAAAAATCGACTCAACTAAGAACCAGTGTTTGCAATAAAAGGAAAAGAGGTTTAGGTCAGCATAGGGCCTGTAAGACATGTAATGTCTCTATTCTCCAGAGCCTTTCAGTGAGAAAAACTAAGAAAGTCATCTCAGATCTAACTCTTCCTATTACCACCTTCACCCATCATGTGCTTTCATGCAATGCTAACAATCAGTGTGATGTGCATATGGTGGCTGAGCTCTTCTGTTGGGCTACAGCATAACAAGATGCTCCTTGTTACATTATATGGTGCTTTACAGGATTTCAAAGTGTGGGGGCAGCATGTATGAAAGGAGGCTAAGCCTATTAAGCTAGCAAGGATTTAAAAAAAAAAAAAAAACATGATAGAGACCAGCTGCCTAGATCTAGTAGGCTTTGCTCTGTGGATGAGTGAGCCACACCTGCAATATATAAATATCATTTTATCCCCCACTCTCTGAGCCTCAGGGGTAGCAGATTTGGTTGATGAACGGTTTTGTTGAAGCTAGCACTGCTATAACTACTGGAGTGGGAAAAGTTATATTTGCAGATAGGTACAGAAACAGCCTGCATTATGTTTTCCCTCTTGATAAATGCTGACAAAAAGTGGTCTTCAGAGAGAAAGTCAAACCTTCCCAAACCAATTGGTTCAAATTACAAGGAAAGGGTATTTAAATGAACCATTAGGAAGAACCTGCTGATGGTGCATGCTGTTTCACAGTTTAAGGAGCAAGTTTAGAGGTAGGATTTGAATGAGCAGTGACTATCTATTCATTATATTGGTTATAATGCCCTTCATCCTGAAGGATACAAAATAAACCCATAGCAATGCATTCCACATCATGTTAACACACTTGGTTTGGATGTTTTGTGTTTGTTTTTTGGTAGTTTATTTGGTGGAAACTCCAGTTCCCATCATGTTTGAACATGGGCCATGTTTGCTGAGGCTGATGGGAACTGGGGTCCAATGGTATCTTGAGAGCCATAGGTTGCCCATCTTTGGAAACCAACTGTGACCAAGTGACACCAGCTTTAGGACCCAGATGATTCTTTTGGTCATCATCTCTCCATCTCTTATTCACCAAGCTAGCAGTTCAAGTTCTAAACAGCCCTTTGGGACTCACTGAACAACCTTTACTCAGAAAAGATTTTATGGCTGCAGCAGAAATTTACCACTTGTTACATAGAATACGAATGAAAATATGTACAAAAATAAAAAATCCTCAACTGTATATTTTATAACTGTATTTGCTATTCCTGAGATGCATTTAACTCGAGCCACTGTTAAAACTCTCCATTGACTTCAGAGATGGAAAATATACAGACTTGCCCTATAAAAGCACTAAAATGTTCTGTCACAATAATTGACGCTTAGGCTTTATAGTAAACCTCAAAGATAGATGAGTTCTGCAAGCTTGAAGAGAGTGATTTTAATGTGTGTCAGGTTTAGAAATCAGAAGATTGTAACCAGGGTGTACACAGAGTCTGGATTAAGCAGAACTTATATACAGTGGTACCTTGGGTTACATACGCTTCAGGTTACAGACTCCGCTAACCCAGAAATATTACCTCAGGTTAAGAACTTTGATTCAGAATGAGAACAGAAATTGTGCTCCGGCGGCGCAGCAGCAGTGGAAGGCCCCATTAGCTAAAGTGGTGCTTCAGGTTAAGAACAGTTTCAGGTTAAGAACGGACCTCCAGAATGAATTAAGTACTTAACCCGAGGTACCACTGTGGTTAAAACTGATTTGCAGATTTGGACAATTGTTTTGCTTTACTCCACAGGATGCGAGAGAGTGGGGTGGGAAAGAGAGAGGCCTCCAAGATCAGGCTTCCCCAACCTTGGCCCTCCAGATGTTTTGAGACTACAATTCCCATCATCCCTGACCACTGGTCCTGCTAGCTAGGGATCATGGGAGTTGTAGGCCAAAAACATCTGGAGGGCCGAGGTTGAGGAAGCCTGTCCAAGATCTTCACTCCCAGTGAAATAGAAATTATGTTTCTACCTCTTTTTTCAAGGAGCAAGAGAACTTCACCATTTTAAAGGGGCTGATGGGCATGTTGTGGGAGTTTTTACAATCAAACATAACTGCCTGGTTGCTAGTTAGTATACGAAGGGGTTAAGGATCACTGAGTTTTAAATTGCTAAAATAGGTTCAGTTAGGTCATGCCGTCTCACTTCAGTGTGGGAGGAAGTGAGGTATTTGTTCTCTTCCTTTCCTCATCCTATTTCTTCACAAAGTAGCTTGGAGGAGGGAAGATGTGCCTCACAATAGCCCCCAGCTTGCGACATGTGTCTGAAGCTATCTTGCTGTGTAACCAAGAATATGTTTACCTGCTTTCCTTATTGTTGCTGCATAGGACAATGTGTGACTGTTACTATAAATAAGTAAGTAAAGCAATTTTAAACTTACTCCAGCGTGTGGTCTGTTTCATTGCAGGAGAGGTAAAAGGGGGTCAGCTGCTTCATCCAGCTGAATGGAATAAAATAAGGTTTGATAGCCTGTTCCTAAGCTTCAGTAATTTGCCTAAGGATGAGAATTAAATTCTGCTGGGGGGTGGGTTGCCTGTCAGAGAGACTGCTATGCCCTGATCTTTGGAATACCGGTTTGCAGCTGTTTTCCTTTATTGTTAACCCACACACGTGAGTCTCTAGAGGGTTAAATAAAATTAATATACCCTCTTACCAAGTCTCATCAAAGGTCACATACTATATCCTCCAACATTTCTCCGATGAAAATAGGGACAACCCATTCCATAATGAAAATTGTACCATTTATACCCCATACATCTTACCGGGTTGCCCCAGCCACTCTGGGCAGCTTCCAACATATACAAAAACATAATAAAACATTAAACATTTTTTGAAAAACTTTCCCTATACCAGATTGCCTTCAGACAGCTTGGGGGTCGGATAACTCCATAACCTCCAACATTTCTCCAATGAAAATGGGGACATCCTGAGGAAAAGTGGGATATTCCAGGATCAAATCAGGATCATTTATTTGCCCAGAAATGGAAAGAAGAAGAGGTCCCAGTGAAAGAAGAATGGAAAACAAAAATGATAGACTATGCGGTAATGGCTAAACTTACCGTGAAGATCAGGCATCAAGATGAGAAGAAATTCAGTCAAGAATGGGAAAAATTTATAGACTATTTTAAGGAACATTGTAAGCATGTTAAAACATTAGCAGGATTGATGTAACATTTATGAAGTAATTTTATAATTGGGTTTAAAACTATCTAGAAATTAAATGGAAAAAGTAATTCTATGCAAGGAAACAGAAAGGAAAACCAGGGGGGAGGGGAAGTAAAAAAAATAATGAATAGGGTGTCACTATGAATGGAAAATTGTTGTTATATTGTAAAATTTTAAAATAAAATATTTTTTTAAAAAGAAACTGGGACGGTTTCTCTAAACCAGGGACGTCCCTGGAAAATAGGGACACTTGTAGGTTTAGCATACCTGCTTTAATTTAAGAACATAAGAAGAGTCCTGGCAGATCAGGCCCAAGTCCCATCTAGTCCAGCATCTTCCTCGCACAGTGGCTACTAGATGTCTATGTTAAACCCACAAACAGGACCTGAGTGCAACAGTGCTCTCCTCACCAGTGATTTCCAACCATTTGCAACAAGGTGGCTGATGAGTCTTTCTTTACTATTCATTGTAGGGGAAACCCCTGTAGTCTTGGACCTTCTTACAATGGACTTCTAGCTGGGCAGCTCGTCCATGTAACCATGTAAGTGAGCAGGGCACTTTTCTGACTTTTAAGGGCAATAAGATGTTCTTAAAGGAACATTTTTAGGAAAGAGCTGTTGCTCGTAAGTCAGTTGTAGAGAGCTCTGAATCACTAAAAAGGTGATTTTAACCCCAAATCCTTTGAAATCCTTTGAAATTTATTTTATTACTGAAAATTTCACCTACCGTCCACCTTTATTTGAAGCAATCTTTGCTTCACTCCTGCATTTCCACCAAACAGGAAAATGTTGTGTGAACCTTTGGCACAGCAGCATTTTGAACCAGCCTTGGAACATGCGAATTAATATTAAGATGACCACAGTGTCTTAAAAGTATATCAAGTTGTCAGGGGTTCAGGAGCAGAGGCACAGGGAGGAGAGGAGATGGAGAGCGAGGGGGAGGAATCCGAGGGGAGCATAGGAGAAGAGGACAGTGAACCGAGGGATTCCATGAGCCTCTCCAGCGAATCGGAAGATTCACAGAAGGGGGCGCCAGTGGCCAGGGGTAGGGGGTTCCCAAGGGGAACGTCCCAGGAGCAAGGGGACAGCAGGGACTCCCAGAGCAGCAGTTGGAAATCAGGACCAGCTTCCCCACCAGAGCAGAGTGGGGGGGAAGAGTCCCAAGGATCAGGGCCAGTGCATTCCCCACCAGGGAGAGAAGATAAGGCAGGGCTGACCACACCTCCATCAGAGAGTCAGACAACGGAGGGGAGGTCAGATCCGGCCAGTGTACCGGAAGAGGGAAGCAGTGACAGAAGTAGTGTAACGGTCAGGAGGAAGGTCACTGGGTTGGCGCGAGAGGCAAGTTCAAATGTACAGGAGCGCGGGACAGCAGAGAATGAGGATTGGGAACCGGGTCCTAAAGCCTGCCGGAGGGAGGGGGAGGAGCTAAGCGACTCAGCGTCGGAAGAGTCCAGAAAGGGCAATGCCCCAGCGGGCAGGAGGACCCAGAGGAGGAGAGAGCAGCGTAAAAGGTGGAGCAGGGCTAGGATCTTAAACTGGTGTCATAGGGGAGGGGACTCAGATGGTACTTCGCCGGTCTAGGGTTTAAGACGTAGGGCTGCACGCTGTGGCTTTGAAATGGAAACTGAACTTCAATAAAGACTTTTGTACATTACTACAGCCTAGCGTTGGTCCTCTGTGAGCTGGGACCTAGAGGCAGCTCTGACACAAGTGAATTCACTTAACAAGGATGTTGTGGTGCAACCTGTGGTGAATAGAGACAGTGCTTGGGTTCTGTAAGGCTCTCCATGCCAATCAGAGGTCCCTTTGAAGGGAATATGAGAACATCTGACAGCGAGTTCTTCCCCAGATATGCAGGCTATTCACAACAGCAGATTGGCACGGGGGCCATGTATTTGTTTTTTATGGCAAAGGGGTGCCATGGACCTTTGGATTTCTGTCCCCAGCCCTTTTCATGCATCTGATATTTGATTATGGACCACATAACTGAAACATGGCAGACGCTTCATTAAAATTGCTGAATGGGGACATGATTGCTGCTCTGTGCCTTTTCGCTAGAGCATGTCTCCTCAAAACAAGAGTGTTGAATGTCAGTTTGAAAGAGTTCTAAATAACAATAAATTGCATTGGAATGTAGTGCTAACCAATTAGATAAGTGACAATTGCAATGACAGCAGAACATGGTATCATAAAGGGTTAGGGAATCTTCCTTCATCTGCCAAGTAGAAATATCCCCAAAGGGGTCACATCCAGCTTTTACAGATTGTCAGGGAAGTAGGTCTCGGTAATAAATTAGCTGCCTGTTTCTATGATCCCAAAATGTCTTCTCCTTTCACACTCGCATTTTCAGCTTGTTAGACTACCAACATGACAGTACAAAGGGATGAGATATATATCTGCTCATGCATACTGAGAAAAATCTTTTTCCAGCACCCTAAGTCAGAGGAAATCAACAGGAACCAGGCCTGTTCTCTCTTTTCAGAAAAGATATATCTTTTTTAGGCAGCAGACGATCATTTGGGAAGATAGATAATTTAAAGAAAATCATTCTTTATAAAAATTAAAGCTGCAAAATTATTTGTTTTGGGAACTGGGTCTCCATGACTCACACACAGCTCTCCTGACTAGCGCTTGAAAAGTTTGTTTTGAAAAGGAATTAGTTCCAGTTCACCCCTCCAAAAAGGAACAAATTCTGTTCTAGTTCAATTCACAGTTTAATTCAACAATTCATTCATCCTCTATATTAATTTCAGCCTTCAGAATTTTGCAAGCTGAAGTACAAAGTATACCTAAGAAGACTGAGAAAACATCAAAAGACATACACAGTGTAATGTGAGAAATGATTTATTTATTTTGCTCAGCCTTGGCTCTCACCAGCTTTGGCTGGTGACCAAGCTGTGCCCCTATCTGGACAGGGATAGCCTAACTTCTGTTGTCTATGCTCTATGTTTCTGAATTAATTCAGTGAATTAGTTAATCTGAATTAGTTCATTCCAAATACCATTCCCAATGCCCATTCATTTCCATGGAGAATCAAATATGTGCCCACATCACTTTGAATGGGCAGAATTGTCCCTTTTCTGTTATATCACACAACTAATCTTTAGGATCCAGAGACCCCCTTTAAGGAGCAGAAGGCAGTTCCATTTCTGCAAGGTGGAATTCCCCTCATTTCATGTGTTACAACTTGAAAACTGTAATCCACATTCCCCGCAAGGAGTCCTTGACTCAAAACCAGCTTTTTGGAATCAGTTCAAGAGAGGCTAGACTAGGAAGAAGGACACAGGGAAATCTTGTTCATGAACAGGACTACTCTTACATCTACTGGGCATATCTCATGAGACTTTGGGCCAATTGATGCTGCTCTTATATGCCGCCTTTTCATATGTGTGAGCTCTGCTCAGGTTTTTAGCATCCTTGTCCCCATGCTATCCATGTATTGGAGGAACATGCAGGGTTCCAGCTCACAGGAACAGCTGACATGCATTCAGCAGGCTTCTCTGCTTCAAATTCCCCCAGTGCAAGGAGAACAACTGAAAGCAGCAAGCATGGAACACAGGGGAGGCATAAATGCATGTAGCATGTCTCTCTCTTTGTGAGATAAGAATTGCATGAGCATTGTGGCCTGAACAATGCTTAAGTCTTTGGCTCCTACCTACTTACGTACAAGCAACATTTCTGTATTACCTGTCACCTAAAATTGATGGAGGGCCAAAGTGTTCCCACAGCTGCTGTAGACATAAAGGATCCATCCTGTGTGAGTGCCTGGAGGTGGTTGGAGGATGGTTGGCGGCTAACAGATTGAGGTTGAATCCTGACAAGACAGAAGTACTGTTTTTTGGGGACAGGGAGCAGGCGGGTGTGGAGGACTCCCTGGTCCTGAATAGGGTAACTGTGCCCCTGAAGGACCAAGTGTGCAGCCTGGGAGTCATTTTGGACTCACAGCTGTCCATGGAGATGCAGGTTAATTCTGTGTCCAGGGCGGCTGTCTACAAGCTCCATCTGCTATGCAGGCTGAGACCCTACCTGCCTACGGACTGTCTTGCCAGAGTGGTGCATGCTCTAGTTATCTCCCACTCTACGATGTGCTCTACATGGGGCTACCTTTGAAGGTGACCCAGAAACTGCAATTAATCCAGAATGTGGCAGCTAGACTGGTGACTGGGAGTGGCCGCCAGGACCATATAACACTGGTCCTGAGAGATCTGCATTGGCTTCCAGTACCTTTCTGAGCACAATTCAAAGTGTTGGTGCTGACCTTTAAAGCCCTAAATGGCCTCAGTCCTGTATACCTGAAGAAGTGTCTCCACCCCCATTGTTCAGCCTGGACACTGAGGTCCAGCTCTGAGGGCCTTCTGGTTGGCCACTGTGAGAAGAGGACACTGGGAATTTGGCCTGATCCAGCAAGCTCTTGTTAGGTTCTCTGCTTCTGAGATAGAAGCTGTAGTTGGTTTGTTTAGGACTGTTTGAGAGTAATGAATATCCAATTACACTGAAAACTTGGGTGGAGAATGTCACTGTATAAATCAAACAGAGGAAGCACATAGTATTCTGTGTTCTTCAGAAGCCAACCTCTTGTCATGATTAATTCAAGAAAAATTGGAGAAATGGCATCCTGGCTAAGAGAATTGCTAAAAAGTAGGATAAATGCATTTACATAGATTATAACTTCCTAAACTATTGAGCACATGTGTGTGTGTTCAAATCTAAGCAGTATTTAGAAATATAAGTAATTCATGTGCTCTCCATTCAATGTTTCATTACCAAAACACACCAGCTTCACTCACCACTATGGGCAAGTTAAAACCTGGACAGGGAAAAATCAATAGAAGAGACTGAAGAGAAAACAAATAAGAAGTTCAATGCATAGTCACATGAAGGAAAATTGCCTATTTCCCTATGTATTTCCTTGTGAGCACTCCATTTTCTTTTGTTAAAACTCTGTATTCATTTCTGCATTCCGAAAAGTTGCATAAGCAGTAAAATTTGTCTTAGTTGCAGTGGTGAAATTGCATAATTTTTTGGTACAGGAACATAAGAAGGATTTTTAAGATCCACGAAGTCTGAGCTTGGTGCAACCAGCTCAGAATTCCTCAAACTTTGAGTTTCTTGGGTAGATTGAAAGGGCCTGGCAGGATAATTTGCTCTGTGATATTAACCCAATCATGTATCAAAAAGATTTAAGCATGATGGTTATATAAGGCCAGTTATACCATGGAGTCTTGGTGTGGAATTAAAAAACTGATAAGCAGACAAAAGTTTTTAATTAGTAATAACCATGCCTCGAGTTAACCTCATTGGCCACAGAAAGGAATGCTAGGAGTATGCACTTCTATGTAACCTAAGGTCATTAGTATAACTGATCACAGATAAGGAAAGCAATTTTGTTATGAACCTAATTGAATGTAGTAATTAATCAACAAGACACTGAAAAATAAATATACTTAACTGCACATTAGTATAAGGAGAAGGTTGGGGTTGGTTTGTAAGAAGAGTTAATGGATTCTTGATTGGTACAAAGCAGTATGAGTGGGTTATGACTGTTATTGTAATTATCTGATTGTTTAGTGATTGATAGTGCATATGTTTTCGTTCAGAGGGTATAAAAGGTGGTGCCCGAGAGCCAAAACCCTTCAGCCTCATTAGGATTTCCAGAAGGATGTATGTTTCTTATAAACAGAGGCTCATCTTTTCACTTGGAGCCTGTATCCTTTCCTTTCGGATTTGTATGAGGGATACCATCAATGTAGGAACCTCTTACAAATATCTCCAGAACTCACTCCAATTTACTAAGCTATCCAAGAAGTTCCCGAAATGCCTCTGTAAAGGAGGAAGAGTGTGAGACTTCCTCCCAATGATAGAGAGGGTAGAAGCTCTGGCATGTGGAACACTTTAGCCTTTGCATTTTTGTACATTTTTGGGGAACCAAATTGCAAAATTTGGTGAAATGTAAATATTGAAGGATGGTTGTATTTCAGTTTGCGTATTATTTCAGAAAGTGTGAATTAAGGAGGTTTGCATTTAAACATGAACCAATGTGAAATTACCCACTGGTCATATCCCCAGGCTCCTACCTTAGCAAACAACTGATTTGTACAATTATCAGTCATTTGACAGGGCAGCAATTTTCCTTCATGTGACTATGCATTGAACATCTTATTTGTTCTGACAGCTGTTCATGCACACATTTAGAGCAGAGACCATTTTTTAAAAAAATCTGCACAATTAAGCCAAATTTCCATGATATACGTTTTTAAGATATTAATTTTTTACAGCACAGGTGTAAATGGTATGAAAGTAAACACAGTAAGTTCTCAAGTCTCCACTTTACGGATATTTCTGTGCCTTCTTGTTGCCTACAGCCTTCATTATATCAAGGAACAATCAAATACTCTAAGTTTGTTATTCCAACACTTATAATACATACTTGTGTGTGTGTGTCCAAAATATGCACATTCCTTCTCCTTCTCAACTTCCTTTTGGAACACTATAATGGATAATAATGATAACAGAAATTGTTATCTTTGGGTGGGAAACAGGGAATCGTGTATTTCTAATGGATCCCTGCCCCCTACTAAATGAACGCTAGTAATGGTGACCCTTGGGTCTTTTCCTGTTTGCCTGCGTACCCAGATGCTGTGATAAGGAATGGCATTAACGATGGCTTACTTTGGACTCAAATATACACATTCTGCTTAAGCTTTTTTGAAATGAATGCAGCTAGGCTGGAAATGATTTCAGTATGTTTCTGAACACAATTCAAAGTGTTGGTGCTGACCTTTAAAGCCCTAAACTGCCTCAGCCCAGTACAGTATACCTGAAGGAGCATCTCCATCCACATAGTTCTGCCCGGACACTGAGGACCAGCTCTGAGGGCCTTCTGGCTGTTCCCTCACCACAAGAAGTTCCCTCACAGGGAACCAGGCAGAGGGCCTTCTTGGTATTAGCACCCACCCTGTGGAACGCCCTCCCATCAGATGTCAAAAAGATAAGCAACTATTTGACTTTTAGAAGACATCTGAAGGTAGCCCTGTTTAGGAAAGTTTTTAATGTTTGACCTTTTATTGTATCAGTATTCTGTTGGGAGCCACCCAGAGTGGCTGGGAAAACCCAGCCAGATGGGTGTATAAATAATATATATATATATATATATATATATATATATATATATATATATATATTCAGTTCATGGCTTGTTTCAGGAATTAATAAAATACAAATAATTACAAATTAATAAATTAATAAAATACAAATAATTTTCCAAATGGAAACCTGAAACCTACTTCTCACTCATTGTTGCAAGAACATCTGATTTCCCTAGCAAACTGAGGCATGCATCTGGTTCCAAGCAAGACCTATGAATTTCTAAACCCTTCCTGGAGTCTTGACATTCAAAGATCTTCCTTGGGAGTCAAATTCTTATTCTTATTCTACACCAACTTACAGTAACAGGCATCCTGGCAAAACCTTTGCATGTGATTTGAGATACAAGAGTAGCACACATGAATCTATAAGGGCATCTGTAGTGCCTGGGTGAATCAGGCTCATCCACGACAGCATCTTGTCTCTCACAACAGGGTGAGGAGGTGCCTCTGGGAGACCTATAAACAGGACCTGAAAGCCAGAGTTCATCCCATTCCCACTTCCAACAGTTGATACTCCAATGCTGACTCTGGAGGTTACAAGCAGCATATACTGTTCCGACTCTTCATTTTTGAAAACACATACAGCTACATCCTCCCCACTGTTAAATAAATCATTAACCTGATATTATGCCACCATAGGTCCATATACAAAGGGCAGATTATCTTTAACATGCAATTTGTGTGTCATTTTATTGTGCCTATCTGTTTTTAAATTGCTGGTTGTATTTATTTTGATCAACTGTATGTCAAGTTTCTATTTAATATTTGATCTCATCAGTATTTTTAATGGAGGGGAAATGTAAACAATTTCCATCAGCCATAGTTGGTGTGGTCAATGGACAGGGACAATGGGAGTTGTAGTCCAATATCTGGAGGGTCACATGCTCCCCATCCCTGCTCTAGTGTGAATATTGTTTAGGAAAATTAAAAGTCAATCAACCTCATCATCCATTACCTAGATGTGGTGTTTGGACAGCATTAGCATATCAGTCTCTGTGAGGGTCAACAGAACTCTCTTGAGATGTTATCCATCATCATTTATTTCCCAGGTGTTTAGCGATGGGCTGCTGTTGTTTTTTAATGTATGTAGGTATCTGCCTGTTGAATTCAATTTTGGAATCAATAGCAGGGAGTGGAAGTGGGGGAATTGTTTGTTCCTCCATCTGTGCACCACAAAATGTGGGTTTTATTACCAATCTATGCTGGTTCCAGGTGGGGGAAAAAATCCCCAGACTTGCCCTGAAGCAATTAGCGTTGTCTGTTTTTGTAAACGCAGTCAACCCATGCTTGTTTGCCGCATGAACTCTGCAAATATTGTTTTTGCTCCATGAAAAAGAGCTGCTCAACTGCTATCCTAAAGTTACAGAGTTAACTAGGAGATGGAGAGCTCATAAGCTGGACTGACATTGCCACCTGTACCTGTGCCATTCTGCTAATGAGCAATATTCCAGCTCCAGGCAAAAACAACTTGCCAGCTTGAGAAGAGGGTGAAAAACAGTTATGAGAAATGCGGAGGCGATTGACCCTTCTTTGAGTAGTCCAGTCAATTCTTCTCCAGCAGGAAAAAAAATGCTTAAGGTTCAAATCTGTATCCTTATCAGGCAAGATTCTCCATGAACAGAATATCCCAATATTTTTAATACAGATGAGCTACCTTTTGACACCCCTGGAGAATTCACTTGTGTGCAAAATAGGGGTGCTGAAGCAGAGTTGCCAGTGATCATGTATGTTTTCGTTATCCTTTTATTTGTATGCCATTTTTCCATAGTTAAAACTGTGCTCAAGGAGCCTTACAGCATGAAATATTTGCATAATTACAAAAGCAGTCATAAACAATACAGTGGTACCTCAGCTTACATACGCTTTAGGTTACATACGCTTCAGGTTACACACTCCACTAACCCAGAAATAGTGCTTCAGGTTAAGAACTTTGCTTCAGGATAAGAACAGAAATCGGTCTCTGGCAGCACGGCAACAGTAGGAGGAGGCCCCATTAGCTAAAGTGGTGCTTCAGGTTAAGAACAGTTTCAGGTTAAGAACGGACCTCCGGAACGAATTAAGTACTTAAGCCGAGGTACCACTGTATATAAAACACATCAAAAATACAGTATGAGATTAAACAATTTCCACATTAATTATAACAAGATCTAAAAATAAAGATACAAAAAAATAATATCAATAACAGCAGCAAACCCACTCCCACCCCAACAAAAAACCCTAAACATTACCCCAGCTCAAGAGACTGTTCAGAAGCCTCCACTTTTGGGGCTGGAGCCAATCAAGGCTTCATCCTCAAAGACCAAGTGGAAAAAAGGCCTGCAAAGCAAGCTCCTGAAAGCTGAGCCCACATTTCTGCCTTCAGCCCTAATAGTTCTTTTCCATTAGATGGGTGAAGACAGTCCCAGACCAGCCTACAGGTTCCAGAATGAAGTCTGCTGCATTCTAGACAGGGCATGACTGCTTCCTTACTTGGATCTGAATGTGATGGTGCATGAGTGAATTGCACTTATGAAATATAACTTCTGATCCTCTCTTTCCCCTGTGTCCCCCCCAAATCCCTATGAATATATGCTCGCATTCCAGTGTTCATTTCTTCTAATGGACACATTTTTGCAATATTCTTTTCCTAATACGATGCATGCCCCCAATCCATATATTCTTGGTTGGAGAAGCAAATCATAGTATTTCAAGGGACGTCACATTTCAGTTGTGTGAATTAATAGGTTCAGATTAAAGGACCGCCTCATTCCATATGAACCTACCGGGACCCTGAGATCACCTTCTGAGGCCCTCTTTCGTGTGCCACCTCCTCGAGAGGTCCAGAGGGTGACAACACAAGAATGGGCCTTCTCTGCAGTGGCTCCCCGTCTGTGGAATGCTCTCCCCAGGGAAATTCACCTGGTGCCTTCATTATACACCTTTCGGTGCCAGGCAAAACCATTCCTTTTTAACCAGGCTTTTGGATGACCTGATCAACACCCCATACCCTTTTAATATGTGGTGGGGTATTATTGGGTTATTGCTTTTAGTTTTATTTTATTTTATATACTGTGATCCTTTTATGTGAACCGCCCTGAGACCTCCAAGTATAGGGTGGTATATAAATTAGAAGGAGGAGGAGAAGGAGGAGAAGGAGGAGGAGGAGAAGGAGGAGAAGGAGGAGGAGGAGAAGGAGGAGGAGGAGGAGGAGGAGAAGGAGGAGGAGGAGGAGGAGGAGGAGGAGGAGGAGAAGGAGGAGGAGGAGAAGGAGGAGAAGAAGAAGGAGAAGAAGGAGGAGGAGGAGGAGGAGGAGGAGGAGGAGGAGGAGGAAGAGGAGGAGGAGGAGGAGGAGGAAGAGGAGGAGGAGGAGGAGGAGGAGGAGGAGGAGGAGGAGGAGGAGGAGAAGAAGAAGAAGAAGAAGAAGAAGAAGAAGAAGAAGAAGAAGAAGAAGAAGAAGTTGTTGTTGTTAACCAACCTGGAATTATCCCCATCCCTAAACTGGAATGAAAAATCTGGGATGATTCAGACATCTTTTGACACTCAGGAGAAGACCCTGGGTAGGCATGTTGGCCTTTGGCGAAGAAGGAAAAAGAGATAGATAACTGGGCAGGGTGGCGTTAAGTGAGCATACTGAAAGCCCCCCGCTCAATAACTTTTTTGTGCATTGATAGGAAGCATACTAAAATTAATTTAATAGGCTTTGAAGATTATTGTTTTGACATGAATGCATCTTTGATTTGTTTCGTATTTGTGATATATGCTGTTTTCTTATGTTCTGATATTTAGAGTTAACTGAAAGAAACCTCGTAAGTGAGATGAAATATATAGAAGTGCCTTCCTGCATATACTGTAACTTCTCTGATCAATATGCAGGTTCTTGGATTCACCACTCTGAATCTTTAGAACATTTCAGGACTACAGAAAATGCACAACAGATTTAATTTTACATCTTTCCTAGATCTGTTGCGTTTAATGACTTTTCTCCCCTGGAAAATGAAGGGAGAACAATATACAATTTGCACCGTTTCCCTCATTAAAGAGCAGAGCTCCCGTACATATTGTTCCTTTCTCATACAGTACTCAGAAAGTAGGCAGTTGTGTTTTACTTGTTAATATTTAATAGAGCAAGCCAGGATGCTCTGTGATGTTCTGGCAGGGTGTCATGTTTTGTTTGCTTTTGTAAATGTATAACCTTTACACTCAAGTAGTAAATGGAAGGGAAGAACATAACAGAGGCGGGCCAACTTCTGGTGAAGAGATGTGTACTGTCAGCAAACACCTGTACTTCCCCTTTCTTGCTGCCAGATCCCCGAAGTGTATTTTCTAATATTGTTAGTTTCATTGTTATGATTTCGACACAGCTGGATGTTGTGCTCATAGGCCTGCCTTCTCCAACCTAAGGCCCTCCAGATGTTTGGGGCTGAATCTCCCAGCTGTTCTAGCTGCTATGACCAAAGCTCAGGGATGATGGGAGGTGATGTAGAAGGGGCAAAGCAGCTGATTTGCATGCATACATACCTTCCAACATGCCACAGAAGAAAATCGGGATATGCGTCTTTCAGGACTGCACTCCTCCAGGAGCCAAAACAGGACATCCCAGGATCTAAATAGAAGCGGGGTGGCTTCTGTAATTCTGGGATGCCCCACTGAAATCGGGACAGTTGAGGGGTATGGTGCATATGGCCACAGGTTCAATCCTCAGCATCTGCAGCTAGGGCTGAGAATGTCCCTTGCCTGTAAGGCTTCAGAGTGGCTGCCAATCAGGGTAGAAGACCTCAGCTCAATGGCCCTACAGTTTCATTCTGCATATGGCAGCTTCCTGTGTTGTTCACTAGAGTCCAACACATCTGAAAGGCAACAGGTTATGGGAAGGCTTATCTAACCCAGCCCAGCTGGCATAAAGAACACCTCTTCGTCATATTTCAATCAGCCTTCTAAGTGGAGCTCTTAACCCAACAGAGAAATTCCATAGTGAAATTGTTTTTTAAAGTTATTTATTTATTTAAACTTTCCCAGGGCAACCCAAAGCAACTTACAACAAAACAGACATTCAAAAAAAAACAAAAAACAACCAAAAAACCCCACATGGATACATGAAAACCAACAGGAGAAAGAAATACAATAAAAACATCCCACCCACATCTAAAAGGACACAGATAGTTTAAGGCCAAAGGCCTGGTTACAGGGGAAAGGTTTTGCTTGGTGCCTAAATACATGCAATTGTTTTAACTGTTTTTACATATATTGTTATTTTACATACGTTTTTATTGCTCTGGAAAATCAGTTTGAGATGCTTAAAGGTAAAGGTAAAGGGACCCCTGACTATTAAGTCCAGTCACGGACGCTCTGGGGTTGTGGCACTCATCTCGCTTTACTGGCCGAGGGAGCTGGCATTTCTCCGCAGACAGCTTCCGGATCATGTGGTCAGCATGACTAAGCTGCTTCTGGTGAAACCAGAGCAGCGCACAGAAACGCCGTTTACCTTCCCGCTGGAGTGGTACCTATTTATCTACTTGCATTTTGGCATGCTTTCAAACTGCTAGGTTGGCAGGAGCCAGGACCAAGCAACGGGAGCTCACCCTGTCTCGGGGATTCGAACCACCGACCTTCTGATCGGCAAGCCCTAGGCTCAGTGGTTTAGACCACAATGCCACCCACAGTGTGAGATGCTTAAAAGAAGAAATAACTTTCTTCATGCCTACTTATTAAACTAATGTAGCTAAGTAACCTAAGAAAGACCAGAAGAAAGAAAACAGAAGGTGGGGGGTGAACAGCTTCAGAAACAGTAGACTTTAAAATCTACTGTTTAGAGTATATTTGCAGCACAGGTTTAAGCAACTTAATAGCTACCCAAAGTCCCAACTAAAAATCCTGGGAATTGTTCTGTGACAAGGATGGATGCTGCACATTTACCAAGTGTCCCCATTTACCAGAGAAAATATCTTATTATTTTGGTGCTGTCCCTGGAAAAAGCAAACAAGCCTGTGCCTATTTCAGTCCTATGTTGCTGTTTAGTTGTTAAAGTTGTATTAGCATGAACCAGAGAGTAAGTGCTGTTCAGAATTCTACTCCCTTCCCAAGGTCTTAGAAGTTAAATCTTGGTACAGTGGTACCTAGGGTTACATACGCTTCAGGTTACATATGCTTCAGGTTACAGACTCCGCTAACCCAGAAACAGTACTTCGGGTTAAGAACTTTGCTTCAGGATGAGAACAGAAATCAGGCTCTAGTGGTGCGGCGGCAGCAGGAGGCCCCATTAGCTAAAGTGGTGCTTCAGGTTACGAACAGTTTCAGGTTAAGAACGGACCTCCGGAACGAATTAAGTACTTAACCTGAGGTACCACTGTAGATGCATCCCTGCCGCTTAGTGTAAGCAATACTGAGTTAGATGGACCAGTGGTCAGTGTAACATAGCTTCCTATGTTTTCAAGATGATGCTGTCACGTTTGGTTCACTTCCTTGCATTCTCTGATGCGCAGAGATATGCCACAGAACTCATGCTGCATCTTCTAGCAGCTAAGCCCCAGCATAGTGCTGTTGCTGAACGTCTCATCAGCACAAGCTGAAACAGACTCCCAGTCGATTCAGAAAATGAATATCCGTAACAATATGCCATCATTCGTTGAATGGAATCCTAGAGCATCAGTGCTCCTATGGATTAAAAAATGAAAAACAGCTAAAGCAAGAGAACAGATGTGGTTTTAAGGGATTTTTCTTTTTCCAGAGGCTTGCAAGCGAAACTGCTCACAACACCCAGTCGCAGATGGTGACAAATCTGATCATCTTGAAACAAAAGGAAATTTTAACATGCTCAGCATAATGTTAGAGAAGGTGCCAGGTCACAACTGTGCAATCTTCTGTTCTGTGTTTGCTTGTACTGGTATGTAACAACGGCATCCCAACACACAGGGCTTTTTTCAGATGGAACTCAGTCCCAACACCTCTCAGGTGGGCACCATTGCCATTATAAGAGAACAAGGGAGGCATTCATATTCAGTTCCGGCACCTCTTTTGCTGGGAAAAATAGCATTGCCTACATATATATTTTCAGTAGAGTTCAACATGAATTAATACAGTGGTACCTCAGGTTACATATGCTTCAGGTTACACACTCTGCTAACCCAGAAATAGTGCTTCAGGTTAAGAACTTTGCTTCAGGATAAGAACAGAAATCATGCTCCAGTGGCGCGGCGGCAGCAGGAGGCCCCATTAGCTAAAGTGGTGCTTCAGGTTAAGAACAGTTTCAGGTTAAGAACAGACCTCCGGAACGAATTAAGTACTTAACCTGAGGTACCACTGTAATTGTCTTTAACTAATCAAGTAACTAGTCCCATAATACAAATATCAGGTTATGAAGATTTGAAAGGAAATTCATCTTCATTTTCTATTTCTTTTCATATTTCCTCATATATATCCTTTCAGTAAACTTCCCAGCTCTTTATTAAAACCCATATGCCCAACTGCACCTAAACCTTATTTCACTCTACACATTTTTAAAAATAAAAATAACAATAATAATAAGAGTTTGGATTTGATATCCCGCCTTTCACTCCCCTTCAGAGTCTCAAAGCGGCTAACAATCTCCTTTCCCTTCCTCCCCCACAACAAACACTCTGTGAGGTGAGTGGGGCTGAGAGACATCAGAGAAGTGTGACTAGCCCAGGGTCACCCAGCAGCTGCATGTGGCGGAGGGGAGACGCGAACCCGGTTCCCCAGATTGCAAGACTACCGCTCTTAACCACTACACCACGCTGGCTCTCGAATAAACTCTGAATTCAAGAGCAGAGTTGCATCCCTCTAGACTAGCCTTCTGCCCTCAGGTGCAATCATAGATACACCGTTTGCTAGAGTTGAGGAAGCAACTGTCACCCCAGTTGACATAGGATTGGGGATAGGGATATGCCCTTTGCCTCAGGCATCAAAATGTCTTAGGTCAGTCCTGGGCTAACACATTTTGTCCCGTGTGGTATATAAAACAGCCCCAATCCAACTCAGTGGAGATTTGTTTTTGTTTTGAATAATGATCCCCGATAACACCCAAGATCTTTGCGGTGGTTCTGCCCTACGCTGAGAAATAATTGAATTCTCCCACTCCTGTAGTTTACGACTTCCAGAATGGGATGAATCAACAAATCATGGGTGTTCACTGCCAACCTCAAAGCAGTGGACAAGGAGGGTACAATCTTTCTCTATAGCCCCAAGGCAACCCATGTGATCTTTTCATTTGTTCCATGCTGTGCCTTAAATTCTTTGAGCAAGTGGAACAGATTTGGGGGGTGGCCCATTCGCAAATCAGCCACCAACCTCTCCAGGCGTTTCGGCGAAGGAATGAACTAGGTCAGCTGGAGAAAAGAAGAAATGCTTCTTAATTAGTAGCAGATAACATTCAGAGTCTGGGAGCAGATGTTGCATGGCTAGGAGCTAGAGAGGCGCTGACTATTGTGGTAATGATGAGACCCATAACTAGCAGGCATGTTGGAGCAGCCGCATTGTCCGTGAATCCAACCTACAGATGGTGGGATTCACCCCCAGGGTTTCATAGCCTACATAAGAAATGACTGGAAATCAAACAGTCCTGCTAGTGCTTGCTGCTTTATCCAGAGAAAATGTATCTAGCAAGAGTGATTGACAGCTCAGCATAGTAGAACAGACAGTGGAAGTAGGCAAGAAGGAATAACAACAGAGGCACTGAAACAGGGCAAAAACAGCTTCCACCTTTTTCCGGGGGGGGGGGGGGGTTAGTAATATATATGAACACACCCACCAATGAATATATCTGCTTTGGCAGAAGAAGAATGAACTGTCATTTTAAGCTGTGCAATAATTGTGTAATGATTGGACAATAATTGTGCCAAGGCTCAAAGAATAATTACATTTTTTTAAAAAGGATAGGGGTAACTTGATGGGGGGGGGACCATTCATTGTGAGTTGCTCAAGATGCATGTTCTGTCTCCCAATTTGTTTCAGTGCTCATCACACATTGTCCATATTTGGACAAAAGAACTACGATGTGGCTGCTAGTTCAACAGGTCTGTGGCACCATAGAAAACTGGCTTTTAAAGTGGTTCATAAGCCTGATGTTAAAAAGTTAAGAAAATTATACCTTTCAGCTTATTAACCAAGTCATTCACTATATAGTTTGTGTTAAGTTGTGGGTGAACATATCAGACGGCACAGCGATACTTCAAACAGCTCTTGTTTATTCACAGGCCAGAACAGAACTGAGCTGAAGGGTTCAGCTAGCCTGCTTATATAGAGCTCCAGTACAACGTAACTGTAACAATTTTCTAAAACTATCCAATCACTGAACGTCACTTTTGATCCCTTATTTGCATAACTATCTACAGTATCCCCCTGCTGGCCCAGGGTGAGAACTTCAGTACATAACAGTTTGTTTCTTGAAAACCTTTCCCTCATCAGGTTCCTGCTTTCAATCTGCTTCTCTCTTTCTCCTCCTAGTGTCTAGTCCCACCTGAACAGCAGCTCCATTAATTTTTTCCACCTGCCATTTTTACAGGTACTGTAGTTATATTATCAAACATTATGTTAGAGTTGCACTTTATCCTGCAGACGTGGGGTTCATCTACCACCTCACCTTTCAAAAGAGGTGAGGGCTGAACTGGCATATGTTTTATGGAACAGTTTGGACGTATCATTGAATGTTTTTGTTTTGTTTTTGAAGGAAGTTCTGCAAGTAAAGTTTTAATTAAACTTATGGGCCTTGGCAATGTTTTATTTCCAAAAAGAAGTCAGTTTTCACGCATTGAGTCACTTTAAATCGTACAATATTAATATCTGCAAAAGAGGTTGTGGCACCTCCACCACCACCCCGACAAGCTGAGTGGCAGGAGACACACATAATAACTAAAATAGAACAAAAGTCTCAATTTTCTCCTGTCTATTCCTCTTCCGTGTGCCACACTTGTGTTTGTTCCCCTTGTAATGTTAAATGGTTGAAATGTTGATTGTAGGATAAAAGCAGCCTTCGGCCATGTGCATCTCAGCAAAAAAATCTCTCCACATGGGTCCATATTGATCTAGGTGACTGCATAGATGCCAAAAGTCTGATCTAAAATCTCTTCCTCCCTTGGCAACAGGATAAGTCACCAAATCTATTGAAATATGTTATGTTACACATACCCGAGAGTTAAGTTTCATGTACCACAGTGGGACATGCCTCTGAATAGATACATATTGGATTTCACTAACAGTGACTATGTTTAGGTATTTCAAATGTACAATATTGTCATTCTGCAGTGAGATAAAAATCCTATCCTCCACTTCATCCTCCTTAGCTTGGAGAACTGTGGTTGAAGGTATGGCTTATATATAACCTGTGTGCTTAAAATTCAATTTACTTCCAGCTCATTATGGACAGAAGGGTAAAAATTAGACTATGAATACCTGTATGAACATAGGATCTGCTGAAATCCACTGGCCTTACCAGCAAAGTAATACATTGAAGATGAGGATATAAAGTATTTATGAAACCCAAACACAATTAAGTACAGGTTTACCCTAGGAAGTAGATGAAGCAAAATTTGACACCACTATCCTTCTCTCTGTGCACACACACACACACACACAGAGAGAGAGAGAGAGAGAGCGCTAATGGCCAAAAGAATGGGATGCAGAGGCAGTTTCACCCTCATATTAAAATTAAGTAAGATGCATTACTTTTTAGTCTTCTGTATCTGCCTTCATGACACCAGGCTCTTTGCTTGTTAAATGCATATTCATTCTTTCCAGTAAAAACAAAACAAAAACCAAACCATCAAAAATAACCAAGGCATCTATCAACAATAAAACGGACAATGAAATAACAAGTCAATATAACAATAAAAATAATGTGCATCAACATAGTAAAGAGCCATTTAACCATCAGGCAAATAAAAAAGCTCAACAAAAGCAACCAGTTAAATGCTTTTTAAGATCAAGACACAGATATAACACAGAACGGGAGAAGATGAGAACTACAGATTACAAGAAGCACAGGGTTTCTCCCCAAACTGGCAGCTTTGAGTCAAGTCCTCTCCCCCTGAAATGTGTAATATGTAACATTATGCCTATGGGGGAGCTCAGCATTTTTGACACTGTCCTGTAATGTTTAGTGCCACTTTTATTTATTGGTGTAACAGTGAGAAAAGTTGTGAGAGCTCTGCTGAAGCACCATCAGAAAAATTAATAGGACAGTATCCACCTAACCTGGGGACGCGGGTGGCGCTGTGGGTTAAACCGCAGAGCCTAGGACTTGCCGATCAGAAGGTCGGTGGTTCGAATCCCTGCGATGGGCTGAGCTCCCATTGCTCAGTCCCTGCTCCTGCCAACCTAGCAGTTCGAAAGCATGACAAAGTGCAAGTATATAAATAGGTACTGCTCTAGTGGGAAGGTAAACGGCGTTTCCGTGTGCTGCTCTGGTTCGCCAGAAGTGGCTTAGTCATGCTGGCCACATGACCTAGAAGCTGTACGCTGGCTCCCTCGGCCAATAAAGCGAGATGAGCACCACAACTCCAGAGTCGGCCACAACTGGACCTAATGGTCAGGGGTCCCTTTACCTTTACCTTTATCCACCTAACCTGACCTATCTGTGCAATAATTTATCCTTGGAACGTTCCACCTTCCTCCCCTGCTTGTGCCCCATGCCCTCCCAAAAAAGGCTCTGGAGATGTGGGGGAACCCCCAGAACAGGAAGTGGGAAAGCTACTCTTGGAGTGGCTGAAATCTTGAACGGCAGCATTCCAGGTTGCAGGTTCCACCTGTACACCTATGATACATTTTGTGCAGATATCCAATCAGCATTTGTTGAATGTTGATGACTATACATCAAACTTATCTTGGCAGTGGAATAAAGGGTAATGTATTGTATTGTCCTGTCCTCATCTGGTGGAACAATGAGGCTGGGACAGACAATAGAGTTCTAGTTGTGGTGCAGCAGAGTAATAAAAGCTGGATGCTCTTAATTAAAATCAGGACAGGGCAATTAATCCTCTGCATTTGGGTTTCAGATTAAACTACCAAGGAAAGCAACCTTAGAGGAGGTCAGAAATGAATCACATTTAACCCTTTCTTTGAAGAATTTTAGACTCTTTGATCATTTTCTTGAAACTTACCATAGATTTGTTCTGCTGTTTTAAATTCGTTGATTGTGATGTTGGTTTTTGGAGGCTACTGATACTGTAGCTGTTTAGTTTGTCCACATGTGGTTTTAAGCTGCACCATTTTTATAAAAAAAAAATGAAGGAGACCAATATATGCCTTGGTAATTTTGAGAGAGGATGTTGGATGCCACAATTTAATATGTGGTGGGCAGGAGAAAATATGGTGTTCAGAAAAGAGGTAGGATAGTTTAGGGCAAGGGTGGGGAATTGGATCAAACTGGTAGGCCAGATCCCTATCTCTACCCTCACTCCCCAGAGTAGAACATTGGCTCCCAGTAAGTTTCCAAGCACAATTCAAAGTGTTGGTGCTGGTTTTTAAGGCCCTAAACATCCTTGGCCCTGTATACCTGAAAGAGTGTTTCCACCCCCATCATTCAGTCTGGACACTGAGGTCCAGTTCCAAGGGCCTTCTGGTTACAGGGAACCAGGCAGAGGGCCTTCTTTGTATTGGTGCCCACCCTGTAGAATGCTCTCCCATCAGATGTCAAAAAGATAAACAACTATTTGACTTACAGAATACCTCTGACGGCAGCCCTATATAGGGAAGTTGTTAAAGTTTTATGTTTTCTTGCACTTTTATGTTATGTTGGAAGCTGCCTAGAGTGGCTTGGGCAACCCAGTCAGATGGGTGGGGTATAAATAATATAGCATTATTATTACTATCTTTATTACTATTACTATTTTGTCATTGTCGTCTGTATAACACACTGGGGACAGGAGGGTGCAGTAAAACGGTTGCCTCTATACCCTAAACTTTCAAACTTTTCATCTTACAAATTGTGCAGTAAAATGCTTGCCTGTATATCGCAAACTTTTTTTTTCTCTTACAAAGGGATGCTTGGATCTCTGTGAAAGCAAAATTTGGGTCCCGTGTGCTAAGAAAGGCACCCAGAAGGGATGTCACATTTGACAAAATATCAGCTCTCCTCCCGTATCAAAATAAAATGATCATACAGTTGTTTAATGACAGCTCTCCCTTTTTATGAGCTCTGAAAATATCTCATTAAACAGCTTTGCAAATTGCCACAATAACTTATGCTGACACGCTCATCTGTTCTCATTTGCGAATACCTTCCTTTGACAAGCCTAATGAGATATTGTGGGGAATTCCCAGCCTCATGACCAGAGGAAGCCTTTGAAACACACCTCTAAATGGAAAAGATTATGGATGCCGGTCCAATTATATGGCGGAAGATGCAATAAGGGCTAAGATGCTGTTTTCTCTGAGCCCATGCCAGCATTGGGCATGTTTTCCTGACACATCTTCAGAAAATATTCTTTTCTACCCACCCAGATCTATGGCTTTCACAGTTTTTACCACCATCTGGGCAAATATTCCAATGAAAATAAAACAACCCTGCTGTGTCTAATTTGGATAAATTTGGGGGGACATTATTTTTAATAATTTTTGTGTTATTTAAGCATGATTACTTATCTTCTGAGGAGCTATTTTTATCTCTCTCTTTTTGTTGACACTTCAAATCGTTTTTGGAACTCAGCCATATAAATGAAACCTTCCAAAAATAGTTCGCTCTGGCATATAAGCTTGGAAAAAAAGATATATTTCATAACATTTACAACATTTACAATACAGATACTCAACCAGGGCATTGCAGTCCAATCACTTTCCCTTTTTTTCTCTTATTGTAGTGTATTAGATAAACAGAAATGAATTAAGTAAACATAATTACCAGCTTGGTTTTTACAAAATGCCAAAGAAATGTAAGGCATTATTTATTTCTTTAAAAGATGTGCTGCTGACGGTAATTAAGCCCGTCTGCTTTCATATTCTTACTGCAAGTTGCAAGGAATTGTGTGCTAAATGACGAGGCTTTGCAACTTCGAATTGGAATTTTGCTGGAAGAGATTCATAACCACCCTCTTGTCTATGAATGCTCATAAGATCAAAGATTCAGTGGTGGCTGTTAAGAAGGATTAGATGCATTCAGGGAAGATAACTATTAACAAGCTATTAACAGCCAGGAACGCATATTTTTCAGGGCAGGCAGGAGGAAGTACTTCTTCTCACAGCACATATTTAAACTGTAGAATTTGCTATCGCTAGATACGTTGATGGCTAGCAACTAACAGGATTAGACAAATTCATGGAGGATGAGGCTTCAGATAGCTACTAGTTATAATGGATGTGTATCACCTCTGGGATCACAGGCAAGATGACTGACAAACAAAAGTAGGAGAGTGTCAGGGGCTGGACTGAGGACAGTCTTCCTGATTTAGAACAGTGGTTTGCAGAAGGGCATAGTTCAGAGGCTGCAGAGAGGGAAAGCTGGGAAATATTGGGGGAGCAGCAAGTAGAAGCACTGGGGGAGAATAAGCTGGCAGACTCGGTGTCTTTGGAGAGCATTCCTGATCCCCCCTCTCCAGGGACTAGGTAGGCACTGAGAGTGATAGAACAGAAAACTCAGTGGCAGAAAGCTCAGTTCAGCCGGCACAAGGATGGTGTAGAACAGGGGTTGGCAACCTAAGGCCCATGGGCTATAAGCGACCCATGGGGGTTGTTTAACTGGCCCACGGACCCCCGCTGCCCACTCTAAACTGGCATGCTCCCGTGCACCACACTAAACTGGCATGGAGCAGAGCGGGGACCGCCGTCCGCAACACTGGCCAGCTTCCCATTGGCTGCAGGAGCTTCCTGCAGCCAATGGGAAGCTGTGCACGCCCTCTCTGTGTTGGAAGCAGCACCGGAAATAATGTTTGTGCATGCGTGCATGTTTGCATGCACACTCCAGCCCACCACGGCATCTGCAGGACCATGAACCGGTCCAAGCAACAAAAGCTTTGCCGACCCCTGAGGTAGAATAAGAGAGACAGAGGGGGTTGGACGGCATTACTTTGTCTCTGTGAATGCTGAATAAATTACATGATAAGAACTCTTTTTGGTTATCTGCATTTTCACTGCCACCAGGGGAGGGATTATCATTCCCTGAAGCCTTGACAGAGAGGGCTATTGCACTCATGACCTACCTGTGGGCAAACCAGGATGCCACACTAGATAGGCCTTTTGCCTGATCCAGCAGGTCTCTTCTTTGGTTCCCCATGACTGGTGCCCCCATTTGACCTCAGCTGAAAGTTAGTTATCTATTCCTCACCATATAACATGGTCAAGAATGAAGCAGAACGTGCCTATGTCTTGTTTGTACTTTAAACGTAACTGCCACAGGGAGAATCTGATCAGAATTGGGACAGAAATTTGTATGGAGGGAGAGCTAATCATTACTTCCTGCAAATGCACAATCATACCCTCCATGAGAAGGAGGCAAATTGAGACACAACCTTGATGGAGGCCATGTACCCTCTCAATTATGCTCACTCCTTTGCACCTTTGCCCGCTGCTGCTGCCATCATCACCCTCTGGCCTCTGATGCCACGACCACCACAGCCACTGCTGTACTTCCAGAAGCTGATACCATACTTTTGGAAGTACAACGTCTGGAAAGCTGTGGCAGAAAGAGGAAGCGTGGATGCCTCATGGGGGCAAGGTAGGTTGGTACATCTTTTGGTTCTGTTTTTTGGTCCTGCTCTCTGGTGTGAGCCCGCTGACTTACACCGCAGTGCAGGACCAAAAAAATTGTGTATTTTGGTCTCACGCTCTGGCATGGCCAAAGCAAGGGAGCCAAAATCGGACATTCAGGATGGAGATCAGAAGCCAAACAGCTTCTGTAATTCAAGGATGTCCCGCTTAAAATGGGACAGCTGTGTAGAATTCACTCCTGGTAAAAAACACGCCCCCTGCCCCCCCCCCAAAGTTATTTCCTGTAGGAGAGAAGTTGGTATTGGTGCCCATGGGAACCAAAATAGAGCACTGTGGAATGCTATAGCAAAAGTGTGATGTGTAAGAACAAAGAGACTCCCAGCATTACCATCTGGATTCAGTAAGAATGGCAGGAACTGAATCTCCAGGCTAAAGGTAAAGGTAAAGGGACCCCTGACCATTAGGTCCAGTCGTGGCTGACTCTGGGGATATGGCGCTCATCTCGCTTTATGGGCCGAGGGAGCCGGCATACAGCTTCCGGGTCATGTGGCCAGCATGACTAAGCCGCTTCTGGCGAACCAGAGCAGCAGACGGAAACGCCGTTTACCTTTCCGCCAGAGTGGTACCTATTTATCTACTTGTACTTTGACGTGCTTTCGAACTGCTAGGTTGGCAGGAGCAGGGACCCAGCAACGGGAGCTCACCCCATCGTGGGGATTTGAACCGCCAACCTTCTGATCGGCAAGTCCTAGGCTCTGTGGTTTAACCCACAGTGCCATCCCGTCCCACGAATCTCCAGGCTAATTTACATTTTCCAACAGTCAATGAAGGATGCTAAAATGGTGATTGGTACTGAAAGTAGCAGTGAGATTCAGGGGGTGCTGAGGGATCACATTCCCCATCTCTGCCTCCCAGTGTAAGTACATGTGGTGCTGCGGTCTAAACCATCGAGCCTCTTGAGCTTGCTGATCATAAGGTTGGCAGTTCAAATTCACATGATGGAGTGTGCTCCTGTTGCTTTGTCCCAGCTCCTGCCAACCTAGCCACTTGAAAGCATACCAGTGCAAGTAGATAAATAGGTACTGCTGCAGCGAGAAGGTAAACAGTGTTTCATGCATCATGGGGTTTCATCCACCAGAAATGGTTTAGTCATGCTGGCCACGTGACCTGGAAAAAGCTGTCTGTGGACAAATGCCGGCTTCCTCAGCTTGAAAAGCAGAGATGGGTGCTACATGGCACAGTCAAATTCAACTGGATTTAACCATCCAGGGGTCCTTTACCTTTTACATTCAACAGAGAGACTTACAATGCAGTCCTCACAATGCTTTGAAATTTGTACTTCTCTGAATTTTGCAATGCTGTTCTCCAGCCAAGTAATGTATACAAAAATGCAAATACTACTGTAAGGTATGCATAAAAGATGCATATATTGTTGAAAATAATGTGCAACGGTGCATTATATTACATAAAAGTGCATACTAAAAAGTGTAGCTCAGGAGAAGTTGGCTTTAAATTGCTGGGGAAAATTGTAAGGATTTTTAAAAATATAATTCTCATACTGATACGGCTATGTGAAGAACTGAATTCACGACAAAAAAGAAGAAGATAGAAACAGGAAAACTCATATTGACAGATTTGCTTATTCCTAATTTTATCCACCCCAGTGTCCATGCACCTTCACTTGGAAGCAAGTCTCAATGGTACAGATTTCAGTCTTGGTCGTCTAATGTGCTACTTGTTCTCGGCAGTTTTCAGGAGAGGTTGAAGAGGGATATGATGTTCTGCTGGCTGGCTGAATGCATCGTAATGCAACATTTACATAACACTACTGGCCTCTGCTGCCAGTCTGAGAGAGGGAAGCACATTGACTGGAGCTCGATGCTGCTTTTGAAGATGAAAGGTCTGGCTGCTGATCCACTGTGGGAGACTTTTTTCTCCCTCAGACTTACTGGCAACGTGGCCAGGAAACTTCTTGCAATGTCTCTTTTTAAAGTATTTTTGGGGCTTCTGGAGGGCTTGTCAGGTTCTAAACATATGGGCTGGATGTGAAGGCTGTGTTTTACAAGCACACAAAAGCAATTAGTAAACCAAGTGCTGAAAACTGCCATATATGCAGGAAATGGACAAAATAATAGTTACATTTGCTTTTTCAAAGGCTCTCAGAAGCCAGTGTATAATGGTGAGCTAAGAACTAGGAAGGCTGTCTACCAAACATTGTGTTTGCAATGAATACAGAGGTCCTCTTCTGAGCATAAAAGCTGGGTGAATAAATATATGTGGGGGATCTATAAGTAGCACACCACCAGCGTGGGTGTGATCTCCGATCACACCCACGCTGGTGTTGTGCGATCTCCGATGGGAAGGAAATGCAGCTCAGTGGCAGAGCATAGGTCACCTACACAGAAGGTCAAAGGTTGAATCTTTACCATTTCCATTTTAAAGGATCAGTTAGGAAGAAACATGAAAGACCTCTGCTGACGATGAGGGAAGAAGGGTTTGGGCAAGCTGTGATGGGGTGGGTATGGGTGTTTGGGGGTGAGCTGTGAAGGGAGGGGGCAGGCAGCAGAACAGGGGTTTGGTGGATAGGCAGGGTTGAGCAGCCCGTAGCCTTTAAGAAAAAGAAGAAAACAGACCTCCAGAACAATTAACAAATTAACACTGTACTCTATTCTGAACTTAAAGATGGAAAGTGTAATGCTGGCGGTCAACAAAATAGGTTTAAAGACTGCCTCAAGCCAAATCTTTAAAAATGTAGTATAAACACTGACAACTGGGAAACACTGGCCTGAGAGTGTTCCAGTTGAAGAACAGCCTTTACCAAAGGTGTCATGGGCTCAAACTCAGGACACAAGGAATAAATGTGCTAAGAGGAAGGCATGCTTGGCAAATCCACACCGTGATCAACTCCTGCCCGGAAACCAATGTTCCCACTGTGGAAGGACATGTGGATCCAGAATTGGCCTCCACAGTCTCTTATGGACTCATTGTTAAAACCGTGTTTATGGAAGACAATCTTACTGGGCTACGAGTGATCGCCAAAGAAGAAGAATACGCAGAACTAATACAAGTCAGCTTCTTACATATCCCTTCCAGTTGTCTCCTCCCCCACAAACACAACAACAAAACCATAAGGGTTTCAAATGCAATAAGAATTCCTCTCATTGCATTCTCTGCTCACATCAGAGGCTCCACAGTGCTCAGATCAGATGTGCGCTGTATAACTTGCCCTTTCTGCCTGGCTATCCATCTATCACATTTTCAATTCCATCTTTTAAAGTTTTTCCATCTTGATTTCTCCTGTGAGTTTGGTTCCCACACATGTAATTTAGATCATTTTCAGATGTTGTGCTAAAGAAAGAGTAGGGAGAAGATGTTTGCTTTCTCCCAATTCTAATAGCCATGGAAAACCTACTTTGGCCAGGATGTAGATTTGACGGCTCCTTTGCTTTCTGCTCTGCATTAAGAATATCCACACATGCACTTTAAATAGTGTTAGAAATGCTCAAAAGCTCTTTTATTGTCTGTGGAAAACAAACTGAGGATTCTTCAGGGACTGGACTCTTTTTGATTTATGAATAATTATCCCAATCCATCCTGATAATTCGGACCAAGTTTCTTTCCACATTCTCTATAGATAGAAAAACGTGAAGGCTCATTCCTATCTACTTGTTTTGTACCTTTTGAGATTTGTTTTCTTCCAATTTCAACCATCATAAACTTGCACCTTTCCAAAGGATGTGATTTGCTTGTACTCATTTCATTATTCCGGCAAATGTCCAGTGGGCTCTGTAATCCTGTCGGAACAGTCTAACCTATGCATAAGGCAATTACAGACGGATATTAACGTTGTAATATACTACAGAGATGTGACCTATCTTGGGAGGTAGTCCTGCATAGTTGCTACATCCAAATAAACCCTTTGCAACGTGGCAGCCAACATCCCAGCTAGAGCTGACTTTCTGCTATTCAGATCTCAGGTCTTTGCAAATGCTGACTTGAGGTTTTCCGGTGCCGATCAGATTTGGGGAGTAGGTGGGAAACACTGAGGTTGGATAACAGAGTCTCTCTGGACACAGTCACATTGTCATGCTAGCATATAGCTAAGGAAGGCAGGTACTCTCCAGTGGTAGAGCACCTGCTTTGAGTGCAGAAGGTCAGTCTCCAGGTAGAGCTGAGGACATCCCCCTGCTTGAAATCCTGGCTGCTTGCCATTCAGTGTAGGCAATGCTGAGGTAGATGGAAAGCAAGAGAAAGATGCATTCTTTTTTCTTTACTTGATTCATTTGCTTGTTCTTCTTTTCTAATTTATTTTTTATTGAAGATTTCTTGGTTTACAAAAGTATGTGTGATGTCTCTTTTTTCAAGTTACATTTTCTACAGATCAGTTTCATTTGTTGAGACATTAGTGTTACATTAGGAAGAAAAGGGGGAAAGAGGTGGAGGGGGCCATGGTGGGTGGGGGTGGAGTCGGGTGGCGATGATTTTATTTTACTTAATATATTCGGGGGGTTGTGTCAGCATCACTTGTGTGGGTTCTCTTTGCTATTCGCTTGTGTTCCTTTGGTGGTGAGAGAGCTTGGGTTTGGCCTAGGGTGTGGTTGTTTGTTTGTGATTGGCTGTGGTGAACTTTGTTTTCATGTGTGAGTTGGGCGGGTGGGTGTTTTTGAATCAAGTTAGCCATATTGATTTCTATGCTGTTGGTGGATTCTTGTCGTTGTCTTGTTGGGATGTGTATGCGATAAAAGGGAGCCATACTGGGGTGAAGGCATCTTCTTCCATTTGTCCCCGTGTCAGTTTCAGTTCATAGGTTAGTTTTTCTAATAAGGCTGTTTCCCATACTATTTGGTACCATTGGTCCATGCTTACTCCTGACAGGTCTCTCCAGTGTCTGGCTATGATGTTTCACCCCAGAACTGGTCCTACTAAACATCTTCCAAGATAATAATGCCCACTCACATCACAAAGGGCTCATCACCCACCTACTCTCAGCAGCCAGAAACATCATAGCCAGATGTTGCATTTTCTGACAATGGATGGGGCTATTGATGGAAACGTGATACCATCTGTTTCCATTTTCAGCACAACCTTTTCAGTGCATTGTTTCTTAGCACCATCTCCTTGCTCTCCATCAACTCCCCTCTGCCCACTGGTTTCCCCATTTGACCTAAGCCCTTTTCAGGCATTCCATAACGGGGGCAGCAGGACGTATCCTGAACCTAGCATATGCGTTTGAATGTCTGTGAGAGAGAGATCCCTGCAGATATTTTGAGGAACCCACACATGTCAGGGGAGATGCTACCCACACAAGCTTTTTTGTGTGTGACACTCTAATGAATGCCTGGAAAGGGTTTCATTTTTGTTTGCTCTTCTCCACCTCTGCTTGCTACATTGCCCATGCCCAGGTGTTTACACACACACACACACACACACACACACACACACACATTTTTATTAATTTTTTAACATATCATTTCCATTTCTTATTTTAGACTTCCGTCAACTACCTCTGAAGATTTTCCATTCTTTATCACTTAATCTGCATTTCTTAATTTCTCTATTACTTTTAATTGGCCTTAACTAATAATTCTCTTCATGGTCTTCCTTGCAATATTCCACCTAATCCTCCTTACAAAACTTCTAGCAGTCCTACTAGCATAATCTGTTTATTACAATTGCTTTTCAAATAGTTCAAATATTTACTCCAGTCCTCTAAGAATCTCTGGTCCCGCAGCTTTCAGATCCTTCCTGTCATCTTATCTAATTCTGCATAGTCCATATAGTGAGCCATAGTTAAAAACAGAAGTCAGCAAATGTATCCTCTTTTTTGCTCTTCAAGATATGGCAACCCTGCTTTGGGAAATGAAGCATAGCCGAGACTGTTATGTCCTTAAGATATATGGTTTATTTACACATCTATACAACCTGAGCTTACGATGGAGGGATTCACAGCATCAACACCCCAAGAGGGTCTTGCTTCTCCCATAGCCACAGCCTTGGACTCAAACAGACATAGAAGAAGAGTTTGGATTTGATATCCCACTTTATCACTACCCTAAGGAGTCTCAAAGCACCTAACAATCTCCTTTCCCTTCCTCCCCCACAACAAACACTCTGTGAGGTGAGTGAGGCTGAGAGACTTCAGAGAAGTGTGACTAGCCCAAGGTCACCCAGCAGCTGCATGTGGAGGAACGGAGATGTGAACCTGGTTCACCAGATTACGAGTCCACTGCTGTTAACCCCTATACCACACTGGCTCTCATACAACACCATGCTCTACCTCTCCAATTCAGCTTGCTGCTTTTTCCCCCCTTGGTGACATTGCTCCTACTCACTACCTCAGTGATGGCCAGACTTGGCCTTCCAGCTGTTTTGGGACTACAATTCCCATCATCCCTGACCACTGTTCCTGTTAGCTAGGGATGATGGGAGTTGTAGTCCTAAAACAGCTGGAGGGCCAAGTTTGGCCATCACTGTACTACCCTAAACTGCTAGCTCACATTGCTTCTAACTCTCTACTCTAAACACTGGCTTTATCTGTTGAGGAAAATGCCCCACCCATTTGTTGTCTGGCAACAAATGGAGCCCTTTGGATGCTTTGTTCTCCTAATGGTCCATCACCCAGGCTATCGCTGCATGGGAAACTAGACGGATTTATTTAGCTTTTGACATTTGCTGATTCCAGAGATTAAAACTGTCTAGTGCACAATTTAGCACCCGAAGCCTTAACTACATTCTAACATTTGTTGAGTTGAGAGATTATAATGGTCTGGCATCCGCAAACGTGTAACAATATACACTCCTAGTTTCCCAAAATAGCTAGCATATAAACAAATACACACAACAATGTATATAGTTGTATAAAAATGCTTATGCTTTAATTTTTAGAAAATTATGCTGTATAAATATCGTACCATGTAGGGCTTGGCATGCTCTCTCTCTTTGACAAATTATACTTATAATATATAGTGGTTTAAAGAAATATAATTTTGTGCAATTAGCTGGCCTTTATTTTTCTCCTGCCCCTTCATGGATCACTGCCTTGCTGTGGCGAAGGGGCTTGAAGAACTCAGAGAAGCTATGAACTATGCCGAGCAGGGCACCCAAGATGAACAGGTCATAGTGGAGAGTTTTGACCAAACGTGATCCACCTGGAGGAGGAACCGGCAAGCCACTCCAGTATCCCTGCCAAGAAAACTCCATGGACAAAGACAACAGGCATATAAAAGTTATGACGCTGGAAGATGAGCCCCTCAGGTCGGAAGGCGTCCAACATGCTACTGGGGAAGAGCGGAGGGCAAGTACAAGTAGATCCAGAGCTGATGAAGCGTCTGGGCCAAAGCCGAAAGGACGCTCAGTTGCGGATATGCCTGGAAGTGAAAGGAAAGTCCAATGCTGTAAAGAAAAATATTGCATAGGAACCTGGAATGTAAGAACCATGAACCTGGGTAAGTTGGAGGTGGTCAAAAATGAGATGGCAAGAATAAATATTGACATCCTGGGCATCAGTGAACTAAAATGGACGGGAATGGATGAATTCAGTTCGGATGACCATCATATCTACTTCTCTGGGCAAGAAACCCGTAAAAGAAATGGAGTGGCCCTCATAGTCAACAAAAGAGTGGCGAAAGCTGTACTGGGATGCAATCTCAAAAATGATAGAATGATCTCGATACGAATCCAAGGCAGACCTTTTAACATCACAGTAATCCAAGTTTATGCACCAACTACTTGTGCTGAAGAAACTGAAATTGACCAATTCTATGAAGACTTACAACACCTTATAGAAACGACACCAAAGAAGGATGTTCTTCTCATTATAGGGGATTGGAATGCTAAAGTAGGGAGTCAAGAGATAAAAGGAACAACTGGCAAGTTTGGCCTTGGAGATCAAAACGAAGCAGGGCAAAGGCTAACAGAGTTCTGTCAAGAGAACAAGCTGGTCATCACAAACACGCTTTTCCAACAACACAAGAGATGACTCTACAGATGGACATCACCAGATGGGCAGCATCGAAATCAGATTGATTATATTCTCTGCAGCCAAAGATGGAGAAGCTCTATACAGTCAGCAAAAACAAGACCTGGAGCTGACTGTGGCTCAGATCATCAGCTTCTTATAGCAAAATTCAAGCTTAAACTGAAGAAAGTAGGAAAAACCACTGGGCCGGTAAGATACAATCTAAGTCAAATCCCTTATGAATACACAGTGGAAGTGAGGAACAGGTTTAAGGATTTAGATTTGGTGGACAGAGTGCCTGAAGAACTATGGATGGAGGCTCGTAACATTATACAGGAGGCAGCAACGAAAACCATCCCAATGAAAAGGAAATGCAAGAAAGCAAAGTGGCTGTCCAATGAGGCCTTACAAATAGCGGAGGAGAGAAGGCAAGCAAAATGCGAGGAAGATAGTGAAAGATACAGGAAATTGAATGCAGATTTCCAAAGAATAGCAAGGAGAGACAAGAAGACCTTCTTAAACGAGCAATGCAAAGAAATAGAGGAAAGCAATAGAATGGGAAGAACCAGAGATCTGTTCAAGAAAATTGGAGATATGAAAGGAACATTTCGTACAAAGATTTCCATAATAAAGGACAAAAGGGGAAAGGACCTAACAGAAGCAGAAGACATCAAGAAGAGGTGGCAAGAATACACAGAGGAATTATACCAGAAAGAAATGGATATCTCGTATACTCCAGGTAGTGTGGTTGCTGACCTTGAGCCAGACATCCTGGAGAGTGAAGTCAAATGGGCCTTAGAAAGCACTGCAAATAACAAGGCCAGTGGAAGTGATGGTATTCCAGCTGAACTATTTAAAATTTTAAAAGATGATGCTGTTAAGGTGCTACACTCAATATGCCAGCAAGTTTGGAAAACTCAGCAGTGGCCAGAAGATTGGAGAAGATCAGTCTACATCCCAATCCCAAAGAAGGGCAGTGCCAAAGAATGCTCCAACTACCGCACAATTGCACTCATTTCACACGCTAGCAAGGTTATGCTTAAAATTCTACAAGGAAGGCTCAAGCAGTATGTGGACCGAGAACTCCCAGAAGTGCAAGCTGGATTTAGAAGAGGCAGAGGAACCAGAGACCAAATTGCAAACATGTGCTGGATTATGGAGAAAGCTAGAGAGTTCCAGAAAGACATCTACTTCTGCTTCATTGACTATGCAAAAGCCTTTGACTGTGTTGACCACGGCAAACTATGGCAAGTTCTTAAAGAAATGGGAGTGCCTGATCACCTCATCTGTCTCCTGAGAAATCTCTATGTGGGACAAGAAGCTACAGTTAGAACTGGATATGGAACAACTGACTGGTTCAAAATTGGGAAAGGAGTACGACAAGGCTGTATTTCGTCTGAATGTATTTTGTCTTGGATGAATCCCAAGCCGGAATTAAGATTGCTGGAAGAAATATCAACAACCTCAGATATGCAGATGACACAACCTTGATGGCAGAAAGTGAGGAGGAATTAAAGAACCTTTTAATGAGGGTGAAAGAGGAGAGCGCAAAATATGGTCTGAAGCTCAACATCAAAAAAACCTCACCTCCTGGCAAATAGAAGGGGAAGAAATGGAGGCAGTGAGAGATTTTACTTTCTTGGGCTCCATGATCACTGCAGATGGTGACAGCAGCCACGAAATTAAAAGACGCCTGCTGCTTGGGAGAAGGGCAATGACAGGCCTAGACAGCATCTTGAGAAGTAGAGACATCACCTTGCCAACAAAGGTTCGTATAATTAAAGCTATGGTTTTCCCAGTAGTGATGTATGGAAGTGAGAGCTGGACCATAAAGAAGGCTGATCGCCGAAGAATTGATGCTTTTGAATTATGGTGCGGGAGGAGACTCTTGAGAGTCCCATGGACTGCAAGAAGATCAAACCTTTCCATTTTGAAGGAAATCAGCCCTGAGTGCTCACTGGAAGGAAAGAGCCTGAAGCTGAGGCTCCAGTACTTTGGCCACCTCATGAGAAGAGAAGACTCCCTGGAGAAGACGCTGATGTTGGGAAAGATGGAGGGCACAAGGAGAAGGGGGCGACAGAGGACGAGATGGTTGGATAGTGTTTTCGAGGTTACCAGCATGAGTTTGACCAAACTGCGGGAGGCAGTGGAGGACAGAGGTGCCTGGCGTTCTCTGGTCCATGGGGTCACGAAGAGTCAGACACGACTAAACGACTAAACAACAACAACATTTTTCTCCTGAGTACACCTATACAGGCTTGCGTTGCAAATATGCTGTTAAAGAACAACCCTGGGCACTTAGCAATACAGAAGTGTAGGAACTGGATGGAATGGGTTAATTTCCATTTCTTAAAAATGAAACAATGCTAAGACATTTCACAGAGGGATGACTGGTGGGTTCACGCCAAGATCGCGCCCCAAATTAACATCAGGTATTGCTGCTTGAAATGTAAACCAAAAAAACTTAACCATTCACCTCCATCTGCCAGCTTTGTTTTCAACAACATGCTTTGATTCAAAGTGATAGCTGGTATCCAAGCCAAATAAGCAAGTATTTTTTTTCCTTTCTAAATGCTGTCTGTCACATCATGTTACTCCGGTTTCGCTTTTTCACTCTTTGCACCAACATGATGCACTGTAACTTAACATGATGCGTCACATGTGACTTAATGCAACGAGACAGGAGAGCATAGCTGCACTTTCTTGAAAAGAAAAAAAACACACACCTGCTTTTAGAAGTTATCCTAGCCCCTGCTGAGGGCACTTACATAAAACCTCCAGCTTGGATACCTGCGGAGGATATTGTGGGTTGCTAGATCTATATCTGTGATCCATATTACACAACATATTTCCTTTTTCTTTCCTTTCCTCCCCTTTGCTATGACCTATTTTCTCTCTCTCAAGCTCTTACTATTTGAAAACAGGAAAGGAAGAAAAACTAATCACCACTATCAGCGCACGAGTCCACAGATCAAATGAGTGATGCCACAGAAGTTTCAGCAGAGAGGGCTGGCAATGTGCGCTCCACCTACTCAAAAATGTGAGCATAAGAAAAGTTTAATGGATCACGCCCAACATCCTGTTCTCATAGTGGCTACCCAAATGTCTCTGACAGACCCTGAAGCAGAACCTGAGAACAAGAACATTCTCCCTTCCTGTGGTTTCCAGCAACTGATACTCAGGAGTGTTACTTCTTCCCACCATGGAGGCAGAGAATAGCTATTATGGCTAGTAAGTAGCTAGCAGTGAATAGATCCTTTAAGTCCGATGTGGACTGAAATATACTCGGAGTCGAGAGTGGATTTCATGCTCTTTATTCAGCTCATAGTGGTGAGGAGGAATGGAAGTTCCCCCACAATATCTGCTCCATATACATTATTTACACAATGGGCTGCACGTGATTGGCTAATTCCGGGATTCTCCTGTAGGCCAATCAGGTTGTGGATTCACTTCCACCTGGAGCTGGATTGGGTGGCTCCTGTGGACCAATCATACTGCTGCATTGTTCTAGGACCAATCAGACTGCTGCATTCTGAACCCTATTGTTCTAGGACCAATCAGACTGCTGCATTTTGGATCCTATTGTTCTAGGACCAATCAGACTGCTGCATTTTGGATCCTATTCAACTCAGTACATAACATGGGCTCAAAAAAAGAAAAAGAAAAAGAAAAAGGATTTGCCAACCACTCTGGCCACTGCTAGCCCTCACCTACCAGACAGAGGAAGAAGGTGGGGAGGAATATTCCTTCTTGCCAGTGCTGCTGCTGTCCCCCAGCTGCAATTGTTTCCCAGCTGAAATTGCAACCCAGGTTGGAGAAGAATTATTGGGACAGATGAGCCATTTCAGAATCCCTGAGCACTTTAAAAATGCTCCGAATTTGCATTCTGAGCAGACGCTTTATACAATTCAGCAACATTAGTAAGAAAAGCAGTGCTCTTGTGTGCATATTATCAGGTAGAAGGTACTGCTCATTGCAGAGATGGCAAGGAAAACCTCAACTTCTAGGCACCTCTCTTCTCCAGAGCAAGAATCTTACTTTCTTTTTGCATGCTGTAGACCTATTCCCATAGGTGCTGCTCCATGCAGGGAGCTGTGTGAAGTTGACTCAGCCCACTTCAACTTCTTCATCTCATGCATTTATTTTGGCAGTGTGAAAATTGCCAGATACTTTGCCATGAAGAAGTTTTATTTATACCCTGACCTCCCCAGCCAAGACTGGGCTCAGGGTGGCTAACACCAGGCATAAAAACTATTGATTAAAATACAACTTAAAAACAACATTAAAATGCAGCCTCATTTCAGTAGAAACTCAAATCAAAAAAATTTGGGGGGATGAAAACGTCAAATCTTCACCAAGGCCAACTATCCAGACTGGTCCTGTGTGGGCCAGAAAAAAGCCAGGGAAGTCCCCAAATAGGAGTTCCATCACAGAAGGAAAAAGGAAAAAGGAAAGAGGGGAAGGGGATCAAGTTGATTCCAAGTCAAAGGCCAGGTTGAACAACTCTGTCTTACAGGCCCTGCAGAAAGAAATCAGATCCTGCAGGGCCCTGGTCTCACGAGAAAGAGTGTTATAAAGGCCCTGGCTCTGGTTGAGGCTAATCTGACTTCCTTAGGGTTCAGGACCTCTAGGGTGTTGCTATTTATGGACCTTAAGGTCCTCCGCGGGGCATACGGGGAGTGGTGGTCCCATAAGTACAAGGGTCCTAGGCTGTGAAGGGCTTTAAAGGTCAAAGCCAGCACCTTAAATCTGACCCTGTACTCCACTGGGAGCCAGTGCAGCTGGAAAAGCACTGGGTGAATATGCTCCCATGGCAGGGACCCCATGAGGAGCCTCACTGCAGCTGGAGTTCCTGGGACAACTTCAAGGGCAGCCCCGCGTAGTAGTCAAGCCTGGATTCCCATCACCCAAAACCAACTTATGATAAGGGGAGTGTGCCATTTTATTCACCACATTTTATTCATATACCACACCTGTAAGTTAGGGATGGCTAAGCAGCAGAGAGCAACTTGGTGAACAGGAGGGGCTGCTGGTCTCTCCCAACATTGTTTCCAATGTATCTCTTTATTCCCCATTTGTTCCTGAAGTAAATCTTTATCCCTCCCCTTGCTCCTGATGGAGATCTTCACTCACCCTTTCTTCCCTGTGTGTGGCGCAATTTTGTGGTTGGCTTCATGCACCAAAATGTCTTGGGCTGGCCCTATCAAACAGTCAACAGTGGGAACACGTGCTGTAGCATGGTAGGTAGGAATGGACAAATCTGTCAGTTTTTCATTTTTCCAATCTTAAATTCAGTTCGTCACATTTATGCATCAGTCTCTAATATTTTAAAATGCCCCCCCCCCCCGCCCATGGCCGCATTTTAATCTGGATTTGCGCACAATATTTTCACGAAAACATGCATTTCTGTATGCACCATCCCCTAATGCACACATTTCTTAGTTGGAAATCTGCACTGCCAAATTCAGAGAAGTGCACATTTTGAAGGATTTAAACATTTCAGAAAGTGTGAATTTGAAAGAATCGCATTGAAATACAAGGCCAATGAAATTTCTCCCCGCTCTCTAATGACACATACCTGCGACACTCACCTCTGATGTTAGTGCTGTGTGCACATGAGAGAGACAGACAGACAGGAGGCTGTGGCATCTTAAAGACTTAAAAACAGGAGGCACCCAAAATATATCTAAATCTGCCTTTGCATTTAAGGTAGAAAGAGGCAGGCCTTTTTTTTTCAAATGGGAAGAATATGTTCATATATGTTGAGGAGGAGTGGAGAAGAGAGGGAAGTTTCAGTATGCCCCAGGCTAGTTGGGTCTGCAATAAGTGGGAAGACATCTTGATTTCCCAAGAGGCAGAAGCTATTTTTACCAGAGAGCTTTCAGTCAGCAAGCAACAGCAGCTGAAACACAACACTATGCAGCACTGGAGCGTGCACAGTAAACATCATACCTGCATTGCAAGCTGCCCCTCAGGGCATAAATGTCTCTCCCCACCACCACCAGCAGCACCATTCCTCATCATCGACGCACAGCTCTTTGTACTTGCAGGTTTGTTAGTCTGTCTGAACATGTCCTGGAGGTAACACAGGGAGAATTAATATTAATGTCTGAAGGTGCTTTGGTTCCAGAAGAGTGCCAGTCAGATCATTCATTGACGTATAACCCATGCTGTAAAGAAGGTGGCATTTCAAAGTGCACCAGGCCAGAGCCTGCAGGCTTGTCCCAAAGCAAAGCTCCTTTTGATGACCTTCACTAGAAATTAAGCAGCACATGAAAACGAACTTATATTAGAAGCAAGCGGTGTTGTTAACTCTCATTTAGCAACAAAGTGTGCATCATTATGAGAGTGTTTGGGTATTGGTGGGGGACTTATTGTTTATTTACTTATTGCATTTATAGAGCTCACCTTTTAACTGGGGAGCTCAAGGCGGTATGCGTGGTTCTCCCCTTCTTCATTTAATCTCCACAACAAACCCGTGAGGTTGGTTAGGCTGAGAAGTCCAAGGTCACCCAGAGAGCTTCAAGGCTGTGTGAGAATTTGAACCTTTGTTTCCCAGGTCCTAGTCTGATACAGTGGTACCTCTGGTTAAGAACTTAATTCGTTCCGGAGGTCCGTTCTTAACCTGAAACTGTTCTTAACCTGAAATACCACTTTAGCTAATGGGGCCTCCCGCTGCTGCCGCTCCACCACCGCATGATTTCTGTTCTCATCCTGAAGCAAAGTTCTTAACCCGAGGTACTATTTCTGGGTTAGCGGAGTCTGTAACCTGAAGCGTCTGTAACCCGAGGTACCACTGTACTCTAACCATTACAACACACTGGTTCTCAATTTGCACACTATAAAGGACTCTCCCTGGGACTCTTGGCATTAGGAGTAGACAGGTCCTCCCCTTTTCAGTGGTATCCCCAAGTACTGTGCTTTACTTTTTCTTATAAGCCTGAATGGCAAGCATCTAGGGGCACTACCAAAGTCCTGGCAACGTTAATAAGTGGGTCTGAGGACCTCAACCACCTAGAATCAAACTTACTCCTTTGTGTATAGTCCCGTCCCTTCATTTGCAGAGCTATATCCTAGATTTTGTTTCCTGCTCATGGTAGTGTCATGGGATAACACTAAACTAACCACTAAATTACTCCCTCACACACTCTGCCAGACTAAAACCAACTAATGCTCATCATTTCATGGTAACTGAGCATGCACTTACCGGTATTTCTTCAGTCCTGTCAGCACTCACTACCTGAATTCCCTATTCCCCTTTTTGAGGGAATAATGCATCTTTATCTTTTTTTATGAGCCAGGACACAAGAGCTGGAAGGTGTATGATAAGCCAACCGGACCAAAGATTACTGTATTTTTGGTTTTTTTACTGTATTTTTGGTTTTTATGGAAGCCGCCCAGAGTGGC
Source organism: Podarcis cretensis (assembly GCF_951804945.1). Classification (NCBI taxonomy): domain Eukaryota; kingdom Metazoa; phylum Chordata; class Lepidosauria; order Squamata; family Lacertidae; genus Podarcis; species Podarcis cretensis. The sequence goes on along the minus strand of NC_137174.1, from coordinate 84,612,641 downwards.
TGGGAAGGCCCAGCCAGATGGGCGGGATATAAATAATAAATTATTATTATTATTATTATTATTATTATTATTATTATTATTATTATTACAGGACCAAAGTTATAGAAACATACCCGAGTGCAGCAACACCATGTTGTTCAAGCAAGGTTTGGTTGCAACAGGAAGCCCGTGATATTCCTTCCTGACCAGAAGGGTTCAATGGCCAGCTTGGGTGGGTCATTAAGGGCCAGGAAGTTTTTGAACCCTGGTCTTCCAGGTCTAGTCCGACTCTCTAACCACTATGCTACACTGACTTATTTCCTAGAATAAGAAGTGGGAACTGCAATGTCCTTACCTCCTCACAGGAGTGCTCCCACCAGCCAGCCATGGCTTCCCTCAGAATACTACAGTCTAGCCACACACGCCAAGTTTCCTTTTACAAGTAACCCACAACATTCATTGGCTGTTGAGCATGTTCTTGATTCTTCAGTTCACTCAGCACTCAGCACCTTGAGTGCTCTATTAGACAGAATGATACAGCTCTTTCCCCCTGTCAGATGCTCAAGTGTAAGGAATCAACTGAAAATAGACTGTGGTTGCAGCTCCAAATCCACTTGCTGGTGATGAGTGAACTGAAGTGCACTGTGCTACTTTTGAATGTTTTGTGTGTGTGTGTGTGTGTGTGTGTGTGTGTGTGTGTGTTGCGCTGCTTTCAGGATTGCAGTCCAAGTTCACAGCAATGATGGCTCAGGCCTAGCCTTACCACAAGGCAACTCTAGATGGTTGCCTAGGCAACTTAGGCTGCCGCGGAAACTATAGGGAGCAATTTATCCCCACCACCACCTCTTTCAAGCATGCTTTTGAGCAGCAACTATGGAGAGCACAGGGCAAGAGACAAGCAAAGTTTTTCACAGGCAATAGCCAGAAGCCATTGTGTGTTGCTTTTGATGTTGTAATTCCACTAAGTTTTCAAAGCATTTTCGGTACTCTAGTGTTCCCGAGAGACCATCTTGGCTGCGAGCCCTGGAAGACCTGCTTCCTGCCTTGCAGGATTTTCCCCACCTGGCCTAGGAAGGTGGGGCCCTGGTTGACTCCACACCCTCCAACATTTTCGTCTCCCAAAATTGGGACGTCAGAAGCCACGCCAGAGTGCCTTCCACTCTGGTGCTCTGGCGTGAGACAGAAGGGTCCAGAAGGTGCTGTGGTGCAACCCTGCTGATGAGCACCATAACAAAAAAATGGGACATTCTGGGATGCAAACCTAAGCCAGGATTCACTTCTGTGATTCCAGGATGCCCTGCTTAATACAGGACAGTTTCGTGAATCTAAGTTTGGCCTCATTGAGAGGCAGTATTTCAACATGAGTAGGAAAATGAGAGTACCTGGCCTAAAGATATTTTTTTTTTTGGGGGGGGGGGGAAGCACTGTATAAAAGTAAGGCCAGAAGAAGCCTGGGTTTCACTTTCTCTTTCTTTCTTTCTCTCTTCCTTCTAGTGTGGTGTTGTGTACATAGTATGCTTAGTGTTAGGGTTTAGACTTATAAGATATTGTAAGTTTAAGTTAAGTCTGCTGCAACTGGATTTCTTATGGACAGTGCCAATCGTGAATGTATTTGATTTGTGACCATTATGCTCATTTGCCTTCAGTAGCAGTAAAGCTCTACTGGATGAAATATTAATTGTCCCTGGTCTATTTTTGGGAATCCTGCAACATGTTTAAGTTTTTACTCTGCTAACTATACGTTGGAATCTGCTCTGGATCAATACTGAGTAGAATTCTATGACAGGAACACCCCCGCCACCGCCTCCACATTCTGCTTAAAGAACTCTTAGGAGATTTTCTCCAGAGGGGATTGCGTGGAAGAACCACATGGGCTTCATAGTCCAATAGGAGAGGAGCTGGTAGTTGGACATTTATTCAGTTCTGCCCCCAGTTCAACCTTTTTCTCTTGCAGAAATGCAAGTTATCCTCATGCAGCTGTACATACCAAGGCTGAGGGACCTTGGGCCCATAGATCAAATTTGTCCTTCCAGATATTTCTGTTGGGTCTCTTTATTTAGCTGTGACTTAGTTATCTTCCCATTCTACTTCCCATAGCTTGCTGGTCTCCTGCCTGAACTGCCTATGAATGAAGAATGAAGTACAGTCATACCTCGGGATAAATACGCTTCAGGTTTAGCACTTTCAGGTTTCGCTGCTCACGCATGCGCAGACGGTCAAAATGACATCACGCGCATGCGCAGAAGTGGTGAAACGCGATCCGTGCACACGCAGGTGTGTTGTTGCATCTTACATTCTGTTTGGGATGTGAACGGGGCTCCAGAACAGATCCCGTTCACATCTCGAGGTACCACTGTAGTGATATCTCCAATATTTGTGTTAAGGATGAGCAGGAAAAAGGTCATTGTTTCACCTTGGAACTCAGACCTTGGTAGTTATCCTAAGGCTTATATATGTGCCATGCTTCATATTAGAAAAGACAGGCAGCAACATGTTTTGTGACCCTGGTGTGGGTGGTTGAACATTCATTGCGAGCTCTCAGATGGACCTAAAATCATCTTTCCCAGAGAGCACTACTCTCAAATAAATTAAGTCAGTTGTGACAAGTGATTTACCATCATCCTTTCAAGCCAGAAAAGGGCATCATAGCTATTCCACTGCAAGGAAAGTCTGCACCACCTAGAATTGCTATGAGGTGACACATTTATTAGAAGTATGAATGGAACTGAATATTCATCTTATATCTGTGGGCTTTTGTTTTTTAAAAATTATTTTCCTGAGCCATTCTGTGCTCTCTTTGCTTTGAACGGTAATTTGGGTTCTGAGCATTCTGTATAAGAATGAAGGTCTGTGGTCCCCATTCACTATAATGGGGAATCTAAAAACTGCTATAACTTTTTTCCTTTGGCCAAAGTTGGAAAAATCTAATGGATTAGGAGACCCTTTGGAATGGATTATTCATGTCAAATTGCAGAGAAATACATCCAGGGGTGGTTGTTGTTGTTGTTGTTTTTTTTTTTTGGGGGGGGGGGTAAAAGGTATTAACTTTTCTCTCTTTAAAAAAAAAAATATTGAATTTTCAAACTGTAACAACAAATTTTCCACAAATCTTAATTGAACAATTTATATATCCATATTTCTCCCCTCCCCCCTCTTTGACTTCCCCCGTATTTCAGTACTGATTTATTAAACAAATTCTATAATCTGCCGGTTATATATTTGTGAACTCTTATATAGTTGTGAAAGTTTACTCAAAACCTGCCAATGGGTCCAAATCTTTATACTGTCCTTTTATATAGTTTCTAAATGGTTCCCACTCCCTTTTGCAATCGATGTTGTCTTTCTCATGTATCCTCTTTGTCAGCTTAGCTACACATAGTCCATAAGCTTTACTTGCCATTCTTCCTTTGTTGCCGTTTTCTCTGTTTCCCATACTTGTGCTAATAAAATTCTTGCTGCTGTTGTCGCATACATAAACAATCTACAGTTTCCCTCTCTTAGGTATTAACTTTTCTCCATCATCCCTTGAAGGAAGGTGAATGTTTTTTTCCTCTCTCCTGCTCTTTCTCACCTTAAAAAAGAGGTTGCAAAATGCTATTTATTCTTAACTATAATCTCTCTCTCCCCCCCCCCTTTAAAGAAAACATCATTTGTAGCCTCACACCAGCCTTTCCTCCCCAGGGTATTTTTGTGTCTTCTGAAGAGGCCTCCAGAAGGCCTTACATTGCGAAGTTGTCTAAAATGCTGCCTGCAGAGTTCTCGAGAGCTTTGTGGGCCTTTTGTTGTTGCTGTTAAAAGAAAGCAATGCAGGATTTCGTAAAATAATAATACCAACTTAAAGCTTAAAAAAATATATATCTTCCACAGATATGTTTTAACAGCAACAACCCAGAGTTCTTCCAGTTTTTGAACAGCATCATTTCTTGCAAAACCTTTGACTTACAGAAAAATGGAGACATAGGAGACGACAGAGTTGTATCTGAAGAGAAAAGCACAACAACAACAGATGGACAAGGCTTTGTGGTGTGCTAATCTGAGGTGAGGGGTATTGACATCACACTTTGAGTCTGTAGAGGGGAAAGTCCTCACACCAATTATTTGGCCTCCACACAGAGTCAGTATTTATTACATTCATGTAATTGAAAGGTTTCTCCAGAGGAGCTCATTGCAGTGTATAAGGCCCAGACCCCTATTTTATCTCCTCACAGCTTCACATTCCACACTATGTAATAATTACATGCCTCATTGGCTCATTGTTTGCGCAACTTGTCAGGGGCTAGCTTGCCTGCTCCCCAGCACACAGACATCTTTCTTTTGCTCCCTTGTGGTACATCCCTTCCTGTTCTCTGGGCCTCATCCACGAAGAGATTTCGCTCACCATGAGCTTCTGGGATACATTCACCTGATGGATGAGTGGTTGGGAAGCACCACGGGAATAAATAACTTATTCTTTTCCACCACGCATCAGCAGTTTGGAGGTTATGGGAGTGTTTCCTCTTCCTTTCCCATCTGCTAGCGATATGAGGATTCTCCTATCATGAGGGCAGCCAGATATGAATAGCCCAGGGATTACTTCTGTGGTTAAAGAGGGCAAGCTCAAAGCTTTTCTTGCTCTGCTAAATTCCTCGCAAACACAGCAACTTAATCGTTCTGACAATTTGCAAACAAAATGTGTCCCTAAACTGTTAACCTCCAGAAGTATCTGGCAATGTAATAACATCTCAGCTATCTGTCATCACAGGGAATAAAGGTGTTTGAAAATGGAATCCATTAACATCCTAGCTTTTTTCCTTCCTCACATGCCTGGAAACATTTTAGTGTTTTCCCTTAAGACTAGCCGGGGTGGAAAGGATGTAATAATCTTTAAGCATTGGTTAGGATTCTTTCAGTGTGTGTATGAGAGAGAGGTGGGGGACAGTTGGGGGCAATTTATTAAAACCAAATCATCATTTTTTAATGTAAAAATGTTGTTCCTCACACCAAGGACACGTGAATCAGGTCACTGCTTAACCCTGCTTTACTGAAATGAAACTGAGCCTGAGAGATTGTCCAACAGTGAGTCTCTAACTTAGAGTGGATCCACACTTTGTTCAGTAAACATGGCTTTATTCTGTGGGGCTTACTTTGCACTTGATCCAATAGCTGCAGCTATCACCGAATAATTGATGCTTTTGAATTATGGTGCTGGAGGAGACTCTTGAGAGTCCCATAGACTGCAAGAAGATCAAACCTATCCATTCTTAAGGAAATCAGCCCTGAGTGCTCACTAGAAGGACAGATACTGAAGCTGAGGCTCCAATACTTTGGCCACCTCATGAGAAGAGAAGACTCCCTGGAAAAGACCCTGATGTTGGGAAAGATGGAGGGCACAAGGAGAAGGGGATGACAGAGGACAAGATGGTTGGACAGTGTTCTCGAAGCTACCAACATGAGTTTGACCAAACTGCGGGAGGCAGTGGAAGACAGGAGTGCCTGGCATGCTCTGGTCCATGGGGTCACGAAGAGTCGGACACGACTAAACAACGACAACAAAGGCTTATCCATACTTCCTCTTGGGACACTATTTTCTCAAGGGGAATCTCACTCATTTAATGGTTTCCGGAAGGTGGCCATTGGTTCTGATTTATTGGTAAAGATTGTGTTTTCCCTGGAAAAGGAACAGGGCAAAGAGAAAACTGCTCTGAGCCATGCTTCCGAGTCAAGGAACAAGCAAAGGTGTGGATGAGCCTTTGTAGCATAATGCTGCTGCAAGATTACTGACAGGAGTGAGACCCTGTCAGCATACAGCACCTCTGCTCAGACACCTGTTTGCCAATTTGCTGTTGAGCCAAGTTCAAGGGGTCACAATTAGTACATAAAGCCCTTAACATCTTGGGACCAGTTTACTTGTGAGATCACCTTGCCCCATATGCCTCTTTGACAGCTTTGATCTGTGGAACTGGCACTGTTACAGATACCCCACAATACCTATTCTGAATTTGCAAGAAAATGGTTGTGTGGCTGCACCCACACATTGGAACTCCCTGCCTTTTGACATCAGGCAGGTGTATTTATTGTACCTTCCTTGGTGCCTGCTAAAAACATTTCTGCTTAGGCATGCCTATCCAGACATGTAGGGATTGCTGGACTAGATAAACTAATCACCTGACCTGACAGGCACCCACGTTCCATCGGGATGCAAAGCACATGCATTTAGGGTGGAGTGATTGTCTATCCACACCTGAGGGCTGCATTGTTCTGTGATGGAAAATGTGATGCTGTGATGCACATTCAGTTTAACAACAGGATTCACACCTGGCACAACTTGCAGGAGAAAAGCTCAGTGGTGCCTTTTAGTTACACATGTGAAAACCTTCCCAGAGTGAAGCGGAGACATAAGCAGTCACATCAATGGGCTTCAGTGACAGTAACCAAAGCAATAGTCATTAAATTAACAATACAACCTCAGAAACAGGAAACAAAATAAACAAACAAGTTTGCCATTATTTCTCTGTTCTGAGGACAGTATACCTGCGGAATGCATCACATTTAACTTCAGTATATAGTATAGTAATATAAATAATCATACAGATAGAGTACATGTTACCCCCTTGCTGACTGGTACTCTGTGCTCCCATCGCCTTTGAAGGACATTGGATTTCTCTAGAGAATGTCATGCTTATTTTGTGCATGTTGTGAGTATATATTGAGGCAGCCCAGGGAAATCTTTGGGGATTCCTTTCAATTGTGTGCAAATCACTTTCCTGGTTAGTATTCTACAGCCGCGTTCTGTTTAGCAGACATCTCCTCTCCAAAGTTTCAATAGCCACCATTTATCGGCACAGAGCAGCAATCAGCAAGTATTTACCAGTGCATTTGTATCACTCAAGTTTTTTCTGTATCCAGATGCATGATTCTGCATGATTCACTTTTCTTGCTTTCTTGACTCTCAGTATCAGAGGGCCATTGCATAGCATGTGTGTACAGAAAGAGAGAGGCAGGTTGTGATTGTGCAGAACATTGTTTTGGGTTTTTGTGAGGTTCAGTTGCTGCTGTGAAAACTCATGCCTCAGGGATGAACGTATGAAAGCGTTCATCTAAAAATGCAAACAAACTTCAAACCCAATGCCTGCCTTCCACACTTCTCCAGATGGGTTGTGCCTGTCCACTGCCATGGGCTGGATTGGACGAAACCTCTCTCCTGATGTCACCCATGCCTGTGGAAGGAATACAGCATACACCTGAGCTCCCACCCACCTGGCATGACCAGTCCACCTCAAACGTCTCTATCCATCCATGTATGACTGCAATGTTCTTCTAATGTAACACACACACACACACACACAATCCAATGTATAGGCCAATTTTGCGCCATCAGTTTGGTAACTGGTAATAACATCTGAGCTATGTGCATTGGATTTTATGTGTTTAGGCTGCATTTTAATATTAATGTCCAGTGTATTTTCGTAGTTATCTGGGTATGTTGTCTTTGGGAAGATGCACCAGGTGGACAATCCCTGCCCCATGTGTATGGGCCAGATCAACAGATCCTCCTGTCCAATGTTTTCCATTCACTGTGGTTTGGGCATGTTGTTTTTTCCCTCAAAAGCATCCTCTAGTATGTGATCCCAGGCAATCATGACTTTGTGATATCACTCCACTTCCTGTGAGCCATGTGAACTTGCATGTAGTTAAGTATCCTCCCCCATGTGGGCTAGGAGATCCCAAATTTGAAAAAGCACGCAAATGAATCTGCGTGGGTATGTCCATTCTTAACGCTTTGATATATCAACATTGCATTGTGTCAAATATCTGTTGACTGTGTGCATCTCCAGAAAGCAGTAGATTTTGTGCCAATGATGTTCTGAATCTGTGCCAAACCACAACAACCGACAAATCTATTTCTTTGGTTTAAAATAAACATGCAAATGAAAAGCACAGAATGACTTTTGCATGATTTATTCTGATCCTATGATTCAACTTTCTAGAGCTATGGCCATTTTCAGCACTTATGTGAATGGAAAGCAAGATAAATTGCTTCCCACATGCTTCGCTTCTACAGTGTACTAGCTATACTATTTCTCCCAAAACTTTCCAAATGTTGATATATATACTGATAACAAAGGATTTAGTACTAAGCTATATGTAGCAACAGTGGATCTGTGTCTTTAAATGTTAGTCTCTCCCAATCACATGTAAAGTGGTGGGGTAGCATAGGAGCCAACTCCTAAGGGCCAAGGTCCCTTTGGCCCCCATAATAAAATACTTGAGCTCCCGCCCAAGTTTGAAATTGTCATTCAAATGGTCTGCATGCTCCACATCTTGTGATCAGTTATGTGGGGTAGGGTCTACCTGGGCCCCTCCAATATTTTATTCAAGCTGGCACCCTTGTAGGGTAGAGAGGTTGTAGGTTGGGAGTGTTGAATCCTCCACTTTCTGCAGGGCAACCCAAGACATTTTGTTGTCTATCTGTAACAAAAAGATGGAACACCTTCCATTTGATGGATAGGAAGTGACTGAAAGGCATCATTCACTGTGTCTGAGGGCAGCTGGCTAGCTTTGAACATAGGAAGACCCCTGGAGGATTGGACCAAAGTCCCATCTGGTCCAGACTCTGTTTTTCCAGTGGACAATCAGATGTCCATGGGGAGCCCACAAGCAAAACGTGAGGATAGCAGTATTCTACCCACCTGTGATTCCCAGCAACTGGTAGTCTACCTTTGTCAGTGGAGGTAAAAAGAAGAAAATAAACGATCCCTGGATGGTTAAGTCTAGTCAAAGGTGACTATGGGGTTGCAGTGCTCATCTCGCTTTCAGGCCAAGGAAGCTGGCGTTTGTCCACAGACAGCTTTCCAGGTCATGTCACCAGCAGGACTAAACCGCTTCTGTCACAACGGAAACCGTGACGGAAATCAGAGTGCACAGAAATGCCGTTTACTTTCCTGCCACAGCAGTACCTATTTATTTACTTGCACTGGTGTGCTTTTGAGCTGCTATGTTGACAAGAGCTGGGACAGAGCAACGGGAGCTCACCCCGTCATGGGGATTTGAACCGCTGACCTTCTGATCAGCAAGCCCAAGAGGCTCAGTGGTTTAGACCACAGCGCCACCCGCATCCCATGTCAGTAGAAGTAGGATATAGCCATCATAAATAATATAATAAATAAACAAATAATCATGACTTGTAGCTATTGATAGTCTTATCCCGCATGATTCTGTCTGTAAGTGTCCAGAGATTTGTCCTAAAACACCTCAGTGCCATTCTCTACCCCCCCTGCCAGCATTTGCCACCTGAGACAGAGCCCTTCCTTTGCCTAATGGTAGGGCCACTCTACACTATCTCTCACAGAAATCAGTTCCCTGATGTCACACACACACACACACACCCCACAAACTGAGCTCTGATAGAAGAAGTGGGCCCAGCTGGGAGAAAAATATTGGGATGGGAAAGTGGCAGGCTTTGTTTAATTATATAAATGAGTAGCTGCTCTGAGAGCTTGATTACATTCTACAGGCAATTTCCCCCATCCCTAACTCTCCAGGGAAGGGATATTAGAGCAAGTAAATGGTAGGCATGTTGAATGGTGTTATGAGGTGAACTGAGGTCTCTCCTCATCTCATACGTAGGTTTTGAGAACTTTTGTGTGCCAAGGAAGCTCACAGACAAATATGTTTTCCTTCCACTGTTTCAAGTACCTCATACGCCAATTCTCAGAAGTCCAACATGAGAGTTGGACTCCATAAAATCCTCCCCTGAGATTTAATTTCCCCAACTATAAGTCTTTCCCTAAAGGCAATCTAAAACATAACCTCATTCAAAGGAGATTTGTCAGATGGAAAATTCAAATGAGTTTTCCCTCAAATCTGCCCTCAATGAATCATCCCAATTCCCATGATGTCAAGTACATGATACTAGAGAAAACCCTTCTGCAAAAGTAAGTGCTGGAGGGTTGTTTTGAAACCATCTGAGATCCAATTCCCATGTAATAACAAACCTCTTCCCGTCCCTTGCATGCTCCCATTGTGTGAACTACTTCCTCTTTAGTGCAACTCTTTCCTAATTTTGCTATTACAGCTGAGCCTGTTTCACACTATGCTTTGCAATCTTGGTTTGGAGGGCAAAGGCAAACCTCAGTTTGCTGGTTTGGATGTAACAGCAAACCATGGCTGGCACTGAAGTGGAAATTATAGAATTAGAGTGGGAGAGGAGGAAAGGGAATAGGAGAAGGGAGTGCACAAACCAAAGTCTTGTATACACAGTGGCTTGGAGTTACATCAGAACAGAGGGATGAGGAACCTGTGGCTCTCTAGATGTTGTTGGGCTTCAACTCTTATCAGCGCCCTCCAACATGCCCAATAGACGGGGATGATGCAAGTTCTAGTCCAACAATATATGGAGGGCCTCTGTTTCCCCAAACCTGACTCCCATTAGTATCTACACTTTAAAATAAGCAAATAAGGTCTTGCCAGGAACAGCAGCCTCAGGTTAAATCCTTCTTTTATCCCATATATATCCCATATGTCTTACTTTGCCTCCTAACATATAATATGGGCTTTTCCTCTCCCTGATCCACATTTTTGGGTGTCACGGGTGATGGTGGCAAACAGCATGATAATGTGAAAATGTGGTAAATTGTTCTGCACATTGAAAAGTGGGGGGACTCAGCACAGGGTTGCTATATTGGGTGGCAGGTGTCCCCCCCCCCCCGCACCTCTTATAATGCATAGTTGCTCACACACAAAAATCTATATAGCTTTTTTGTGAATTACACCATTTCTAATGTGCAGAAATATGTTTGTATACCAAAGAACATGCAAGAAGGCGAGTTTACAGTTGCAAAAGGCCTAAGCCTGCCCATGACTTTTAAAAAAATATCCTGGGTTATTTTGTGCAGAACCCTACAGTTTGCAAGATCATGCTTTTGGCTGGGTTCCTGTCCAATTAGGTACACCACCAGAAATGCAGATTTATTGTGATTTTCTAGTGACCTGCACTTCACTTCAAGCACACAATATCCTAATTAAACCATAGCCCAAGCCAACAAGATTTTGGAAGAAAGTGCATTTAGAGTAGACGGATGTCTTGTGTGTGACTCATCCATAAATCTAATGGCAAACCTCCCCTTGACTCCCAAGAGAGCAGGCTTACTTTTAGAAGGTTGCAGCAGCGTTGGTGTAGAGACTCAAAGGCAGAGAGACTCCTTCCTGAGTCTTCCAGATATGAATTGATATTCTGAACTGTCACAATCATATGATTAATTCCTAGATCAGGCAAAGCCTGTTTGTATAGGGCAAAAGGTCTGTCTGATAGTTGGGGGGTGGGTGGAGGAATTTGGGGTTTCAGTTCTGCTTTTCAGTTGAGTATTTATTGGAAAACCCAGCTGCGAGTTTGAAATTTGGCAGGCTTGGGTTGCACATCAGTCAGATTCATTCAATATGAGCAAACAACAAAATGATCATCATTATGATGGGTTGTATGTCTAAAGCGTGGGAGGGGGCTACACAAAGCCTCCTTATACTGCCTTATACTGAATAAGACCACTGATCCATCTCTCAGCATTTTCCACACTGTGTGATGGCCTGGGATTCAGATTCAGATGCTGAACCTGAGGAATCCCAGCCTGCACAGGATCCCACGCCTCCAGAACCAGCTGAGCTGGGGTTGGGGCATGAGCCTGAAGGGTCCTCACCCGTGCTGGATCCTCAGGTGCAGGCACCAGCTCAGTCTGCTCTGGCTCCTGAGGCATTGGAGGACCCATTGCCTGCAGGTACTCCACTCTCAGCCCCGTCAGAGGAAGCTGGGGTTGCCTCTGGGTCCGGTAACCCTCCATCCTCTCCTGAGCTGCAGAGGCTCAGGGCAGAGAGGCAGAGGGAACTAAGTTCCCACAGGAGAAGTGCTCACCTCCAGGCCAGGAGAGGTGAGTCACCTGTGCATCGGGGCGGCCCTATGCCTCGGGGCATATAAAAGCCAGCCAGCCCCAGTCCCAAGTTGCGGGAGCAACGTTGGTGGTTGTCAGTCACTGCCTGAACCCTGCCCTGCACCCAGCTTTGACTTTTACAGACTGCCTTGATCTTGCCTCATCGATCATAGACTGGACTTGGATCTTGCCTCTTGATTAACCCCCGGGACCAGGACACACTGACTGGCAGTGGCTTTCCAGGGTTTCAGGCAGAAGTCCTTCCAAACCCTAGCTAGAGATGCTGGGGATGGAACTTAGGACCTTCTGCATGCAAGGTAGATGTGCTACCACTAAGTTATGACCCTTCACCATGAAACTAAAGGTAAGTCTCCTTGCATACCAGTGCCGGCTCCTTGCATTTCTTACTTCCTTCATTGTAATGTTGTCCTCAAGGCCACCACTTCATCATTCCTTTCATGAGTTGATGCTGTGATGTACAGAAGCCCCGCATGAAGCATTCAGGAGTCAAGCAGTATTTCAAGGAGGGCTTTGTTTCAACTGCAGTCTTGCATCATCATAAAACAGTCTTCTTACATCCAGGAATCAGCATATGCTGGTTGGATTACATACAGTGGAGATGAAAACATCAACCATGCCTCTTTATACTAGCTAGCTATAGACCAATTAGGCAACTCCCCATGTCTCGTGGTGCTGAACTCCTTGATACCCACAACACTCCAACAGTTAAGGGCACCAATTCTCTTATGTGGCAGAAACTACTGGAGTGCTCTCAGAAAACACCTGTTAGAATTGGGCTGATATACAAAAGCTTCCATCTGCTGAGTGGTATTCAGCCTATTTAGCTGCGAAAATGAGTGCAATACTCCCAGAATTCCTAGAATTATATTTTCTCCTATAACTCTTCATAAAGGGATTCTATCAGTCAAGAATAGCTCATGAGGATGGGCAGCACAACACACCTGGCCTCCCGTCAGCAGGCTCAATAATGCTTCCCAGGAAGGAGAAAGGGAATGGCGAGGTGGCAGGGTGTTTATGTAGGCATACCAATAGGAACGGTCTGGCACTCCGGACCTCCCTACCAGTTTGTCCCTTCCTGTCAAGTGTTAGAGATGTTGCTGATGGGAAACCAGGTGTGTCGTGCCTCCGCTCCCTGCCAGCTGCTGCTGCTATCAATTTTAGGGTTGTTTTTCTCCTTCCTATTTTTCCCATATATCTTAACTCTCTTTTTTTTGTTAGAAATCATACGTTTTTGTTGTTTCATCTTGTTTTCAATGGGTTTGTTGACTGCATAATAAAATTTTATTTGCTTCTTCTCCTGGGCCTCTTAACATAATTTTGACATTTTAAACTTTATTTAACATAATTTAAGTACAGATGTTGACAGCGACGTCTCTGATTTGCATGTGTGCGCCCTTATAGCGTTGATTTTAGTTCCGTGACTGTCATTTGTTTCCTCTTCGTACTGGTGCTGGACTGTGTTTTATTGGATTCTGTTGTGCATTTAGATTGCGTTATGCTGATTGAACTTGTTTTAAATTGCTTAATAACCTAGGTTATTGAGCAGCTAACCAACACAGTGCACAAAATAAAATGTCTAGAAGTACGGCGTTCCAGTCATTTTCTGTTTAACAAACACATTTATATATTCCCTTTATCCCAGCAAATCAATGCCACGAGACATATGCACAAGTAAGCACACAGGGATACTTAAGGAACAACTACCAGGGAGAAAAAGCAGGGCACTCATTCAAATCTGTATCTCCTTTGATGCAGGAGAGCAAATTACATTTCACATGGAGTACCCTACTTGGGAGTAGATCTGCTTGTAAGTATCCTGTGGGAAAACCTAGTTGATTTCTTGAAATATGGGTTTTTGTAGACAATCTCCTCTTTCCTCAAAGGCAATGATGTTTTTCTAGGAGTGTGCAATGATTCTGTGCTGCAGCAGAATAACAAGGCAAATTGGGGTGATTTGGAGTCATTTCACCCTTCCTTGAATCAAATTGTGATGTCGGCAAAGTACCCCCAGACGAATCAGGGCACTGTGGTGGAGAGAGCCATAACTCATAATCTGGTGAACCGGGTTCACTTCCTCCTCCTCCTCCTTAGGGTAGTAAGAAGCGGGATATCAAATTCAAACTCACAAGGCCTGCTGCTCTGATTTTCTGTACTCTCTACTTTTCTGGGCACTATATCTATATGCTTTTACGTCTCTGTTTCTATACTCTAGATCCACGGGATTTGCAAGAAGTGAGGTGGTTAGAATGCTGCCTGCGGAGCAATGAAGAACTCTGAATTAAAACAACAACAGAGCACAGCTTTTCTTTTTCCTTTAAAAAAAATCATTTGAAGCTCATCTGCACTCTGCAGGCAGTATTAAGGACAGCCTGACCTTGCAATTTCTGTTGGAGGATATCCCTTCCCAATACTTGCGAGTGCCAGGAAAGCTATGTTGGCTGATGTGAAGCTGTTAAAAAAAAAAAAAAAAAAGGACAAGCAAGTATACAGATGATTGGTGACTTCTTAATTATTTTAAGGTAAATAACTTATTTTAAGGTAAAGAAAAGTAAGACAAATCCCTGCTCCTATCCTGAAAACATGAAGCTCATACAGATCTTAGAGTTTTGGTTGGCCTAAAAATTGCCCTAATATGGTTTGTGGAGAAAAGAGAACCACTTTCACTTCCCCCATGAAAGCCTTTGCACCTGCAATCTGGAAGGTTCAATCCTCCCTAGTGGGGTGGGTATGGTGTGTCCTGTGTCTACAAAGTTCATCTCCTTCTGCCAAAAGGATATATATATATATATATATATAGTCATTGTTAGATTCCCCATAAGAGTGAATGGCGAACATATGGTTTCATTTTACACCCAGCATCTCAGAAGGTGAATCACAAATCAAACTGGACAGAGTACAGAGTGATTCAGAAACAGAATGTTGCTTTTTTAACTGCAAGCACAAGGCAAATATTGGGGTCCATACAGACCCTTAGAAAATACTCTTCCTGAAACAATTTCATATAGTCATGCATTTGGAAGCTAGCCCACTGGGCCATTTAACCCAAAGTTTGCTTTAGAGCATGATATGCTATACCTAAAATCCTCTTCCTACTCATTTTCTTGGAAATAATCCCTAGTTATCACTTATGCACTTACATCCAATTCCATGTGCTTGTTTGCTTATTTATTGACCAATGACATCCTGCCCTCCCTGTGTGCACGGAGATCATTGCCCTAGACGTCCTGTGTGAATCACCAAAGATGGAGGTTCTTTCACAGGCAGCTCAGCAGCTGGGAAACTGCTGTTAGGTGCCACATTCCTTCTGTATCTGCCTAGATGCAGGCAAAGTCAACAGGACATAAATGTGCATAAGCACAGAATGGGAGCCATAAGGTTGTTGTGTACAGGACTTCATGGACCAGCCTTACCCAGTAGCCTTCCTGGTGACTTCGGTAGTGATAGGTTCTGACAGCTACTACAGCCAAACATGGAGAACCACCTCCCAGCCTTTTCTGTGTCACTTTGACTTGCATCTTGCTCTTTCATGCTACAAGAAGATGGGAAATGCTGCCCGAGGCAGCTGACAGCACTGAAGGAGGGCTGGGAGAAGGCTCTTTGCATGAGAATGTGGCAGCTATTGGAACCACCAGCTCCTTCCTTCACCTCTTGACTTCATGGCGGCACATTCCCAGACTTCTGTTTAAACAGACCCATAGATTAAACATTTAATCTATGTCTACCTTGCATAGTCTAAACCTACTATTTCTTGCAGTATTAACAGTGGATAGGGTGAATAATCCTGTTCAGTCTCCAATTTCAAATGCTTTTATTAAACAATGGGAACTGTTTCATTGTCGACCAAAGAAGAATGGCAAATCAAGTTGATGGACTATGTCGAAATGGCAAAGTTAACTGGGAAGCTCAGGAAGACAATAACTTTTTTAAAAGAATGGGAAATGTTTATAATGTATACACATAATCATTGCAAACAGGCCAAAACATTAGCAGGATTCTAAATACACTTGTAATGTAAAAGTACAGATAATTTAGGATGATGAAAAATTGGAAAAGTATTGATATGTACTTGAAAATATAATTAAGAGAATGCATGGGTGGGATGGGGGGAAGTCAGGAGATTCAGAGAAATCTCAGTATGTGGAATTTGTATGATATTTTTATGTAACTTTATTCTTCTTCTCTTTTGTTCTTTTTCTTTCTTTTCTTTTGTGTGTGTGTGTGTGTGTGTGAGAGAGAGAGAGAGAGAGAGAGAGAGAGAGAGAGAGAGAAACTGTGTCACCCTGGAATATTGGTTAAGAATCTGTTCCCATCTCAATTTTTCCAACCCCAGCCAGAATATTAACAGCCATTCTTTGTATGAACTCTCCACCCCATATATTGTTAGAAATTTGTGGCTGCCAGGCATCTCTAATCCATGAATCCACCAAATCTTAGAATTTAATCAAGCCAGGCTAGCTTCCTGAACCCCTGGATCCAGCAAGTGTTAAAATATAAGCCAGGCTAGTTTCTTGATGAGGTGATCACCTGGGTGATGGGCTATTACAGGGCTCAGTGCAAGACGGCAAATGGGTGGTGCCTACTCCCTCAACAGAAAAAAACAGAGTTTAGAGTAGAGAGTTTAGGAAGGAGTGGTGTGACTTGGAAGAAAAGAAGCCGGGAGAGAGCACCATGCCTAATCTCTGCTTGAATCCAAGGCTGTGGCTATGGGAGAAGTATGACTCTTTTGGAATGTTAATGCTGTGAACCCCTCCATTGTAGGCTCAGGTTGTATATATGTGTAAATAAACCATATATCATAAAGACACCACAGTCTCTTCTGTGCCTCATTTCCCCAAGGAAACACAAGCCTTGGCTAAGCACCTGGAATCTCAAACAACTCAGAGATTGGGATGGCGTGCAACAATATTTTATCTCCTTTCTCTCTCTCTCCTTTAGGCCACTGTCTTGTTGCTTTCAATATTATTTTTAGGTGAAGGGTCATAGCTTGGTCATAGAACATCTGTCTTGCAAGCAGAAGGTCCTGGATAAAATCCCTGGCATCTTCAGGTAGGGCTGGGAACGCACCCTAACTTAAACCCTGGAGAGCCACTGCCAGTTAGTATAGACCAGGGTTTCCCAAACTTGGGTCTCCAGCTGGTTTTTTTGGACTACAAGCCCCATCATCCCTAGCTAGCAGACCAGTGGTCAGGGATGATAGAAATTGTAGTCCAAAAACAGCTGGATACCTAAGTTTGGGAAACCCTGGTTAACTGAGTTAAATGGACCAAGGGGTCTTACTCAGTATAAGGCAGGTTCCTATGTTTATGTAGACCTGGAAATTGTCCCCTGGTGACCCTTTGACCATCTGTAGAGACAATCCTGAGCTATCTGGACCAAGGGTCTGTCTGATTCTGTATAAGACAGATTTCTATGTTCACATAGGCATGGGAATGCACCCTGCCTGAAACCCTGCAAAGTTGTCAGTGTAAGCAATACTGAGCTGGATTGACCAAGAGGTCCTACTCAGAATAAGGTAGCTTCCTATGTTCCAGTTGTTGTTGTTGTTCTGCAGCACACAATGAATACAACTCCACACTACTGGCATCCATAAAGTCTGGATAAGATATTAGGCAAAAGGAGATTACCAATCTGCTGAGAAGATGCTGCGAAAGGCTATGTACAAAGGCAAGTAAACAAACATGGCTTCATTACACAGTTCACTACACCTTGCAAGCAATAGGCAGTCCTTTGTCCCTCGCCACATACAGTATTTCATCTGCACCGCAACCCAGGAAAGCCAATAAAACATGAATGAGCGTTGCCAAGGCAAAGTTTTAAGACTTATGATTTTGAATTTTCTATTAGGGATAAGGTTAAATTTATGGATGATATACTGATTTAGAAATGTGTTTAGACAGGAACGTGGCATTTCCTATCCCACCCCCACCCCCTTCCCCTTCAGGCTGGAATCAGAAAGCTTGGTGAAAAGAAGATTGTTAAAGGTTCGGCAGTACATAAAATAAATTCAGCTTATACTTTCAGAGAGCCCTCTGGCTGTATAAAAAGATGATGACAGTGACAGTGGGGGGAAAATTGCTTATATCTACAATTCTCCATTATTTTCTCATTAGCCTGAGTTTTAAAGGGAATCATATTAGTGCCTCCAGAGGATGAACTATATAAACAAGAACTACAGATTTATCTGTGCATTAAAAGAAATGCTATGGTAACAGGTTTGATTGCCTCCACTGCAGTTTAGAATTCTAAAGGATGAATTATCCTGAGATAATCTCACCTCTGTACCCTTTTCTATATTATATTTCATACCTTTAATCCTCCAAGGCTATGGCTATCTAATAATACCCCTTTTGCCTTTCTTCCTGCTTTCCATGTGGCAGCTAAAAGTATTTCCTTACCATTTAACTAAAACACATCAGTTAAGTTGATTTTCCTTTGATTGCCGGGAATGCAATGAGTTACTGTGTGAGTTTTACATCTGGAAGATTTATGGAGATTAATTTGCAGTGTTAGATGGGGAAATGCTGTTCTGCTGAATCCCTTAGTTGAAAGTATTCTTTAAAGTAGGCTGTTGCAGGGCACTGTGGGTCTTTGCTGTGAGGAATGATCATTCTGTTGGTTATAAGTGTTTCTGAAACAAAAGAAGAAAGAATAGTGATATGATGTACAGAAGCTGATGGCTAATAGAGGAAGTTCTAAACAAATTCATGGGGTTTCGGTTATTGAGGACCTCTTGTTTTAAGGGTCAATAAAAGCGGAAGGTTTAAATTAGTTGTTAGCATGAAGTGGGAAACAGAAGGAAATCATATGTAATTTGAACGTCCACATACCACTAGCTATTTAGGCAAAGCAATTTAGGCAACAATCACTTCATGGCTTAACCCTTTAAGCGACTTACTTTGGATCAAGTGCTTCTGAATTCTCTCAGACTACCCATTCATCGTAGGAGAAACCAAAATGCAGCAGAAAATGTGTTAAATTTAAAACAACAACAATCAACTCACATTAATATGTTTGGCTCTGGCAAGGGAGAGGATGGGGACAAAAGTTACAAGTTTAGAGATAAGAATCCTTAAAAAAAACAAAAAAGCATCTGCAGTGGAACCTTGGTTCTCAAACGGCTTAGTTGACGAACAAATGGGCTCCTGAACGCTGAAAACCTGGAAGTAAGTGTTCCGTTTTTCAGAAGCTGAGCATCTGATGTGGCTATCGGCTATTGTTTCCGGGGTACCTGTGCCAATCGGAAGCCGTGCCTTGTTTTTTACATGTTTTGGGAGTCAAACGGACTTCCAGGATGGATTAAATTCAAGAACCAAGGTACCACTGTATTTTGTCTTCCTGTGTCAGGACCTAACCCTACATTTAAAGCACTCTTATGCTACTTTCTCAGTGATAGCTTCTCCCAAAGAATCCCAGGAACAGCTGTTTGTTAAGAGTGCTGATAACTATTAGGGGACACTTCACAGCACTACAGTTCCTAACACCTTTAAGAAACCACGGTTCCCATTATTATTATTATTTTGGGGGGGGGGGAGTAATGACTGTTGAATAGGAGTGCTTCAAATGTATGATTTGAATGTGACCTTGGTTTCCTTTCTGGAACCACAAGGAGATAGACTGTTTCTTTCTTTTTTTATTTGCATCCCAACTGTTCTTCAAGAAATTTATCTTACCCCTCCATTGTATTGCCACAACAGCCCTGTAAGGCAGGTTAAGAGATAGAGACTGACTGAAAGTTACTCAGTGAACTTCATGACTGAATGGGGATCTGAACCTGGGTCTCTCCAGTCTTAATTCAGCAGTTTAACCTTTATGCCACTGTAGCTTGCCACAAAAAAGAGCATATGCACCTGGCCCCAGGAAATCTGCTTAAAAGGTGTCATGTCTAGTAGAAGTGGAAGGAATTCTCTCCAAGATGGGGGGTATGTTTCAGCCTTGTCCTTTTGATTCTTGGATCTTCCAGTTGCTAGCCAGTGTGATGTAATTGTTAGAGTGCTAGAAGAAGACATAGGAGAGTAATGTTCTGTTTGTCACTCAACCAAGAATCTCACTGGGTGACCTGGCCCTATTCATAGTCTCTAAGCCTAACCTACCTCACAGGGTTGTTGTGTGGTTAAAATGGACTTGGGAGAACTACATGTATACCACCTGGAACTCCTTGGAGGAAAGGTGGGATAGGAGAAGAGGAGGAGGAGGAGGAGGAGGAGGAGGAGGAGGCGTTTGGACTTGGTATCCTGCCTTTCACTCCCCTTAAGGGCGGCTAACAATCTCCTTTCCCTTCCTCCCCCACAACAAACACTCTATGAGGTGAGTGAGGCTGAGAGACTTCATAGAAGTGTGACTAGCCCAAGGTCACCCAGCAGCTGCATGTGGAGGAGCGGGGAAGCGAACCCGGTTCACCAGATTACAAGTCCACCGCTCTTAACCACTACACCACATACTTGTTCATATTTGCAAAAGCACTGTCCTAAAACAGATCACATGACTGTACATAAATCTTTCCTTTAAATGCAGACTCAAAACCCATCGCCACCTACTCATAGCTCATGGATCAAATTATTCCCCCTTGGGCTTCTTTTCTCCATAGTGTCCGAGAGAGAGGTTGCCAGTTCTTTCATCTGGGGAGTGCTTTGCCACTTCCTGAGCCTAAACAAGCCTCTTAATTGGAAGGATTTGGACGGGTGACCTAGGCATGTTTTCTTCCCATGAACCTTGCTTGCTTGTTTATGGTACATGGTTGCACAGTGGGAGAGAAGGTGAAGCAGTGTGAGTAGACTTTGACCAGCTGTGAATGACTGCAGCAATTGATTAACCCATCTGCAAATCCCTCTTCAATAAAAGCCCTCCTAGATACAATGTCATTGACATCATTAGAAATGGTGTGACCAGCACTTTAAAAATCTATTGCAGCTGGCAGAGGGCTGTAGCTTAGTGGCTGTGTGCAAAAGGTCCCAGGATAAGCATCTCCTGAAAAAGATTCCTGTCTGAATCCCTGGAGATTTGCTGCCAGTCAGTACAGGCAACACTAAGCTAAATAGGCCATTGGTATGGGACGCAACGGATGGCGCTGTGGGTTAAACCACAGAGCCTAGGGCTTGCTGATCAGAAGGTTGGTGGTTCGAATCCCCATGGCAGGGTGAGCTCCCGTTGCTCAGTCCCTGCTCCTGCCAACCTAGCAGTTCAAAAGCACATCAAAATGCAAGTAGATAAATAGGTACCGCTCCAGCAGGAAGGTAAACAGCATTTCCGTGCGCTGCTCTGGTTTCACCAGAAGAGGCGTAGTCATGCTGGCCACATGACCCGGAAGCTGTATGCCGGCTGCCTTGGCCAATAAAGTGAGATGAGCGCCGCAACCCCAGAGTTGGTCACGACTGGACCTAATGGTCAGGGGTCCTTTACCTTTATGGGACCCAACATGTTGGAGGGTATGCCATGATACACTATTCCATTCCTCCCCACATTCCTCAGTTTTACCTGCCAACTAGTCAGCCAGCATTCTGTGCCGACTGAGAGTTATTTAGTTTTCAGGGTTCTCCCACCCTGGTTATTTAAAAATACAGTGGTACCTCACGTTACAGACGCTTCAGGTTACAGACGCTTCAGGTTTACAGACTCCGCTAACCCAGAAATAGTACCTCAGGTTAAGAACTTTGCTTCAGGGTGAGAACAGAAATCGCGCGGTGGCGGCAGGGCAGCAGCAGGAAGCCCCATTAGCTAAAGTGGTGTCTCAGGTTAAGAACAGTTTCAGGTTAAGAACCTCCAGAACAAATTAAGTTCTTAACCCAAGGTACCACTGTATGTATATTTTTTGGACTTCCTGAGGCTCCCCACAAACCTGCTGACATTCCCCTTTTGTGTGCCTTTTTGCTACATAAGTATAGGAACTTTGAAAAATTAGTTTTCTAACATATAGGATATAGGTTACAATATACCATTCAATTCATGGGAGAAGTTGTGGAAAGAAGATTTAAAATTTACGGCTTGTAGTGCTTTAAAAGAAAATTACGGTATATGAAAATTATGTATCAATGGTATTTATCTCTGATAAAGTTAGCTAAAATGTATAATAATTCATCTAATGTGTGCTGGAAGTGCAAAGATAAAGTGGGTACATTCTATCATATGTGGTAGTCGTGTAATGAGGCAGTAGGCTTCTGGGAAATGATTTATAACTAATTGGGGGGGGAAATGTTTAAGATAACTTTTGTTAAAAAACCAGAGGCCTTTTCATTAGGAATAACAGGTGAAGACGTACCAAGAAATGTTAAAAGACTATTTATGTATGCAACCACAGCAGCAAGGATGCTATTTGCCCAAAGATGGAAGGAAAAGAAAGTTCCAACGAAGGAAGAATGGATAACAAAGATGATAGACTATGCTAAAATGGCAAAGATGACAGGGAAGATCCTCGACCAAGGTGAAAAGTTTGTACAAGACTGGAATTTTTATATATATATAGAATACCTTAAAGTTCATTGTAAAGAGTTAAAAACATTAGCAGGATTGATATAGCATCTATGAAGTCCCATGTCTTAAGGTTATTAATGGATTTGAGATTGAATGGAAAAGATAAGATGTGTAAGGAAACAAAGGGGCGATATTGGAAACCAGGGTGGGTGGGGGGAAGTCCAGAAGGCATAAATAATTACTTAGTTTTAATTTGTGTTGAAAATTTAGAAAGAAAAAAATATTAAAAAAGAAAAAAAGAAAAATTAGTTTTCTATTAGTAAGTGTAGCAATATTCTTCAGCAATTGAAATGTTCGGCATTCCCCCCCCCCCCCCGAAATCCGAGGGTTTTTATTATAGAAATGACAGGATTCAGAAATAAAAGAGTAACTGAATGGATTCTACACTGAGGCAGAGAAGCCATATTAAGGGGCAATAGCCTCTGTGTGGTTCAGACAAATCCTAGTGCAGTATAAGCCTCATCAAGGCCTGCCACATTCGGGAAAGGGTCTATTTTTGTCTGTTTCTCTGGGTCTAAATTGGCTCTGTGCACACCCCTACCTGTCAGTAATGAGCAGCTATTTCCAGGTGTCACAAACTCTCATCTCTGGAGGCTGAGCCCTGAATGGATCGCTGTAATTATCTCCACAACCAACACAGAATATAACAATTGTAACTTATCAGCAACAATGGGAAGCAATTGTAGGTAGGCAAAGGGATTTCCAGCTGGTGCATATACACAAATGACCATTTTCATATTGAAAATGGCAGGTTCCAGACAGGCACAAACAGACACACACACACACAAATGGTTATTACAGGGATGGGAACGAGAATCTTTTTGAAACTCCATTTCCAAGTGTCTCTGAAAATGCAGCACGGTGGAATTCTAGGCTTGTTTCATATAAATCGTCTGCAGTTGAACCTGGAATTTAAGGGCAGAGCCACAGGTCATGGATTGTAGCTACTCAGGAGTGTTAGTCCTACTCAGACTACACCCATTGGAATTAAGAGACATGGCTAACTAAGGCCTATTGATTTTGATGCATTGATTTTAATGAAAACAGTATCCTTCATTAATCTGTAACTGCGCACTGCTGTACATCCTGACAGCATTACACTGCATCATCATCAACAACAACAACAACATCTTCATACAGTTGTACCTTGATTCTCAAACTTAATCCGTTCCAGAAGTCTGTTCCAAAACCAAAGCGTTCCAAAACCAAGGCACACTTTCCCATAGAAAGTAATGCAAAACGGATTAATCCATTCCAGACTTTTAAAAACAAACCCCAAAACTAGGGTTACCAGATGTCCCTGGTTCCCGGGTGACAGTCCCCAGATTTGCAAATCTGTCCCTGGACAAATTCCGATCCCAGAATGTCCCCGGATTTGCAAATCTGTTCCCGGGAAATGTGGCAGCGGCAGCCTCAGCAGCCTGGAGCCAGCCTGGTAGTGCAATTGGCTCTGGCTGGCTCCAGGAGCTGCTCGCTGTTGTGGCGCCTGCCATTTTTCCTTGCCAGAACTTCCAGCGCTACAGCAGCGAGCAGCTCCTGAAGCCAGCCAGACCCAACTGTGCTACCAGGTTGGCTCCAGGCTGCTGATTGCCATCACCACTGCCAAAGGGGAACTGGGGACGTCCGGCGGTACAGATCTCCTGCCCCCTTCCCCTTTTGTTTTGACTGAGGGGGCTTTTGGATGGGGGGCTTTTATCCATTTCCACAGTCACACAACCAATCAATCAGTAGCTGACTGAGTTCCACACAGTCACAAAAACAAATTAACCAAAAAAACCTCAAAAACAAAAACGCAAAATAGCAAAAACAAAAGTGCCAAACTTTGGTGCAGGGGCCCCAGAACCAATAGCTGATAGCCGCATTGGATGTTCGGCTTCCAAAAAACGTTCAAAAACTGGAACACTTACTTCTGGGTTTTTGGCATTTGGGAACCAAGGTGTTTGAATACCAAGGTACAATAATAATAATAATAATAATAATAATACCTCAGCAATTCTGGGTGGCTTCCAACATATATAAAAACATAATTAAGCACTAAAAAACTTCCCTATACAGGGCTGACTTCAGATGGTTCGGGGGTTGGATAAGTCCATACTGTCCAACATTTCTCTGATGAAAACAGGAGCATCCTAAGGAAAAGCAGGACATTCCAGGATCAAATCAGAAACCAGGGCGGCTTCTGTAAATCCAGGACTGTCGCTGGAAAATAGGGACACTTGGAGGGTCTGAATTAGATACAGTATATTTATCTATGGTTAAGAGTAAGAATCATGCTTGCTTGCCTGCTTTTATTAACAACTATTAAAGAGGGTGCTTACATAAAGTATTAATGCCATGCTACGGATAGAAGTATTCCTGCATAAAACTAACATGGTATCGCAGTTCCTATAGCAACTAAATGTTTCAGAGTGGACACCCCAGTAAATGCCAATCTGTGAATATCTGGAATATGTTGCAGTACATTTGTGGCCTCATTATTATTATTTTTTTAATCTTTTGTCATCAGGTTGACTTTAATGTCCTGTTGTTGAATTATTCAAATTATTCCATTTGAATCATATTGGGAAAAAGATGAAATTATGTCCATTTGAAATCTAAACAGGACTTAAATAATAATTTGCCTTTCTGTGGGAGTAAAATCTCTAGAATAGCTTGCCATCTGCTCCCACTATTTCTGTTTATCCAAGATTTTCCCAGCATCTATCTCTGGTGCATATCTGTCCCTGTTTTGCCTTTGAGAGATGCCTTCTTCAAATTACGTTAATGTGTTCTGCTAGCATTTTCATTGCTATGCTTCCCTGGGCCTTAGGGGTGAGAGCCTTTACAGGTAAACCTCTGTTGTTGTTGTTGTTGTTGTTGTTGTTGTTGATGATGATGATGATGATGATGTTGTTGTTACTTCTGCTGCACTTCTACCCATCCTTCACCGATAAGTCCCAGGGAGAGTTTCAAAAGTTTCAAAATCCGGAATTAAAAACAGATAAACCAGTTATAATCAGAGGGACAGAGTAGGCCCTGAAAACACACATCTCAGGTGTCAAAGACTAAGATAAAGAGGTACATCTTCAGCATTTGTGGAAAGTTGCGTAATGAAGGTGCCAAACACATTTCTGTAGGTAGGGAGTTGCACAATTCAGAGGCTACCACAGATAATTTCCTCTCCAGGGCACCACCACTTGGACTTCTGAGGGAGATGGAACAACCAAGAGGGCTGCCTCTGTTGATCTTAATACCTGGGCCTAAGCCCTTTAGGGCTTTAAATTGTGGCATGAATGCCTTAGATTTGGCCCAGAAACTAATTGGAAACCAATGCAGCTGTTTCTGTGACTGAGTGTTGGTAATATACTTTGGGAAATATCTGACATTACTTTACCCAGATGCAGCTTGTATCAGTTCATGGGTGTAAAAACATGATGTCCTTACCAAATGTGACATGCATGTACAAAATCTAATGTGTGTCTGCAATGTGGATCCTCTCTTAAAGAGGGCACGTATTGCAGTGAGATCTGGACAACCAACACCCTGTGTTGTGGGTGAGTACGATTGGTCAGCCACAACACCCAACTGGGAGATCTCTCAAAGCTGGGTGCAATCTGGGCAATGGGACGCAGTCCAAATGGTTCGTGGGACATATTTATGCCCATGCACGTGACCCAGAGCTTCCTCTTTCGGTGTGTGCGTTCGGAACACCCACCCACCTCTCCCTACTTTTAGGGCTTGCGCTTGACCTTGCTATGCCGTCATGTGTCGTCTGCTGTTGGGACAGGGGCATGGCAGGAATTTTCCCCACTTGGCTGACTGGCTGTTGCCATTTGGGTTTCGCCTGCCGCGTAGCAAATCGTCACAACTTGTAAGGTTGCGGATAGGCCCTGGTTCAGGTGATAGGGATGGGAGAATGCTCTCACCATCCCTATGTGAAGGGTATTCCATTAAAGGAATCCAGGGACTAAATGGTTTGGTCAACCCCTGAGAGGGGGTTGTGCCTGTGCCTGAGTACAGGGGGACATTTGGGTGGCGGATATAGCCCGTTCCCAACTTTCCACTTATCCAGGTGTTCACCCTTGGCTGACCTATGCTGGAACCCTGGGTCAGCGCTACCTGCATGGCAGGGAGCTAGTCGAACCAGAGCCTATGCAACTAGTCACTTTCTGTAATCAATAAAGTTGTGGCCTAAATTCTGCCAAATACCAAACCAAAATTTGAGTCATGTGTGAATTTATTTAGGGGGGGGGGGTTCTGAGTCTGAACACACAAAAATCACACAGTCAATTTCGACTATAAAAGTTAGAAATCAAACATGCTCCATTTTACACTTATTAGATTCCATATTCCTCTTCAAACCTAATAGTTCCAAGTTGATGCCCAGGAATTTCTGAGGCAGGTCTGGCGCACTCCTTGGGCAGGGATGGTGAGGGTATATATACAACCTTCCATTTTCAAAGACTAGTGAGAGTTACGTTGCAAGAGAGGGACTGATTCAATGGGCTTCTAATACAATTTGTACAAAACAGTTGGGGAGGGGGAGGAATAAACATGATAGTATTCTTAACTACCAGACTTAGATTCCTTCTCTACCTCATTCATAGACTAAGGCTGCAATACTAACCCCAGTTACCTGGGTGTCAGCCCCACTGAATGCACTATGACTTATTTCTGAACAGACATGGTTAGGATTGCAGTGCAACTTCTATTCCTGACTTGAAGTGGTTCTTTTGCTGTTCACATAGCAGATCAGCATTAAATGCTACCATTAAAGCATTATGAATGTTACCTTAATTAGAGGCTTCACAACAAATCAATGACTCTTTAAGCACTCAAAACAAGCTACACTTACATCATTATCATATCATTGTTGTTTCCAGGAATTGTAATGTGCATCTACAAGACAAGTAGATGCAGAGACAGAAAAGCATGCTGGAAACTATTTGCATATGATACTGATATGGAAAGTGATCTGTCCCTTCACTGTCCCTTCATGTTACAGGGGGCAAAGAGGGCATCCTCAGTGATACCAGAGGTGCAATTTAGCTCACCCATAATGGTTGCTGATTAATATCTTTTTGTTTTTTCTGGTACAGAGAGCATCTGTTTAGGGGAACTTGTGTACACTGCCATTTCAGACGTGTGCCATGAGAGTTTATCTTGCTGTCAGTACCCAGATTACAAATGTCATCTACAAAACAGATGACTTTTGGGGGTGGGTATCCTTTCTTTCCTTTTTCCTTTTTGCTATTTGCACATTACGCCATACCTTTCCCTTCTTAAATCAGACTGCAGCAGGAATGGCAAGGTTTTGATCTGGCAACTTATAGCTCTGTGCATAGTTTGATGGGCCACCAGGACTTCATGCTGAAGCATCTCTGTAGCCAGGTCAGTAAAGCAGTAGTAGCCAGCAGGGACACGGGTGGTGCTGTGGTCTAAACCACTGAGCCTCGGGCTTGCCGATCAGAAGGTCGACAGTTCGAATCCCTGCAACAGCATGAGTCGCATTGCTCTGTCCCTGCTCCTGCCAACCTAGCAGTTCAAAAGCACACCAGTGCAAGTAGATAAATAAGTACCCCTGCGGTGGGAAGGTAAATGGCGTTTCCATGTGCTCTGGTTACCGTCACGGTGTTCTGTTGCACCAGAAGAGGTTTAGCCATGCTGGCCACGTGACCCAGAAAGCTGTCTGTGGACAAATGCGGGCTCCCTCAGCCTGAAGCGAAATGAGTGATGCACCCCACAGTCACCTTTGACAGGACCTAACCATCCAGGAGTAACCATCCAGGCTACCTTTTTACCTTAGTAGCCAACAATGTGCTCTACAGATGATTTGGATTTCAACTCTAACCCCGCTCCTGCCAAACTCAAACCAATATATTTTTCATCCCTACTCCAGAGATTCTACGTATCTGAATAACTCTTGAGTTCTCATTCATTTGCATTGCTCCTTCCTCTCTCTCCCTTCTTTTCTCTTTGCAACATTTCTTCATTTGCATGCTCTCCTCCACCTGCTCCAATTTTCCACATGACCAGAATGGCTGTCTTCCCCACACCGTGCCCCCATCCTATTACTTTCCCCATCTTCTTCTCTGTCTCTCATGCGCACGCACACAAACATAAAAATGACTTCATTTGTATTCTGGCGATTGGCAACCCAATTTATCCTGCCTTGCCAGTTTGTTTAAAGTCTCTACATATGAAGTCATATAAGACAGCTGACTCCCTTAAAAGAGCATATTTAAATGCAGCCTGGCAAACATTCCTGCAGACCAGCAGCATCTACAAGTTCCTAAGTGACCTTTCCCTGCGTTTCCTATGCAACCGTACCAGAAGCAAAAATCTTTGTTTTTCCCCACCAGATGTCTTAATTAAAAGGACACCATAACAGCTATCTCCCAGAAATGAATGGAAGGCATCATTTAAATGCTGTGCATTCATTTTTCAACTGCTTGGCCAACAAGAAAATATATAACAAGCAAGCAGCAATTGTGGAAGTTGCTACAACAGTTTCACTGTCTACCAGATAATTTCCAGACACAATTCAAAGTGTTGGTTTGTTGCCTATAAAGCCCTATTCAGCTTAGGTACAAGATATCTGAAATGCCATATTCCCTCATATGGACTTGCCCAGGTTCTGAGATCTTTGAAGAAGGCCCTTCTCTCAGTCCAACAACCTGTCTCACAGCCACACTTGGTAGGGATGCAGCGAAAGGCCTTCTCGGTGGTTACTCCTCCCAGGATGGATCTACACTAATGGTTTTTAATGTTAAGGAAGGGTTAAGGAATGGTTTTGGTAACACAGGGTTCAGCAAACTTTTTCAGCAGGGGGCCGGTCCACTGTCCCTCAGACCTTGTGGGGGGCTGGACTATATTTTGAAGGGGGGGAAATGAATGAATTACTATGCCCCACAAATAACCCAGAGATGCATTTTAAATAAAAGGACACATTCTACTCATGTAAAAACATGCTGATTCACGGACCGTCCACGGACCAGATTGAGAAGGCGATTGGGCCAGATCAGGCCCCCTGGCCTCAGTTTGCCTACCCATGACATAGATGGACACATGACGCCCTACTTTTTACATTCACAATGCGTTATTACCTTGTCTTTTTATCACTTTTAAAAATCGTTCTATGCTGCTATATCAGTGAAACACAGCTCATATGTCCCTATGTAGCGTTCCCCTTCCCCCCTTCTTTACCACATTCAAACTCTGCCCCCCCTTTCCAGTGGTATTGGAGGAACAATGTTCAGTTCAAATAACAAAGGACACAGAGGGAGGGAGGGAGGGAGAAAGGACGAATTAAAATGTGACATCAGAGGATGGAGCAGAGAGACCAGCAGCAGCAGGGAAAGAAACAGCTTTTTGGGAAATGGTGTGGCCAGATATTACTTACATTTGACCCCCCAAAAACAAGGTAAAAAACTTTTTGATTAACAAGTATGCCCTGTGATGTTTTGGAATGACATATCTAATATTGTTCTAATAGGGGGAAATAACATTGAACAGGTCAGTGTAGATCCAGCCTCTGACATCTTTGGATTTTCCTGCCAAGAGAAATTAGACTTGGCTTCCTCCTTGCTATTCTTCTGAGAGCAGGTGAAAACCTTCTTATTCTAGGAGGCTTCTAGGAAAAGGAGGTGCTACAACGTTTTTTATTGTTGCTATTATTTGTATTTTAAATATATCTTTATTATACATTCTTTTAATTCTGTTAGTGTTTAGTTGCTTTTTAATGTTTATCTATTCTATGTTTTTAGCCTTTTTATGTGTGTTTTTATTTTTTTCTACCCACTTTTAATTATCATCATCACCATCATCATTTATTATTTATACCACTTTTGCCTCTGACCCCACACACCACTGGCCAGTGTACCCAAAAGGGCTAATCAGAAGAGAGTGCAGCCCTCAAGCTGAAAAATGCCTCAATTTCCCTAATATAAAAGTTTCTAGGAATGTGAAATGGATAGATATTTAGGTTATTTCATCTGCTTCTCAATAAGTGCTTGGAATACCCTTGGCAACAAAGTGTAGCCCTGTAAAAAGAAGCTTTCAGGTGAGATCTGGGCAAATTTACTCTTCTGTGTGTGAAATAAATATATAGAGAGCTTGGCATTATGGCAATGTGTTATGGAATTAAAATTTGGCCACAACTTTATTAAACTTTCAAATGTAGGAGAACCTTGGCTTAGGCATCGGGCATGTATCCCTCCCAGCCCCGGAGCCAGGGGAACTGGGGCTCTTCGTGGTAAATGGGATATGGGGGTGCTCTGCAAGATGGATGTGTACGCAGGCAGCCAACCCCATATCCCCACACACAGGGGAGTTCACTGACAACCTTTCGGTGTATGGCCCTTTAAGAGGGGACCCTGGAATCGCCACCGCGGGGGGGGGGAGTCACCACTTCACGCCCCCCCCCATAGGAAAGAAAAGATTAAAGAATTCCACCCAAGGCCTAAAACTGCCAAAGTTGTGACAAATTGCTACAGGGAAGAAAAACCTGCCAATGCAGGAAAATTTCTTCCCTGCTCTTCAACAGTAACCAGTCAAAAGACCGTAGCAGCACCCGCTAAACAGGAAGAACCTGCAAACTAGAAACATTAAACAAAGGGAGGGTTGGGTGGGTGGGTAGGTGAAACTCCTGAGCTGACTGCCTGGCTGCTGCCAGCTTCTCTCCCTATTTATGCGACTGGCCCCACCTCCCAGCAATGTAAATTGACGAACTGAGGCTGGGCGTGAGCCTCCAAAGAATAACACTGAGAGGCAGGCCAGCCCATACAAACTGGTAAGTTCCCTGAGGTCCGAAGCACCGTGCGCGATCGCGCAAAGGGCCCTCACGGTGTAAAATGTGAGTGCTCATTCTAAATCTGCTCTAAAGAAGAGCTTTTTCCGTAGGGACCGATATATTTGAGCTCCATAGTTTGCTGGCTCTAGCCTCTTTCCTATCTTGTTTCCCATGGTGTCATCTTATCTAATCACAGCTTAGTAAATGCTAACACCATAAGAAGCCTTCAGCAGAAATGAGAGTTCATGCATCTGTCTCTTGCTGAAAATGCTTATGAATAATGGCATATGGCTGTTCTAGTCAGTTAGGAAGAGGTGAGCATCTCTTCCAGTGTCATTGGAATGGAGGGGGGGTGCAATGGCTGTAGACTTTTACAATGGTGGTGGAAAGATTGACCTTAAAAATTACTGAGACGACACAAGAACTGGAGCTTCTATTTTCTGCCCTGGTAGATGAAGACTATTCCCAACACATGATGTAGCTACCTTGCTGAATCCAAGAATGGGCAAACCAGTCTATTTTTAGTAACATTTTCACATGCATTCAGCCATGTGTCCATTCTGTTTCATCTCTCAACCATGTTCAGCTTGTGACAGGAGCAACATCACAGTCCTAGATCATGGAGACTGAAATATACTCAAGAGTCGCAAAGTGACTTCATGCTCTTTATTCAGCTCATAGTGGTGAGGAAGAATGAATGAAAGTCCCCTCAAAGTATCTGCTTTATATACATTATTTACACAATGGGCTGCACATGATTGGCTAATTCCGGAATTCTACTGTAAGCCAATCAGGTTGTGGATTCACTTCTATCTGGAGCATGATTGGGTGGTTCCTGCCAACCAATCACATGGAGGAGAAAGTATGTAGAAAATTGTGTGTGAAATTGTGGAAATACTTCACAATTAACCTTTGCAGGAACCTTATGGTGAGAAGAAATTTTAACCTTATCAAAGGAGGAAGGGACTCACTCAATAGCATAGCATGAGGGGGGGGGGGTCACAGGGTTGGTTACCCCGGGCGCAAAATTCTTAGGGGCACCAAATTTCAACACCCAGTACTGCCTCAGTGCTGTGGGCTTCCATTGCTGGGCTCCATTAAAAACAGCTTCTCCATGTGAACCAGGAAGTGACTTCCCCAGACAATGGTAACCCATGATATGCCACTGGACTCACCAAGGTGCCTCTACTAAGCGTGTTCTCCCTCATAGATAACGTGTGTTGTGGTGGGCCGGTCCACCCCTCTGTTGCCAGGCAGGGTTACAAAGGAGGCCTGGGGCAACGATTGGATGGCTGTGTTGCTGGGTTGGATGGCTGTGTTGCAATTTTGGTGGGAGGGATCGGATGTTTTAAATCCTGGGCACACAGCTTGGAGCTTTCACTTTCGCTGTGTGCAACAGATTGCCCACCCACCCTCCCTAACTTAGGGGTTTTGCATTGACCTTGCTATGCCTGTCATGGGGCCATCTGCCATTGGGCAGGGGCCTGGTAGGAATTTTGTCCATCTGGCTGATTGGCTGGCCCATTTGGTTTTTGCCTACTGTGTAGCAAATCATCACAACTTGTAAGGTTGCGGCTAGGCATTGGTTATCAATTGGTTGGAGGAGGGGGTAGGATTGGCTGGGCCTGCCCCTCCAATGCTGCTGCGGAAAGGGAATTCCGTTAAAGAAATCCAGGGTCTTGCCATTTTTTAATCCGAATCCCTGGAATGGGACTAGGAGCCCCGGGGAGCATGCGGGGAAAGGTGAGGGCCTGTGTCTCATCTCCATTTCTCCTCAATATTGTTTTCCCTTGCTGGCTTCCATTGGTATCTGGAAGTCAGTTCTGTCCCCAGGCGGGGGGGGGGGGGAGACAGATAGTCTTAACCAATGCCTAAGCAACCACTCACATTTATGTATTTCAATAATGTTGTGGCCAAAATTATACCAAAAACCTTAAACAAAAATTATGTGTGTGTTGTGAGTTATTTGAGGGGTGGCTTGGGGACCTGCACATGCAAATGTGATTAGATGTGGGAGTCTGGAGGAATACACTGCTGTATCTTTCAAGGGCCATCTTATTCTTATATTCAGGGGTGCCAACCTGAATAAAATATGTTTGGGCAGGTAAGCTCCGTTCCATATAATCGATCACATGACACAGTGCACAAACACTTTTTGAATGGCAATGCCCATCAACTTTGGGGAAGGCAGGCTCCCTCAAATATTTTATGGGGGCCCCCAAACAAAGACACTACCACTGCTGCTTGGGTGGACCCAAGCCTCGAGAGATGCATAGGTGAGACAGCCCAGGTATCAGTACCAAGGGGCCCTGTAAGAGCATTGTTCCCCCAAGGATATCTCGTGGCGTCATTGGCCCTATCTCAGTAAGATGTTACACCTTTTTGTTGTATGGGGGGGGGTGAGAGCTTAAGCATGGAGATTAGACATTTGTCTTTTTCGCATGCTCATTCATCTTTAATACTTTTGTCTCCAATCATGTTTCCACTGAAGATCATCTCACAGATTGACTTTTGTCTAAAGCAGAATTTCTGTCGCAATTAGAAGACTCCTTCATGAGTGAAACATCCGAAGGACTATAATGGCAGACAAGGGGGAGATGTTTATTTTTCTGGGACATTGCACGTATCCCAACTGGGGACCCACAGAAAAAAGGATAAAAGTTGTTAGCCACTCCATGCCATCAGCTTCTCTCCAGCTCTGGATTCTGCAACTGTGCAAGATGTATTTAAGGGATTTCAAGGGGTGAACAAAGGAGCTGTTAGAGGAGATTTTAGAAGAGTCCCAAACATTCCTAATTAATCTGACTGCTTTAGGCTTTGGCATGGTTCATTATTTTTTTAAGAACTGGGAGAACATCTGTAATAATTTCATTGATAAGATTTCAAGTTATTAAAATATTGTGCTAGATATTTAATTCCCAGCCAACCAAGTAAAATAAAAAACCCAACCTTCTCTCTTTTTCCCCAAAGTGACAATTCCTAGGACAGAATCAATAATTGATCATCTTTCTAACTTTTTTTTAAAGTGTTGTTTTACCTGAAATTAAAGCTAAGCAATTTCACAAGTTCCACTGAATGATTTCTATCAATATCATATAAGAGTTAAAAATCCAACCCAGTAATTTAATACTGTACCTTGTCTACTGCCTATTTAAGCTATTTTGCCTCCCTGTGTATTTTCACCCGCTTCACAGTCCTCTTCACAACTCTGCTTTTTTTTACAATATGGTTATACACAAACAATCTTATAAATGGAAATGTTTCTTGATGCGAAGAAGTGTTTTTTTTCCGTGTTTTCATAATTCATGCCCTGCTTCATTCATCATGCTCCACACTAGGGGTGGGCGAACTACAAGCTTGCAAAATCTACTTTGTGTTTCTTTTTAATAGAACCCCAAGGTCAACCAGCTGGCGCCAAGTGCAAAATAATGGCTTCTAAAGATGGCTGGCATAATAGAATTAAAGAACAGGGCACCACTGAGTGTATCTTAGCCCAGGAATTTGTTTTTCAGTCTCAGAAGTGAGCTCATGGACCTTCCACACAAAAATCCACTCTTGTTTTCTTTCAGTAAAGCAATTGCAAGTCAGATCCTTGTTGATCTACTGCAAATCACCCACAAACCAGCAGATCCTGATCAAGCTTCTCTTGAGTCCTACTCTACACTGTTGATTGTGGGCAGCCTTCCCACATGTGGAATCTACTTCATTTTTTAAAGGGAGTCTCAAGATCCACCACTTGGAGCCAGGTGTAAAAGACATACACTTAAAGAATGAAAGAACTCTGACCCCAGTACTTCGTTTTCAGTACAAACTAGTCCATTTACCACCAAAGCTGTTTTCATTCTGCTATATAATTGCAGGGGCAGGGGCCTCATTTTGTTGTTGCTATTATTATGATTATTTTTTAAGAGAGTAAAAAATATTTGCTGATATGCTGTGGAAGGTCCTTGCTTCAATCCCTGGAATCTCCAAATAGGATTGGGAAATTTTGTAGAGTGATTAAAACTTTATAATTAACCCTAAGAGGAACCTTATGTGGAGAAGGGACAGTCTGAAATACTGGAGACCCAATGGTGGTCATTGTAACTACGAGGAACAAGGATCTGGTTCAGTATAAGGCAGTTTTCTATGTCCCTGATCCTGTTATATATATATGTGTGTGTGTGTGTGTGTGTGTGTGTGTTTCCACTTTTGGGCAGTTTCAGTACTTGTGAAATAATTTGTTTCCATCAGTTTTGGCTGGGCACACAGTTGATTGCCATCAGTGCCATCGTCACATAGCTAATCATCATAGCTTGAAAATGGGAGAGAGAAGCCTTATGTTCGCAAAGGTTTGTTAGAGATTTCTTTGCACATGCTGAAGTGATGGACAAGATACAGGAGTCAGAGCACACCTGGAATACTGTGTCCAATTCTGGGCCCCACAATTTAAGAAGGATGTTGACAAGCTGGAATGTGTGCAGAGGTGGGCAACCAAGAAGATCAAGGGTCTTATGAGGAACAGTTGAAGGAGCTGGGTATGTTTAGCCTGGAAAAGAGGAGACTGAGAGGAGATATCTTAAAGGGTGTTACATGGAGGAGGTAGAATGCTTGTTTTCTCCTGTTCTGGAAGGTAGGACTCAAACCAATGGCTTCAAGTTGCAAGAAAGGAGATTCCGACTAATTATTCGGAAAAACTTTCTGACAGTAAGAGCTGTTCAGCAGTGGAACAGACTCCCACTAGAGGTGGTGGACTCTCCTTCCGTGGATGTTTTTAAACAGAGGTTGGATGGCCATCTGTCAGGGATGCTTTAGCTGAGATTCCTTCACTGCAGGGTGTTGAACTAGATGACCCTTGTGGTCCATTCCAGCTCTAAGATTCTGTGATCTGAACCACACAAAGCTGGTTGAGAGAGGGGCAGAAGGGGGATGCGAAGTTGTTCTGGCACAGCAGCCGAGCACATGAAACACCATTGCATGAACCTCATGTCAACGGTGCAATCCTGCTTCATTGACATGTTTCCCACAGAGAATGCATTAGTGAAGCAGCACACAGCTGGACTGAACCCTCTTGCTGGCTGCAGTTTAATCAGAAAGAAAGGATAGGAAGATGCACCATCTCCTTCCTCTGCCCCTATTTTGACTGTATATGCTAAAAAAACCCTATAAATAAACATTAGCCCCACTCATTCTGGGCTGGCACCTGATCAGCTGATCCCTAGGTCAGGGTGGGGCCCTGGGTCAAGATGGTGGTGGTTGTGCACACTCCTAAAACTAACAAATTACACTATCCATTTAAAAATCTTAGGATTCCTTGTTTTTTTAGGAATCTTAAAATTCCTGGGCAACTCTCAGTTAGTCGTGTATAAACTGGGCATCATTTTTGCTTAGCTCGCAAAGTAAAAGCAGAAAGTGACTCGTGTGTTCATGTTGCCTCTCCTGTTGGTCTTTTTCCAGCTACTGGAATCACTTTAAAAGGCGGGTTGCCATGACCATAAATTTCATCTGCTGGACCTATGTGGCTTAGAAGGCATCTCACAGAGAAGCATGAACAATGAAATGGAAACCCAAGCGATACATGTGTGTGCGTAAGAAAGGGCACCTTATGTTCAGCACAAAATGAAAGCAGCAAGACCTTCTAAATACCCAGCCTGAGGCAATTCATTACTTTAACAGGTTTGCTCTTGGAACGCCACTTTGAGGCTCATTTTCTTATCAGTTTGCAAATGTCATAATTATTGAATAGGCATTTAGCGAGTTGGAAGTGTGATGGAACCGAACCTCAAGTGCCACCTCATAAATTAGTGCCTATTGTGTGAAGCCATTTCAGAGCCATTCTTTCTCTTTGATGAACTTTGGGAACTACGGCAAATGGTACTTTGCAGACAATAATGCATTTGCTGTGACAACAAATGTTTCCCCTTCTCAGTGTTGAAGAACACAAGAAGAGCCTCACTGGATCAGACCAAAGGCCTATGTAGACCAGTGTCCTGCTGTCACAGTGGCCAGTCAGATACCCATGGGAAACTGCAAGCAGAGTAAGAGTGAGTTGTTGTTTTTTCTCAAGTTTGCATCTATTTGTGAGCAGAGTAGGAATTTTGTTTTGTAGTGAAGCTGATAGGTGATGCAATTAATAACAATACTTTTAAAAACTAGGAGAGACAAGAAATATTATTTAGTCATCAGTCAGTGGGAGAAGACTGCAATGGGATAAAAGAATTCCAGTTCTGGAAAGAAAAAAAGCATATTCAGTTTCAGCCCTTGTAATGGCTGCCTTTAGCCTACCCATACAAGTCCACACAATTTGCTTATAATGGGGAAGGGTCAAAGGAAAACAGATATTGAGCATGAGATGTGTTCACTTTTTATTTCTCTGTTGTGGTGCCTGCCTTTTTAATAGCTGCATAGAAATAGATGTTTGACAGATATCGCCTTTCTTGGTATAAGGATGTTATGACAGGGACATTCTTCTAGATAAGTCCTCGCCGGTTGTTCAGTGTTTAATCCAACTATGGAAAACATGGAGTTAAGTGCCATAGCCTGGAATAATTTGTGTTTGGGATCTTAAACCGAGTATGCCCACCTAGTCATCCATCTAGGTGGGTTGGAAAGGATTCGTGGATGAGGACACAATTGTTGGGTGCTGAAAATTGCATACCTGTGCCTGCACAATTTTCAAATGTGTTTGGATAATTACTTGAGTTTGGTGCAAGCTGTATTGTACACATGGCTTACGACAAGCCATGAAACTAGATGATTACTATTTCTAAAACTCCTTGAAAATGGATACTTAGATTACGTACTTAGATGGTTAATGAGTGGGTTTGCCAGCTTCAACCGTTACAAACGTTGCATTTAACATGAGATGGTTTAGAAGTGGTAGGTAAATGATGTAGCATTAAGTGGGGGGAAACAGAAATAACATGAAATGGAGAATAAAAATAGAGGAAGTGGGGAAGTGGCTGAGAGAAACCATCCTGTGAGTCAAAGTTTTGTGAAATAAATAGTCTCTCTAGATCTCATTTTAATGCTGTTCTGTAGATATGATTTATGCAGATCAGCCATGGTACTTGCAAGGCCAGGCCACATACTTCCCCATCCTCCCCCCAGCTAAAATACCAGTAAAGACACAACACAGTTGAATGGGATTTACTGTAATCAGGCCAAAACTTTATTGACTACAGATGAGGAGGTTTGGCATAGGCAATGGGTAACCATTTATTTCCGGCCCACCTGCCTGAAATGATGTCAGTGGCAACCTGGCAGAAGGGAATCCTATGACTTACATCAAATAGGGGGATCCCTGCCGGGATTGCCACCTCTAGTAGAGCTGAGGCCCAAGCCCCCATCTGGAAATATGGCCAGAAGCAACTCCATTGTGGATCCCTTTAATGGAATACCCTGTTTCTGAAGGAGAAAGCAAGGGTACAAACCCCCCCTCCAGCCAAGACTAAGGTTAAAAGGTAAAGGGATCCCTGACCATTAGGTCCAGTCGTGACCGACTCTGGGGTTGCAGTGCTCATCTCGCTTTATTGGCCGAGGGAGCTGGCATACAGCTTCCGGGTCATGTGGCCAGCATGACTAAGCTGCTTCTGGCAAACCAGAGCAATGCACGGAAACGCCATTTACCTTCCTGCCAGAGTGGTACCTATTCATCTGCTTGCACTTTTTGGTGTGCTTTCGAACAGGAGCAGGGCCTGAGCAATGGGAGCTCACCCCGTTGCGGGGATTCGAACCGCCGACCTTCTGATCGGCAAGTCCTACGCTCTGTGGTTTAACCCACAGCACCACCCGCGTCCCCAATGCCTATACCACCAAAGTTGTGGTGATTGCTATGAGATAGGCAAAAACCCCAAGTCACAGCCAATTTTCAAATTCCTACCCGACTTTAAAACATGGCGAACACCGCAGCCATGGCAGGGCCAATGCAAAATTAAAGGAGTGGGTGGGTTGATCTGATGAAGAAGAGCTGGGTGCTGGGTGCTGGCACAGGCTGTTTCAATTCCCCAGGAGTGGACCTGAGGGGAGCCTGATTGTTCTTTCAAGCACACCCCGAAAGAGTCTTGCCCTCTGCACCAGTCTGCCATTGGCCAATTCGACAGGCTGGCGTGGAGCTAGATTTCAAGCTGGGAGCACATGTTGAAGCTCATGCCCCCAGGGCCTCAGCATCCCAGCTCTGCATTGTCAGTGTGTGTATGGGGGAGGGGAGGCACTAGCTGTCCCATAAAGCCGCCACACCCCCAAAAGGGGTAAGTGGACTCAGTGCCGGATTTACGTATAAGCTAAACAAGCTATAGCTTAGGGCCCCACTCTCTTGGGGGCCCCCAAAAAAATAAAGGGAAAAAACTGGATGTAAATTTCCAAAATATAAGATAAAAAAACAAATAAAGTAAAACCCATGATGTAAGTAATGGGCCCCGCCTGCTAGCCTGCTCCCTAAAATACCACTGGTTTGCTCATTTCTGCCAAAGTATTGGAGCCTCAGCTTCAGGATCTGTCCTTCCAGTGAGCACTCAGGACTGATTTCCTTAATAATCAAACCTATCCGTTCTTAAGGAAATCAGCCCTGAGTGCTCACTCGAAGGACAGATCCTGAAGCTGAGGCTCCAATACTTTGGCCACCTCATGAGAAGAGAGGACTCCCTGGAAAAGACCCTGATGTTGGGAAAGATTGAGGGCACAAGGAGAAGGGGACGACAGAGGACGAGATGGTTGGACAGTGTTCTCGAAGCTACGAACATGAGTTTGACCAAACTGCGGGAGGCAGTGGAAGACAGGAGTGCCTGGCGTGCTCTGGTCCATGGGGTCACAAAGAGTTGGACACAACTAAATGACTAAACAACAACAAATATATTGGGTACCTACATTCTGCATGTGCAAATGGCTTTAGATACCTATTAGGTCCATAAATTACCATATAGCATATAGTCAATGCAAAAAAGAGTGACAATTTGTTGTTGACAAGGGACAGCTGGACATATAAAGGGCCCCACTACCTTAAGTAGCTTAGGGCCTCATCAAACCTAAATCCGGCCCTGAGAGGACTTTTCCCAGGTAATATAACCCAATAAATACAACATTTCTACCAATTCCTATTGTTAAGTTCATTCAGGGCATGGAGCACTGCTCTTTCTAGATGGGCTTTTGGTCTGATCCATCTGTTCTCTCTCCCTCTCTCTCTCTCTCTCTCCCTCTCTCTCTCTCTCTCTCTCTCACACACACACACACACGGCTTGAAACCTGAATAAAGGTTTTATTCAGAAGCCTTATCTGAGGAAGAAAAAGCATGCGAGGAAATCAAATGACTGACAGAGATGCCTATATTAAAATGTTGACATTTATTCTTGTCCAAAGAAAGCAGATTTTAATAGGATAAACATGTCAAACAATTGATGCTAACTATACTGGCAAGCAGTTAGTATGGCTAACTGACCAGGGAAAACAGACCCAGGTTTTTTTTAACGTTTAATTGTAAAATGGCCAGGAGGGAGCAGAAGCCACTCCTCACCTCCACCTAATAAACGAAAACCTCTAAAAGGGTTACATAAATCAAAAGAAAATATCCGTTAAAAAAATACTGATAAAAACCAACCATTAAAAACAAGTTGGCATAACATATGTCAAAATGTAAATAAAATCAGCAGCTTTAAAGCAAATGTGCACAGTACAAATGCACATAAAAAAGAGCCAAAGTTGTTTTGTGCATTGACAGGCCAAAATAAAGAAAAGGTTGTTGACTCAGTGGTGCTCATCAAATCTCAGGTGCTGACTTTTCTTGGTGAATCATTGATCCCCTTTCCTCTTGTCTCTATCATCCTTCCCTCAGAGCCCTCTAGCCTTTTGCAGAATAATACACGCTACATGGATTTGAGTCTGAAGGCACTTCAACTGCAAAATGCAGTGCCTGGTATCTTCTGTTTTCAAAACTACTAGGGCCAATTAGCACAGGTCCTAAATGTTTATATTGGTGCAACCACCTCCCTAGCTGGTTTACTGCTTCTATTTTTTATTTTAATATTGCTTGTCTTAATCTTTTTGCATGCTTGCTTGCTTTGCATGTGTGGTCTCCTCATCTGGAAATTATTTCTGAAGGAAGTCTTCTTGCCTCTAGTTTCCTTGAGTCTGCATGTTAACCATGCCAG
The DNA here is from genome assembly GCF_951804945.1 of Podarcis cretensis. Classification (NCBI taxonomy): domain Eukaryota; kingdom Metazoa; phylum Chordata; class Lepidosauria; order Squamata; family Lacertidae; genus Podarcis; species Podarcis cretensis. The sequence continues at coordinate 84,571,389 of NC_137174.1, read as the reverse complement.
CATCCTCTTGGCCTTGGTGGTGCCTTGCCTGATCTGCTGCATACATTCTGGCTGAGCTTCTATTATTATGATTTTGAGCAACCCACAAGCATTCTGGAGAGTTTTGACCATATTCTCTTTCCCCCCACTTCCCTACCACCACCAAAAAACAACTCCCTCAGTGAAGTCTTGTCACAAACAATCCAGGCATCAGATCAGGAGAAGGGCTATGGCTCAGTGACAGAGCATCTCCTTTGAATGTAGAAGGTCCCAGGTTCGATCCCAGGTTGGGCTGGGTATTTCCCCTGCCTGAAACCATAGAGAGCTTGTCAATGTAGACAATGGATCAATTATTGTGTTGGCAATAAGGCACTTTCCTATCTTCCAGTTTGTGGGGGAAGAGACAGAGATGGGTGTAGAAAAATGGTTCAGCAGGCAAGCATACAAACAAAATGCGGAAAACAAGGGAGAAAGATGGGACAGATGTAGGAAGACATTAATGCCAGCTCAGGTATTGTTCACTCTTTTGTGTAACAGGAGACGATAGGGTGGAGTCGTGCCAAGTAGCCTTGCCTCCATTCTCCTGGGCAATAATGAAATATCCTAAAAGGGCAACGCAACCAGGTGTGTGCAATGTCTCCTTCCTCCCTACAGATGTTTGCACTGTACACATGGTCATCAGAGGCTGAGCTGCACCATGTGACCCTGCTCCTTGCTCCTGTGTTGCTGTTTAAGGTACCTAAGAATGCCCAGAGCCTAAAGTTCAGGTTGATATATCTACAGCATGCATCGGAGGCTGCAGGGGCAATGGAGAGAAAGAGAGATTCTTCTATAAGCCACTGATTAAATAGCTACGGCCTGAGAGGGAAAGGGCGGTGTGTATGAGAATTTGCCAGCTGAAACCTTGTCTACAGGCTCAAGTCTGTTTTTTAGCATATTAGCAATGGCCAAATAATCCTGAGGTGCTGAATGAAGTGCCTCCACGAATCAATTATTTGCACCACTAAAGACGTGGGAACAGTTTGAAAATGCTTTCCTATCAGGTGGTATTATGTTTATATTGCATATGCCACCCTGAATGTACAGGGCTGCATTGAATGTAGTGCCAAAGAGATTGTCCCTCCAGTGCAACTGTTACTGCTTGCCTGATGGAACGATCTGGCCCTGCCACCCCCACTGAGATTTTGAGGGGAGGGAACAGATTTAGGGAGGTCACAGGAGTGCACAAGGGGAGGAGAGCGGGGAAGTCCCATTGTAGTAGTGGGCATCACTGCATTGGTTTCCGCTAGTGCAACAGGCTTAATCTACTACTACTACTACTACTACTACTACTACTAATAATAATAATAAATATTTATACCCTGCCCATCTGGCTGGGTTTCCCCAGCCACTCTGGGCAGCTTCCAGCAAAATATTAAAACACAATAATTCATCAAATATTAAAAGCTTCCCTAAACAGGGCTGCCTTCAGATGTCTTCTAAAAGTCAATTAGCTGTTTATTTCCCACCTGGTGGGAGTGCATTCCACAGGGCGAGAAGGCCCTCTTCCTGGTTCCCTGTAACTTCGCTTCTTGCAGTGAGGGAACCACCAGAAGGCACTCAGAGCTGGACCTCAGTGTCCAGGCAGAACGATGGGGGTGGAGATGCTCCTTCAGGTATACTGGGCTGAGGCTGTTTAGGGCTTTAAAGGTCAGCACCAACACTTTGAATTGTGCCCAGAAATGTACTGGGAGCCAATGCAGGTCTTTCAGGACCGGTGTTATGTGGTCTTGGCAGCCACCCCCAGTCCCAGTCTTGCTGCTGCATTCTGGATTAGTTGTAGTTTCCGGCTCACCTTCAAAGGTAGCCCCATGTAGAGTGCATTTACACAGCAGTAAATATAAATTGTGTGAGAGTTTCACATGTACTGGAAGCTTGAAAACGGGGCGCAAAATATTGTCTGAGCTCATATTAACAGCTCCCAGGAACCTGGTGGGATCTGAACAGTTGAAAGAGACTCCATAGGTCACCTTGTCCAAACTTTATTGAAAGTATGATCAAACTAGCAGAGAAGGGAACCTTATCTCTGACTTTGAGATTTACACCTGGGGTAGGGAAGTTCAAGAAGTTGTTGGACTGCTACTACCATCCGGGCTCACCCACACTTTGCTTTTCCCGCACCTACAGACCCTCCAAATGTCCCTATTTTCCAGGGACAGTCCTGGATTTACAGAAGCCAACCCAGTTTCTGATTTGATACCGGAATGTCCCGTTTTTCCGTAGGACGCCCCTAGTTTCATCGAAAAAATGTTGCATGGTATGGTAGGACGTCCCTATTTTCGTTGGATAAATGTTGGAGTGTATGGAGTTATGCGACCCCTGAGTCAAGGAGATAAGTATCTATACAACCTTTAGAAGACATCTGAAGGCAGTCCTGTATAGCAATTTTTTAATGCTTAATGTTTTATTATGTTTTTATATAAGTTGGAAGCTGCCCAGAGTAGCTGGGGTAACCCAGTCAGATGGGCAGGGTATAAATAGTAAAATAACTACTACCACTACTGCTAGATAGAAGATCTGTATTTTTATCAGAGAGTTGTTGGAGGGTATGCAGCTAGGAAGAATGGGTCTGAGCAATTTTCCACATGTCCATTCTTTCTGGGTCTGAGTGGTTTTTCCATTTTCCCAACTACTTTCCCCAGGAAAACCTGCTCTTTACTGCTGAGTCAGAGCAAACGTCAAAACCCACAGGAAACCTGATTGCCGTTTGCTCTGATTCAGTGGTAAAGAGCAGGTTTACTCAGGGGGAAGCGGCGGGAGAAGCAGAAGTGTGGACAAGGTACAACAGGAGCACCTCAGCAGCATCTTAAGGGTCACAGGTCCCCCCTCTACTCCTGATTTATGCATTCCTTAATAGTCTGTTCTATTGAAAAAACTAACTAGGCAACTAGTGATGTATGGAAGTGAGAGCTGGACCATAAAGAAGGCTGATCACTGAAGAATTGATGCCTTTGAATTATGGTGCTGGAGGAGACTCTTGAGAGTACCATGGGCTGCAAGAAGATCAAACCTTTCCATTCTGAAGGAAATCAGCCCTGAGTTCTCACTGGAAGGACACATTCTGAAGCTGAGACTCCAATACTTTGGCCACCTCATGAGAAGAGAAGACTCCCTGGAAAAGACCCTGATGTTGGGAAAGATGGAGGGCACAAGGAGAAGGGGACGAGAGAGGACGAGATGGTTGGACAGTGTTCTCGAAGCTACGAACATGAGTCTGACCAAACTGCGGGAGGCAGTGGAAGACAGAAGTGCCTGGTGTTCTCTGGTCCATGGGGTCATGAAGAGTCGGACACGACTAAATGACTAAACAACAACAACAACAACTAGGCACCGACAGTGCTATTTCTTAATACAGTTCCTAAAGAGGGAAGGGCATTTGGGAAGGCTCTGCCCCACTAGAAGTGTGTCCTGAAACACAGTTTTTCTTCCCTCTCACCTGTTGTATAGCTATAAAACTGCTAGCACATTTGCAAAGCTAAGCAGGATCCCATAGGGTTTCAAACTGGAAGTGGAGCCATGTGTTGAGATTCCTGCACTGCAGGGGGTTGGACTAGATGGCTCACAAGATCCCTCCCAAGTCTACAGTTCTACGATTCTATGCTTCATACTGTATATCACACAGCTCCTCTCCTGCCTGTACAGTGGTACCTCAGGTTAAGTACTTAATTCGTTCCGGAGGTCCGTTCTTAACCTGAAACTGTTCTTAACCTGAAGCACCACTTTAGCTAATGGGGCCTCCTGCTGCCGCCGCACCACCAGAGCACGATTTCTGTTCTCATCCTGAAGCAAAGTTCTTAACCTGAAGCACTATTTCTGGGTTAGCGGAGTCTGTAACCTGAAGTGTATGTAACCCGAGGTATCACTGTACTAGCAAAATGTTCTTGCAGAGGTGGGGGGACAATATTATGTAAGGCTAGGAAAAGTTCCTGGAATCAGATGCAGATGAGCGGAAGAAAACAGCAATAACCTTCTCTCGTTGGGGTGCAGGCCAATCATCTAGCTGTTCCCTTGGCTGCAATCCTCTTTTCAAAAGTGAGAAAAAATGTGAGTCATTCTGAGCGGCTGCTGTCACTGCCACTTTGTTGGGAACAGCCTTCTTTGATCCTCAAAAGCATGAATTCCTCTGCTAGCTGTAACCTTTTCCTGGTTGCCGGCCAATCTCTGCACTGAGAGAATAGGACATGAAAGCGCCATCTGGGGGAACCTGCAGGCCTCTGCAGAAAATGAAACCAAGGCCAGTTATTATGACAGAATATGAGATTCATCAGCTTCTTCAGTGGGTGGGAAGCTTGAGTTCTCAGTTTAGATTAAAAATCAACCCATGCAAAGCAGATTCTGTAGTGTGCATGGTGTAACTGAGTGCATTCAGCAGCTCTGTACCTCATCACAGATCTCTGCTGGAGGCCCTCACAAAGATGTTTAATTGGTAAATATTTGGGAAACAAAGATTTTTTGCATCGAGGAGCAAATTTCAGCTGAGCTAAATTAGTGTGTCTTGAATGTTATGAAATCACACTTCTTCCTTCCCTATGTTCTGATCTTCTCTGTGGGGGTCTGCACACAAATGTAAGCGTTACCACTGTTACCACTGTTACCACTGTTACCAGTCTCAGTATCTTTGGGGGAAAAAAATCCTCGTGAAAATTGATAGATATTTTAACATGGGTTTCCCAAATATTCCTTTTTTGGTTTGGAAAGGCAACCTTCCCTAACACTATGCAATTTTCCTATGCTGGTTTCACCAAAAAATATGCATTTTATGCATAATTACATTGTATATGCATTTTTATACACATTACTTGACTTGAGAAATGCTTTATATTTTGGAGAAGTGTGGTTTTTTAAAAGGATGTTTGTATTGCAATTTGTGCATTGTATTGGAAAGAGTGAATTTGGTAGTTTTGCCTTTAAATGTGACAATCATCATCATCATCATCATCATCATCTCTCCGATCCCCAATGGTGGCTGCCATTTTGTTTTTCCCATTTTTGCTTTTTGCATGTGAAGCACAGCATTGCCTTGGGACTTTATTTTGATGGAAGAACTGGTGGTCACCTCAAAGATCAGCTTACCTGTGGGGTGCAATATTTTTCTTGGGTGTCATTCCTTTCCCCAAATGCCCTGGAATGACACTACACTGGAGCATTCTGGGGGGAAATAAATGTCAGCTGCCAGGATTGACTGCCAGTGTCTGCTCTACCAGTTTCCTTTTGTATCCAATGCTTCTTTCTTAATCATAAATTAGAGGGGAATAAACCAAATGGGCCCCACTTCATTCTGCTATTCATTGCAAAATAAATGTACGTCCCTATATCTCTACTTACAGGAAGCTTTACCTTAAATGCATATAACAAACACGCCCTGGGACATTGTTCATCCAACTGCATGTTCATAATTGCCTGCTGAAATCATGGAAGTATTTATACCACAAATGTTCTGGAGTGGTGTAGTGCTTCCCATTTCTTGTGCTATTGGGCAAAAGTGCTGCTCCAGAGAGAGTGACATTGCAGAACAACTAATGCAGCAGAATGATGGGTGCTTGGTCCAGTATGAACCCACGACTAATGCATGGTGGCGCTGTGGTCTAAACCACTGGGCCTCTTGAGCTTCCTGATCTGAAGGTTGGCAGTTTGAATCCGTTCAATGGGGTGAGCTCCTGTTGCTCTGTCGCAGCTCCTGCCAACCTAGCAGTTCAAAAGCACACCAGTGCAAGTAGATAAATAGGTACCACTGCGGCGGGAAGGTAAACAGCATTTCCGTGCGCTCTGGTTTCCATCAAGGTGTTCTGTTGTGCTAGAAGCAGTTAAGTCATGCTGGCCACATGACCCGGAAAGCTGTCTGTGGACAAACGCCAGCTCCTTTGGCCTGAAAGCAAGATGAGCGCCACAATCCCATAGTCGCCTTTGACTGGACTTAACTGTCCAGGGGTCCTTTACCTTTTTTACCTTTTACCTGTGCCAATGACATGTTGTAGAATACACTTGCAAAAAAACAACAACCCATCAGTCTGGAAGGACGCTCTCAAATATGAAGTAACAAAGTCGTGGCTTTGCTATATAAAGAAGCCTGAACAGTGTAAACTCTATCTATATGTTCTATCTATAAGCCCTATCAGTTTAATCAGAGTTAAATTCATGAGCTGTATCTGTCTACATCGGCAGGTAACTGTAGGATGAGAGGATTTCCTTGTCAAACACAACCAATCAATTTTTAGAGAGAAGAACAGAACAGATATGTTCAAGGTTGCTGTGTTCTAAAGCAGCCTTCCCCCAACATAGTGCCCTTGAAAACTACACGTCCCACCAGCTTGCACAGGGTGTCAGGCAACATGGGAGTTGTAGTCCAAAATAATCGGGAGAGTACCACATTGAGGAAAGCTGTTCTAGGGCAATGGGATTCTGGTCAAGGTGATCAGTCAAAGAGGATTTAAGATAAGAGCAGAAAGGTTGATAGGTCCTTTGGAGGTCATGCAGGCCTAAAAGAAGATCATTAATTTTTGCTTTCCTCCCAGTTGGCCCTTGGTATTATCTCAATCTAGAGTTTAACATGAGTTTTAAGATTGTATTAATCCATGATAAATGTTTATATGAATGAACCCTTAGGAAAAGAAGGACTGCTGGCAATGACTCTATAGTTCTCCTCCCGCACCAATTGTTTTAGAAACCCTCAGCTTTGAGACGACAGAGAGAAGGCAGATAATTTGCCAACAGTTCTGTTTCTGTGACGGCAAATCCATCATTCCAAATCAACTTAGTATGTTTGAGATACTTGAAGTTTGCGGTTGTATTGTTACAAATCTGCTTCGATTAGGTTTACCATGATATGACTTTGTGGTTTTTTTCTGTATTTCAATGAAAAGTCTCCTGGATTAATGTGCCCTCAAAGCTCTGTAAGCTGCTTTCCCTAAATGTGCTTTATAGGGATAATTCGTAAAACTGCATGAGATAAAACATTAATTATTGCTATGAAAACGGGACTGCATTGTTTTGCGCCGATCTGTTTTGATGCGCTCCTCCACTTCTTTACATGCATCCAAACAATCTGGGTGAAACTGAAAAGAAACTCAAAACATCACAAGGCTGTTTTTAACTGCAAATGAAAACCAGGAAATAAAACAATCCTTTGTTCGTTTTATCAAGCACACTCCAGCGCGCTTCATTCTGCACTGCCTTCCAACTTGCTTAAAACATGTACAAAATGGGTGCTCCAATTTCAATCGGATAATACTTTAAACCTCCTTTGTGCGAAACTCATGGAGCAGGCTCAGAAAGAGTTTGTCAGTTCATCGCCTAATACACTTTGGGCAAGCCAGCATATGCTGATGGTTCAATGGTAAAGGTTGAATATTCGGTTTTGTGCCTCAGACGAGGGCCACATTTCCTCGCGGGCCACTTTCCAGGGGCCACTTTGCAAATGGTGGGTGGGGCCAGGCAAAAATGGGCAGAACAAGGGATGTGACTCTTACATCAAGCAATATTCCAGCCACACAGTTGGAGGTTTCAACACACACACTTCTCCACACTAGCAAACACAAAACTACCAGGTAAAAGCATTCAAGGAGGGTGTGGGCAAAGGATATGTGGTGTCCCTTGGAGAGGTTCAAGGGCTGGACAAAGACACTTGGAGGACCAAATTCACTCCTCAGGTGCTACACAATCTGCACATCCACATATAAAACAATTTCTCCACTCCAACTGTTTTCAAACAAACTGCACACTTCAAGTCAGGGATGGGACAGCTGCAGGTCTCTAGAATTTGTTGGACTACAACTCCCATCATCCTTGTCTACAGGCCATGCTGGCTGGCTGTGCTGGGAGATGGGGTCCAACTGCATCGGAAGGGTCACAGGTTCTCCCATCTGTCTTTTGGGTGCATATACAGTTGATGCTGCATGTTCTGCCCTGGGACAGACCATCAGCTTGTGCCAAGGGGCACATATTATTTTATTATTTCATTCCTCATTTATGTCCCACACCCTAGCGATGATGCAGCGCTTGCTAAGATAATACACTTCGAATAAAGGAACAGGACACCTTATCTTAGCTCAAGAATTTATTTATTTTCCATTTCAGAACCGAGCTCACCGTCCTTTCACACGAAAATACATTTGGGGTTCCCACCCAGCTTTCTTTCAGCAGAGGATAGCAATCTACTGTCTGCCCACCATGACCCAAAGCCACCCATCTCCTTCATTACATGCTGCAGTGTAGGGGTTAGGGTGTCAAACTAGGACCTGGGAGACCAGAGTTTGAATCCCCACTCAGCCATGAAGCTCTTTGGGTCATCTCAGGCAGTCACTGTCTCTCAGCCAGACCTACCTCACAGGGTTGTTGCAAAGGTAAAAGTTGAGCTCGTGGGAGAAAGTGGGATATAAGTCACAAATGAATGAAAGTTGTGGTTTTCAGACTCAAAACCAGGAGGAGAGAGCACGTCAGTCACTCACGTAGTTTCTCCGTCTGCACACTGCCTTAGTTTCTGATCATAAAATCAACACTATTCTTTTAGAAGTTCTAATATTTAATACATCACAAGTGTTTGCGAAATGTGGAGATTATTAAAAATTTTATAATACAATATGCTGCTGTGTTTATATATTAATACATTGGAACTCGTTAGCAACAACTGTTGTTAAGTAAGCTGTTAAGATGTCTAATGTTGTGGTGTGAAGAGGTATGCTTGGACTGGTTCCAGTTTCTTTTATGGATCATTATTATTTGAATGACATGAGTGTGTTTACTGAAAGACTGATTAACGACTAGCTTTGACTGACCTCTGTGGAAATGCTCGCTTTGTAAAGAGAAATTAGAGGAGTGTGTTTATTTCAATCCCTAATGCAGAGAGAATAATTGTTGAGGGTGAATAAACACAGGGCCTAATTGATTACTTAGACAGCAAGAAACCCAATTAGGGGAAATGAAAAGAAGAAGGGATTGAGGACAGTTTGATTAATTTATTGGGGATCAATCTCTCTTAAAGGCTAAATATTGCTTTGCAATGATCAACACTCTTCGGCACATGGAAATGTATACATAGGTGATCCTGACACAAAGTGGGCTGCTTTGGGTGATAGTTTCTGGGGAACAATATATTTTGCATTTGTTTGTATTTTTTCTTTTTTTAAAAAACAAGTTACTGAAAGAAAGTTGTGAGGAAGCTACATATATTTGACAGCATGGTGTGAGTATCTCTTCCTTATCCCCTGAGGAGTTGGGGCAGGGACTAATCTAGAGAGCCAGTGTGGTGTAGTGGTTAAGAGCGGTAGTCTCGTAATCTGGGGAACCAGGTTCGAGTCTCCGCTCCTCCACATGCAGCTGCTGGGTGACCTTGGGCCAGTCACACGTCTTTGAAGTCTCTCAGCCCCACTCACCTCACAGAGTGTTTGTTGTGGGGGAGGAAGGGAAAGGAGAATGTTAGCCGCTTTGAGACTCCTTAAAGGGAGTGAAAGGCGGGATATCAAATCCAAACTCTTCTTCCTCTTCTTCTTCTAGTAGTGGACTGTGGGGTCTCCAATTTCACTGCCACCCTATGTGTTGCCAAAATTCAGCACCCCCTTGACACTCGCACTCCTTCTTAAATCATAGTTGTGGCATCTCCACAGCATCCCCAGGCTCCACACCCAGTGTGACCAAACCAGTTGCACTCCCCTAAATCTGCCTCTGACTAGTCCAAGATTCCTTGTGCATTGTTGGAGTTATAATGCTCTTTTTTTGTTTTCTGTCTAAAAATACATTTTGTACTTCTGATGATATCTCCCTCTTGTGTGTGAATGGGACCTGCTATGATTGTGTAGGATTAAGTACTGGAAGTGAGGGCTGCTGAATTTGTCGGGAATCCTGAGCAAACATCCAGGTTGCTCTTTGGATGAGGTTTAGAACTTACCTTATCCAAATTCCCCATCCTTTGAATTGTTCACTTTTGGTAAGTTTCTGTTTGAGGTCCGCCAGGCAATTAACTTTCACTGTTGGGTATGGGAAGATTTCCAGCAGTAACTCAAGTGAAGGGACAGCCAAACTCTGTTCCTGGAAAAGGAAATATGAGTGTGTGTTTGTGTGTGTTTTCTAAACCAGCTCCAACAATACAGGTAGCTTCGTATGTGGTTGTATTTTTTTTTCATGATCTGTTGTTGTTTTTTAGTGACTTTTCCAGAGATCATTTTCTCACCCAGAAAATTGTGAAATTTGTGCCTTTAGTTCTTGCGGAAAAGGATGCCCACTTCACACCGAGGCCTGCACAACGGGTGTGTGGGAGCAGAGGTGTGTATGTGTGTGTGTGTGTGTGTGTGTGTGTGTGTATTAGTGGTGGGCGATTCACTGCCCTTCAGCTACCTTGATGGCTGGGAGTACAACAGTATTACATCAAAATGATATGTGTGCTTCTAATCAATCATAAAATCATTAAAGGGCATTAAAAGGAATAACTCATTTGGCTGCAGAGAGCTCATGTGTGTGCCCTTGAATTCAAGAAGAGGGCACAGCCATGAGCCCACTGAGGCCAAACTCGTTACCTCTTTTAACACCCTTTAATGAAGGCAGTTAGAGCATGGATTTTAGTCACACTGAAACAATAGAGACAGTGGGGGGGGGGGACAAAGGGGAAAGGATTTAGCTAGAGGAAAAGCTCCTTTCAGTTTTTGAACTGGGCTCAAGAGCTTCCCGTGCTATATGTGTGTGGGGGGGGACTCCTTAAAGGCATTAAAAAGAGGTTGTATCTTTGAGGCCAATGCTGAACACTGCAAGCCAGCTTCAGTAATGTCTGTGAAGGATAACATCAACGGGAGACTAAATTTGTGCCCTGTAACAGAGGAAGTTGATAATTTCTGCAGCTCTGATGGGAAGATGCCTGATCATTCCCTGAGGGAATTATTTCTGCCTTTGATCCACACACAAAACTCATTTTCCCATCAAAAAGAGTTGTGCCTGCATAGCCATGGCAATGTACCACCCTAATAAAGGTCAATGAGATGTTCACACAAGGACCAAATGCAGGATATACTTGAACCGTATGAATAAAGAAATGTGATGGCCCAGGGTGGACAGAAGTGTTGTAATCTGGTACTTAAAAAGGTAAAGGGACCCCTGACCATTAGGTCCAGTCATGACCGACTCTCACTTTATTGGCCGAGGGAGCCGGCGTACAGCTTCTGGGTCACATGGCCGGCATGACTAAGCCTCTTCTGAAGCACACGGAAACACCATTTACCTTCCCGCTGGAGCGGTACCTATTTATCTACATGCACTTGACGTGCTTTCAAACTGCTAGGTTGGCAGGAGCAGGGACCGAGCAACAGGAGCTCACCCCGTTGCGGGGATTCGAACCACCGACGTTCTGATCGGCAAGTCCTAGGCTCTGTGGTTTAACCCACAGTGCCACCCGTGTCCCTAATCTGGTATTTAAGGTGTCCCAATAGAAAAGAATGAAAATGTAGGCTGGTTGCCTGTAGCAAGAGTACAGAGCATCTCTACATCAAACCACATTCAGTGCCCAAGGCTGGCTTGACTTTCTTTACTTATGTCTTCCTCTTCCTTATCCTAACTTCCTTTCATGAAGAAAATCGTGGGATTTCCAGGCAGGCTCCAATCCACACAATGACCAGACCTAGACCTGCTTAGCTTCAACGTGGTTGTTCCAATAATTTTGGAGATGGGAGCCTGGTGACTTAAGGATGGTACTCGGCAGTTCCAGCTAGGAGCCTGCCAGGATAAGGGTAGAAGACTATCAGAAGGTTGGTGAGGACCAAGGATGGCAACAAGCAGGCCAGTGAAGAAGCTACTTTCCCTGCATTATAAACACTTATATGGGCCTATGAACTAAGCATGAATGCCAATGTCAGTTTCCTTTTCTTCCAAAAATCACAGGGGCAAGAAGAGATCCTGTGGTGATAACATTTCTATTGAAATTGTGGCATTTTAAAATAGAGCAAGAGACGCGGGTGGTGCTGTGGGTTAAACCACAGAGCCTAGGACTTGCCGATCAGAAGGTTGGCAGTTCGAATCCCCGTGACGGGGTGAGCTCCCATTGCTCAGTCCCTGCTCCTGCCAACCTAGCAGTTCGAAAGCACGTCAAAGTGCAAGAAGATAAATAAGTACCGCTCCGGCGGGAAGGTAAACGGTGCTTCTGTGCGCTGCTCTGGTTCGCCAGAAGCGGCTTAGTCATGCTGGCCACATGACCCGGAAGCTGTATGCCGGCTCCCTTGGCCAATAAAGCGAGATGAGCGCTGCAACCCCAGAGTCGGCCACAACTGGACATAATGGTCAGGGGTCCCTTTATCTTTACCTTTAAAATAGAGCAACTACAGTAAAAAAAAATCTAAAATATACTGTGTTTATCTTACAGTTTGGAAATCTCTTATATCAGTATTTTGAGGTTCGCTGAGTCTTGTTCCCTCCACCCCACCGTCCAAAATGTGTTGTATCCACACATTTGCTTTAGCTGTTGTTTTTTATGCCCATGAAGCTTTGCTGCCTGAGGCAGAATAGCAAATGGAGGTCCCTCTCCCCCAAAACAAGGTGTTTTGTACACAAAGATACTTACTTCGCCAAAGCTTTATTAGGCATTATGAATATAGGCCATCATAAAACATCCATATATAAAACTTTAAAATATATACAAAAACAGCCATGTAAAATATGTAATAATGAGGATTTTCATTGGAGTTTCTTCCCGCTAAATAGTGCCATTCACCACTCTAAGAGATACTATTGACAAAAACTCAGCCACCCTTGCAGTTACTTCTAGGTTAATGTCAGACAGATAGAATTTGATACTTTTCTTGTGCCATGATGCTAGATTACCCCCCAAAATGGGTTAGCACGTGTTTGCATAGCTACCTTTGTACACTAAGATGTCCGAGGTGTTTTGGCACCTAAGAAAGAAAATCCCACAGGTGCCTCACTCTGGAAGTAAATAATAATACTATGGTATTAATAAATTAAACAACAACAATTTGCTACCCCTATCAGGTCACCCAAAACCAGCTCCCTCCTTCTGCCTAATGGTAGGGCCCTTCCTCCTGGTATCACCACAGGGGCCAGGTAGCTGTTCCTTGCTTTGCTTGAAAGCTCCCACCTTTTCTCCATAGGCCCAAATGTTGCCCATTTACTTTTGTGTGTGTTGAACTGGTGGCAATGAAGCCATCTTTGCTGCTTTCTGAGCTGGGTCTGTTTCAGCTGGAACACAGTGAGTCAGATTCTGAGAGAATGTTACTCGTGGGAGCATTTTGGATAAATTTAAAACCTGTTCCATGTGATAAATGAGCTAATGGAAGAAAAAGAAGTGGGGGGCGGGGACGGGACACCCAACCAACAGATTTATGTTTGTAACAGATTTTTTTCCTCGGGACTGAGAGACAATATGTAGAACAATGGAAGTGGGTCTCCTTGAAGCAAACGGGCACAGATGTATGTATCCAAGTAAGTAATGATAGGGCTAGTGTTTCAGGGAAAAATTCAATCCATAAACATAACATGACAGAAGAGACACTCAGGGTCAAATTAATCCTTATGGCAAGTATAACATAAGGCATAAGACCAGACATAAGATACTGGTCACTGTGTTTGCCGTTGGCAAGTCAGAAATTGTTTTTTGAAGCAGGCAAATGTCAATACTGTTGCCATCTGAGAAGCAAGTTCAAACATTCCTTGAGTCAGCTGTTCAGAAATAACTGATTCATGTGAGTAGCAACTGATTCATGTGAGTAGACTCATTGGGTGACAGAGAAGGCATTATCAGAACGGAACAGCAGCTTCTTCCATGAAAATCAACACTGAGTTCCCAACACACCCTTCTCACAGAAGAATTAGCTCCTTTGAGAGTTTCTCCTTCAGCATTCTTCGTCTGCACTTACTGACTGACCCAAATAACACACCCTATGTTTTGTGTGTGTGTGTGGTTCTTGCGTTGAGGAAAACTCAACTAGAGTTCCCATCTGGACAACTTCTGGCAGCCACATCTGGGCAGGGCCAGAGGCAAAAAGTGGGCAAAGCAATGAATGTCAATTTTGTATACAAAACTAGTTTCCACACGCACTCACACATGCCCCTCTATCCTCTGTCCAGGCAACCAAGAGGTATTACCAGAGTTCAAGAATGCATTTCAGTCTGGGGAAAAGCAGTGTGCAAAGCTGGGCTGGTGAAGGGTGTGACATGAGGGGTGTGGCTAAAGAGCACCTGGGGCCTGAGTACAGTCCAAGGGGCCAGATACATTCCTGAGACCCCCCCTCTTTGACTTTTTTCTTTATATATTTCCAAAATAGGCAAATCACTACAGTCGTGCCTTGCAAGACGAAATTAATCCGTTCCGCGAGTCTCTTCGTCTAGCGGTTTTTTCGTCTTGCGAAGCAAGCCCATTGACGGCTTAGCGAATTAGCGCTATTAGCGGCTTAGCGGCTTTTAGCGGCTTAGCGGCTTATCGGATCAGCTGATAAGCAGCTTAGTGGCTTAGAAAAAAGGGGGGGAGGAAAAAAACCCGCAGGAACTCGCAAGACATTTTCGTCTTGCGAAGCAAGCCCATAGGGAAATTCGTTTTGCAAAGCGCCTCCAAAACGGAAAACCCTTTCGTCTAGCAGGTTTTCCGTCTTGCGAGGTGTTCGTCTTGCGGGGCACCACTGTATCTGTGTAAGCAATTGTTTAGAACAATGGTTCCCAATTGGTGGTCCGCAGACCCTAGTGAGTCTGTGTAACCCACCCAGCGGGTCCATGGCACCATTCACATAACAAAACTAGCAAAACCAATTTTTTGTTTACCTTAGCATAGTATGGGAGTAAAAAAGATCAGGGAAAAGCAAAGCAGCTGTGAGCTTTTCTCTGCAAAACCAGACTTTCATGCATTCCCAGTAAGATGTAGTGTGACTGGGGTAATTTAGTAATTTTAGAGGGTGAACATTACTTTTTGCAAATTTATTCAGTGAAGGGTCTTAAAAATATGTTTTGGGGTATAAAGAATTCAAATCTGCTATCATTATTTTAGTGACTGAACAACAATTAGGTTGGTAAGTCTACGTTTGATTAAAAAGCACATAAACTGTTCCTGGAAAACCAAAGAATTTTAATTTACCTTCTGAATATGTCAGATCATTCTTAACAATAATAGTAAGTACTTGGCAATCATTTTGACACGATTTCTATGCAATTTTACACATGTTTTACTTACCAAGCAAAACTTAACTATATTAATTTGACCAATATATATTTTGAATTCCCAAGTCACATTACAACTTTTTTAGCACCCCTCATTTTTGGAATTTGGAAGTTTTAATATTCAACATGCCCCATATGCAGTATGGAGCGGGGGAAGCCTGGTTGTCTGAATGCATCCTGAGAACACAAGACAGAATGCAAAAGGCATGGTGAAGGGGTAGTGACTCATCATGTGCTCAGTTCTGTGCTACATCATGCCATGTGGCATCACTGTTTCCTCTGACCACTCTTGATTCTGACCAGGAGTGGAAGGAACTGGAGGAGGAGGAGGAGGAGGAGGAGGAGGAGGAGGAGGAGGAAGGATGGATGGATGGATATTACGGAACCAAGCCCTTTTGGTGAAGCCCCATCCCTTCAGTTTCCCAAGCAGGGAACCCTGAGGATGCTTCTTCTCCCAGAGGAGGATCCAGACAGCAAGGAGGATCCAGTGCTGTCTTCCAGGGAGAGGTGGCACATCAAGAGATTCAATCCACTAGACACAGCATCCACCTGCAGGCCAGGAATTCCCACTGGGACAGGGGTTCTTGAAAATAACTGGAAATTCTCCACCTCTGCTTAAAGGTTGGGTGGGTAAGCATGGTAACTTGTTGGAACAACATCACAGCTCCTGAGCAGTCTTGGAACTCTTCTAATCTCACACCCCTGAACCTTGATCCTTACTCCTGGGCCAGACTTCTTTGTTTTGTAAGACCTCCAGGACTAGATTTTGCTCCTTGCTTGCCACTGAACTTGTACCATTAGATTGCTCCCCCCCCCCCCTTTTTAACTTTGAGTAAAAATGGCACATATCAGTGGTTTGGATCAGGAGACAAGATACATTGCTTCTTGGCTGACCCACAGTGTCAAGGCAACCACCACAGACCGTGACATTGCACTGTGGCCAGCCAAAATGCTCTAGGCCTCACTGACATTGGGCTTTCTTTTGAGAATCAGATTGACATTTACAGAACCTCTGATCTTTGCATATGCGACAGCTCACAATGGACATCACTGATGGACATAATATTGGTTATCCTATACCTGCAGTCCAAGATGCTGCGTTAACCCAGGATTCTACTAGGCTGTGTGCTGTATCTTGCTTAAGGCTCCTTCTCTCAGACTGGAAGCAGGAGACCCAGCCGTGCAGATTCACCCTGATGTGCCAGCACTGCAGCTTGAAGGATCAGGCCATGAGAGAATGACCTGGACAAAAAAGAAATGCCTTCAGGATAATGTCTAGGTGAGCATTTGTGGAGCATTAAGAGATGATCACCTGTCAGGCAAAGGGATTGACCCAGATCGGGGGAAGAGAATTTTAATGAATTCCTGCGGCGTTAAGACTATGCGGAGCAGAAAAAGAGCTTTGAGTTATGCATGGTGGCACAATAAAGCACACTGCAGGGAAGTCCAGCGCAAGGCCTCAGTGAGGTGAAGCTTGATGAAAAGATAGAGGGAAATGAGGATAAAGCTGACAGAAACAGCCCCTCTTCAGAAACGTGACATTCAAGGCAATGGTTTCATATGTGATGCTAAGAGCACAATTTTCAAGCAATGTGTAAGTTCGCCAACTGCATTCCCTGTGGGCACATAAGGAACTAGGCCAGTTCACACCTTACTGCTGGACCAGAGCTGCTATTGAAAAGCTGCTTCCGTTTGGCCAGGAGGTACCCTGGATCAGTATTCGTCAACCTTGATGACCTCCCCAGATGATGTTGACCTACATCTTTTATCATCCCTGGGCATAGGCCAAGCTGGCTGGGGAGGATGGGAGCTATAGCACAACTTTTGAGGCCCTAAGGTTAAAAAAAACCCACGGGCCTGGATTGTTTGATTAGTTCCTACACCAGCATCCCCAATGGAGGTTCAGTACCAGTTTGAAAACTCAGTGTGCCACCTGGGTACTCCATGATAGATGCTCTTGGGCAGACCCAACTCCTCCTACCAAGTGGATGAAGATCCTTGCAATGGGGTAAGGTAAAGTTACCAGACGTCCCTGTTTCCCTGGGACAGTCCCCGGATTTACAAATCAGTCCCTTGACAAAATCCATCCATTTAATAGGAAGTTGAAAAGTGTCCCCGGATTCATTGAAAAAAATCTGGTAACCTTAGGGTAATGGGGAGGTTGGTCCATGGCATGGAATAGGAGCAAGGCGGGAAAACATGGGAAGAGAAGGAGCATGACCTGGAATTTTATAGACGTGCATTGTGCAATTTCTTATTAACTGTTCAAGACACTTCTCTGCTGCTCTGGCTGGTTATCCTGTAGCTCCATCCTTTTACTAGAGTTGACAGCAGGTGGTAGGCTGGATCCCAGCCTAATATTTCTGGGGTGCTGGATTCATGATCTACTATAAATTCTCATTCTGACCCTTGTGTGCATTACTCCTGTGAAATGGAAGGTGTCATTCCTGCTCTCCCTTCAGAAACAAACAGTAGCAACATATGAATTAAACTCAAGTGACAAGAAGCTGTGATGTATGAACTTGGGCCAATACCCTTTACCTTGGGAAGTCCCCACAGGCAATCGATGGGAGACCTGCTGCTTGCCAGATCTTGTTGCACTCAGGAGTAGATGTTGTGGTGGAGCACTGATGCTCACCTGACCTTCTAACAGCTGAGCTACTGCTGCTTATTGGGAAGGAGAGAGGGGGGCAGCAGGCAGGTCGGTGTGGTGCAAACAATCCAGCAGGGGCATCAGATTGGCTCTGCCAGTCTATTTGCTCTGTGCCAGCCATTTGCACCACCTCACCCTTCTCCTTCTTCTTCCCAGTAAGCAACAGCGACTCAGTTGTTGGGAGGAGAGTGCCACCCCCACCACTGCACCGTCTGCTGCTGGTTGGACTGCAGTTCCCATTGGCCATGTTGCCTGGGGCTGATGGGAGTCGGGAGTCCAACTATAACTTGAAGGACAGAGGTTCCCCGCCCCTCCTACAAACAGTTTTTCACACAAAGACTTGAAGCTGGCTAATGCTAGAACCGTTTGGGTATTACTAGTGGGTAAAGGATGGGCAAGCAGTATTGCACCCACTGGCTCTGCCGTTGTTTTGCACATCCAGCTCAAAATGGGCACCAAGGCTCTGTCTGCATGATTGCATGTAGACCCTGCAATGCGGAAAGGCATGGAGCCAGTGAGCATATTCCATTTTTCTCCTGATTCACCCAGTTCAGTCTGCACTGGGGCAATGTGATCTGCAGAGTCCATGTAGCCAACTAGATCTGCAATGGCTGTCCATAGGCAGGGCTCTTTCCTGTCTTTGTTGCCTAAAGTCCTTTCCCTTGAGATTCATCCTGGGACCTTGGTTCTAGCTGCAAAGGGTTGCCATACATCCGGGAATTCCCAGGCACGTCCTCTTTTGGAGTCCTACATGCCCATCTGGGGAGAATTTTAAAGCAAGTGTCCTGGATTTTGGAGATATATATATATATATATATATATATATATATATATATATGCCGGTAAATGCACAGGTAGCTCTGGTTTGGACTCTGGCTCTGGCATGGGCAACCTGGGCTCTGGCGATGGTAACGGCAGCCCAAACTCTAGCATGGTTGAACTGGGCTCTGGTTCAGGCTCTGGCTGTGGTGTTGGCATCCCAGGGTCTGGTTCAGGCATGGGCACGGGTGATCCGGACTGTGGCTGTGGTGTAAGCAGTGGGATATCAGGCGATTGCCCTAAATTGTGTCCAGATTTTGACCTCTTGAAATATGGCAACCCTAGTAGCACCAGCTATGTTCTACAACTGAGCTATGGGGACAGAGGTTGACTGACTTCCATTGTTGGGATAGGGACAGAATTACCTTCCAGATCTGATTGGCTGTTTATCCAGATTCTATTTATGCTGTGGTTCCTTTCTGTGCTTTGTGAACCAAAGAGCTGGCAGTATGGGGACGGATGGACTTTGGGGTCCCTTGTCAATCCTTGTGATCCTCACAAACCATGGCTAATAGCATCTTTGAAACCATTGCTTCCCTAAAGTAAGAATGAGAAATAGATTGAAAGACACACTACCCTGGTTTTAAACATATTTATCAAATAAAGTAGCAATAATGAAGATGGTGATGATGAGTGGTATATTCTATAGAAAATATGAATGGCTCAGTAGACTGGTAATTAGATTTGAAGCCTTTCACCTCTTACTCAGTAGTTTGAAGCTAGCTCAGGTCACTACTGACTCCAAGGCATTATCACATGATTAATGCCCTATGAAAACCACTGGAGGTTTTCATCTAGCGACTGCTTCTGTCCCCATTTAACTCCTGGAGAGCTTTGCCATTATGTGGTACTACCTCTAAGTTATGCCTTTAACTGACAATCTGCACAGTGAACTTTCTTCCGCCCTACTCTCTAAGCATATATTCAACTGCCTGTGAACCTTAGAAGTGGGCCTCACTCATTCATCCTTCTCTTATTCTTCTGATTATTCAAAATGCACATTTCTGAAATACAGTGGTACCTCGGGTTACATACGCTTCAGGTTACAGACTCCACTAACCCAGAAATAGTACCTCGGGTTAAGAACTTTGCTTCAGGATGAGAACAGAAATCGTGCAGCGGCGGCGTGGCAGCAGTGGGAGGCCCCATTAACTAAAGTGGTGTCTCAGGTTAAGAACAGTTTCAGGTTAAGAACGGACCTCCGGAACAAATTAAGTACATAACCAGAGGTACCACAGTACAAAGCCTGAGAACTCTGCTATTCTGATTGTTTTGCTGCCACATGCATTATTCAAAAGTTGGAATGTCAATGTTCCCTCAACGTTTGCATTGGTAATCCTGTATGCTGGATATTATTATTGTTATCATCATCATCATCATCATCATTACTGTTAGATTAGAAGCTAAGAAGAGCCCTGTTGGGTCAGAACCTGAATAGCGGTTACACACTGATACAGGATGGCTCAGCACCCCAAAATTCCCCCCAAAGCCAACTTGTGACAAGATTTTCATTTGAACAATGGATTGTTTTCAGGGGAACAAAGCCTCAGGTTGAGGATGCAGTCACTTTTTCAAACTGCTGAACGGAAATCTGGAATAAACCCGGAATCTGCTAACCACCTTGGAAATGACTCATTCCACACTACATAAGGGAATTGGTGTGACCTCCATACCTGTTGGGTCAACAGTGCCCTCAAAGCCCCAGCCCTCAAAGCCCCAGTTGCCTCTGGCAGCTCCCCCAAATTCTTTGTACTTCGCCAAATGAATCAGCTTCACAATTCTCTCATCTTTCACCCTCCCACTTGGAACTGCCACATGCTCCCCTGCTCAGATGAATCTCATCTCACCACTGAACGGAACCCACTCTGTTCTCTCCACACAGAACGTGCCTGCGAAGCTACATACTCATGCTTGTGCTGTGGGTATTATTAGAAATGCAAATAGACCTTGAAATGCTGCATTGGGTGCATGAAGCTTGCTTCTTCCCAAACAGAGACTTTTCTGGCTCTTTCTGAGCTCACCTTTCGACACAATGAACTGATCTGACAACACAGTTGTACCTCACTATGTTTTCTCTTTGCTTTTGATGAGAGATAGTGCTGGAATGGATAAGAGGGTCTGCCGTGGAATCATTTTGAATGCAAAGATCATCTACAGTAATACGACGATGACTAGAGAGTGTCTGGTGTGCAGAGTACTCATGTGCAGAGTACCAGTTCCTCTCTAATAAAGAACTACAAGCTGCCTCTATATATCTGGTGTCAGAGGACAGGACATCTAGGTCAGAGGCCTACTGTGTTCTTGCAAATTAGAGAGTCAGGACCAAATTAGCTGAGTTGGTGAATGGGTGATGGCCTCTGTGGCTGTATCAAGTTTTGCACTCCTATCTCTTAAACATCTAGAAGAACTTGTCTCATGTCATGCCATCACGATAGTCCATCATTTCCCAATGGTGTAGAGCAGCCTTTCTCAACCTGTGGGTCCCCAGCTATTGTTGAACTACAACTCCCATCATCCCTAGCTAGCAAGGCCAGAGCTCAGGGATGATGGGAGTTGTAGTCCAACAACATCTGGGGACCCACAGGTTGAGAACCGCTGGTGTAGAGCATTTTTCTTCAACCTGGGGAAATTGGTAGAATACAACTCCCATCATTCCTTGCTACTGGCTAAGCTGGCTGGTGATGAGGGGATTCTAATTCAACAATATCCAGGAGGCCCAGGGTTAAATAAGTCTTAAAGAAGGAGAAAATCAAGATAAAGAAATATTGTGGAGGAGAACAGGGCTGTTAATTGCTACTAGACAAACTGGATGCATGAAAACTCAGCATGAGAGGTAGTATACCTTTGAATATCAATTGCTGGAAATCACAACAAGGAAAGTACTATTCGTCTGCTTGTAGTCTTCTCTGCCAGGCCACCATGGGAGACGAATTGCTGGACTAGACTGGCCTTTGACCTAGTTCAATAGAACTTTTCTTATATTCTTTAACTTTCCTGCTAGACAAGCTATGGGAACCTGTGATAAATATTGTTGAGAAACATTGGTTTGTCTGAATTCACAGTCACCGTTGGCACCTCGTTGGCTGCTGTGATATATGGGATGCTAGAATACACTAGTGGCCAAAACTGTGGAAACCTTTTGGGGAAAGTTTATTTCTGAGGTTTGGTGGCTCATAGCACCTGATGCGTTCTCTAAACACTCATGCTCATTGGCTACGTTCAAATGAAGGAAAGCTACAGTATATCAACCTAAGCAAGTTGTGCTTCCCTTTTCTGGTTATTTTACTATAACTTTTTATAGAATACAGATAATTGAACAAACTTTGTTGCATTACATTCTTCATTAAATTATCTTTCCATAGTTATATAACTTTATGGTATTACTATTAAAAAGTGGTGTTATGAGCCATCAAACCTCAGAAATACACTTTTCTCAAAAGGTTTCCACAGTTTTGGCCACCATTGCAGATGGCCTTGAACCCACAGGACTCTTCTTAAGTTTTCAGGATCCATGGTTGAATGACATAAACCAGCACTGATTCATCTAAACATTTGCCCTGTAGAAGCCATGAGAATGCTGGTTTGGGAGAGGCAGGTGGACCCAGGGGCTAGGCTGGTAGAGAAAGCCATTATAATTCAATACCTTTTAAAGGAGGATTAGACAACTTCATGAAGGAAGGATCTCTCAATGACTACCAGTCATTAACCACCAAGTTCATTGGCAGTATCCCACTCAGCACCAGTTGTAGAGGATTAACAGTAGGAAAAGCCTATTGCTTTCATGCCCCGTGGGCTTCCTGGAGGCCTCAGGTTGGCTGGTGGGAAGATGGATGCTAAACTGAATAAACCTTTGATCTGATCCAGCAGCATGGTGCAGTGGCTAGAGTGCTGGACAAGGACCTAAATATCACAATTACAATCTTTACCCAGCCATGAAGCTCACCGGGTGACCTTGGTCAGCTACTGCCTCTCAGCCTCATGTACCTCACAAGAAGGGGGTTAAATGAGAACCATGGACACCACACCTTGAGAACCTTGGAGAAAGAATAAATAAGAACATCAAGAAGTGGGACATGCACCTTGTGAACTATATTGCATTGCCACTGGGCTTCTTGTGGAGCCTGCCTGCATTAATAGCAACAGCACCGGTGAGGCAGTCTTCTGTCAGCAAATGCCCCAACCTTGTTCATGCCCCTAGATTCATCCCTGGCATAGTTCCTTCCTCCCTTCAGCTGCTTTATCTTCTCCATTGCTTGGTGGTGAGCTTCCCACTCCTCTCTCCCTCTCTCCTGGTGATCTTCCCCAAAGAAGTGTCAGGGGAGGACCTGTTAGGAAAGGCAACGAGTTGCTTTTACAGAGCAGATTGAATGGAGCATTAAACGACTGCATTAAGGAGGACTGCAGTGAGGCTAATGGTGGAAATGCAATGCTCTAATAATGCTCTCAGAAAAGGGGCACTTCCCAGGCCAGATCCCTTATCTGGTTCGTGCAAAAGGGTGCCCAAAGGTGATCCTTTTAGAAGGCTGGGCAGGGTCACCTGAACACCATAATTAAGAGGCGAGGTTGCCAAAAGAGGGTTACTATTTCCAGTTGCAACTCAGGGAGATCTGCTGATAATTATGGTTTCCTGCTAATCTAATTTTTACCATGTCAGTATTCTTTTATTTCCTGGAAAGACAAGGCATTTATTCAGATTCATAACCTGCCCTCTCTCTGCTGAGGCTCGTGGCAACTGATAGCAATATAAAAATAGTGGCCATAAAGCAATCAATAGTTTTTAAACATCAGCAACAGATAGATGGATGAACGGGCTGGAAAGGCAGCACAGCATAGATTATTTTTAAAAAGAAGTAGCGGCAGTCATGATTCTATGTTAGCAGCACCATCATCAATAATAATAAATATATATTTCAAGGTCAGTAGGACCCTAAAGGACATACATGCTAGAGTTGTGTGTTTTGTTTCCTAATGTCACAAAAAACCCCACACCATTTTATTTCATATAGTCAAGGATCAATTGTTTTATCATGAATATTTTTGATGAGATTATATAAGGAACAAAATACTCTCAGAGGGATGGGGTGACGGTTAGTAATGCAGTACACCAGGGGAAGATTCAGTTCTATGTTTACCTCTGTCAGGGATTTCCTTCTTGCGAGTGTAGCATGTAGGTTCAAGGAATAGACAGCAGCTCTATATGTTTGGGACAGTCAACTGATGGTCTCAGGATCTACCTGGCTCCCAAACTTCTTGCTGGGCTCTGAGCATAGTCCCTCAATGCAAAGACCTCCATCCTTGCTATGCATCTGAGCTGGTTTCTTCCAAATCACACAGGTCCTTCTCTTCACCATCCCTCAGGATGAGCCACAAGAGATTCACTCAGAGATCTCCCCTCACGACCTCAGGTGATAATGAAGGCAAATGGCAATCAGTGTGCCACAGTGGTCAGAGTGTCAGATCGGGACCTGGCAGACCAGGGGTCCAGTTCTCACTTGACCATGAAGCTCACCAAGTGACCTTGGGCCAATTGCTCTCTCAGCCTCGCAGGGATGTTGTGAGGATAAAACAGGGAGGGCAGTGTTTATTACCTGGAGCTCCTTACAGGTAAGGTAGGATATAAATGTCATAATAAACTGATATATAGGGAGAGAGATTTAAAATGCAATGTATATAGAAACTCTTCTCTTATATAAGAGAGTTTGCTTGCTTATTTATTTCCACATTCCTCCAAGGAGCTCAATATAGCATACATGATTCTTTCATCATCACCCACCTCGTCGTGGACAGCTCAGTTGGTTAGAGCATGGTGCTGATAATGCCAAGGTTGCAAGTTCAATCCCTATATGGGAAAACTGCATATTCCTGCATTGCAGGGAGTTTGATTAGATGATCCTCAGGGTCCCTTCCAACTCTACAATTTTATCTACCTATCATCTATCTGTAATCTATCATCTCTCAATAAAATTCAAGGTAGGCCAAGCTAAGCAACAGCAACTTGTCCAAGGTTAATCCATTGAACTTCAGGGCTGAGTAGGGATTTGAACCCAAGTCTCCACAATCATAGCCCACAACAATGACCATGGCACTACAAACAGCCCATGCTGTTCTAAGCTAGTGAGTATGACCAATATCTTCAGACCTAGCTCAATTCAAAAGATGGCTCCTGTTAAAACAAAACAACAACAACGATCATGTTACTAATCAGGACCAAATATCTACCCTGCACTAAACATTCTGTAATAACCACCTCTGTGTTAGCTTCAGACTGTGCCATTTTGTGATTGCAATGCATAACAAATGGGAATACCATTGCCTCCAAAGGAATATGATTCAAAGGGTGGGGGAAAACACACTGTTCTGGTGCTTCCAGAGATAAACCTGTTTCTTTCTTTCAGGTATTAGGTATCAGGAGTGCTGGTTCAGCAGAACAGGGATCAGAACTGGTGGCATAGTTGCAAAAGAGGACCACACACACACACACAATCATTTCCAGCTTCGCCTCAGTACTATCTCAGCAAGCTGATATCTGGACACAGCCCAAGGTAGAGTACAGCCCAAAAATGTGGATACTGTTCAGCCAAGAACTGAATGCACATAAACTTGAACTTGGATCAAGGTGAAAGATTCTGCTGAGCGTTATGTTATTGTTACTATTATCACCACCCCACCCACACCATTGATTTAGATTCATCACCCAAGCTTCATCATGAATTCCCAAGATAGGTTGCAACAATTCTAAAGCAAAAAATAGTTACATTACAGTCAAGAGAATGGGGTGGGTTCTAAAATGATGGGGGAAGCCAAGAATTCATTCTATGCTTTTGAAGAGAGGAATCAGAGCCAGTTCATTCTGCCAACAAGGATGGGCTGCACCTCAGATGGAGAGCACATGCCTTGCATGCCAAGGATGGACAGTACATGCCTAGCATGCAGAACGTCCCAGGCTCAATCCCTGGCATCTCCAAGTCTGACTGGGAAAGGGCCCTGTCTCAAACCCTGAGGAGCTGCACACTGTAATTTAGATGGACTCGTTAGGCATCTCCTGATGTTCGCTAAGGATGTCCTACAGCACCAGGAGAAAAAGAAGAAATGTTTCAAGTAGAGGTGTTCCAGGGGCTATGAAAGCCTGTGCAGTAGGGGATCTCTAGTTCACAGATGAGGAACCTAGAACTTTCTAAATTGTGTTGGACTCCCAACTCTCACTAGCCCTGGGCCACCCTCAGAGATGATTGGCGCTGGAGTCCATCAACATCCAGAGGACCTCCAGTTTCCCTGAAGTTGGGGTGGGTGGCAAGGAAATCCAAGTTGCTAAACCTTGTTTAGGGAAGCTTTTATGTTTAATAGACTATTGTATTTAATGTATTTAAATTATGTATTGTATTTAATGTTTAATAGACTATTGTAGTTTAATATTCTGTTGGAAGCCGCCTAGAGTGGCTGGGGAAACCCAGCCAGATGGGTGGGGTATAAATAATAAATTATCATCATCATCCTGGAGGAGGAAGTCACATCTCCCTGCCTTAAACTATCTCATTGGGTCCCCCCCCCCCAATTGGGCCCTTCAGAAGTTCAATCTCTGGTTTATCTCAGCAGGGGGGAGGAGGGGAAAGCTTTGCTTGGAAAAGTGGAGAGCTGCTGGTGGCCAGTGTAGAGAGCAAGAGCAGAGTGAGTTGGTGCAAGGCACACCCTATGCAACACAGATAAATGAAGGTTCCCATTTTCTCATCGTCACCAGGGTGTGCATTTTTTATTCCTGATCATCATCAAGTGGCACTTGTGGTGTGCTGCAGGTGACTCCTTTTGGACGCCTCTGAGCTTCACCCTCCCATTCCTGGAAGCCCTCTCCGTCCTCCCATTCCCAGACCACCATAACCCTGAAGCTGTTTTACCTGAAAAACAGCCCATCTCCCCAACTCTGATTCCTGAGGAACTCTGACTTCTCCATACAACTGAACTGCAGCAGATCTCCAAAAACTGCGGGCTTCCTTTGGTTTCCCCACCCCGCCCCGGTCCCCTCTTCAAATACAGCTGTTTAAAAGAGGCATCTCTCCCTCTCCCCTTCCTCCTTAAAGCCATGTTGTTTTCTGCCTGAGGCTGGGACGAGGAGATGACCTGCTCTATCCTGTGCGCCTCGCACAAGAGATCCACCCACTAGTACCATCTCTCTCTCTCTCTCTCTCTCTCTCTCTCTCTCTCTCTCTCTCGATACATCAGACAAGAAGAGAAGGATACAAGCGAGCAAAGCAAGGAGCTGAAGGCTGATGTCCCACCTCCAGAGGACTCCAGGAGGCTCCGGGCAGAGTTTCCCCTCCTCGCCGACAGATGAGAGAGGTGGAGGAAGCCAGGCGCCCAGATGCGTGATCCAGAGATCCGGTACCCGGGATCCGGCTCGCCCAACCCTCCTTTCCCGCGTCTCGGAGGGAGCCACGCGATTGCTCTGGGAAGCTTAAGGCAGCGGCGGCGGCAGCAGCGCCCTACTGGAGCGAGGCGGTGCGCTTTCGCCTCGGAGGCGCCATGCCCAGCTTGGGCGCCGCGCACCCGGCGCTCTTTCCTCTGATGCGCCTTCGCTTTTCCTGGCTCTCTCCTCGCCGTCGATCCCCGACGCTTCTCTCCTCCTGGGCAAAACTTGAGTGGTGGAGAGAAAACCGCCTCGACGAAAAAGGATTACACCGGCGAAGCAGACAGCCGCGTTGGGCTGGGGAGGGGCGCGTGAGGGTGTCTCCGTGCGCGCTCGAGGGCGCGAGCGCGCCTGGGTGCGCGCCTCGCCGCTGAAATGCAGGCGGCGGGTCGGCAAGGCTGACATGGACCCGGGGCATGCTCCGCGGCCCGCCATGGGGGTCAGCGAGCCGCAGCCGCTCCGGAAAGGAGAGGAAGAAGCTCGGCAAGAGTGCCTCCTCCGTCGGCCCGCAAAGCCACGCCGCCCGGGGAGACCCGGGGAGCTCCGCCTCGCAGCCAGCCCAGCGCTCGGATCTCCTTAGGTATTCGCTGTCCTTCCTGGGTTTTTTGCGCCTTCGCTTCTTGATCTGGCGGAGGGGTGAGGCGCGATTGCGGGGTTTGGCCACTGTGTGTGTGTGTGTGTGTGTGTGTGTGTGAGAGAGAGAGAGAGAGAGAGAGAGAGAGAGAGAGAGAGATGCGATGTTTTTGTTGCCATTGTTGCTCGCTTGCATTTGCAAGACGCACCCCCCCCCAAAGGATCTGGAAGGAAGACCCTTAAAATAGCCAATGTTCTTCCAATGTATACATTGTCACCAGCCTCTTTTCTGTTATTATTTTAGTGTCATCCTTTCATCTCCGCCCCCGCCCGCCAACAACTCTATAAACATTTCACGGATCCTTATTCCCCACTCCTCACCCCGCAACACACACGCGTTTTAAAACGCAGGATTCTCGTGCTTTGTAATGATAATAGTAGCTATGCAGCTTTGTAATCGACAGCGATCGCCACTTCTACGTTGCAACAGGACTTGGTTCTGAAAAGGAGCAGCGCTGGCGAGGAGAGCGATTTGAAGGTGGCGGTGGGGAGCAGAGATTTGGCTGCTCCCTTGTAGGGTCCTAAGAGAACCCGCGTTGGGGCAAAGAGGCACGGAAAGGGGTGGGTGTGTGCGTGCTTGCTGTCCCATTGGATTCCCAGCTTGCCAGCTCTCCACTCTTTGTAGCAGAATCCCCAAAGAGATGATGGGCTGCAAGGGCGGTGGGGACAGAGGCATCAGAATTCCTCCCTAGCGCAAGCGGAGCCTCTTCTGTCTCCGAGGGATGTCACTAGCTGCCACCTGCCAGCCCCACCTCCCCTCCTTTCCTCAAGGGGGAGATCAGGAGGCGGCCACCCAAACCCAACTCTACCGGGCGGGGAGGAATCCTGCCCTGCCTTTCCCTGCTCTAAGCGAAATAGATTTGCAAGAGGCATTATTAAAAATAAATCTGGGGGTATTCCGTTCGCAAGTACCTAGCTTCTGACAAGCGAGGGGCGTGTGGGTCTATGAAAGCAATAGGATGATGGGCCTAACCAACGCACCACCTTCAAGGGAACTTGGGCAAATGGGTGCCCACTTAATCTAGGGGAAGCTGACTAAGCATGGGAGCTTACTGTGTTAGGGAATCTTTCCTGCACTCTAGTAACCAGGCATATTTGTTCTCTAGGTTCCCTCCAGCTCCAGATATGCTCCTTTTGGTTGCCTTCTTGCTTCCTACGGAAAGAGAGAGCTGTTCGATTTACCTTTGGAGATTGGCGGCGGGGGGGGGGGCGCTCCCCTCCCTTGGATCTAGGCAGAAATCGAGGCATAGGTTCTCCTTCTCTGGGGTCAGACAGCAAGTCCAAGCCAACACAATTAGGGAAGAGGAAGAGAGAGAGAGAGAGAGAGAAATGAAAAGGAGGCGAGGCAGGTAAAATAAGCAGAGGGAGGCAGCAAGGGAGCGGTTAAATCCTCCGCCGCCGCCCCCCTCTTCCCTCTGGAAGGAAAAGATGCAAAATGGTCCATTGTCACCCAAGTGGCTTCAACACTTGGCTAGGAGCTTTGGAAAAGGAGGAAGGAGGGGGGAAATATCTGGGAAGAAATAAGAGCCTGTTGGATGTTGTGGGGTGGACTGAAGCCTTTTCAGCTGCAGGGGGGTGGGGAGTAGAAAGAGGAGCGGGGAGGACGAGGAAAGCAAGAAGGAAGGGGAAGGTCTCTCCTCCAAGTTCCCCGGCGCTGCCCTTTCCTTTACCTCTGCTGGGACAGGTTTAGGTTTGATGGAGAACTGCAGGCGAGGGCGGGAGAGAGAGAGCGAGAGAACGCGCGAGCGAGCTCAACTGAGCCTACTACTTTGGAAGCCAGCAGAGAGAGTTCTTGGCTATGTGGAGAGGGGCGGGTATCTCCTCTCCCCTTAATGGCTGCAGCTCTCAAGGATTTGCTGGAATATGCACACTTAGTGGCCCAGGGGACATTCCCCTATAATGATCCTTTTTCCATCCCAGGCTTTCCTCCCCTTCCAGAGGGGGGCGGACGTAGGAGATCACCACCCAGCCACCACCGGGATTGTTCCTCTGCTCCTGGCTGCTTCTTCTTTCTCCATCATCTCGGGTTCCCCCGCTCCTGATCCCCGAATAACTCTTCCTCCTCCTCCTCCTCCTGGCGGGGAATGGGGGGTGGGGGTAGAAAGCAAGCCCAGTACAGTCAGGGCTTCCCAGACGTGCCCCCCCACCTGGTGCCAAGTGCGTCCTCCTACATTTGTTCCCCTTTTCTTCAAGCTCAAATCCATGACGTGGTGGTGGGGGAAGCCTGATTCAGGGGCAACAATGCGCTCTCTCTCACACACACACACACACAAAAGGGAAGAAGGAGTGGAAGAAGGAGCGAAAGGATGAGAAGCCCCAGCCTGAACCTCCTGCCATAGACCTTCCCTCCCTCGTTTCTCAAAGATGAGCTGGTGGTACCCAGAGAAGGCAGCGGCGGCAGCGGCGGCGGCAGATCTAGGAGGCTGCAGCAGCCCCCTTTGCCTCCCTCCTCCATTGACTGTGCCAAACAGCATCTCTGCATCCTAAGGAACCTCATTGCATTCCTAGCACGTCTCATCTTTGCTTGCTTCCCCCCCTTCCTTTTGCTTCAGCCCTCAGCAGGAGTATAGAACCAGAACAGAGAGAAAGAGAGAAACCAGCAATCCTTATTTTATTTTATTTTTAAAAGCCGTTGAAAATTCCGTACGTAGATATCTATTTTTCCAAGTGGGTTTGGCTATTTTTTCCTCCCCTCTCTCCTTTCCCGGCTCTCTCCAAATGTGCTAAAAAAAATTATCTCCTTCGGACCGGTAAGTACAAGCTCTTTCTGGATCTCTCGATCTCTGTTTCTCCCTTCCCCCTCCACGCTTTTCTGCTGGGATAGAGCATCTCTTTCTACCCCTTTTTTTTAATGCAGAAGAGGAAAAGAACTTAAGTAGCTTATCTCTCTGTCCGTCTATCTCTCTCTATTTATCTATCCATCTTTCTACTGAGACAAAGAGCAAAAAATAAGACCTCTCCCCTTCCTCTTTCCTCATTCAGATCGTGCCTGGTAATTTTCCTTCCAACGGGTCCCCCAGTTCCCTTCATTTGCAAATAGATTCTCTGCTTCGATTTATTTCATTTTTCTGTAATGAAATGCTCTTATTCCACCCTGCCCCCACCTGCGCCTCCCATTTCTTTCCCTAACTAGGTCCTTTTGCTATTAAGGGCTTTCTTTTTTCATAACGGGGAGGGAGGAATTCCCTTCGCCTGCATGGGTGTGTTGGGGTGTGGGGGTGGAGTGGAGAGTGCACGATAATCCATATCTGTAAAGCTCCTTTGCTGTGAAGAGAACAGAAATAAATACCAGGACTCTGGCAAACCCGTTTGAAATGGGCAGCAGCAGCAGCAGCAGCAAGTAGGGGCTGTGAAGCCATCCTTGTCAGGAGTCATAGTCTTTAACAGTGATTTATTCTTCTGTGTTGGAATGATCTGGGCAAAAGGAGTCAAGGAGAAAAAGAGATGCCCTCCCTTTGCCGCCCCAAGCAGAGGAGGCTGTAGGTCACGGGGTCCAGTTGTCCCCTCCAAGAGGAATCTTTTGTGAGCTTTTGCTGTAAAGCAAGGGTTATTTCTCCTGGGCTTAGTGTAAAGGTATTTATTCCCCTCTTACTTTTCCTCCCCCTTCTCCTCTTTTGTCCTGCTGGATCATCCCTGGCCACAAAACACCCACGTCCAGAGTCTCCCCCCCACCCATCCTTATTGCCCCCTTTCATTCCACCATCTCTTTCCGTCCGTAGCCCTGCAACTGCCGCTTTCCCCCTTGGGTATGTGGATGGCAGAGGCATGTGCCTCCCGAAGATTAATCATCTCTAAATGATTTAATCAGCTGAAATGACTAATATGGAGTGTGCATTTATCTGATACTATACCAGTTGCGTTAATCCATTTTGTGTGCTTGGGAGAGAAGGGTCTCTCTCTCTCTCTCTCTCTCTCTCTCTCTCTCCCTCTCTCTCTCTCTCTCTCTCTCTCTCTCCCCCCCCCCCTTCTCCCTCTCCCCCAATCCCCGGTATTGAAGCAAGCGTTGCTACTAACCCTTGTATACTGATAAAATCCCAGTTACGGATATTCCTACAGGGATCGGGGTTCTGGGAACTTGTTTGTCCCCATTTCCTTAAATAATGGCTGTATCATAGCATTAGATGGGCATTGCCTGAATAACAAAAAAACACAACAACTTCCAAGTTAAGCGATTGTGTGTTCATGAGAATGCAATGTATAGACTGCATGGTTTTGTGTGTGTGTGTGTGTGTGTGTGTGTGTACACCAGATAAAAATCTCTTTCTGCACCTCATCTCTCCTTACTCTTGTGATTGATGCAGGTGTCGAGGTAAGACTGAGATGATCTCCCATATGCTTCCTCCTAAACACTCCTTGTCTTTGTGTTGGTGGGGGAAATGTTTCACAACATAGGCCCTATAGGTTCATTTGCTGTTTTTCATGAGGGTGTCATTCACCAAGTAGCCTGGGAGAGGGGTGAGCAGGATGGGGAAACAAGAAGGCTGTTGCATGATGAGATGTTTCAGTATCACTTAAGTCAAAACCAGGGGAGGTTCTAAGAGCAATGCTAGAGTTTTCTTTTCTTTTCTTTTTTTGTAATGAACTTCCAAGTAACCTCACGAAACCCCGTTAGATGCTCTAGATGCATGGTTCAATATAAAAATAGCCCGATGAAATGCTAATCGACCGTAATCCATTTGTGTTTTCATTTCTGTTTCAGTTTTGTAATCCGTCGCAACCATGAAGTCTCCGACAGCCGACCCTCCCCGTAAGAGAAGGATGTTGTGGATTATTCTTCTAAGCACAATTGCTGTAGCGTGGACTACCCCCATCCCCTTGATAGAGGACTCGGAGGAGATTGAGGAGTCTTGCTTCGATCCTTGTTACTGTGAAGTCAAAGAAAGCCTTTTTCACATACACTGCGACAACAAGGGATTTATAAATATTAGCCAGATAACGGAGTCCTGGTCGAGACCTTTCAAACTTTACCTGCAGAGGAACTCCATGAGGAGATTATATACTAACAGTTTTCTCCACCTGAACAATGCCGTTTCGATCAACCTGGGGAACAATGCACTACAAGACATTCAGACGGGAGCCTTTAATGGCCTCAGAATCCTGAAGAGGTTGTACCTGCATGAGAACAAATTGGACATCTTCAGAAACGACACTTTCCTGGGTTTGGAGAGTCTGGAATATCTGCAGGCAGATTACAATGTCATTAAGCGGATCGAGAGCGGGGCATTTCGAAACCTGAGCAAGCTCCGGGTCCTGATCTTGAACGACAACCTTATCCCCATCCTCCCCACCAATTTGTTTAAGTCGGTGTCCTTAACTCACTTGGACTTGCGTGGAAACAGGTTGAAAGTGCTCTCCTACCGAGGGATGCTGGATCACATTGGCAGGAGTCTGATGGAGATCCAGCTGGAGGAGAACCCGTGGAACTGTACCTGTGATATTGTCCAGCTCAAGAGCTGGCTGGAGCGCATCCCTTACACTGCCCTTGTGGGAGACATAACCTGTGAGACCCCTTTCCACTTCCACGGGAAGGACCTGAGGGAAATTAAGAGGAATAAACTCTGCCCAATGCTGTCTGACTCAGAGCTGGTCAGCATCGGTGCCCCTCAGTTGACCTCAAGCAAGGAGAACGCGTGG
This sequence comes from Podarcis cretensis, assembly GCF_951804945.1. Lineage (NCBI taxonomy): Eukaryota > Metazoa > Chordata > Lepidosauria > Squamata > Lacertidae > Podarcis > Podarcis cretensis. The sequence goes on along the minus strand of NC_137174.1, from coordinate 84,538,099 downwards.
CCTACTAAGCCTTCTTCCATGCTGTCCTCTTTCCATTTCACTGCTTCCTCTGTCGAATACAAAACTTCCATTAAGCAGCCCAGGCCCACCAAACAGCCCAGGGCACACAAGCCACCCCCGACACCTCGAGGCCTATACCCTGCGCCCAACCAGCCCCCAATAGCTGGTTACCAGACGAGGCCACCCATCCCCATCATCTGCCCTACTGGCTGCTCATGCAGTTTGCACATCAATGACTTGGGCCTGACAGTCAACTGCAAGGAAAGAGGGTTCCACAATATTTCCGAGCTCCTGCCCAGGCCCGTCAACGCCAAGAAGCTGGTCCTGAGCGGTAATTTGATACAGAAAATTTACCGTTCCGATTTCTGGAATTTTTCTTCCCTGGATCTCCTGCATTTGGGGAACAACCGCATCTCCTATGTTCAGGACGGGGCCTTTGTCAACCTGCCCAACCTGAAGAGCTTGTACCTGAACGGCAATGACATTGAGAAGCTGACCCCAGGCATGTTCAGGGGTCTGCAGAGCCTGCACTATCTGTATTTTGAGTACAACCAGATCAGGGAGATCCAGCCCGCTGCCTTCAGTCTCATGCCCAACCTGAAGCTTCTCTTCCTCAACGACAACCTCCTGAGGAACCTGCCTACAGATGCCTTTGCAGGCACCTCTCTGACCAGGCTCAACCTGAGGAACAACAAATTCCTGTACTTGCCCGTGGCTGGCGTGCTGGAGCACCTCAACGCCATTGTGCAGATTGACCTGAAGCTCAACCCGTGGGATTGCACGTGTGACCTGGTGCCTCTCAAGCAGTGGATCGAGGCCATCAGCTCCGTCATCATGGTGGGGGATGTCCTTTGCGCCAGCCCAGACAACCTTACCCACAGAGACATCCGCTCTGTGGAGCTGGAGGTACTCTGCCCCGAGATGTTGCATGCTGCTGCTGCCTCGCCAGCCCCTCCAGCGTGGGGCCACCCTAGCCCCACCAGCCCGTCGCCCTATGAGCTCCCCCCGGCTGGCGGAGGCCCGGTGCCCCTCTCCGTGCTCATCCTCAGCCTCCTTGTACTGTTCTTCTCGGCGGTCTTCATTGCTGCGGGCCTTTTCGCCTTCGTCCTGCGCAGGCGTCACAAGAAGCTACCCTTCCGGAACAAGCAGCGGCAGGAGACCCTCGACTTGACGGGCATCCAGATGCAGTGCCACCACCTCTTCGAGGAGGGAGGCGGCGGAGGCGGCGGGGGACTCAGCGCCTCCCCGGAAAAGGCACCCCCGGTGGGCCACGTCTACGACTACATCCCGCATCCAGTGACCCAGATGTGCAACAACCCCATCTACAAGCCCCGCGAGGAGGACGAAGTGGTGGCGGGGGAGCCGGGGCAAACTGGGGACATGCTTTTGGGCGGCGGTGGTGGTGCTGGTAGTGGTGGTGGTGGAGGAGGAGGAGTTGGCTGTGCAGGGGAACAGTTTGCCGACCCCACAAAGGACGGTGGGAGCAGCAGCTGCTACAGGACCTTACTGGAGAAGGAGAAGGAGTGGAGCTTGGCCGTGTCCAGCTCGCAGCTCAACACCATAGTGACCACCAACCATCACCCGCACCCGCACCCGCCCGGCGGGGGGATTGGAGGGGGGCTGCCTCTCCTGGGGGAGCTAGCTCTGGTGCCGCCTGTCTTCCACCACGAAAAGAACGGTGGGGTGGTGCTCTTCCCCCCTAGTGGTGCCATTCTAGACAGCAGGGACAGGCCGCCTTTGGCGCCACCGTGCACGGTGGGCTTTGTGGACTGCCTCTACGGCACGGTGCCCAAATTAAAGGAACTGCACGTGCACCCCCCTGGCATGCAATATCCAGACCTGCAGCAGGACGCCAGGCTGAAAGAGACCCTCCTCTTCTCGGCTGGTAAGGGTTTCCCAGACCACCACCAACCCCCCCAAAGCGAATACCTCGAGTTAAGGGCCAAACTCCAAACCAAGCCGGATTACCTCGAAGTCCTGGAGAAGACCACTTATAGGTTTTGAAACAAAACAAAACAAAAGTCTAGCTTTTACAGCCAAATCCCAGACCCGCCCCCACAGCCCCTCGGCCCCCCGAGTCCCCACTCCTCGGCTTCCCGCCCTTCCTGCCCCCAAACCACCGCATGCTGATACTAGAGGATACTGTTCTGTGCTTTCCCCCTGCCAGATGATGGTTTGGAGGAAAGGCCCTTCTCAGATGATCATGAATCGATAAAGTGCCTTTTGCAGACTTTTGCCAGCAGATGTTAATCAATCATTATTTTTTTATACTGGAAAAAATATGGAGACTTTGACTGTGCCATGTTGTCTAAGGTATACGAATATTATTATAATTAGTATCATGGGGGGGGGTTATTTGCCTCGGTCCTGATGACAGTAAATTCAATGTGTGTTACGCTACTCTCTCTATCTCCTCTCTCTCTTGCAGGCTTTTGTTTTTTTCTGTTGTAGTTTTTTTAAAAAACAAACATACAAAACAAAACAGAAACCTCTCCGTTCTATCTTTTTTTTTTAATGCTATGGGGAGGGAGGTGGATTTTTTTTTTTTTTTTAAAAAAAGACAACATCTGTTGTGGCTTTGGTTATCCTTTCCCTCATCATGGCACAGAACCTGTACATTACTTTGAAGGGGTGGTGGGTGTCTGGGGTGGGGAAGAGAACCACAAGAACAGCAACAAAAAAATTGCAGTTTTCTGCATGTCTGGGAACTGCAGGCAGTGGCGGGGAGAGGGGTTCTTTTCTTCCCCAAATGTTCTCACTCTCTTGGCTTCTTCTTCTTCTCCTCCTCCTCCTCCTCCTCCTCCTCCTCTCTCTCTCTCTCTCTCTCTCTCTCACACACACACACACACAGGTCCAAACGCTTATTCTGCTCCACTCTGTATCCTAAACCCCCTCCAATCAGCCTCCTAGCCATCCCAATTTGCTTGCACCCTGTTCTATTTCTGCATCTCTCCCCCCACCCCCGCAGGGATGGGGTACCACAGTCTATTCCAGAGGGGAGCTCACTGGCTTGCTTCTTCAGCGAAGGAGCTGTCTATTTGTTCCCTTCTGTGGCTGCCCTACAGGGAAGGAAAGGTCATTGCCATTTGATTGAGTTCCTTTCTGGAGGACAGCTGCACCTCTAATTAAAAAGAGAACCGGACGTCACAAATGCATTGGAAAGGGGACGTTTGCTTGGTAAGCTGCCACCGGTGTCTCTGTAAAAGAAGCCCTTTTAGGTTGCAGTCCTGTGCCCCCTCACCTGGGAGTAATTCCCATGAAAATCAGTGGGGCTTCCTCCTGAGTAGAGGTGCTAACGTTCTCTCCCCCCCCCCCCCCGCTCACAAATGCAGACAACACACAAACACACACAAATACAATTGTGCATATATTTATTCTGTACTTTCAAGTGAATATAAATTGTAAAGGTAATGTTTAATCATTGTACAGTGATGCGTCTGGTATAGCTTTCCTAATAAAACGTTTTGAAAAAAATATATAGATATAGGTATATAGATATATATTAGAAGTTAAAAGAAAAAGCTTGAATCTTAAAACTTCAACTATACCCTTTTCACACCAATGCTTCCCTCCCCCTCCCCCTTTTAAGGCCACATGTTATTTTATTAACAACAATCCACTGTGATGTTAGCAAGGTATAGGACAACAAATAACTCTTGGTGCAATTTTTCTATATATATATATAAAAGATGGTTCTGGACTTTAGAATTCAGATTTCCAGTCTCTTCCTCTCTCTCTCTCTCTCTCTCTCTCTCTCTGTTTCTCTCTTTCCCCTCCCTCCATTTCAATTTGTTATGCATCTCTCTTGGTGAGTTTTCCCCCACCCCTCCTAGATGAAAATATGCAATAGATTTATTTTAATTCCTTTTAATTGCTAGGATTATTATATTCCACTGCAAGGATATGAGGAAAAGAAATGATAATATGAGATACAATTTCCAGTTGAGATTGGATAAAATATTTAAAAGTACATGGAAGGAAATGCATTTATAGAGGAGTGTGTGTGTGTGTGTGTGTGTGCGCAGGATGGCAAGCATACATTGCTGCATTTTGGGCAACAACAGTTGTTGGGCATGTTTGCGTTTCTCCACGCTTTTTTGATAAAAACTAAAACAATCGAGAAAATTAGGCCTAATAGCATGAGTTCAAGTCTCTGCCTCTCTGATCTCACACTCGTTTTCACTGAAACTGTAGCTGGAGATGTGAGACAATGAAGTGTTGTGTGTGGAATTTTCTTATTTAAGATATTTCTTCTTTTAACTTTTCAGTCGCTATGACATTGCCAAATTGATTTGTGTGGAGCATGTTATTCTTTAAGCCCTTTAGGTTAGAATAAAACCAAAGAGGGGAAGAGAGAGAGGTCGGGGGGGGGAGGGGGAGAAAGTGGAAAAGATGCTTTGTTTATTTCGTTTCTTTCCAAGGTATCTAGCTGGTATCTTGTTTCTTGTAGAACTGGGTTGACACATGAATAAAGCCGAAGGAAAAAGCCTTGTTTGGTGGCGGAAAAACAAAACAAAAAACCTCACACCTTCCAGTATGGCCAGTAGATGGCGACAGAGCTCCAGCAATTGCCTCACAGAGACCCAAGGTTACTTTTGAATTGTGCACAGCCCATCAACGGTGCTTTCTACTTGGACTCTTGAATCTGCCCTTAATAGAAAAATCATCGCATTGAATGTAATTCAGCAGACGTCACTAATGCCTTACATCGAGATAGAGATATAATTAAAGGGAAAGTGTGGATATTAGCTCCTTTGGTGTGTACGGATGTGAAATGGGGAAATCCTCTATTTTGAAGATTTTTATACACACACACACACACACACACCCTGGTGCGCACGCAGACACATACATGCACACACACACACACACACACACACACACACACACACATTGCACACCAATGCAGAAAAAGAGGGAAATGTATTTAGAAATGAAATATTGCAAAATATATATTTTATTTGTCTTACTAAAAAAAAAAATGTTATCCAGGGAAAATGAAATGTTTCTGCTGCAAAGGAGAAAAACACTTAAAAGCTGCTTCCAATGCTCATTGGTGTTTCTAACAAATCTTGTTAAGGAATCGTAGCATAAATCATAGCAATTTAGGCCAGGGTCAGACTTTTTTTACCCTGCTATAATGTCATATATGTGCTCATTTTATTTTAAACAAAAGTATGCTCTTTTGAAAATACTGTTTTAAAAAAGAAAACTGGTATATATAATATTATGTACATGTGGTAGAGCTGCCCAATGAACAACCATGTACAAATCAGTTTTTAAAAACGAGAGCTTTAGAATGTAAAATGGTTTAACTCTGCTGGGCCTTTTATTTTTTAGTCGATAGCCAAAGAACCCAGCACCACTCATTGGGGGATTGTGGCAGAATTTAGGCTTCGGTATGCCAGACAATGGACTGAGACAGGCCCATGTGCACAGTTTAGGCTCTCTTGCCTTTGGGCTTTTTTATATTATGTACTGATTAAATGGCCTACAGGTAGCAAATGTGCGGTTGGAGGTTTTGTGCCTGCTGCATATAATCTTGCTGCCCCAAGATAAGCTTGTGCGCAAGGCTGGCACCTTCTCTACAAAAAAACAACAACAGTGTGCTTGGTGGGTTATGGCTGTGATCAGGGCTGGATTAACCCTTACATTAAGTCTGCTACAAGACAGGGAGGCTGCCACATTGGATGCTAAGCTTCTGAGAATTCCTCGGTGCAGGGGATGGGCCTAGATGGGGGAAGAGGAAGTTGTTGGGTCGCATCTCGCTGCATATTTTATCTTCTGACCCACAGCAATTCTGCAGGCTGCATGAAATCCATGCATGGGAGACATGCAAGGGGGTTGAGCCTTGGAGCTTTCTGTGTGCAAAAGATGGGCTCTGATACTTATGACCCCTTCCCTAAAAGGATGTTTAAAAACCCCTGGATTTAAATTTAGGGACCTTTTCAGCTGTGGGGTGAATGTGAAAACCTCTACACTACAGAAAGCATGCTTACGCTGCCAATGGGGTTAGATTGATCCTGTTAAATTTCTGCGTACTGTATCTGAAAACATGGCTGTGATCCTTTTCCCCTGTAGCAGGGAATCAGCACCCCAAAGGCCCACATGGAGGAAGAGAGCTGAATCCAGGGAGGCTGGCTAGCAGGAGACTCAGAATATGTTTCTATTGGGGTACAGATGGGATGAGCATTATGGCCACCTAGAAGCAGAGGTTTTCTGCTTGAATTCATAGGTCAAGGAGATACAAAAAGCCCACCTACAGGCTCGTTGGGTGTGTGACCCATTGGGAATGAACCTATCAGGGTTCCTGAAGTTATTCTTGGTCCTTAAGGTTTCAATACTAACTAGGTCTACCCAGACACTAATGCCAATTAATTCAGTGGGGCTCACACCCAGGTAAGTGGGGTTAGGATTGCAGCCTAAATCTTTGATATTGGAAGCTCTTCAAAAAAACTCTATGATATCCAATTGTGGTGTCTTTTTTGCTCAATTGACTTCCCATGCTGCTCTCTGGAGCCCTCATGCACCCCCAAAATCTACTGTGGAAGGTTGGGGGATCCCCTGAGACAGACAGGGGGGCTGCAGAAGAAAGGGGAGAATGGGAATCCCATTTGTTGAGGGATGTTGGATCCGACCCATCTTTCAGTCTTTCCCACCTTATTGAGTTATAACACACAGCTGTCTTTACAATATAGATTTTCTTCCTATCGCATTAAGCACTTTTTTCTCTATCTCTCTCTCAAAAAAGTTGTTGGTACAGATAAGCTTGCATGTGTTAAACAAAATTATAAACCAGGAAAAGCAGATCCAGATACTCTGAAAGGCAGTCATTATGCAGTTATTGATAACAACACACGCATGAACACCATTCAGTATTGTACAGAGCAGGTTAAACTGCAGATCTTACCATGACAAGGTGCTGAACACATTTTAAATACAGTATTGCACACATCAAAGTATAGCGGGAATAAATGGTTATAAATAATGTTTATATTTTATTTATACTCGCATCTCAACTCCAATATAGGGTGCAATTTTCACCTGGAAATGGTGAAGCGATCTTATTTATTCAGTGGAAATAAATTTATGAGAATGAAATTTTGTATTAAAAGAGATACTTTTTTTGGCTAAAATCGAGTTATATTTTTTGTTCCCTTGTGCAGGCAATTTCTCTCGTGTGTTAAAAATTACACTAATACCCGCTGTGCATAAGGGGTACGAATATATAGCTATAACATTTCTCCGTATAATAGTCGGATTTTATTGGTTCATAATGTTTTTGGGATTGAGTTGCTAATGAACAAATCTGTTGTTTCGGGTTTCTCAGAAGTGGGTCATTGTATCAGTGGCTACTTTCATTCATTAATCTGAGTGATGGGTAATTAGTGTAGATGATTCCTCCCCCCCCCCCCCCCGAGTAAATGCTTCAATACTTCTAATTAGTATAATTTTTTTAAGTGCTTCTGAAACAAATGGATGCGATGTTTGGTCAGGGCTTGTGCTAAACCACATTGTAGAGCTCAGTTTCTCCAAACAATATTTTGAATCCTGACCCTCTCTGGGATGTGTGATGTGTAAGCAAGTGAGGAGGATGAGGTGTAGTCTGGTGAACAGATGGGGGCGGTGGAGAAATGTTGGTTGCCTAGCAACCCTGGAACTCCTGCATCACTTCAGCATAGGCGCAGAAGAGATGAGCACAGACATCACAGGGATAGAAAGCAGAGGACCTAAGTAAATCCCATCTTGCTTAGGACTATTAGCCTAGAAAAGATGAGACTGGGAGGAGATATGATAGCCATCTTCAAATCTCTAAAGGGCTGTCACGTAGAAGGCACAGCAAGCTTGTTTTCTCCTCAACCAATGGATTCAAGTTACAAAAAAGGAGATGTTGATTAAGCATCAGGAACAACTCGGATTGTCAGAGCTGTTGAGGTACTTGAAGATGGCAGTCATTTCTCCTCTCAGTCTCCTGTTTTCATGGTTAAACACAAAAGAGTTAAACAGTCATAGCAAAACAGTTGAATGATTGGTATAATTTACTAATTAACCTTCTACTAAATGAATGGAACAAAAGGTTTTAAAGTTTCCAACGTGGCAAAGACATATAAGTATAATATTCCTTCCCCTGCACCTATGTTATAAAAGTATTATTAATGAAAACTGCAATGCTGTGAGCAGGATGAAGGGTTTTCACAACTGGTGATAGAATTGTGTCTTTTGTGGAGATTCAGATTGCTGCTGATGTGATATGGAAAGTGAAATGCTAAATGGTTACCTATTGTGTATTGACAGAAGTTCAGTTTTATGTATTATGCTGAATACAAGAACTCTTTGCATTGAATGGGAAAAGCTAGTTGTTGGGCAGGAGGGAGGGTGAGAGTATGGCAGATTCTCCAGCATTGGGGGGGGGGCGTGGTGTTGTGCAAAGCAGTTGATAAGAGGCCACCAAGTTTGCATGGGTGTTTATTGAGCTATTTTTTTAGATTTATATACCACATTCCTCTGCTTGAAGTTGTTCAGTTTAAAGCAGTAGCCTAAAATGCAATGGGCTCAAAACAAAAAGAAAAGAGGGTGGGGGGGGGAGAGACCAAAAGAAAGAAAGAAAAGCAAACACAGGTATCGTGACAATTGCACGAGAAAATTACAGGAGGGAAAAGAGGCAAATGGCAATTGTTCAGAGCCCAGCTGAATGAGGGGGCCTTGCTGTCCTTCCTCTCTCTGGAGTTGCTTAGTTTATTTACAGTGGTACCTCGGGTTAAGAACTTAATTCGTTCCAGAGGTCTGTTCTTAACCTGAAACTGTTCTTAACCTGAGACACCACTTTAGCTAATGCGGCCTCCCACTACCGCTGCACGATTTCTGTTCTCCTCCTGAAGCAAAGTTCTTAACCCGAGGTACTATTTCTGGGTTAGCAGAGTCTGTAACCTGAAGCGTCTGTAACCTGAAGCATCTGTAACCCAAGGTACTGCTGTATTTGTTTTGAAATGTCTACTCAGCCGCAGATGGTGTGCTGGGGCTATGCCACTCACCTGACCTGGCTGAGTCACTGCTGCATGCCAGGATGGAGAGGGTGAGGGATGGGGCATAAGTGAGGCTGGCATGGTGCAAATGCATATGCAGAGCCAATATGGTGTGCCTGTTGGCACGTTTACACCGCGCTGCCCCTGCTGCCGCCGCCCCACCCATCATCCTCTTCATGCCACCACACTGTCCACTGCTGTTTATGCCTCGTACCTGCAACATGTTTGTGTTACTCAGAGCCCACAACAGTTGAAATACCACCATCCGTAATGATCAAAAAACCTAAGCAATGTAAAACTGAGCTCAGTAGATTAAAAAAGAATTCACTATTTCAAATCTGAAGTGCAAAGCATGGGGAAAGCTGGCTGGAACAGGAGCACTTCCCCCAACTAACACAAAGCAGCAAGGCAGGGCATTGAGCAAGGCAGGGCATAATAACAGAGTGTCTAGAATAAGCAGCTGGGCAATTGGGCTTTCTAAGTCTTTGCCCAGCCAATTAAAATAATCCTATATTAGCCAGAATCTTCAAAGCATACTAAAGCACACTAAAAAAAAAGGACAGGTGCAAAAATATTTCCGATAGCATTGAAAGTGAGAACTCAAAGCCGAGCGAATGTTGTCACAAATTGCCTGAAATCCCCCAAGAGCTAAGGCTGTCCTATCTATTTAAGGCAGTATTATATACTATTTGGCTTCCTCCAAAGAATTCTGAGAGCTGTAGTTTGTTAAGGGTGTCTGGTGTAGCAGTCCCTTCAAACTTTACAGTTCTATGATTCTGTTAGTTGTTAGGAGACCTCCCTCCCCATTGCCCTTACAGAACTGGTTTAATAATCCCTCTTCCCAGGGAATTCTGGGAATTGTAGTTCTGTGAGGGGAAGAGGGGTCTGCTATCAATTCTTAGCATCCTTAAGAAAGGACTGCTCTCAGGAGTCTTTATTTTCTTTTTTCGGAAAGGGTGGGGAGCTATGACTGCTTAAAGTGATATGATATGATATGATGCACAGTACAAATAGGACCTAAGATCATTCAAATTCCCCATTGCCACCCCGCAAAATAAAATCTCCTGAAATAACTCTGCATGTTGCCTGAAAATGTATGACTTTCTGAGGATACAGGTTATGGCTGTATTTTATGACTCAGGGATTTTATAAATCAATATGTTTGATGTAAAACCAACTGATCACCGTAAGCAAGATGGCCAGCAAAAATCTCAGGTGTACAAAGTGTGCTGAGAATCTGAAGTAGTTACTGTGATTCTCAGTTTCAAGGTCAAAGTTCAACCACTTGGCAAGCTTGTGAAACCTTGGATGATCCTAATTACTGTTTGCACCAGCAGAGTTCTGTTAATTGTCAACTTTCTCTTGTTATGTAGGGAAAGCAAGGTTTTTGTTGGGGGTAATTATGTTAAAATATGATTTTGCCCATTTCTCCTGTATTCAAGTTTTTATGGGAAGGATCTGGGCTTAGTCATAAACAAATGTGACTATTTTTTATTGATTTTAATGGATCCACCACTATCCTTTTAGAAGAAAATGGCATTTTTTTCAGTCCAATAAGTATGGATTTATTTGATCTAACGTTCATTTTATTCACCCTTTTATTTATGTTGGAAAACAATTATTTATATTAAGATAGCACTAGTAGGCCCAGAAGCTCTTTTCCTGAAAATCTGAAGTTGAAAGGAAAATATTTCTCGTTTCAAAATAATAATAATAATAATAATAATAATAATAAATAACTAAAAATATTGCAACCCTATTCACAATCACCTGCGATTATGTCTACAGTTTAGCTATAGACATGCACAGCATTGCACTGATAATGATCCAAATGATTTCTGTTTTCCTTGAATTTAATCACTAATTGCTCACCTAGAAAGCCTTGCAGAGATCTGGCATTGTCAGTTGGTATAAAAAATGGCAAAGAAGCAGAAAAAAAAATCACTGCAGAAATCTGTGAATTGGCTGTAGCCTAGGTGATTATATGAATTTTTGCCTAACAGGTCATTATGGTATATATATAGATTGAGTACTCAGCTGAATCACAACAGAACACATTGAAAGGAGAGTCCATTGCTTGGTGTGGTAGATCATATATTCTGTCTCCATACGACTCTAGGTTTAATTCCAACTATCTCTTGTCAAAGATGCTCAGTATGGAAAATATTTTGTCAGAGATCTTAGAAAGCCAATGGCAGCCTTAGCATATTTGCTAAAGCTAAGCAGGGTCCAGTATGGTTTCAAATTGGATGGGAGACCATGTGCTGAGATTCCTGCATTGGTAGGGAGTTGAACTAGATGACCCTGTGTTGGTTCCATGATTCTATGACTATGATAATATTAAGCAAAATAATGGAGAAGCAACCATGCAGAGGCCATACCACTTCAAAACACAGGTCTTGCTTATCCCCTTCTCAAAAACCCCCTGATAACTTGACTGGGGTGAAGATGTGTCTTCTTTTTTTATTAAGCTGCTAATTTTTTGTATACAGTGGTACCTCAAGTTAAGTACTTAATTCGTTCCGGAGGTCCGTGCTTAACCTGAAACTGTTCTTAACCTGAAGCACTACTTTAGCTAATTGGGCCTCCTGCTGCTGCCGCGCCACCAGAGCCCGATTTCTGTTCTCATCCTGAAGCAAAGTTCTTAACCTGAAGCACTATTTCTGGGTTAGTGGAGTCTGTAACCTGAAGTGTATGTAACCTGAAGTGTATGTAACCTGAGGTACCACTGTATAGGGATTAATTTTCTCTCTTTTATTTCCTTTTTACTGGGGTGTGGTTGGCAATCTGAACATAAGCTCCAACTGCAGTCTGAAGTGCTAGAGTCCCAAAAAGGTTGTGAACAGAATGATATTTCTGAATGTGTGTGGTTCGGCTCTCAGCAATATACAGCTATGATGCAGAAACTCAGTATAAGCTCACACTTCAAATGTTCCTATGCGCCTGAATGGGAAACCAATGGGATTTTTGTGTTTGTGTGTGTGTTTACAGCCTGCAAAGAAATGAGCAGAAACTGATTCTCTTTGGAGATGTGTAGAAGAATCTCTCTTTAGAGGCTCCTACCATGGAATCAAAATGTATTAATGGTTTATGGATACATCATACAATTGCCAATAGAGGGACCCAATGGGGGGAAACTTGGTTTGGCGGGCCTTTTAATGTGGGCCTATGTAATGGGAACTTGCTGAAACAATGCTGAACCAAAACACAGATATCCTCCAAAATTCACACTTCTCCAAATGTTGTGATGCAATTCTTCAGTTGGGGGGGGTGTATACAAAAATGTGTATATTAGGAGTAAATTTTTTTTGCATAAAAAGCATATTTTCATAGAAATTAGAAACCAAGTGCATTATATCAGGGGAATCTGCTTGCAAAACGTGACTATCAAGCGATGCCAAAAATTGTGTACTGAGAGAAATGCACACGAAAAAACCCATGAATTTTCACGAGGACTTCTTTTAAAAATTGCAAACTGATGAGGAAATGTGGTGAAATGAACCGAAAGCTAAAAAAAGTGAGAAAGTGAAAGTGGTTTGCCTGCCCCTAGGCCAAGGCAATGTCTTTGCACCATGAAGTTCAAATATGCTGTTTGAATCCATACAAGGTTCTATGGTATTCATTTGTTTCTTATTTTCAAAACTATTTTCTGGACAGATGCAAAGTGTGATTGGCATTGTAGATGCTGAATGTGTATGTTATTTTAAACGAGCTAAATTGTCTTTCTGTGGCATGCTCTTCATGGCGAAACATTCACTTGGAATTTAATTTTATGTGGTCCATATGCTTCCTCAGACAAGTTCAGGAGGCAACCAATATCCAGCCAGCATAGTAGCTTCCACTTCATCTTTCGTTGCTCATTAGCTGTCCAATGTGAGAAAAGATGGTTGTATGTGATCATAGAACTTGGCTGTAGCAACTTTGCACTATCAGGCTATAGAGAAAAAACAGCACCTGTGTGTGCAGGAGGAAGGAAGAAGGGGACACCTGGATGCATAGTGGGGAGCTGGGCAGTACAGCAGAAACTCAAGGCCCCGCTCAGCAGATTGGGCAGGTGGAGTCCAATCACAGCAGGGCTGGCTTAGATTTTATTATTATGGCTTAACTGCACCACTGAAGCTGGGGCCATGTGGAGAAGACACCACAATACAAGGTTTAATGAGTTCCTAACCACACCCAGGTGGGATGCGGGTGGCGCTGTGGGTTAAACCAGAGCCTAGGACTTGCTGATCAGAAGGTCGGCTGCGACGGGGGGAGCGCCTGTTGTTCAGTCCCAGCTCCTGCCAACCTAGCAGTTCAAAAGCACGTCAAAGTGCAAGTAGATAAATAGGTATCCCTCTGGCGGGAAGGTAAATGGTGTTTCCTTGCACTGCTCTGGTTTGCCAGAAGCGGCTTAGTCCTGCTGGCCACATGACCCGGAAGCTGTACCCCGGCTCCCTTGGCCAATAAATCGAGATGAGCGCCGCAACCCCAGAGTCGGTCACGACTGGACCTAATGGTCAGGGCTCCCTTTACCTTTACCCACACCCAGTGCACTAGTATAATCTTTTTGCATCACCACCCCATGGGAAGTAGAAAGGTGCCTTATATATGCAGCCTTTTTGGTCAATCTGGCTCAGTATTGGCTAGATTCATTCATTCATTTTATTACATTTATGTACCACCTTTATCATACAACGATCTCAAGGTGGTGTCCGTGGTTCTCCTCCTCCCCATTTCATCCCCCAAACAACCCTATGAAGGTCTATTAGGCTGAGAGTGACCAAGATTGGCCCAGCAAGCTTCATGGCTGAGTGGGGATTCAAACCCTGCTCTCCCAGCTCCCAGTCCAGCACTCTAACCATTACGCCACAATGGCAGGGTGTCAGGCAAGGATCTTTCCCAGCCCTACCAGGAGATGCCAGGGATGGAACCTGGGACCTTCTGCATGCAAAGCAGATGTTCTTCTGCTCAGCTACAATCTTTCTCCAACGTATCCAGTCTGTGTCTTTCCTTTGTCCCAGTTGCGGGGAACCTTTGACCTCCCAGATGCTGCTGACTACAACTCTCATCTTGCCTGGCTTGCTGGGGCTGATGGGAACTGTAGTTCAGTGACATCTGAAGGGCCAAAGCTTCCCTACACCTGCTCTATCCAGTGGTGCTCTCTGGAAGCCACATATCTCCTCAATGCATCACATTAGCCTCCTCCACTTTTCCTGTTGAAATAATATAATGTCAGATGGTAGTTTCCATAGCAATTGCAGCTTCAATACCGATGCTAAGAAAATCTTCATTGTCTAAGTGAAGCTCACTATGACTAAGAAACCACAAATAAAAGGCTAGGAATAACCCTCTACACCTCGAAGGCTTGGTGTTGCCTGCAGATCTTATGCCTGTGTACTGTGTTGCCAGTGGCCCAAATCTCTTTTTTTGAGCAGGAACTCGCTGGAACTCAGTTCTGCATCTCTCAGGTGGGTGCCATTGCCATTCTAAGAGAACAAGGGAGGCGTTCATGGTCAGTTCCGGCACCTCTTTTTTTCTAGAAGAATAGCACTTTTCAGTTTGGCTGATCATGTCATTGTGCTGTGTTGCCTAGATCAGGGATGGCTAACTTCTTGCCTTGCAGCCAAGTCTGCCAGAGCAATCCCCACACATGGGCAGCAGCAACCGCAGCAGAATTAAGTAGATACAGCACCAGCAAGCTCAGTGCCCTGATGGAGATGGATACAGGAATACCTGTATACCTGAAGGAGTGTCTCCACCCCCATCGTTCTGCCCGGACACTGAGGTCCAGTGCTGAGGGCCTTCTGGTGGTTCCCTTGCTGCGAGAAGCCAAGTTAAAGGGAACCAGGTAGAGGGCCTTCTCAGCAGTGTCACCCACCCTGTGGAATGCCCTCCCACCAGATGTCAAAGAGAAAAACAACTACCAGATTTTTAGAAGACATCTGAAGGCAGCCCTATTTAGTGAAGCTTTTAATGTTTAATAGGTTATTGTATTTTAATATTCTGTTGGAAGTCGCCAGAGTGGCTGGCGAAACCCAGCCAGATGGGCAGGGTATAAATAATAAAGGATGATGATGATGCAGACTTTACCATACAATATGCAAACCGAAACGTAGCCACCCCTCAAAACTCATGCTTCCCTTAATGTTTACAAAAGTGCATATGTTGTGCACATGCTGGGGAAATAACAAAAAGAAATGCATTATATTAGGGAAAATTGCTTTGCAAAAGATGTGTCCATTAGGCAAAATATACTAGGGAAACATGATAAACAAAGAAAAACCAAAGCTTTGCCTTGGGTGCAAATTACCCCCTCCCCAGTCATCAGATAATTTGATGGGTGGCATGCTCATCTGCATGGATATCTCTTGTGTGCGTGTGCATGTGTGCATGAGAGAGAATGTGTGCCAGGGTGTGGGATGGCCATGCCCACTTTTGACCACATTTACTCCTGCCATGTGTCTCGCTGTGCAAACTGTAGCCAGGTCTCATTTCTTAGCCTCACCTACCTCACAGGGTTGCTGTGAGTTTAGAATGCACATGGCCAACCATATAGGTCACCTTGAGATCATTGGGTGAAGGACCAGATAAAAACACTGGATAAATCAATAAACTACCTCTCCCCCCCCCCCCCCCCAAGTTCATAATTTGACCCAAATAATCTCAAATGTTTCAAGGCCAAAACCTTTGGTGCGCTGACTGTACAAAGATGGAGAATGCAGTTAAAAAGCAACCAAATGTTCATTCATTTTCATAATTCTTGTATTCCCCCAAAGTTTTGTGCTTAAAAGGCAGCTGCAGTGTTCTGGTAATGTACTCCTAGTTGTGGATTTTATACATTTATCTTCCATCTGATAAAGGGGTGTAGAGCTGATGCCAGTTCCGGGGAATTGCAAGTGAGGAGAGTGATGTTGTACTTTGGTTCTTCCTATAGTGAGAACAGGGTGCAGGATAAGATCCTTTGGTCTGTGTATAAGGAGTTTTTAGGGCTTATTGTGATAAGGAAGAGTATATAAGCATCATAGCTTGAAGTGAGGACATGATTATGTAGTTGTGGAGACTATTAGAGAAAAGTCTGAAAGACTGGAGAGCTGTTGTCCATCAGCACAAACAATATCAAGCTAGGTGGAACAATAGTCTGACTTAAGGTAAAGGTAAAGGTACCCCTGCCCGTATGGGCCAGTCTTGACAGACTCTGGGGTTGTGCGCCCATCTCACTTAAGAGGCCAGGGGCCAGCGCTGTCCGGAGACACTTCCGGGTCACGTGGCCAGCGTGACATCGCTGCTCTGGCGAGCCAGAGTCGCACACGGAAACGCCGTTTACCTTCCCGCTGGTAAGCGGTCCCTATTTATCTACTTGCACCCGGAGGTGCTTTCGAACTGCTAGGTTGGCAGGCGCTGGGACCGAGCAGCGGGAGCGCACCCCGCCGCAGGGATTTGAACCGCCGACCTTTCGATCGGCAAGTCCTAGGTGCTGAGGCTTTAACCCACAGCGCCACCTGCGTCCTATAGTCTGACTTGGTATATGGCAATTCTGTGAATTGTTCCTATGATTCTAGGATGTGATCACAATGATGATGATTGTGCTACTAGTGTACATGGTGCTGTGCAAGAAAATGGGTCCTAACTATGTAGAAGAGCATTTCCCAGGTTGGAAAGTAACACTAGGCATCTTCACATGTTACGGTGAACGCAGGTGCAAGCTGTCTTGATGCACATATAAGTGCTTGCATGGTTTGTTTTGCTCAACTATTGCATACATAATGTTGTGTACACACATAGGTGGAGTCCATACTTGCATGTGCTAGCTATTAGGCACACAGATTGTACAGTTGTTGAGCGTAATGTGTAAATGGACGAGGAACATGTATAAGGAAAGATGAAAAGTCTTGAGCATATCGAGTCTGGTGACCAAAATGCAAATAGTTCTTTGGAGGGACGGTGACAGTTTTTTGGGAACTACATTCTTTTGTATTGGAGGGAGGAGACAGTTCAAGGGTAGAGAGGAAGACGTGTGTGTCATCTGTGTATAAGTGGTACTGAAGCCATGGGGTTTGATAAGGTCACTTAAGGACAGTGTATATACAGAGAAGAGGGCCAATAACAGATCTAGGAGGAACCACCACAGAGAGGGAGAAACATGAGAGGATGAGCTTCCTCACAGGCATAAAGAGAGCTAAACAAGAGATAACAGCATATATGGTTGAAAGTGGAGAGATCTTATAAACAATGGCAGCGTCTTCAGCAGAATTGACTTTTTATGTTGACTTACGTTAATGTCATCCATGTTTTGGTTATAGAATACAAAGGATACTAGGTTCCCAGTACTTCCACTTTGTTGATAAGTTCCTTCCTGTTGCTGAGGACCAGGGCCATGATTTGTTGTTGCTGTTTAGTCGTTTAGTCGTGTCCGACTCTTCGTGACCCCATGGACCAGAGCACACCAGGCACTCCTGTCTTCCACTGCCTCCCGCAGTTTGGTCAAACTCATGTTGGTAGCTTCGAGAACACTGTCCAGCCATCTCGTCCTTTGTCGTCCCCTTCTCCTTGTGCTCTCAAACTTTCCCAACATCAGGGTCTTTTCCAGGGAGTCTTCTCTTCTCATGAGGTGGCCAAAGTATTGTTGCTTATTCCGCCTTCTGGGAAATGAAATTGTCATTGAGGCAAGTGAGGAATTGGTTGGACCTTATATTCTTGGCAGAGTTTGAGTTCCAACAGATGTTGGGGTACTTGAAGTCTCCCATGACTGCTATATCTCTCCTTTTGAATGTTTGGTAATCTAAATTCACTTTGACCATGCAGTAAACAGTATAATGTCACAATGCTAAGTAGCCAATAGGTCTTGGATATGTGATGATGTCACTGAAGGCTAATGAGGACACTAGGTAAATCACTATGTAAATCAGGGACAGCTACCTGTGGACCTCCAGATGTTTTTTGACACCGGTTCCTACCAGGTTCAGGCAACAAGGCTAACAGTTAGGCATTATCAGGGTAATCACTCAGTAACACCTGGAGGACCAAAGGTCAGTGTAAATGAATAAGTCAACTAGAGTTGAAATGTTCACCAGAAATCATGAATCCATTTCGCTTAGCTCAGTTTGTCATGTTTATAAAGGTACAACACAAGTAATATAACTGGCTGGTGTTGATTTGCATGCCTATGGATTGGAAGTGGATTGCATAAAAAAACTCCATAGCTTACCAATTCTTCTCATCAAAAAGAAATGCCTATGTAGGTCAAGTCATATATTTCATCCTCACCACCTCCAATTCTGATCACTGGTAGCAGCCTGGAAGGACCTCTGCCCAAGACATAGGTGGGGAATCTTTTTCATCCTGGGAGCCATCTTCCCTGCTGGGCAGACTTCCAGGGTCCATATACCAGTAGTGGACAGAACCAAAGGCAAAAGTGAACCTAGTCATAGGCAAAAGTGGGCAGGGCAATGAATGCAAATATTACCTTTACACTTTAGGCTAGCTTCTACACACACTTGCACACCCTACTCCAGGCAAGCAGGAAGCATGATCATACTTCAAGGCACATTTCAGCCAAGGAAGAAGAGGAGGGATGAGGCAAAGCAAGGATAGAAAGGGGTATGGCCTGGGGATGGGTGTGTGATGGGGAGGTGGTGTGCCCTAAGGGCCAGACAGAGAGGTCTGGAGGGCCACAATTATAATTAGGGTCTGAGGTTCCTCATTTCTGGTTTCAGACCTTGGAGAAGTACTGCCAGCCAAAATTAACAGTTGTGCAATGACATGATATACTGCAAACTCATACTGGACACAGGCAAGCCCTCCAGGAGTGTTCTCAGAGTGGCATAATCGTTTTCTGGAGGAAAATTCCAGAGCCAGTCCTAGTGCTCAGGAAGGAATGGAGAAGTCAGCGAGGACAGACGGAGGCTGGTAGATCAATAATTCTTTCCCCATTCACATTCTGATCCAAGTGGAGCAAGTAGTTTGTAATTTTGAAAGCTCACATTTCCAATAGCCAGATTCCAATTCTGGACTTCTCCAGTATCTCTAATTCCTATGTAAGGGAGCAGCTCTCATTTAAACAGACCTGCCTCATTCAACATATCAAGCATGCTAGCATATTTAAGGACTTCTTATGATTTGTAGCAAACAGCAAAAAAGTTGGGGGGGGGAATCATCATCACAGGAAGCTACATTGCCCCACACTTGTGTTAACAGCAATCAGGATGGAGGTATTGAGGGACATGCATACATCCTGGCCAACCCCAAAATTCTATTTGCAACCAGCTAAAACTAGGGCAAGTTCACCTTAGTTCAGGAGAGGGAGGCGGGGAGGGTATTTTGTCAGAAAAGCAGTGTTCTGTAATGCTTTCCAAATGTCAAATGCAGGGAGCCTTGGTGTAATCTGGATGTTGCTCGCACCAGAGCTGTGCGTCAACGGCCTCTCAAAATTCTCCACCCTGTTTGTGGGCAGAGAAATTGGAGGGACCGGTTCACTTCATTTCTCCAGGGAGAGAGGATGAGTGGAAATGATGAGACGTTACATCTTGCATCATAGAAGGATAAATGGCCCCTTGGAGGGGTATGATCCAACTTCAAATATCTAGTTCAGATGGAGCCAGTGTTTGCTTGGACGGTAAATGTTCCATTTCTGGAATTATCACACTGGGCTGCAAAAGATTCTTGGCCAAAACCAGTCAGAGTAGAGCAGCTATCTCCAACCCAGTGCCCTCCAGATGTTATTAGACTGTAACTCCTACTGTTATTTACCATTGTCCATGCTGGCTGTGTTTGATGGACACTGGATTCCAAACACCTGGTAAGCACCAGGTCAGGGGAGACTACAATAAATAATACTGGGATAGATGGACGGATATTTTCAACGCCTTTAAGGCAGCTTCCTATAATCCCATGACCCGGTAATGTAGAAATTCCAGTGAGAAATTTAGATGGGTATTTTGCTTTTGACTTAAATGGCAGGCAATAGTTGAATGTAAATGCCTACTATGTATGGG
This sequence comes from Podarcis cretensis, assembly GCF_951804945.1. Classification (NCBI taxonomy): domain Eukaryota; kingdom Metazoa; phylum Chordata; class Lepidosauria; order Squamata; family Lacertidae; genus Podarcis; species Podarcis cretensis. The sequence continues at coordinate 84,518,103 of NC_137174.1, read as the reverse complement.
TTGTGGTGAAACAGCTCCTAAACACTGTCATATCTAAATCATGCAATGAATCTGGGGCAGCTGTGCCTCTCCAGATGTTTTTGGACTACAACATCCATCATATCTAATGGCTAATGGTCTGGGCTGATAGAAGTTGTAGTCCAACAACATCTGGGATAGAGCTAGTCAACATGGTGCCCGCCCCCCATTTGTTGCTGTACTACAAGTCCATGATGTCAGGAGTTGTGGTCCAAAAACATCTGGCAGGCATAAAATTGGCTCTGGTCTGGAGGGTCACAATTCAGCCACCCCTGGAATGACTGAAAAGAAAGCATTGAAGGTGTTTAAAGCAAAGGTATGTCACTGGTATTTATTTATTTATTTATTTAAAAAACCCCACAAAATACTATGGATCCAATGAGCCCTATGGGACAGCTCAGAGGAAGGAACAGGGATTTTAGAATAAGCAGTGGTTCAAAGGAAACGGCTGCAGACTTGTATCTTCTGTAAGCGGCTCCCTAAGCTGCATACTTGAAATTATTCCTGCTCGCTAAATTTCCACATGCTTTGTGTCAGATTAAAAGTAGGTCATTGCAATGTGGATCAGGTACCTAAACTCGTCTCTCCCTGAACTGAGAATCAGTGTCATAATCTGACCACATGCTGTAGCATGAAAACGTTTTCTCTAGGCAGGTGCCACCAGGACAAAATAAGCTCTTCCACGATTCTTTAAAAAATAAAGTAAAGCAGGCCTTCATTTCATGGTTGCCAGAGCATCATGAAACTGTCATGCTGGAGCCAATCTATCATCATTTGCAAACTCTAATGATATTAAGGAGAGACAGGGAGGGAAATCACAGAGGGAGAAGAGGATTATATTCTCCCCCAAACTTTTACAGGCTTCCAGATGAAAAACAAATAATCAATTGGAATGAATCAGTGAGATGAGAAATATTTACACAGGATTAAAAATAAAAGGTTATTAAACCATCACTTTCTTTCTTGATTTTGCACTGCTACCTTTCCTTATAAGAAGCTCATCACAATTTATTTCTGAGCCTAACGAGACTGAGCCCTTCGTTTTTGCATTCTGTTTGCCGAAATATCATTTGCATTAAGAGTTTAAGGACATGGCACTTCTTTCCAGGATTTGGACCATTTGATCAATTAATTGGCAGTTAAACTCCCCGCCCCCTGAAAAAGAAGTAATACAGCACCAAGAGAAAAAGGTGCATTGTTTGCATAATATTGGCATTTCTATGTAGATGCAAAAATTTAAAATAGTGACTACATTTATTTCAAAAAATGTACATACCACTTGATTGTTTAAAAAGGCACTCTCAAAGCAGTTTACAAAACTGCTCACTGCTGCTAGTTGTAGCAAACTAAGTCCTACTCAGAGTAGACCCATTGAATTGATGGCCTAAGTTAATCACATCACTTCATTGGGTCTGTTCTGAGTAGGAATAGTATTGGATACCTTATCTATTTTGGAAAGTTGCTTGATCACTATGCATTTCTACATCTCTTAAGATATTGTCACCACATTTTCCTTGATGGCTCCTGAGACCAAGGAGTATGTTTGGATACTAATGGATGCCGTTTTCAATCAATAACCTTTCAAAACTGTGATGCTTTCAACCACCAGTATCTCAAAACTGCACTGGTTTGTTTGTTTGTTTCTTGGAGATTCTGAGCAATGCTGGGTACAAAGCTGGCCTTGATTTAAATAGAACTGTAATACATATCACCATAGTGGGAAATAGAGTTACTAGTTTAGTCTGTTTACCTGCTCAGTCTGCTGTCCAGGTGCAAATTGCTGATGGGCAACTTCACAGATCCTGCTTCATTTTGTGGGATATATCATCTTTCTCATGGTTTTATTTTGAAACTAGACTTGGACGAGGCACCCCTTAGCCTTCAAATAGAGGGCTGTCTTTCCTAAAGTAGGACACATGGCCACTCTAGACGAATCCCATCTCTACATCCCTGGGGCCTTCAAGCATGTACGGGGACCTGCATGGCTCATACAGGTAACAAATGTTGACTTGGCTCAAGCATCTTGGTCCATCAGCTCCTTTTAATTAGGTCTACACATCAGATGCTGCTGCATCAGGATAAGAAAGCATATCCACACCAAAGCTCTATGATTCTACACACAGCGCTCACTCTCTTTAACAGACTCATAAGCGCAATGGGAGCCTGCCATCTATTGCTGTGGTTAGGACAGGGGCAATTTGGCAGAGTGAGGCAGCCACCTCAAGGCATCAGATGCTGAGTGGCAAATAGTGGGCAGAGCTCTCTGTGCCTTGCTTCCTCTAAGCTAGCCTGAAGCCCTTAAGTGTAGCCAAGGATGCTGTTCCATCACAAACAACCGAGTTGGAGTGACACATTTGGCTTGTGTACATGGAATGGGCAAGTCGATCTCTTGCCCTTCACCCAAGGCAGCAAAATGTATTGGGCCATCTCTTTTTGGGCAGCCCACCCTGACCAGCTTTTTTCACCCTTCCCTCTGAAGAAGAAGAAGAAGAAGAAGAGTAATTTTATTATTTATATGCCACCCATCTTGACTGGGTTGCCCCAGCCACCCTGGGTAGCTTCCAGAAAAATGTTACCAGCTGTAAATAGGGACCATCACTCATTCATATAATCAGAAATATCCTGACCCTCTTTATCCGTGCCCTGGCGATCTCCAGATTGGCTTACTGCACTATCCTGCGTGTGGACTGCTTTTGAAAATTGTTCTGACATTGCTACCATCTTTGCCCCCGTTCAAAATTCTTGTGAAAGATGATACCTCATCATGTATCCTTCCTCACGAGGACATTCTCAGTCCCATTTCAGAGCTCACTTAAGTAGTGAAATCTTGTTTTAAAAGTGTAAGTTCCCATGCAGCCCTTTGGACCATCTCAGAGAAGAATCCACCAAGAAGGTAGATCTCGGGCAGCACACATTATTTCAGGTGCTGCAGAACAAGCACATTCGCTCCAGAATGTGGGCTCCACCCCTATCCCAGATCTTCCTTTGTGTGCCCTCAGCAGATGAAGTGAAGAAGGTGGAGACAGCTGAAAAAGTCTTCTCAGTTTTAACACTCTGCCTACAGAATGCTCTCCCTAGGGAGACTTGTCTATGCCTACTTCAATATCTTTCTGCAAACAGGCCTTTTTTATTCTCCCAGCATTTTAATGTTTAGTGCATTATTTCATGCTGCTTTGGAGTTTTATTATTGATGTGTGTTGTGTTTTTATTTTCAAGCCAATACTGTATAGAAAGATGCATGCTGAAAAAAGGTGGACAGAGCCCTTTTCTGTTTCAGTCATAAGTCTGCTCCATCTCATTTTGGATGGATTTTTTCCCCAAAGAACAGATGGGAAATCTGCCTTTAAACCATATGCATTTTGCATGCTCTTCTTTATGAAAAATAGGCACTTTCCAACACTTTTCAGTTCATTACATCCATAAAACATGCATTTTGTATGCACCTCTTACATCAAACGAGTGTTTTGCATGTACCAAAAACAGCATTTAAAAATCTTCAGAAGTGCTCAGTCCAACTGGGAGCTGTGTTCTGACCTGCAAGCAAGTTCAGGAGTGTTGGATCAGCTTGGTCTGCTGTGAAAAGTGGACAAAATAAATAAATAAATCCTCCCATATCCCTAGCTGAAGCAGCAGCATATAATTCTTAAATCAAATATCCTGAGTGGGCAAAGACAGGAGAGTTCTGCAACTGAAGGTGTAGTGGTTAGGAGCAGTGGACTCATAATCTGGTGAACCAGGTTTGCTTCCCTGCTCCTCCACATGCTGGGTAACCTTGGGCTAATCACACTTCTCTGAAGTCTCTCGACCTCACTCGCCTCACAGAGTGTTTGTTGTGCGGGAGGAAGGGAAAGGAGAATGTTAGCCACTTTGAGACTCCCCGCGACGGAGTGAGCTCCCGTTGCTTGGTCCCTGCTCCTGCCAACCTAGCAGTTCGAAAGCACATCAAGGTGAAAGCAGATAAATAGGTACCGCTCCAGCGGGAAGGTAAACGGCATTTCCATGCACTGCTCTGGTTCACCAGAAGCAGCTTAGTCATGCTGGCCACATGACCTGGAAGCTGTACACCGGCTCCCTCAGCCAGTAAAGCGAGATGAGCGCCACAACCCCAGAGTCGGCCACGACTGGACCTAATGGTCAGGGGTCCCTTTACCTTTACCTTACTCTTTGCATGGGTCTTTTTTTGCGGCATCCAAAAATGACCTTTTAGGGATATATGAAGCTACCTTATCCTGAATTGATCCAGTTAACTCAGTCTTGTCTACACTGACTAGCAGTGACTCTCCAAGATTTCAAACTGGGAACATTCCCAGCCTTACCTGGAGATGCCCAGAGTTGAAACAGAGACCTTTTCCATGCAAAGCATGTGCTGTACTACCAGGCTGCAGCCCATTGGATGGTCATCTGTCATGGATGCTTTAGTTGAGATTCCTGCATTGCGGGGGTTGGACTAGATGACCCCTGGACCCCTTCCAACTTTACATTTCTGTGATTCTATGATTTGTTGAACAAGAGATGAGCAACAAATCCCATTCTGTGACATTTTCTCAGGGCAGTATCTTAGGCTTCGGATTCACTTAGATAAACTGAATCCCCCCCCCCTCCTTGTAAATTATAAATGGCAAGTGTAAAGCAAGTATCAAACTGTGAAAGGGGTTGAGGGTTGAATGAGCAAAAAAGACTTTGGTGTTAACAGACGTACCTAAGGTCTCTTCCGATTTCTCTGTTCGCAAACAGCTGCCTTTTGCTTTGTGCTTAAATGTGATATTTAGCACATGTGGTATTTTCAAGAAAAATATAGGCCATTTTCCTATAAATGTCAGACTTCTTATGTGGAGAATATGCTGAAAGCAGATAGCGTACACAGTGCCAAGCAAACCTTTCACTGAGTTTTGGGTTTATTTTTTATAACACGCCCACACATGCACACATGCTCACAAACACAATTAATCTGGGAAATGTTGTATTTATCCAGTATCTCATATTTTCAGTACATTATTAAGGCATTTTATTATCAGCTACATCATGATTATGTAAGGTGAGTAGATAAAGCTCAGTGAGGGATGTAAAACATTTTCAATGTGTGTGTTTTTTATTAAAAAAATGAAATGAAAATGAAAACAACCGGATTAAAATGCCACCATAACTTCCTTTTTAAAATAGGTTAAAGCAGAGATGTACCTTCCAGGGCGATTTCCCTGAGCACAAAATTTTTGAGGGGCACACCTCTGCAGCTGCCACCCCAACCAGAGATGCTCTCCATCCCGCACCTGAGCAACATGCCAAACCGGAGCAGGGAGAGGATGGGCTCCTGTATCTCTCAGCAGCACAGCATCCCTTGATGGCAGGGGAGGTGGGCAGATGGCGAGATTCACAGCAGTGGCGCCTTAACCTGAGGAGGTGCACATGTATGTCCTGCCGGTGCTCTGCAGCTCCTTCTGGCACCAGCAGCAGCACCGCATGGAGGTGCCGGTTAGGGTGCGCAACACTTGCCTTAATGGGTGCAATACTTACGCTGCCCTGGGTGCTAGCAACCCACGCTTTGTCATTGATTTAAAGCGAAACCTAAACTTACCTCTTCAGACGGAATCCATGTTCCAGTAGGAACACGGGAAGCTGCTTTTTACAGAGTAAAACCATTGGTCCATCTAGCTGAATATTGTCAATACCAGAGGTGGATATTTCAGATTTCCAACCCCCACCAGCCCTAGCTGTTGTTGTTGTTTAGTCGTTTAGTTGTGTCTGACTCTTTGTGACCCCATGCACCAGAGCACGCCAGGCACTTCTGTCTTCCACTGCCTCCTGCAGTTTGGTCAAACTCATGCTGGTAGCTTCAAAGACACTATCCAACCATCTCGTCCTCTGTCGTACCCATCTCCTTGTGCCCTCCATTTCCCCAACATCAGGGTCTTTTCCAGGGAGTCTTCTCTTCTCATGAGGTGGCCAAAGTATTGGAGCCTCAGCTTCAGGATCTGTCCTTCCAGTGAGCACTCAGGGCTGATTTCCTTAAGAATGGATAGGTTTGATCTTCTTCCAGCCCTAGCTAGCATAGTCAATTATCAGTGGTGATGAGAACTGTAGTCTAGCACCCTGTCTACATTCAATAGCAGTGCCTTTCTGGAATTTCAGAGAAGGGCCTCACCCTCACCCTGGAGATACCATGGACTGAACCTGGGATTTCTTGGGTACATAGCTACTGAGACATAGCCCTTCCCCAAAAGGCGGTGGGATTGGGAGGAGGTTATGAAGCTAACTGTCATCCAGTTTTGTTTTCTCCAGAATATGCTATTCAAAAAATATACTGCCTCAGAACTATGGGCGCTCAGTTCATTTATCGTGGCCAGAAATAGACCTGTCTGCAATTAATTTGTCCATTCCTTTTTAAAGAAGCCATTTAGGCTAATGGCCATCACTAGAGAATTCTGAGCATTAATATTCCCTTGTGAAAAGAAGGATTTTATATTGTCAGAAACGGAAAAAAATTAACTGCCAGCTTGACAACCACTACAATTAGAGGCCAGATTCTAGCAGGTTATTCACCCAACCAATTCTGTTTTTCATACTGTGTGTGAACACATTTCTATGCCCAAGTTTTATAGATAATAAATTTAAAATTGAATGGAACTTATGATTTTGAAATGCAATGCTTTTGTGGACGTCTTTTTAGGCTGAAATTCTATATATGCATACCTGGGAATAAGGCTAAATACAAACCATGCCTTTAAATCACATTTAAAGCACGCACGCATGCACGCACGCACTCACACAAAGTCTCCTGGGAAATGGAATTTCTTAAGGGTGCTGTAGCTATGAATGAGGTAAACTGCAGTTCCCACAATTCTTTGGGGGGTGATTTAAAGTTACGATGTCCCATTGAATTCAATAGGACTTACTTCTGAGAGGATGTCCATAGGAATGACTGTTAATCTTGAATATATCCATTAAGAGGTATTGGGACCCTGCTACCTTCTCAGCTATTAAGAAACCAACTGCTAAAGAGGGCTTGACAACTGAATACACACAACTGAATGGCTTGATTTACTCACATGCTCATTGAAAAAAGGAAATTGTAGCCATTGTGTAAACAATACATTTGTTCGTCCACAGCTAGACAATGTCTTGAACAGGATCAAACAATATGTTGCAAAAGTTTTGGATGTCCACATCCAGCACAACAACATGATCTATCATGCCAGCTTCCATTATGTTTCCATTGTGTCGCAGATAAATTGCCTCTACCTCACTTGGTCCCTGTGACCAGATGAACAATTGCCCCATCTCTCCCTTTGGAGAATTTACTCCTGTGTGCAGATCAATAACCCTCCAGCCTCACTGACTCATTAAACCAGTAAAAAAACAAAACCCTACAAAAATATTGCATGCCTCTGCAAAACTATAATGTTACAAAGCGGACACTTCCCTCGTTTTGCATGTAGAACTGTCTGCCTACACAAAATGCATAGCAGAACAATTATGAAAAAAGAATGGATGTTTGTAGTAGATAGAAATGGGCAATTTGCTGGGTTAATGTCACGTGGCCCTTGGCCCAATTTGAAAAGCCAGTTCTGAGCTCTTGCGAAAGTGATTTGTTCCTTGCCTAGCAGCCCTGTGGGAAAGAGCAGAAAGAAAGGTCTTAGAAAGAAGGAGTTAAATGTAGTAGCCCCACCCACTTTTGTATCTGGCCCCACCTACTACTAGCATGTGGCCCCTGGCAGATCACTTCCAAGGGAATGAAGGCCTTAACAGGGGGAGGGGAGGGATTGCCTGCACCTGGTCTAAGAAAAAAGGAGCACATCTTTTGCTTAAATTATTAAGACCACTCCACAAACATTCCAATAGACCTATTGCTTTATATGCATGCTGGTAACATTTAAACATAACATTTAATATTTAAGAGCTTCTTAGAAGCCATTTCTACAAATCCTTTTCCACTGCTGGCCACATTTCTTTTAATTTGTTCTCTCCTCGATGCATCGCTCGACTTGGAGTGGGATTGAAATTCATGTACCTAATGAGCTCAAGCTGTAGTTTATCTTGAGAATAATCCAATAGAGGAGCAAATTCAATAGTGGTGTTGACATTATTCCAGTTGGATTATTCACTCAGAAACCATCTGCTGATTATTCTTAAACCTGTTGGCAACAAGGGAGCAAATCGTATTCTTCACCTTCCTCACTTTGGGGCGGGGAATCTTGCCAAAGAAGAAAGAAAGGAAGAAAAGCGGTTTTTTAAGGGCGCTGTCACACAGCCAGGAACAATCCATATCGACATGGTCTATGTTATCCTATGATACGAGGACACCGTAACTGCAAGTTGATGCACAGGTCTCTATTTTATGATGTCACAGCACTAACTCTGAGCTGGCTGACCTGCATTTTGAAAAGTGAATCATGGGGGGTGAGCAGACTGAAGGCCAACCAGTATGAATCCAATAGATACATAGGTAGATGTAATGTGGAAACCACCTCTACAGTGTAAAACTGCTGGTTTTTTGGAAGCACTGCCATCAATCCCATAATCAACACATTTCTGTGCTGTGGGCTGCAATGTCTCACAAGATAACTTTCTGAAGACATTTCTTTAAAAGCTCTTTCTTGTCCCCCTACACTTACAAAACCTAATATTAAAAGCAAGTGTAAAAACAAGAGTTAATAACATCTGAAACCACTCACTGAAAATATGGATAAAAGACAGGTCCACAGCACCGGTGGAGGAAGAGGAGTGCAGGGGAGCGCACCGCCCCCAGAAGCGTGATCCCAGTGGGGTGCCATTGTGGTTGCCTCCTCGCCCGCACTGGGTGCCTCACCCTTGTAGGCGGTGTGCCACGTCCCCAGGACGCATGCCACGCCCCTGTGGGCAGCATGTCATGCCCCCAGGACGGGTCCCCACCTGCTCTCCGCCCCCCAGTGCCTGAGCATGAAGCTCCACCACTGGTCCACAGCCCACTAAAATCCCACCCCACTAAAAGATAACAAGAAAATTAAGGTCCAAAGGCCTGCTGAAGAAAAATGATTTTGATTGTTGCCTAAAAACAAATAGTGATAGGGCCAGGTATGCTGCCGCACCCCTCCACCCACCCTCTGAGGAGACACATGGAGAAGGACCCAGGTTGGTTCATGTAGGGTAAGGCAGTCCTTGAGGCATTGAATATTCACTGAATATTCTCCACCATTGTTTGTGGGGGCTGACACTGCTACTTGCCCCACCATTCATAAAATGGCTGAGAATTGGTGTAGGTCTTGGGCATGGCCTGGGGTATCAAAGAAAGAAGGAAAGAAAGAAGGAAGTTAGTGATAAGGCCAGGCATACCTCTACTAATGATGAGATCCACCCCTGAGAAACTGCTGGAGAATTTCTCTCCTGTCCTCTACACTGGAGAAACTCAGTGGAAAAGCTATTTCCAATTTATTTGCCCACAAACAGGGGGGAGAATTTTGAGAGGCAATTTCTGCACACCTGTATTAGGGCCATCAAAAGGACAAGAAGCAAAAAGGCAGTGTGTGTTTGTTGCATGATGTGCAATTTTGGTTTCTGTTGTATGGAAATAACTTTACACTAAAATCCCACACTACAATCTATTCAGAAGCAACTTAAGTAAGCATAGGATTGTCAGTTTTAAATTCTATCAGTTTCTCAATCTTAAGCTTGCTTTGTTGCATTTTCACATTGCATTTTTTTCTTTAAAAACAGCATGAAATATTGCACACATTCTTCCTAACATATGCAATTTTGTTTGCAACATGGCCTACTATACACCTTTTTTGCAAGCAATTTTCTCTGATATAATGTTTTATATGCTATTTTCACTCATATATGCATTTTGGTCACACTTGTGGGTTAGAGAACTGCATCACAAAATTTGGAGAAGTGCGAATTTTTCAGGAGAGCTGTGTTTTGGTTGGCTTATTGGTTCAGGAATTGCAAATGGGGGAAGATCACATTCCAATGCTAAGCGAACCAATTTCTTCCCTGTCTCCACCCTCCAGAATTCTAAAGAACCCTGAGAAAGAGGCAGAAAAATGGAAACTTCTTTCCTAGGAGACAAATACTTCCAAAAAGTTGGAGGACAGATGTTGGTAAAACACTGGGATTTATAGTCTTCTTGTGAAGAACAGTCAATGGCCAGCCTGGGAGAGACAATTCACCACAGTATCTAAAGATCTTTTACTGCCAAGGGCAGGGGTCACCAAGCTTTTTTGAGCCAGTGGGCACATGTGGAACTTTCTCAGAATGCCATGATTGCCAGCCACAGTGTGCCTGCTGTGGGGGCATGGCACAACATCAAATGGTTACCAAGGAGGGTTGGCATGTCAGAAAATAGCTACTGTGACATAATGTGTATGGCATCATGGCTGATGCAAATAAAAGAGAAGAAATAGATATAATAGCACAAAATGGTTTGGGAATGCCCTCTCCCCATAAGCCATCTCATAAATATGGGGAAAACAGACCTACATAAACCATCCCTATACTCGCTTACAGAGAGACCCTCTTGGTATCTCTCTTCTGTTCAGAACAGATGGGAAGGTGGGTGTCCATTCCTGGCATCCAGTGATATGTGCCATGTTGTCATGGAATGGCTGGGTGCAGAAGAACGGTGGGAGGAACCAGCTGGAGAACCACCAAGGGAAGAATCCTCAGAGCCCAGGGAGTGGTGGTGGGACAATGATGAATGGTCAGAGGGAGAAGAGGAGACCAGGAAGAGGAGGTGTCAGAAGCTGAAGAAGTAACAGGGTGAGCTGGGAAAGCTGGTGGCAGAGAGAAGTCTAGAATCAGAGGCAGAAGCTGAAGCTGAAGCTGAAGCAGGAGAGTGGGATGAGGGAGCCCAAGAGGCAGAGATAATTCAAGAGGCTGGTGAAGAGTCACAGGTGTTTCCCTCTTCTGCTGCAACAAGCTCCCCTCCAGGCACAGTCTCTGACTGCTTGGAAAAAGCCCTGGAGAGGAGGGAACTTAGATGGCTGTGAGGACGTGGAGGCTTTCAGTCTCAGAAACTGATTTTCATAGAGTAAGACCACCAGGAGTGAGCTCATTAGGCCTGGCACTCAACCAAGTCTGTGCAGATTATGTTTTTGCTAATACAGTAGTACATCGGGATGTGAACAGGATCCGTTCCGGAGCCCCGTTCGCATCCTGAATAGAACGTAAGACGTGTTTTGCCACTTCCGCACATGCGCATGACGTCATTTTGAGCGTCTGTGCATGCGCAAGCAGCAAAACTCAGAAGTAACACGCTCCATTACTTCCAGGTTGCCAGGAAGCACAACCCAAAAGCACTCAACCTGAAGCACATTCAACCCGAGGTATGACTGTGGAGTCAACTAACTCCAATTTTGGACTATGTGATTATTGATCAGCATGCTCCTGTGATATGCATTCAGTGTAAGAGATGCTGAGCTGGTGCAAATTAGAAGAGTAAGCAGTTCCTCATCTATTGTATAATTTTGAGGGAATATTTCCTGAGACCTTTTGCAAACACATTAGGAGTCACTGGCAGGTAGGTCCCATGCCAGTGATCCCTGGTCTAGGGATCTGCTCCAACATTTTGCCTTCTTGGCTCAGCACCTGAGGCATAGCCATGAATTCCTGATTCCAGCCCCAGCAGTTGCATTACATCTATGCATAGTTGGCAATGAACTTTGGGAGCGGGATGCACCCACAGGGAAAATGTTGCCTATCACTGCTGTAAAGCAATAATAATTCCTGTTTTTACAGATAACGCACCTGAGGCTGAGAGACAGCAACTTGTCCAAGGATACCCCATGACCTTTTGGCTGAAGACGGATTTGAATCTGACGCAAGCTTTCTATGCACTGGACCAGACTGCCTGTCAGTTCAAGAATTAATATGTACTGATTTACATGTAGTATTTTGTGTGTGATTTTCTACAAAATGTAATCAAAGCAACTTTCAGTTAAAAATGATGACATTGTTAAATTTGCATAGACCAACATCCCAGCAATGGTGTCAATTGTTTAAGGAAGGGTACCAACATGAATCTTGCAGACCACAGAATTAATGTTGCATTTCATTGCCATGAATCAAAACAACTCAGAACAGAGTCAGAAGTGGGAAAAGTCTAAAGTCTGAAGGATGGTACTCAGATGGTGGAAAGAAACGGCATCCTAACTGACCCTATGTGGAGACCCTATGTGCCTATCCATACCTCAGCTTAATATGGGTTGTGAACCCCTTCTGTCTCCTTAAATTCCCCTCATCCACGTGCTCTCTTCCAATTATTGCTGTTCCACAATTTCTCCTCCCTAAATCCAGAGGTTTGCATGCTTTGAAAATACAAATTGGAGATCTGTATCAATAGCACAGGGAATCCCTTAATTTAGAAGGAGAAAGTGTGGGACAGCAGTAGTTGGAGAAACCCATGCGGAGAAAAAAGGCACAAGGATTCACCATCCACATTAAGCCAAAGTGTGGAGAGGCACAGATTCCTTGAGAACTGAAGATAGCTTGATTCAAGGTTATTTTCTTAATTTAGTGGACATATTCAAGGTCTCAGTATGAGTGGATGCAACCACTGCAACATTCGGAAGCACTAAGGCCTGGGAGGGGTGCTGAATTCTAGAACTGTAATATCATCCTTAAAAAAACAAAAACAAAAAGTTTGGTTATTTATTATTATTCATTTAAATATTTCCTCTCTTTCTTCAGCCAGAAAAAGCTGCCCAAAGCAGTTTACAGACCAATCAAGGCAAGGCAGAAGATAAGGAATGGACCAAGGAGATAATTCTGGGACCTAGCATTTCATCATGAAGATGGGAATCTTCATTTCAGAGGTGGATGCACTATCCTGCAGCGAAATACCTGCTCCCATCAGTGGAGCAACAATACCAAGAAGAATTCTGGCTCTACAACGATTCCCGATGGTGAATCAATCCAACAGGGAAGCAACCCAACAGAACAGTTGCAGAAGTTCCAGGGCAATGAATGACAGCTGCAGAAACTCATGGTTTGCTCAGGTTATGCTCCCTGTGGACTGTGCCTATTATTATATTATTTTATTTAAGCTTCAAAAGCACAGGGGATTTGTCTTATGAAGATCTTGATTTTTGTTTCCAGGTTGCAGCTACTACCAGGACCATTATCAACATGGCACATTTAATTTCCAGATTTATTTATTTTTTAAAAAAAAGATTGCTGTTGCATTCTCCTGAGTAACAGCTGGATTTTGTATTTTCATATATGGGGCCTAAACCACTGTATTTTCATGGGAAGCTGCCCTCTCCTGAGTCAGACCATTGGCCCAGCTAACTCAGTATGTTCTACTCTGTTGGGCAGTAGCTCTTCAGGACTTCCCCAGAGCTCCTGGGGATTGAACCTGGGACCTTCTGCATGAAAAGCAGATGCTCTACCACAGAGCGATGGCTCTCAGAAGCAGTTTTGTCTTCCTAGCAGCTCTGGGTGCAACCCAAAACCTGCAGAGCACCTAAAGAACCCCATTTCCATGTCTGCTACCTCCTCCCTCATTCCATCTTAAAGGTGTGACCAGATGCACATTTCACTGTTTCACTTTTTTTGTGTCCCCTCTCCATTGCCAGCCTTGCCCCATTTATCATGTAGCCTGATGAAGAGTTCTGCAGAACTCAAAAGTTTGCACACATTTTTGGTTGGTCTAATAAAGGTCTTACAATAAGATGGATTTTGGTGTTTTCCTTATGAGCCACCATGGCTTCCTTTACTCTTTGCATTCTTCTAACCATTATCCAATAGCCATAAGGCAGCTCGGCTGAGCAAAAGAGACAAATCTGGTAACTGATTAAAATTGACAATGGTATTAGAACTGAAATGGCACCCTATGCAGAGAGGAAAACAAACTTCGCAACAGATGGTTTCTTACTTGAGTTGAAGAGTTCTAGGTCTGTGCATGAGTGGATGGAATCACTTCAATGTTTTCAAGCACAAAAGGGGTTTCAGTGCAACCTAGTTTTAATTTCACCATATTTTCAAGTTCTTTTCTGAGCACAGTTCACAGTGTTGGTGGTGACCTTTAAAGCCCTAAACAACCTCAGCCCACTATACCTAAAGGAGAGTCTCCACCCCCATTATTCAGCCCAGACACTGAGGTCCACCTCTGAGGGTCTTCTGATGGATCCCTCACTGTAAGAAGTTACAGGGAACCAGGAGCAGGGTCTTCTTGGCAGTGGCACCCACCCTGTGAACCACCCTCCCATCAGATGCCAAGGAGATAAAAAGCTACACAATTTTTAGAAGACGCCTGGAGGCAGTTTTTAAAGTATGGCAGTTTATTATGTTTTTATATGTGCTGGAAGCTGCCCAAAGTGGCTGGGGAGACCCAGCCATATGGGCGGGATATAAATAATAAAATTATTATTATCATTATTATTTTGTGAGAGCGTATAAGCATTGGATAGGACGCGGGTGATGCTGTGGTCTTAACCACAGAGCCCCACAGAGCCTAGAGCTTGCTGATCAGAAGGTTGGTGGTTTGAATCCCCGTGACGGGATGAGCTCCCATTGCTTGGTCCCTGCTCCTGCCAACCTAGCAGTTCGAAAGCACGTCAACGTGCAAGTAGATAAATAAATCTAGCAGGAAGGTAAACGGCGTTTCCATGCGCTGCTCTGGTTTGCCAGAAGTGGCTTAGTCATGCTGGCCACATGAACTGGAAACTGTCTGCGGACAAACGCTGGCTCCCTTGGCCAGTAAAGTGAGATGAGTGCCGCAACCCCAGAGTCATCCATGACTAGACTTAACAGTCAGGGGTCCCTTTACCTTTATAAGCATTGGACAAACTCTGAAACCACAGCCACTTGGTTGTACCGAACAAAGTTATTGCTGGCTGAGCATAGCTGAGCCAGGAATCAGTCAGCTGAGCCAAAGATCAGCTGCATCCTAAATTGCTCATCCCCGCAGATCTTGCCTTAGGAGAGTCCCCTAATTCTATTAGATCCCATTCTTCCATTGTTACCTAAAAATGGATGCCTCACCGGAAAGTGATGCCACATATTCAGGATCATGGATATGTACATGTCGTAAGGTTAAGATTTTCTAAATTATTAATCTGCTAGCTCCATGTAACCACCCCATTTAGTACTTAGCGTAGATTCCATTTAAAGCCGCAGATCCAATGGAACATTTGCATAAATCCATTTTAAGTAATGCACATCATAATTCTCCTTACTACTGCTGACCAATTTACTAATCCACACAGTGCCAAGCAACTACTCATCATAGTGTCACTTGCAAATGCCGATAAATTGCAATAAACTACTAGAATGCGCGGGGACGCAGGTGGCGCTGTGGGTTAAAGCCTCAGCGCCTAGGGCTTGCCGATCGAAAGGTCGGCGGTTCGAATCCCTGCGGCGGGGTGCGCTCCCGCTGCTCGGTCCCAGCGCCTGCCAACCTAGCAGTTCGAAAGCACCTCCGGGTGCAAGTAGATAAATAGGGACCGCTTACCAGCGGGAAGGTAAACGGCATTTCCGTGTGCGGCTCTGGCTCTGGCTCTGGCTCTGGCTCTGGCCAGAGCAGCGATGTCACGCTGGCCACGTGACCCGGAAGTGTCTCCGGACAGCGCTGGCCCCCGGCCTCTTAAGTGAGATGGGCGCACAACCCCAGAGTCTGTCAAGACTGGCCCGTACGGGCAGGGGTACCTTTACCTTTTTTTACTAGAATGCACACAATGAGGTAGAAATTGGTCTAATCCTTCTGAGGGGTGCTGCTATGCTGCTCAACTGTACTGACACTTGTCTTTAGATGCTTAGGGGATGCAGAGGAGGAGAATATGTAAAGCAGACTTCAGCAAGCACTACTTTGATTATTTCCTGTGAATTATTCAACATAAATAGAACAAAAAAAATCCTAAATAATTTGCTTAAATGGGGACTAAATTGATGAACCCCTGTTGGTCTCTTAACGCTATCGCTGGCATAATAGGCTGAACAACTTTACCAACGAGGCAATATTTATTTTTTGCTTCCGCAAGGTTTGTGGCCTGAATGACACTATAATTACAGCAAAATGCACAAGTCATTTAAATTACCATAGCAATTAAAGCAGGCTAAGGCACTGCAATTAGTTTCTTGCAAGATACACAATAAGTGTTTCAGGATCCCTTATTCTTTGCCGAAACAAAAGCTTTGCTTTGTTGCATCAGGGTTTCAGACTCAGAGCAGAACAATGACAGTACACAGTGGATGGTATTCAATTTAGTTTTACTGAGAGTAGATCAACTGAAATTAATGAACATCTCTATTTAGTTGAATACCCTCCAGTTTGTCTGCACCTTGGTACATGCATGCAAGTGTCCATAAACTACAAAATGAGTGCCAATATATGTTACCCAGAAGAGGACAGGGATATCTACCCAAACACCTTATCCAAATAGGTCCAAGCAAGGCCAAAGAGATAGAGCAATTAGTGCCAGCTGGACAATGAGTCATTGAGATAGCTGGTCACAATGGCAGGGCTGTTACAGTTGTCCAGCTGGCACTAATTGCTATTTTTCTATAGGTAAACATTAGAATTCCAAGGCATTCTGCAGCACCCTCAGGCAGTATTCCCCCAGTTCTCCAATACAGTCATACCTCTGGTTGTGAACGTGGTCCATGCGGGAGGCACATTTGCAATCCACAGCGTTCGCAGCCTGAAGTGCTGCGTCTGCGCATGCGCGTGATGCAATTCAGCACTTCTGCGCATGCATGTGACGCCATTTTGTGCTTCTGCGCATGCATGAGCGCCAAAACCTGGAAGTAACCAGTTCCAGTACTTCCAGGTTCGGCACAGTCCACAACCCAAAAACACGCAACCCGCAGTGTTCATAACCCAAGGTATGACTGTACTGTTGCACAGAATTACACAACCTTAAATATGGGCCTGTATTATTTTTTCATTAAATTATTATGTTTTCAATAGATCTTCCACACCTTCTCGAATGTCAAAAAACACATGCTCAAAACGGTAATAATGATCTTAGCAATTTCCTCACTACAGAAGAAGTCTCTCTTTTGAAAACAAGAAAAGTATTTCAGTCATTTTTGTTTTACTGTTCTTTCTCGGCATCAAAGAGAACAGTATCCGCAGCACTAAATTATTGTATGCTGACAATACCCAGATCATACTTTGATTTGGTTGTCAGGAGGAGGATGTAAAATTCTTTCTTGTCCCATCAGCAGATTTGAGAGTGTCTTGAGTGACAGCGTAAGGCTGGATCACTGCCAGATGTAACATTTACAGCAGGCATAGGCAAACTCCGGCCCTCCAGATATTTGGGACTACAATTCCCATCATCCCTGACCACTGGTCCTGTTAGTTAGGGATGATGGGAACTGTAGTCCCAAACATCTGGAGGGCCAGAGTTTGCCTATGCCTGATTTACAGTGATAAATATAATAAAACAAGTAGTCTTGGTATATTTCTCTCTGCATGGTAATTCTAAACGTACCAAGGGCTTTAAGGTCATTACAACCCATGGGTGGGGCGAATGGCTACTCTTTGCTTGTGCATTGGATTGGAAAGGGGAAAGCCTATCCACAGGCTATCTAAAAGAGGTTATAATTCAATAATGATTTAACATGTAATCAAGTTGGCTTGGAGCTGGGGGGGGAAATGGTTAAAGGAGAAGTCTTGTCCATTTTCTTTATGTAACATGCATCCTCTTGTTCCTCTTTAATATTTACCTTTTTTGAAATGAAGGGCTAAGCTTATTAGTTTAAGAGCGGGTATACAGAACACTTAATTTGAAACAATCATTCTGCATAACCTGTGTGGAATCCTGGCCAAACAAGGCATGCTTTTTAAAATTAAAATAGTCCATCATAAACCAAACATGGAGCAAAGGGTAATTTCCCTTTAATTT
Source organism: Podarcis cretensis (assembly GCF_951804945.1). Taxonomy (NCBI): domain Eukaryota; kingdom Metazoa; phylum Chordata; class Lepidosauria; order Squamata; family Lacertidae; genus Podarcis; species Podarcis cretensis. The sequence goes on along the minus strand of NC_137174.1, from coordinate 84,500,263 downwards.
CCTTCAGGTCATTACAGTCTGATAGCCTATCAAAAAGCTGAAAACTGCTGCCAGTCATCAATGTATGGCAGAGCATTCTCCAATGAACAGTAGAATGTTTGGCAACTGAGAGAACTCACTCAAGTTGGCTTTGGGAGATGTCTCATCACAAAGGTGTCTCAACATGAGTGCAAGACAGCATTTAGCAGAATGTAATTAAACATCCGTATTAAAATATATTAAAACCACCAACCTGCCCAGCAATTAACTCTGGCACAATATAAAATCAAACAGACGAGGCCATTAGAACATGTGTACGCACACAAAAAGTGCTCCCAGGCAGGTGAGGAATTAACTGTTCAACTATATGTTACACTATAAAAGGCTGCATGTTTCTTTTACCTGCTTATGTTTTTCTTAACTGAAAAGGAAACTCAGAGGCTGTTATCTGGAGCTGAACAATGATGAGACTGTGAATGAGTTGTTTAATCGCTTCTCTTCCTTCTATTTGTTCAAAATCACTTGTCCAAAACTGCTTCCCCACACTTGGGGGAGAGATGCAGGCCGCCCCCCCCCGTGTCTATGCATGTGGGTGGAACAGCAGCTTGGAATAGGGACATCCAGCAAGCAACATGGCTCAGTACAGATTTGAATGTTCCATTTTGCTGTAATCCATCCACTAAGCTACATTAACTTAATAATAATAATAATAATAATAACAATAATAATAATAATAATAATAATAATAATAATAGCAATTTATTATTTATACCCCGCCCATCTGACTGGGTTTCTCCAGCCACTCTGGGTGGCTTCCAACAGAATATTAAAATACAATAACCTATTAAACATTAAAAGCTTCCTTAAACAGGCCTGCCTTCAGATGTCTTCTAAAAGTCTGGAAGTTGTTTTTCTCTTTAACTTATATTTCTTCTCCTTCTCTCTGTCATTGCACCATATTTATATCTCAACTTTCTTTAAAACCCTCGACCCAAGGTGGATTACCAAATTAGGTAATAAAGCATTTTGAACTTAGAATCATAGAATTGTAGATTTGGAAGGGACCTCCTACTCGTCTAGTCCAACCCGCTGCATTGTATGAATCTCAAATAGATCATCCATGACAGCTGGCCATCCAAACTCTGCTTAAAACTCTGCGAAACTCTCCTGGAAGGAAGGAGAGTCCAAATTCATTTCCTTTCTATCAATATGCCAGCCATCGCTCAGATATTACCAGTTGGTATCACAGGGTGGCACTGTGGGACACGGGTGGCACTGTGGGTTAAACCACAGAGCCTAGGACTTGCTGATCAAAAGGTTGGCAGTTCAAATCCCCGCGATGGGGTGAGCTCCCGTTGCTTGGTCCCTGCTCCTGCCAACCTAGCTGTTCGAAAGCATGTCAAGTGCAAGTAGATAAATAGGTACCACTCCGGTGCGAAGGTAAACAGCATTTCCGTGCGCTGCTGTGGTTCGCCAGAAGCGGCTTAGTCATGCTGGCCACATGACCCGGAAACTGTACGCTGGCTCCCTCGGCCAATAAAGTGAGATGAGCGCTGCAACCCCAGAGTCGGCCACGACAGGACCTAATGGTCAGGGGTCCCTTTACCTTTTTATCACAGAATGAACACAATGACAAATTTTGAACACTTGCTTCACATTTGAAATTCCTGTTCAAAAGCAGTGGTCTTGCATATCATAACACAGCATGAGTGAGGTCCTTCCTGTGGAATGTTGACCTCTACAGATCTTGACTCACCAAAGCCTGTTCTGTTTGCTCTTAGTTATCTCCTGTCTCTCAGGTACTTGCTAGCTTGTTAATACTCACCAGGCATGGTAACCAAAAAGAATTTGATTCAGTGGAGACAAAACAGAAGGTAAAAAGATCAGTTAAGGCTAATTCTAAAAGGAAAGAAGCTTGGGCCTCTTGCATAATACAGTGATCATCAAATGCTATAGCTGCTAAGATGTCTTGTGGTCCTTGCCTTTGCTGAGGATACCATAATGACAATTATATGATCAGTCAACACAAGCAAACTATACTGGTATAGGACCTATGTCGTTAGATACCTCTGTATTAGTTCTTGGCTCATATTTACTGAAACAAGATGGGTTCCCTTCCCTGGGAACTGTGTCATCAGATCCTTAATTGCTTGGGAAAACAGGATGCCACAACACATTCTATTTTTTCCACCTTTTGATCCTGCAGCTATTTAGCTTCTGGAATGGATCCATAACCTTGGATTGAAAGGCAGTGATCTTGGAGTTTATACATAGTGTAGCCACTTGAAGCAGTTTTAAGGTCAAAGCAGCTGTGACACTAAACTAAGCTTGAAGTGTCATGGTTGGGTAAAGACATGTGGGCCAGGCCATTGAATGGGAGCCCCTGTGCCAGAAGAGGGTGTTTTAGTTTATTTTGCTATACTGTTCGTTCCATCTTTGTATGTGTGACAAACTTTGGAGATTTGTCCTGTGTTTTGCTAGGGCTTGGATATGAAATATTTGGAGACAAAATCTGAGACCCTCATATATTGAGTTATATTCACTTTAAAGATTTAATTAATGAGCTAAAACTAAGAGGAAAATCCCTCAAGGAAACAATACCCATAAGAGATTTTTCACTTGAAAATTGTACCCAAGTGTTGCAGTCCATCTCCCACAAGGATTCTCTGTACTCTGTTTCCCCAAATCTGTACACACACAGTCTGAGCATCCGCCTTCCTCCTCTTCAAATGAAATGAAAAGCACACTTTTTAAAAAATATATATCCAGACACACAGTATTTCATTCCCACCATCAGTGCCCCCGTTGAAATGACTCTTTCTCTGAGAGTATAATAGCAATTTAAATTCCACCATCAGGGATAATCCAAGTGAATTTAAACAACCCACACTCAGAAACTAGGTGATACAGGCAATAATCCCTCAGGAGGGAAACCTGATTCCACCCCCACTCCCCGATTCTCAATTAAATTTCAAGAATGAACTTGATGTATTGCTAGGAATCGATCAAATTCGAAGTGCAAATGAATTCCTACAGAGGCGCATGAGGAGATACCCCACAGGGGATTCAGATGGCCTCCCTGGAATATCAGGCCTCTGTGACAGTCAGTGAATTTCTGAAAAGACTCACTTTTTTATAATAGAGGAAGCTGCTTCAACACATGACAAGAAGAAGAAGAAGCTGGTCCATATCTATGTCAGCTTGCACTGTGTATTCATTTAGCGAAGCATAACAGAAAGGCCCGAATTCCAAATCTGACTGTACAAGCACCTAGGAGTCTGTATTTTGGGGATAAACAATGAAAGAAAGAAAATAAAAAGCTGGGATGGTTCCCAGCCATTCCTCCTGAACCTACCAACCTCTCCATTCTGTTAGAAGACAAAGTACTGCATGCCACACAACACCACCATGATCCTAAATGAGGCAACTGCCTTATGTAGCAAATTCTGGGAGGCAGCAGTGGCAGGCAGCCCTACCCACTTCTGCCTTTTCTCCTTAGCCACCCTTGAATAGCAGAGTTATGTGGGTCATGCCCTCCACCCTGAAGTAGCCTATTGCCCTCAGGTGCATTGGAGGAAACCATCATATTGCTGGTGTCAAACAAAGAGTCAACAGTCCAATCATCTTCTACATATAGAATATGGTGGGTGTGGACGCCATCTTGCCCTTTCCATCAGGCAGCAAAATGCCTTGGGCTGGCCATCCATATGGTATGCCCTGAACCTCGTAGACTAACTTGCTTTCCTTGAGTGTAGTGGGGAACTCTGTCAGTGTTTAAGTAAAGTCAAAAGGACAGTACATTTAACTTCTCCACATGGATTTGGGGTTGAGCGGGGCTGGAAGGAGTATCCAAAGCTGCTTTCTGGTTCCTGTATTGTACTGCGAAGTGCAAATTAGGTAGGTTCCCATTAAAATAAGAACTGAACCAAATGTGTTCCTACCCACAAGTTCAGTCTGCTTTTGACAGCAGGTGACTGGTAAGCAAGGTTTTCCTTGCTGCAATGGGATGCAAGAAGGTGACCGAATGGGGGCAAACGGCTGGCAGCATGTGATACCTTAACTAAAACATCTGCACTGGCTGCCAATACATTACTGGATCAGTTTCAAGGTTCTTCTGTTGATATACAAAGTCTTGAACTACTTGGGAACATGATACTTTAAATCCTTATATCCCAGATGGATTTCTGAACTCATCCATCTCAAAGACGGAGGCAATATATTTCCCTTGCAATTGCATATTGATGAGAGAAGTTTTAATGCTCTACAGACTGCTTCTCCTTATCAGCTTGTTATCTGAGCCCCAGACAACATTGTATGCCTTGACCGATGGAGAGTATTCAGTCCTTGTGATACGGAAATGAGATCTGATTTTCCAGGGACTAAGTAACAACTTGAATAAACATAGTCTTCCACAAGGCAGCCTTTTCTTGATATGGTTACTTATAATGCTTACAAAGGACAATGATTGTTCTTTATCACATTTTGCTCTGATAATGACTGTTGTCTGCTGATTTATTTGGGAGTCTATCAACAGTTTGGAAATGCTTGAATTTCAGTGGTGTGGTAGATAAGAGCTGCCTAGTTCATCTCTAGGAGCTGGGAAAGCTTTGAAAGTTTCCTTGCAGGACCAAACTAGACATGACATCTGTCACGAAGGTTGCCCTTGCATAGTTGACATTTCTTTAACCAGTAAAGAAAAGTGGGGGTTAGCTAACCTGCATCATGGAGGGCCAAAGGGAAACCTGAATCATAGTTCCATGATTCCAATGAAAATAGCCTCCACACTTGCTGTTTGCAATGGGAGGGTTATTTGCATATCCAAGCAAAATATGCTTCTGAGTAATTAAAACAAATTGGGTTTGATAGCCATAGCTGCAACCTGCAGGAGCCAGGAAGATGTTGTGCCCTAAGAAGCAGGGATCTGGGATTCACAAGAATGGAGGAACTTGATAAGACTACAGATAAACAAGATTCCCAACACAGGACAAAATCTACCTCATTTTTCCTGATTTGCTATGAAGGCAATTTGGAGCTGTGTCTGTTGAAGCTTTTCAAAGCTCTGTTTCTAACACACCTTTGAGATCTACTATGGCCAAGATTGTCAGGGAAGGCATTAAATGCAAAGTAATCATTAAAGCATGTTAATGCAATATTGGGATAGGAATGCACAACTTTAAGTGCCACACAGGCAAAATGTGATAAAAAAATAAAGTTAATTACAACATTAACCTTGCTGGCTGATCTTCTCCATTTGCATCTCAGGCCTCAGTCTTTGTAAGGCAGTAGCAGGGAATATGTTGCCCTCCAAACACTGATGGACCACAAGTCCCATCATCCTTGGTCATTGGCCATGCTGGCTGGAACTCATAGGAGGTGCAGTCCAGCAACATCAGGAGAGCCTCAGATTCCCCAAGGGGGAAAGAGTCTAAAGGGGTGGAAACCATAGCTGTCAACTTTTCCCTTTTCTTGCGAGGAATCCTATTCGGAATAAGGGGATTTCCCTTTTAAAAAGGGAAAGGTTGACAGCTATGGTGGAAACAAAGTTCTCCCTTCATATGTGAGAAGCATGGAGAGTGTTACTTCTGTGACATCAGATACAAAGTTTCCAGAAGCAAAAATTACTTGGTATCTGAAGACAAACTGAAAGCAAAGCAACAGTGTGTAGGGCGTGGACCAGTTAAAATACCCAGAATAATATAAATTGGGCATTTATATTTGCAACCTTTACAAGCCTTCAGAGATTGGATTACAATTCCCATCATCCTTTACCTTGGCCAAGCTGGTTGTGGCTGATAGGAATGGGAGTCCACCAACATCTGGAGGACCATGGCAGGTTTCTCTCTGCTTATATAAATGAACTGTAGAAAAAGAGGGATTGAAACCATGGACTCAAAATTGAGGTTGCCCTCCTCAGTCAATTAACTGTCCAGGCTCTGCATGCACTGAGCACAGCACCGCTCTGAAAAAGAGGAAAATAAATGTAAAGTGTAGGCTGAATAATTTGCAATTTACTCTGACATATTAATATCCTGAGCTTCCATGAGGAAGTCACTGCACTTGTGACATTTCACACCCACTCTCATGCTTTCAGACTTCAAAATTTCAAAACAACACGGTGTTGTTGAGAAGGGAAGTTTAATAAATTGTATGTCTGTCAAAGGCATATAGGCTTGTTTGCTTGGAGGACCCACAGGCATTCAGCTTAATGTGCATCAGCTGTCTCTTCCACCAAACGCATGGACAGTCGATCCAATTGGACGGCAATACTCCAGGTATGGTCAATGGACAGTGCTCTGCACTTCTCTCTGTGAATTCATACATGCCTGAAGAGGAATTGTGGAAGGGGCTAATGCATTCTTAGATGATGATAATAATAATAATAATAATAATAATAATAATAATAATAATTAATAATAATAATAATAATTTATTATTTGTACCCCGCCCATCTGGCTGAGTTTCCCCAGGCACTCTGGGCGGCTTCCATAGAAACCAAAAATACACTAAAATATCACACATTAAAAAATTCCCTGAACAGGGCTGCCTTAAGATGTCTTCTGAATGTCAGGTAGTTGTTTACCGCTTTGACATCTGATGAGAGGGCGTTCCACAGGGCAGGCGCCACTACCGAGAAGGCCCTCTGCCTGGTTCCCTGCTTCTCGCAATGAGGGAACCGCCAGAAGGCCCTCGGCACTGGACCTCAGTGTCCAGGTAGAACGATGGGGGTGGAGATGCTCCTTCAGGTATACTGGGCTGAGGCTGTTTAGGGCTTTAAAGGTCAACACCAGCACTTTGAATTGTGCTCGGAAACGTACTGGGAGCCAATGTAGGTCTTTCAAGACCGGTGTTATGTGGTCTCAGCGGCCGCCCCAGTCACCAGTCTAGCTGCCGCATTCTGGATTAGTTGTAGTTTCCGAGTCACCTTCAAACATAGAGCGCATTGCAGTAGTCCAAGCAGGAGATAACTAGATACAGTACAGTACAGTATATGGATACAGTACAGAAAAATGACTGGCCCAAATTAACATTTGTAAGATAAACAGGAATCATCTCTCCTGGAGGCTTCCCAGCTGTTCCTTTTGTAACAGGATTCTTGACCTTTGGTCCCATTCATCATAATGTCAGCTGATAGATGTAATGAAACAAACAGTTTGAGTAAAAGAGATGTTTTATTAAGCGCAGTATATGTGGTGATGGTTTTTTGGGGGGCGGGGATTATTAAGTAATGAGTTCTTGAGTATATCTGATATGATAAAAGTGTGGCATAACTAGCGTCATAGAACCAACATGCTTAAGTTACTTCCCTTACCTTGATTGGGTTGCCATATTTCAAAGAGTAGAAACCAGGTCCCCCCCAAAGTTGTTGAGCTTTTTTTTAGGAAACCTTCAGATCAGTGTGTAAAGAAAGAGGTTTCACCTAGTTGTTCAAGCTCACCCACATGACTCTCACCAGCCATTATTAAGTTCCTATACCAATAATCTAGGAACTTTTGCCACTTTGGAACTAAACTAAGTTTTATTGCCTGTGCAACTTTTATGACTGATGTATGGAAAAGCACATGAATCCAACATTTGGAGAGTTTGTAAGTAAACTATTTTTTAACTTACCAAACGTGTGGTCTTTTTCCTATGCTGGCAGAAAGAAACTTTGGAAAGGAACTTTTTAAAGGAAAAAAATTGGAACACATTTCGAGGGGCACATTCTAAAGGGTTTACAGCATATATTTTCATGCACTCCTATGCTGCAGATTTGGTGATTTTAAATCTCTGTCTGAGTTCTTTCTCCAAATAGTATTAGTGCCTAATTGGATCTTTGCATCCAGGAATTCTTCTTTCTTTCACACACTCTCTCTCTATGTATATTGCACCAACAAAAATCCTGTCAGCTTGGCATATGACAGGCACACATGGCAAGCAATGCAATGCATGCAGCCCTAGTGGAGTCAAATCTGGTTCCTGAAGCAATTTTATCAGGCCCTAACAAATATGCTGACCTTGCTGACAAAAATCCGTATAGTTAAAGCTATGGTTTTCCCAGTAGTGATGTATGGAAGTGAGAGCTGGACCATAAAAAAGGCTGATCGCCAAAGAATTGATGCTTTTGAATTATGGTGCTGGAGGAGACTCTTGAGAGTCCCATGGACTGCAAGAAGAAAAAACCTATCCATTGTTAAGGAAATCAGCCCTGAGTGCTCACTGGAAGAACAGATCCTGAAGCTGAGGTTCCAATACTTTGGCCACCTCATGAGAAGAGAAGACTCCCTGGAAAAGACCCTGATGCTGGGAAAGATTGAGGGCACAAGGAGAAGGGGACGACAGAGGACAAGATGGTTGGATAGTGTTCTTGAAGCTACCAGCATGAGTTTGACCAAGCTGTGGGAGTGGAAGACAGGAGTGCCTGGCATTCTCTGGTCCATGGGGCCATGAAGAATTGGAAACGACTAAATGATTAAACGACAACAACAAAACAAATATGTGTGTGTGTGTGTGTGTGTTGAAAGATCTGTCCATTCTTTCACTTGTAAGTAAAACGGAGAAAAATAGATGACAAATTTGTAAGAAGAAGAAAAACACAACAATTGAATTGTTCCAGAATTCTTAAAGTTCAAAGATTTCAGAAACAATTTAATTGCTGTAGTTTTAACAACAACAACAACGACAACAACAATTTATTTATACCCTGCCCATCTGGCTGGGTTTCCCCAGCCACTCTGGGTGGCTCCCAACAGAAGAAGAAGTAGAAGAAGAAATATCAACCATTAAAAACTTCCCTAAACAGATTGAATGTTGCTTCCTTACGTACGGCAGGTAATAAGAATCTTTCAAAATTCCAAGTTTAAAGGTAAATGCTAAAAATTGGCTTCGGGGTGGTCACTGGCACAATTCTAACCCTAGATCCAATTGGATGAGCAAGTTAGGATGTGGTGGATCTGTGTTCAGCTGGATGGTTTCCAACTCAACTGTTTGGCACTATCATAAGTCCCTAACTCCAGCTCAGCTGGAGATAACACCAGTGTAGCTCCCCCCATCCTGCCTCAACTGGGGCTGAGCCAAGACTGGAGGAATTTACGCTGGCATAAGCCCAGAAAAAAAGCGTTCCAGAGTATTGGTGGGGCTCAAACTAAGAAGTGGGAGCCTACGCTAGATCCTACCTCTGCTCAGCTCAGTCACTTCATTTGGCAACCTGGAGGAATTTAGTGCAAGCAAAGGAGGGCGGTCTAACTCAAACACTGTTTTAAAGGCTTGTTTTCCCTCTGCCAGGCTTAGGCCAGCTCAGCTGGCAGGAGTCCTGCTCCTGAACAGAGTTTGGATCTGGTGGTTTTTGCACCAGCTTAAGTTAAACCAGGGGACGCAGGTGGCGCTGTGGGTTAAAGCCTCAGCGCCTAGGACTTGCCGATCGAAAGGTCGGCGGTTCGAATCCCTGCGGCGGGGTGCGCTCCCGCTGCTCGGTCCCAGCGCCTGCCAACCTAGCAGTTCGAAAGCACCTCCGGGTGCAAGTAGATAAATAGGGACCGCTTACCAGCGGGAAGGTAAACGGCGTTTCCGTGTGCGGCTCTGGATCGCCAGAGCAGCGATGTCACGCTGGCCACGTGACCCGGAAGTGTCTCCGGACAGCGCTGGCCCCTGGCCTCTTAAGTGAGATGGGCGCACAACCCCAGAGTCTGTCAAGACTGGCCCGTACGGGCAGGGGTACCTTTACCTTTACCTTTAAGTTAAACCAGTGTAACTTAAGCCTCCTATATTTACAATCACTCCCTAAGAGAGCAAAAGAAAATCTTGAAAAACAGGAAGAAAATTTACTAGTCCTAAACTACAAACACTTCAGACTGTGAACATTTTAAGAGAATATTTTTGGAAAACAATAACATTTTATGGAGGTTTTTCCCCCTTCAAAATTAGCACAATAAAACACTGGCTATTTTAGTTCTTGAAAAAGGATCAAGCCTGTTCACATTGTGGCATGTGCAGCCACTGCTCAAGGCATCCAATATTTATTGCCGCAATTATCAGCCAAATCATTGCTCTTTTGCTCCCCTCCCCCCGAAGAAAGTCTAGGCTTTTATGAGATTTAAATGACTATAGATGGCCTAAAAGGTTATATACAACACAATGCTGGTCTTTTTTGATGGAAAAAGAGGAACTGCATTTCAGAGGCAAGATGAGTAACTGTTATTGTGCAAAGCTTTACAAACTATTACCAAACAGCTGGCAAAAGAAGAAGAAGATTGCAATAGCGCCATTCAGACTGCTACAAGTTTATCCTTCAGAAAGAATTTCCATGGCCTGGTTGGGGTCCACTTCTGGAAAGAAATGTGAGAGTTGCAGGCATTTTAAGTAAGTTCATTGATTGGTAGCCTTTGCTGAGCAGTAACTGAAAAAGAAAGGAATTTGGTAACTAAGGAGCAGCAGAAGTCCAATGTGGGCGCATCTATCATGCACCTAAGGGCCAGACAATTTGGGAAAGCTGTGGCTAAATGATAGAGCATCAGCTTGGCCTGGAGAATGTATCAGGTTCATCATCTCCAGGTAAGGGCTGGGGAACTGCTGCCAGCCAGTGTAAACAATACTGAGCTGGATGGACCAAAGATGTGACTGAGTATAAGGCAGCATTCTATGGCTACCACAAGAAATTATTAATCCATGCTCGGCTTCATGATTCCACCTCCATCTTCTCAATATAAGTCTTCTAAGCAGAAATCACACCACCCCTGATTACTGGGCAAAACAATCTCCCATAGATGTCAATTTGCAGCTGGGTAGATACAGGGGCGATGCCAGTGCTAGAGGAAGCCTCCCAAGCACCTGGGGCGGTGTGCCCAGGGGTGGGGTGAACTGCCCATAAGGGTGGAGTACACCGTGCGGAGCCCATAGGGGTTGGCCCTGGCACGTGGCACCCATAGAGATGGGCAGAGGCGGAGCTAGTGGTTTTGGCAGGTATTCCGGGGAGCAGCTTTGGTGAACATCCCGGGGGAGGTGGCACCCACAGCGATGTCACCTCCCCCCCCCCCAGAGATGGCACCCGGGGCAAATCGCACCCACCTTGCTCCGCCTCTGGGCGGTGCATCCCATTTTGCTGCTTGAGGCGGAAGAGGAAGTGCTGTTTTGCTGTGCCACTTCCACCACTGCTGCCATCATCTACCTGCTCCACTGCTCCGCTGCCCCTGCACACCCTGCCCCATCTGTCGCTAGCAGAGAAGCAGCATCACCATCAATTGTGTGGGATATTTACAATGCAGTCAAACCAGCAACTCCAGGTTTCCTAGATAGGCATCTGATTGGCGCTGAAGCTTACAGAGTTTTCCTGTAAGTTTACTAGAGAGAACTATGTGAGAGACACTCCCCATGTGCCCAAACAGGGGGAGGACATATATTCTCCTACCTGCCTGGGCATATCCTCTATCTTCTCTTCATCTCACCACCAAGCCAGAGATGTGAAGAACATCTGCTGTGTCTCAGCTCCAATGCCCAGACGCCATTTTAAACTAGACCAAAGTATGTCCTTGTAACTGAATTACCATTTTAAGCCTGCATGAACAAAGCTGCTGTATCTGTTACCAGTTCCGGATTTACGTATAAGCTAAAAAACTATAGCTTAGGACCCCACTCTCTTGGTGCCCCCCCAAAAAAAATTAAAGGAGAAACAAACTGGATGTACATTTCCAAAATACAGTCATACCTCAGGTTACAGACGCTTCAGGTTGCTCTTTGCTGGGTTGCGGACCGCCAAAACCTGGAAGTACCGGAATGGGTTACTTCCGGGTTTTGGCGGTCGCACATGCGCAGAAGTGTTAAATCGCGCTTTGCGCATGCGCAGACACACTGAATTGCAAGCTGTGCGTACGCAGACGCACTGCTGTGGGTTGCGGACGCTGCGGGTTGTGGACGCTGCAGGTTGTGGACGCTGCAGGTTGTGGACGTGCATCCCACACGGATCACGTTCGCAACCCTGTATACGATAAAAACCAAATAAAATAATACCTACATACAGCAACAGTGTTTTGTGTTGTGTAGGCTCCTATGATGTACCGGTAAGTCATAGGCCCCACCTGCTAGCCTGCTCCCTAAAATATCACTGGTTTGCTCATTTCTATATATAGGGTGCTTACATTCTGCATGGACTGGTTGCATGGCATGTATTTCACTATTAATATACTTCTTAATTGTATTTCAGTTCAACACTTTGATAAAATACACATTTTGGCTTTAAGATACATATTAGGTCCATAAATTACCATATAGCATATATTCAACACAAAAAACAGTGACAATTTCTTGTTGACAAAGGACAGCTGGACATATAAAAGGGCCCCATTACCTTCAGTAGCTTAGGGCCTCATCAAACCCAAATCCAGACCCGTCTCTTGCTCTTCGACAGTATTCTGAATGAGTAAATGTTAATTTTACCTTTTACTAGACTGTTTGTGTGATTATTGTTTTAATGGAAAGAAAAAAGGGAAATGACTGGAGAATCCTGTTTGCCTTAAATCGTCCTGGATTTCTTAAACTAAAAGGCTAAAACTAATCTAAGCTTCCCTTTTAAGCTACAAAGGGATGGCACTCTGCTGAACTCACAAACATGAGCAAGGAAAGATTAATATAATCTCTCTGAGCATCTGCTCACATCCCTACAGATTTTGGCAGATCTTGGTGTTGGTTTTGGGCGAGATGGCAGCGGCATTTCTCTGTCGCTGGCAGTGGCATCAGGGCAGGTGGGGCACCCATGGGCATGTCCTGAGGGGCTTGTCCTGACTGAGGCAGAAGCAGTACCTTGCCTAATGCTGGGCCAGCTCTGGGTACTTGACTTCCTTCAATAAATGGCCAAATGAGAGGAGGAGAAATGGCAGGTGCCAAGTTTGGGTAAAGCGACTGTAGACACAGTGACACCATCTCCAGATTAACTGACAGGGGCCAGGTACCTGCTGAACTTTTCTATTGTACTCAGCACTGTAGAACTCCCTTCCCTCTGCCATACGTGAACCATCATCCATCAGTCGCTTCAGATGTCATGTAACAGCATTCTGATTTGCTCAGGCTTTTCCTAACTACTAGATTTTGGTGTTGTTATTTTTAAATCTCTGCTTTTATGATACTGTTTATTCTTGTTGCACATCACTTAGAGATTTTAAATGGTAAGCAGTGTAGAAATGCATTCAGACAAACAAATAACCAACGAATAAATGGCACTAATAGCCCAGAGTACTTACAATTTAACAGGCCCTTCCCCCATTCTTTTGAGGCAGGAGTAAAGTAAAGATTAAATCAGGGTTGGGAACATGTGGCCCTCCCAATATTCCTGGACTCCCCTCATCCCTAACCATTGGCCATGCTGACAGGGGCTGGAGGGAGTTTGAGTCCGACAATATCTTGAGGGCCAGTGGTTTCTCCCCCCTGTTTTAAGTCCCTGTTGTTAATCATTATGTGTAAGAAATGCTAAAGTAGTGATGTGATTGTTGTTTCAGATTCATTAATGCTGAATAAAAATGGGGGGGGGGGGAGTGTAGTCTTCTGTCTGACCTAACCTATTCCAGGGCTTGATGCAGTAAATTCCTTTGAAATTCTGCTCCGATGTTCTATATCCCAAGGATGCAAATAGTCAGAGGGTCTAAAAATGAAGACTTTTCTGGAGTCCCTAAGAAGCACCAAGAGCTCTAACTTCTACGATTTTGAAGCCATGCTCAATTCTCTTAGATTAGTCTCTCTCTCTCTCTGAAATGACCTTATAGAACGACATATAAATGCAAGGTCAGATCACCCTGAAGACCCGTTCTTTTTAGAATACATTAGCTTTAATGGAAAGACATTACAAACAAAACCTCTTAAATTTCTTTATAGAAGGTCCTAAAGCTGTTGAAACATACCATAAAAGTTACCACACAAAATACCTTAAATCTGTTTGTTGTCATTTCTCCCCCTCCTTTAACAAAAGTTAAATCTTTGAACAAACTACGAAAGGATGCCAGCCTGAAATAAATATTCAAAGAGTGTAGATTTCACTGGGTAAATATGAATATTTCAAATTGTTAAAAGTTTTCCTCTCTCAGTGGCAATTGCCATGAAATGGTAATGTGACTTTCTTTAGAGCAATAACTCTGTTGATTTCAGAGAGTTTACCCTGAGCATAACTAATATTGAATATCACCCATATCTCCATGTGTGAGACAGAGATGAATGACAGAAGGATCCACCAATCTTTTTCTTAAATAACTAGAGGGTCTGTTTACATTTCAGCTATCCATGGGGATCCTCCCCTCATTTGCCTGTAATATTTGTACTTTGTTGTTGTTGTTTAGTCGTTTAGTCGTGTCCGACTCTTCGTGACCCCATGGACCAGAGAACGCCAGGCACTCCTGTCCTCCACTGCCCTCCGCAGCTTGGTCAGACTCATGCTGGTAACCTCGAAAACACTATCCAACCATCTCGTCCTCTGTCGCCCCCTTCTCCTTGTGCCCTCCATCTTTCCCAACATCAGGGTCTTCTCCAGGGAGTCTTCTCTTCTCATGAGGTGGCCAAAGTACTGGAGCCTCAGCCTTCCCTAAACTGGTAACCTCAAGTCGTTCTGAATCATCAAGGTTGAGGGGAATTGGATTTCAAAACATTTGGTAGGCCATGTTGGAGAATGGCCATAGATCAGTGGCATAACAACTGTCATCTATGCAGAAGGCGCCAGGATTAATCTTCAGTATTGTCAAGCTCCTAGAAAGATAGGTTGCCATATCTTGAAATCCAAAGAAGAGGATGGGGAGGGAGTCCTGGTGGGGAGGGGGGAAGTCTAATGGAGCCCCCACCCTGTCCCTGGCAAGGCTGGGGAGGTGCAGGCTCCATCACACTTCTCCATTGAGGGGTGTGTGGCTGCACACCCCTCAACAGAGAATTTTAAAGGATCCTTCACCACACCTCTGGCAGACTCCATTAGCCACCCCCCAAGGCAGCAGTGACGGGGCAGGTCGGCATGCTTGCCTCATCCAAGACCACCCGGATATTTGCTTAGAATTGTAAGAATCCCCCCGGATGGGCATTTAGGCCTCCCCAAAAAAGGACATGTCTGGGATTCCCCGGGTGTATGGCAACCCTACTGGAAATCCACTGCTAATCAGTGTAGGCAATACTGAGTGAGATGAGCCAATGACTGCCTCCTATGAAGGGTGATGGTGTTGTTATTTAGTCGTTTAGTAGTGTCCAACTCTTCGTGACCCCCTGGACCAGAGCATGCCAGGCACTTCTGTCTTCCACTGCCTCCCGCAGTTTGGTCAAACTCATGCTGGTACCTTCGAGAACACTGTCCAACCATCTCATCCTCTGTTGTTCCCTTCTCCTTGTGCCCTCCATCTTTCCCAACATCAGGGTCTTTTCCAGGGAGTCTTCTCTTCTCATGAGGTGGCCAAAGTATTGGAGCCTCAGCTTCACGATCTGTCCTTCCAGTGAGCATTCAGGGCTGATTTCCTTAAGAAATCATAATTCAAAAGCATCAATTCTTCAGCGATCAGCCTTCTTTATGGTCCAGCTCTCACATCCATACATCACTACTGGGAAAACCATAGCTTTTACTATACGGACCTTTGTTGGCAAGGTGATGTCTCTACTTTTTACAGGTGAAGGGTGGTATGTAAATACAAACAAATAAGTCGGTTTCCTTAATATGTCAAGTTGCTGCTTTTAAGCGAACTTGTTGGGTGATTCATCATATGGTGTAGTGGTTAAGAGCGGTGGACTCATAATCTGGCGAACTCGGTTCGCTTCCCCACTCCTCCACATGCAGCTGCTGGGTGACCTTGGGCTAGTCACACTTCTCTGAAGTCTCTCAGCCTCACTTACCTCACAGAGTGTTTGTTGTGGGGGAGGAAGGGAAAAGGAGATTGTTTTTGTTTTGTTTTGTTTTGTTTTTTCAATTAATTTTCCAAATTTATAAGAAACATAAAAAAACACACAAACAAACATTCCTAACTGTAAAAATTCCATTTTTGTTAACATTGATGGGTGACTTCCTCGAATCCCCCTGGCTGAGTTTCCATATACATCACTGTAGCGGTTTTCCAAAACTGATTTCCCAAAAATTTACTCAGTCCATTAACATCTTTCTTTCTTTTCATTATAGCTTTTAACCTTAGGATTCTATAACATCACATATTTAAATCCTAGGCCTATCTGATACTCGCAAGTAATTCTATTTAGGTTATCTTAACATATTTGACTAAATAGTCTTTAAATTTCTTCCATTCTTCTTGGTACTCCTCCTCCTTCTGGTCGCAGACCCTTCCGGTCAGGTCGGTTAGCTCCGAAAATTCCATCATCTAAATTCCATCATCTTCATCTGCCATTCCTCCACTGTTGGTACTTCTTGTGATTTCCAGTTTCTGGCCAACAATGGGAAAAGGAGATTGTTAGCCGCTTTGAGACTCCTTAGGGTGGTGATAAAGTGGGATATCAAATCCAAACTACTACTCTTCTTCTTCTTCTTCTTCTTCATCATCATCATCATCATCATCATAAAAAAAGATCCCCAACCCATTAATAGAATGGATATCTTTCTGATTCTGTTGTGCTCAGAATAACTGGTGATATATTACTTTGCCCATCTATAACTGAAAGGTATGTGTAAGTCGCACAGAAGTACACTCTGACCCAGTTTGATTCTCTTATCATGCTTCAAACTTTTGTCTAATATAAGATTCCTAACTTCAGGGTATCCTGCAGCATTAGATGGTTCCAGGTTTGCTGTTCATTTTCTGGTGTGTGTGGGTGTGTTTCAGCACAGAGGAGAAGGGAACTTGAGCCAGTTCAGATGCAGTAGTGAAACAATGCCTCTAAAAACCACAGGGACTAGCTTCCTGAGAGTCTGCCACTCTGATGCTTTTGAATTGGGTTTAAGAGCCAGCTGCACACGATGTTATTTTTGCCACGGTACCTGCAGAGCAATGTGAGACTTTCCGTTCCCATTTCCTTCACAACTGAAGGGAACGTTCTAACACAGAAGTGTCAAAATAAAATGTCATCTCACAGTTCCACTAGTATTTCTATGGCAGATTTTACTGTTGGAGCAGCTGTGGGGGATCTCCGGCCTAAGGGTCAAATGAGACCCTCCAAGTCTCTCTATCTGGGACTTGGGACTCTCTCCACAGCACCCCATATCCCCTCCCCAACCACACCCCTCTCTGGCCCTGCACCCCACCTTCCTTGGGTGTCTTTGCCTGGCTGCTATTTGTCCTTGAACTCTTACAATGTCCCTTGCTTGCCTGGATGGAAGGCAGAGAGCAATGTACTGAGAAATTAGCCTACCATAAAAGGGGAACATTTACATCAGCTGCTGCACCCACTTTTGCCTCTGGTACGGTCCACAACTTGCATGCAGCCCCCAGAAGGGACTGTGGCCCTTGAGCTGAACATTGTCCCCAGCCCCTACATTGCAGGGGGTTGGACTGGATGACCCTTATGGTCCCTTCCAGCTCTACACTTCTATTATTAGAGCATGGGGTTTGTTAGAACCAGTGTGGTGTAGTGGTTAAGAGCGGTAGACTCGTAATCTGGTGAACCGGGTTCTCGTCTATGCTCCTCCACATGCAGCTGCTGAATGACCTTGGGCCAGTCACACTTCTTTGAAGTCTCTCAGCCCCACTCACCTCACAGACTGTTTGTTGTGGGGGAGGAAGGGAAGGGAGAATGTTAGCCACTTTGAGACTCCTTCGGATAGTGATAAAGTGGGATATCAAATCCAAACTCCTCCTCCTCCTCCTCCTCCTCCTCCTCTTCTACTGCTACTACTACTACTACTTGATGCAAGAGAAAGGGCCAGTCGTAGATAATTGTGGCAGAAATGGGTCTCAAAACATGGGGCTGCTGCAATCTGAGGATGGACTTTCATGCGCAAACGGGGTGGGAAATTCCTGAAGCCAGGGGTGGTTATAGGGTAGCATGACTGGTTTGGCTGCAGGGGGCACCACCACAAAGCTGCAGAATGGAGAGCGAGAGTTGAGGGGTGCAAAGTTTTAGCATCACACAGGGCACCACTGGAATTTGAGAGCCCAAAGTCTGCCACAGCTGAAGCTCTCGCACGACACCACCACCATTCCTGCACCATTCTGGCTCTCCACCATACTGGCT
The DNA here is from genome assembly GCF_951804945.1 of Podarcis cretensis. Classification (NCBI taxonomy): domain Eukaryota; kingdom Metazoa; phylum Chordata; class Lepidosauria; order Squamata; family Lacertidae; genus Podarcis; species Podarcis cretensis. The sequence continues at coordinate 84,482,188 of NC_137174.1, read as the reverse complement.
TGTATCAAGTTGAAAGACAAGGGTCTGCTACTATAGTGCAGTTTTGCCCTGATAACCATGTCGATGGTTGTTTATCTGCTTGTTCCAACAGATTGCAGTCAGCAATAGGACTTTGCAATAAAGCTATCTGTGCTGAACTTTTGCCATACCACCCAACACACACAAGCACAGAAAAGGAAGATAGATGGCTGGTGTTGTATTGATTGCTTTGCTGCAATGGTTGGCTTTGGAACTCAAAGGCCCCCATTAGCATTGTCCCTCCCAAGAATTTCTGAGTATTCAATAAATGAACTGAAAAAGAATCCACCCATTAGCTTGTAACACTTAGATAAACTGAATGCTGCTATTTTCATATCAGAGTGAGGAAACATGATAAGGTATGAACTAGCTGCTGTTGCTCAACATGCAAAATAAACTAGGATCTACTCGTTGAGGTTAAACACTCTGCTTTTCCACAAATCTGATTGCCACAGAACCCCTTTTTCTAGCACACAACCACCCATTTCAACATAGAGTAATTCCCTTCATGTTAGCAGCGCAACCACCAAGGGAGACAATCCTACTTGACCCTTTCAGAGATTTGCAGTAGCTTTGTTTTTAAAGAAACTTTATGGGGTTAGGATAACCTGATAGCTTAGTTGGTTAGGTCCAGTCATGGCCGACTCTGGGGTTGCGGGGCTCATCTCACTTTCATGGCCGAGGGAGCCGGAGTACAGCTTCCGGGTCATGTGGCCAGCATGACTAAGTGCCTTCTGGTGAACCAGAGCAGCACATGGAAACGGCGTTTACCTTCCCACGGGAGCGGTACCTATTTATCTACTTGCACTTTGACGTGCTTTCAAACTGCTAGGTTGGCAGGAGCAGGGACCGAGCAATGGGAGCTCACCCCGTCGTGGGGATTCGAACTGCTGACCTTCTGATCGGCAAGTCCTAGGCTCTGTGGTTTAACCCACAGCACCACCCGCGTCCCACCCCGGTTATGTAGGGTAGTACATATCTACAGGAAAGTACCTATCGAAAGGTGAAGACAGCTATGTGACTATACTGTAATTCTGCAGAAGCAGAGAATGTGCTTTTGGGAGTTTCAGGTTTTATTTCTGAAACGGGAAAGTCCTTAGTTCTTATGGCAGATTTTGTGTGACAATGCCATGCAGTCTCATGGCAGTTTGTTCCATTTCGCCAACATTTCTCTAACTGTTGATTTCTGCATTATATTTGAACTTTCATGTGATATGAGTGCCACTTCCAGAAACCAAATGGAAGTTTAGCTCCCACTTCCATGTTATTTGATTCCAGAAAAAAATCTATTTGCCACCTTGACCCAGAAAAAACATGGGAATAAAGTGGTGAAATTTGGGGTGGTATACCAGCATATAGTTCTTTCCTGGTGTTTTCATGGGGGAACAGAAGCACCCGTGCAATGAAAGAGTGTCTGAATAGCTATGTGGTCCAGTAATGTTGTGCCACACCATGCCCACTGGTATGAATGGAATTTAACACAACATGCTGGTATATTGGTCAAAAAGCCACAGTTCCTTAACATGACAGGTACTGCAGTGTGAAAGCAACATTGGAAAATGCGGCAGAAGCAACAGCATTATAATCAGGAAAACGAACGCAGTACAGTCGCACCTTGGATCCTGAACGCCTTGGTACTCGGACATTTTGGCTCCCAACACTGCAAACCCAGAAGTGAGCGTTTCAGTTTGCGAACATTCTTTGGAACCCGAACGTCCGACAGGGCTTCTGCGGCTTCCAATTGGCTGCAGGAGTTTCCTGCAGCCAATCAGAAGCCGTGCTTTTGTTTCCAAATGTTTTGGAAGTCAAAAGGACTTTCGGAATGGATTCCTTTCGACTTCCAAGGTACGACTGCACTTCCCATGTGTGCATGTACCCAATGTTGGAGCAATGCTTGCTGAAATCTCAGAAGCGAAAGTGGTGTGAGAATGACCGCTCCCCACTTAAAACGGGGGGCGCCCTTTGCGGGGACGCGTGCAGCCCTGGATCTGGAGTGGCCCCATCAGCATAGGCTTTGCCTTCCCTCAGGTGGGATACCTGGAGGTCCCCGCCTACCCCAATGAGTTGTCCAATCCCACCTGGGGGAAGCGTTGCCAGGGAAACCAGGCCAGGTAGGGGGAGGGATTACCTGCCCACACAATAGAGGGTGGATCTTAATTGTTAATCCTCACTTGGCTCCAGAGCTTCTCCTGGAAGGACGTTGCTGTACTTCCTTGCTCCAAAAGGTAAGCCTGGGGCCTTTGGCCTCCCCCCCCCCCCGCGATTGGGTTCCAAAGGCTAGCGGGGGGGGGGGGGTAATGGATCCCAGGATCCCCTTTTAAAAAGGGGATCCTTTTCCCTAGGCGGGCCCTGATGCCCTGGGGTGCTGGGAGGCAACGCCACACGTGGCCCCTTCCCCTTTCCCTGCTAGGCCTGGCGCCCCTGGGGTGCGGTGGGTGGTGGCGGAGGGGGTCCCCGGCCACCCCCCAGGGCCTTTGTGGCCTCCAGGCGGCCTTTTTAGGCCGCAGGGAGAGCAACCTCGGCAGCTGCGAGCGGCCTCCCGGCGGAACACATAAAAACAATGGGGCGGTGGCGTTCAGCTGCCTTCAAAGGCTATATTCGAAACAACCAGCAGACACTGACAGATACCATATAATCCTTTCTTTCAGGCTCAACCCCCAAACATGTGTGGATCTTTGGCCACAGCATAGTGCATTCGGTGGCCATCCATGCCACTACTGGTCCAGGCGGAGAACATCTGGGTCTGCAGCCAAAGATCTCCATTTCCTGGTTCGGCCAACGTGGAATGCGATGGGATGCCCTGCTCCCTTGGTTGCGTCACGAACTTGCGTTCCGCCATCCGCCAAACGCGGTTGTGCTCCACCTTGGCGAAAATGACTTGGTCGTGCAAACGTGGAATGCGATGGGATGCCCTGCTCCCTTGGTTGCGTCACGAACTTGCGTTCCGCCATCCGCCAAACGCGGTTGTGCTCCACCTTGGCGAAAATGACTTGGTCGTGCAAACGTGGAATGCGATGGGATGCCCTGCTCCCTTGGTTGCGTCACGAACTTGCGTTCCGCCATCCGCCATACGCGGTTGTGCTCCACCTTGGCGAAAATGACGTGGTCGTGCAAACGTGGAATGCGATGGGATACCCTGCTCCCTTGGTTGCGTCACGAACTTGCGTTCCGCCATCCGCCAAACGCGGTTGTGCTCCACCTTGGCGAAAATGACTTGGTCGCGCAAAAAAGCATAATTCTGATCAAAACAGCGATCGCGGACCTGGAAAGCGTACATGCCGCTCACCCCAACATCATGATTTTCTGGTCTGAAGGAGCTATGGTGGGCACCTATCAGACCGTGGTAACGAGCGTTGGCTGAGCGACATCAGGCATGGCCTGATTGACTGGTTGGAGGATGGCAAAGGGGATTTTCAGATGTAGGTAGTCTTGGCGGCGAGACCGCAATCTTTGCGGTCTCGGGTGGCGGTATCAGGCCTTGGGCGGAATCCTTTAGTCCATCTTCCTCTTTGCGGCGGCGATACCAGGGTTCCCCGTTAAAGGGGTTTTTGAAGGGAGGCTTTGGCCGTACGCCGAAAGGTCGTCATTGCTCTCCCCTGCGGCGGCGTAACGGGGGCGGCTATCTCTGCTTGAACATATGTTCTCCAGAGCCGGCCCATCCCCCACACACACACTGGATAACCCTGATGCTCCCTAGGTCCCCGGCTGGGGACTAGGGAGGGAGAACGCCCAATGCCTGAGCCAAGGTCTACCCACATTTGAAATTTAATAAAGTTGTGGCCAATTTAATCCCATAGCACGTTGTCTAGAGTCGTTATTCCACATGACGGGGGGGACCACTCGGGATCTGGGGACTCCGCCTGTCCACGCAATGACCGCTCCCCACTTAAAACGGGGGGCGCCCTTTGCGGGGACGCGTGCAGCCCTGGATCTGGAGTGGCCCCATCAGCATAGGCTTTGCCTTCCCTCAGGTGGGATACCTGGAGGTCCCCGCCTACCCCAATGAGTTGTCCAATCCCACCTGGGGGAAGCGTTGCCAGGGAAACCAGGCCAGGTAGGGGGAGGGATTACCTGCCCACACAATAGAGGGTGGATCTTAATTGTTAATCCTCACTTGGCTCCAGAGCTTCTCCCACCCTACCCACCCTCAGTTAATGCCTTCTTTTGCAGGTTATCTTTTCTTCATAGGTTTTGCAGGTTAACCTTTCTCCACAGGTATGCGGGCGCTGCTACGATAAGGTCGCTGTTAAAGGGCCGGAAAGGAATTTCCCTGCATTGGCAGGTTTCGCCTTTCCCGTAGCAAAACGTCACAACTTTGGCGGTATCAGGCCTTGGGCGGAATCCTTTAGTCCATCTTCCTCTTTGCGGCGGCGATACCAGGGTTCCCCGTTAAAGGGGTTTTTGAAGGGAGGCTTTGGCCGTACGCCGAAAGGTCGTCATTGCTCTCCCCTGCGGCGGCGTAACGGGGGCGGCTATCTCTGCTTGAACATATGTTCTCCAGAGCCGGCCCATCCCCCCCACACACACTGGATAACCCTGATGCTCCCTAGGTCCCCGGCTGGGGACTAGGGAGGGAGAACGCCCAATGCCTGAGCCAAGGTCTACCCACATTTGAAATTTAATAAAGTTGTGGCCAATTTAATCCCATAGCACGTTGTCTAGAGTCGTTATTCCACATGACGGGGGGGACCACTCGGGATCTGGGGACTCCGCCTGTCCACGCAATAAGATTTTGCTGTGGCTGAGATAGTAATTATGCATGGCTCCTTGCTAGTGAAGCCAAAGTGCCTATTCAAAACAGTAAAAACTGCAGAATCAATTATGCAAAATAATAAGCAATGGGGTCATGGCCAATGGCCAAATAAAACCAAATGTGAATCCTGAAACGAGAGAGGAATTTGCTTGAATTCATATGATTTAAACCAGTTGTAGAGTTCAGCTTTTATGTCAGTTTCACCTCTCCCCTGCATTTAGTTCTCAGAGCCTTGCTGCAGTTCTCACCATATAAATACAAATTACCAATACGAAGAATTGCTTTGAACTAATGAACTGCTGGCAACATTGTAAGACAGTATTGCTGCAAATTATTACTTAAGAAGGCATTCAAATTCCATCTTAGTTCTGCTTACAAGCAGTATCTGTTTAATGATAAAAGAAAATCAATAAGATTGCTAGAATTTAATTAAAGCACTGCAACATCAGTATGAGAAAAGGTAGCTTATTCTAGGGGAAATGATGTCACATTTTGCTGTAAGAGTCTGTTCGTTATCAGAAGCCCTGGCACTGTGGGTTAAGTGTATTTAAGCCACAAAGCCCTCATTTATGTATTTTACTTCTTAAGGGTACAATCCTCTTAATATACACCACCATTTTTTGTAGAAACTTCCATTGCATGCCCCATCCCCACTTCAGCCAAATTCCAGAACAACACTAAATCCCAGGTACTATGGGAATGTAAAATGGTGGCCTTCTTGTGGAATTATAGTTTTAGATTTATTCATTTAACTTTATTCATTTATAAACAGCGTGGTGTTTTAAAAATCTCTAAGTGCTCTACGATTTAAAAAATGTAGTTAAAATAAATATATGACATCAAAACAACGTGATAAAAGTATAAAGGTAAAAGGTAAAGGTACCCTTGACAGTTAAGTCCAGTCGCGGATGACTGGGGTTGTGCGCTCATCTCTCTCTATAGGCCGAGGGAGCCGGCGTTTGTCCGCAAACAGTTTAGCAGCTTCTGGCGAACAAGAGCAGCGCACAGAAACGCCATTTACCTTCCTGCCGGAGTGGTACCTATTTATCTACTTGCACTTTGACGTGCTTTCGAACTGCTAGGTGGGCAGGAGCTGGGACCGAACAATGGGAGCTCATCCCATCGTGGGGATTTGAACTGCCGACCTTCTGATCGGCAAGCGCTAGGCTCTGTGGTTTAGACCACAGTGCCACCTGCATCCCTGATAGAAGTATAAAGGCATATGAAAACAAAACAGTATAAAAACAAATAAAACAGAAATTCACAAATTTCTGTGGAAACAGGGTCCACTCCAGTTTATGGGTCAGGGAAAACCAAGGCAAATAGATAAAGTTTTCACAAGATGTCTGAAGCAACTGGTGGTCACTGTTTCAGATACAGAAGAGGGAAAGGTATTCCACAGTACAGGGGGATAGCAGAAAATCCCCATTTTGTGGTCCCCATTCTATGAATATTCTGCCACAAATCAAGGCCGAGATGCCTATGCTGCTGACTGAACATTCCTTATTGAAGTAGACTGCTGTCTAGTAACCCAGTTTTGTTGGCTGATGAGTGCTGGTCCCCCCAGGTATCATTTTTATCATGCATTCACGACAACCGGTGCGCAGAGGCACACAAGTTGCACTTCTGCAAGTAAAAGTACTACGGAGCACATGTGTCACATAAAAGGCCTAAGAAGAACGTGTATAAGAAAGAAAGAAAGAAAGAAAGAAAGAAAGAAAGAAAGAGAAATTAAACTTTTTGCAGTTAAAGTGCTATTGCACTAAAGAAGTTGAGGTGCCTTTTATGTCCTTATAGAGAGAAGGGAGATCTTCTTGCAGCTGTTTATAGAACAGAAACATTCAGATAAGAAAGGAGGCCTATTCTTTTCTTCTCCTTTGTCAGCAACATTAGCAGTAGATTATCCAAAGCTACCTAAAGGTTGCAAGCAGCTCCACGCTGTGTTTCCCTCATCAAATGCAGAAGTAACAAGATAGCAAAGTGCCAAGAGGAAAGGAAAATAATTTTCAGAAGGAGAGGCATCAGATTAAAACTTAAAATGCACTGGAAACCACCAAGGGTTCCTGTCCATGTGCGGAAGTTTCTGTAGTTAATTAGTTTCCAAGAGCTGGTGAGTAAAACTCCATCATGTTAGGAAGACGGGTTCGTGTTTTGGGTTTTCGTTTTTGTTTTTTTTGGTCTGGTGTCTTGGCTATAGAAAGGAAGGTAGCTTTTCCAGGATATTTTATGGTATTTTTAAATGTGCCCTTTACTTATGCTTCAGTATAGTCCAGATTTCAGGATGCATTTCAGCCTTTGGTGACCCCATTTGGAGTTCTGGGCACCAGAGTTTAAAAAAGATATTGACAAGGTGGAATGTGTGCAGAAGAGGGCGACCAAGGAGATCAAAGGTCTGGAAACCAAGCCTTAAGAGGAACGATTGAAGGAGCTGGGTAAGTTTAGCCTGGAGAAAAGAAGACTGAGAAGTGGTAGAATAGCCATCTTCACATATCTTAAGGTTTGTCACATGGTAAAATGGAGCAAGCTCGTTTTTAATTATTTTATTGTTATTTAAATTTCCCTGGAGACTCCCCAAAACACATTATGAAAACCTGTACTCCTGTAACATCCACCACAATTTACAACAGTACAGTGATACCTCGGGTTACAGACGCTTCAGGTTACAGATGCTTCAGGTTACAGACGCTTCAGGTTACAGACTCCACTAACCAAGAAATAGTACCTCAGGTTAAGAACTCTGCTTCAGGATGAGAACAGAAATCATGCTCCGGCGGCGCAACAGGAGGCCCCATTAGCTAAAGTGGTACCTCAGGTTAAGAACAGTTTCAGGTTAAGAACGGATCGCCGGAACAAATTAAGTTCTTAACCCGAGGTACCACTGTATACATCTGTAAAACTAGTTTCTATTAAGTGAGCCACAAGTACAGTGGTACCTCAGGTTAAGAACTTAATTCGTTCTGGAGGTCTGTTCTTAACCTGAAACTGTTCTTTGTCAGTATATGGAAACATCACCGCTGCAGACAGCCAGATTGTTGACATCACATGATGCACCTATCTGTGGGAAAGAAGAATTTCCCAGGACGTTCACAGGCTGGATAAGTCTTTGTGAAGAATGCAATTTGAAACCTTCCAACTGCACATGTTCAGGAAGTCTGTCTGGATATCAGCCAGAGGAGGTTACCGGTAAGCAAGCTCCGAGGATAGTGAGAAGGGCCAGCCTCTATGGAGGGGGCTTGCAAACCAACATTCTTAACCTGAGGTACTACTTTAGCTAATGGGGCCTCCGACTGTTGCCGTGCCGCCACCGCACGATTTCTGTTCTCATCCTGAAGCAAAGTTCTTCACCCGAGGTACTATTTCTGGGTTAGCAGAGTCTGTAACCTGAAGCATATGTAACCTGAGGTACCACTGTATCAACTTTTGGAATTGGTCTTTGTTTTTTCTGGAGAACTGGTAAACAAAATAAGGCCCCTCCATTCTTTGTGCTTTGTTCCTCTTCCCAACTTGTTTTCTGCTGTTCCAAACAGTAGGACCAAACTAATGGATTCAAATTACAGGAAAGAAGAGTCCGTCTAAACACCAAGAAGAACTTTCTGATGGTAAGAGCTGTTTGACAGTGGAACGGACTTCCTCAGAAGGTAGTGGAGGTTTTTTAAACAATGGTTAGATGGTCATCTGTCAATAAGCCTTTAGCTGTGATTCCTGCTTTGCAAAGGGTTGGACTACATGAGTCTTGGGGTCCCTTCAAACTCTACAATTCTATGGTTTTACGATTCTATTTAATGTCTAGTCTCACTCCATCGGTTCCCCTTGTTTGTCCTGGTAAATGCAGAATGTTAAATGCTTCCCAGCTGTGCCGTTTCATGCATGTGGCGGCTGAATAAGAAACATTTACTACACATTGTATAATTCATTTCTCCTCCATTACCATGGTAACCTGCTGTGTGGCTATATCTTATGTAATTTCCACCCTAATATATATAAAAAAATAGAATAGGTTGATGAAAAGCAGACTTTTCAAGAAGCAAAAATAAAATAGAATAGAATTGCGGGCAATGGCGCACATTAATGTTACGCACAAAATTGGTTTCCCTCAAGTCCAAAACATTTAATCGTAGCGAGGAAATACCTTTTTGCTATCTGATGAAACTGCCTCTCCTTTTTAGCATGGGCAGCTGTTTCTCGCAATAACTAAGTTTTCTCAGTTGTGGAGAAATTGAGCACCTGCTCTCATTTTCAGTCTCCTGGGAAGGAGTTATCCCCACTGGGCTCCCAGTGGGGATAACTCCTTCTAAAATGACATAGTTGATTCTGAAAACTCTACATGTTTTCGGGTGGCTTTTAGGTGTCCCTATTTTCACTGGAGAGATGTTGGAGGGTATGGAGTTATCCGACCCCCGAGCCGTCTGAAGGCAATCCTTTATAGGAAGTCTTTTATGTTTATTGTTTTATTATGTTTTTATAGATGTTGGAAGATGCCCAGAGTGGCTAGGGCAACCCAGTAAGATGTGCAGGGTATAAATAGTAAAATTATCATTAGGGAATGGTACGTCGCGTTTTTTCAATCAGAGAAAAGGTTGGAGGGTATGTGCAATGTGTGCAAGACCAACTCAAGATTGAGGGGCCCCAGCCCTTAAAACAAATATTGAGGAGGGCAAGGTGCCTTATTGTCACGCCTGTTAGCAACGCTTCCTAAACCCTCAAAGAAAAGCTTTTCACCCAGCCAGAAGAGCAGTCTGTAGAGCCTGAACTAACCCAGTGCCTGTCAGAACACTGACAAATGTGGTCTGAGGGAAGAGGGGCTGGAGTCTGAGTCAGGAAAGGGAACTGTACCAGCCAGAAGGCAGGGGAAGCTTCAACGCTAGATGGTGGAGCATAGGATAGGTCGGAGAAAGAGGCAGGTCAGGCAAATGAAAGGCCAGGTGCTTCCCCAGTGTTATATGAATTTTAAGGTCTCAGATATAGAATAAATATTCATAAATGCACACGTATCTAAATATATGAACCATGTGTCTGTGGCTATGAAGTGCCTTTGACAATCCCTAGTCTGCCCCCATCCTGGTAAGCAGTAATGGTACCAGTATTGGAGGGGTAGCAATGTAGCACTACTGCACCTGCCACTTGACCTCATGAAATTAACCATATCTGGGGGGGAAATAGATATTTTTCAATTCCCATGAAGGGTATATTGCAGATCTTGCCATATGAGGTGTCAGGAATGAGCCAGCTCCAAGCGAAGGTTTGCAGTCAACTGCAGAAAGCTGCCAGGAACAGAGAGGCTTAGATGTTAGCCAGGCAGGGGAGAGCCGGCAGCTGCAGACTTTGGCTTGTCCTGACCTTGGTGGGCAGGCTGAGAGCAGGCTAGAATACAGCCAAAGCTTACCAGGAGCACAAATAGGCACGAATAGATTCAGAGACAGCCTTTCAAAATAGGAGGAGGTTGGAGCTGATCCACTATGTCCGAAGAGTCGGCAAATGGGAGGGCTGCTAGATGGGAAGCAAAACAAAAGACATAAAGATCATAAGTTCAATATCTTCTGGAGATGCTGGAAGAAATCTTTAGAAGGGTCATCTTGAGTAATGATGCTGGAGGCTTTGCCAGAGCCGTCTGGAGTGATCTGGTTTGTGGTTTTTTTTTGCAATAAATCCTCCTTTTTAATTACCTATGCTTACTGTGTTATCAAGCTGGGAACTTGGACTCCTGACATGAGGGCAACAGGAAAGGGGGAAAAATGATCAGGTGTAAAAGTCGACATGTGGTCACTTTTCCACATCGAAAATGTTTGCAGCTTGAGCCAAAGAGACCCTTCCTGATCTTACAGCTTGCAATTCTTGGTTATGAAGATGTTTACATGCCTTAGTAAACTGCTTCTGTATGAACATAGAAAGACAATATGATTATCTGCATCCCCAACAGAATAGAAAGGGTCAAGCATGGAAAAAAGGTCAGCAGCAACGACAAGCAGCAAATGAATGTTGTATTATTTTTAATCAGCAGCTTATGTTTGGCACACCTGAATTTACACCATCAATTCTCTATAGACTCTCATTTAACAGGTTGTTGTGATCAGAAACCTGAAAGCATAACATGGTTTGCCTCTTCTGTGTACATTTGGAATGCAGCCAAGAAAAATTTCAAAGGTTGTTTTTTTTTTTGGGGGGGGGGGGAGAATTATTAAAAAACATTACCTTGCAGATCAAATTTGCCAATAGCAATAAATAATGAAAAATAATATTTATAGGCAATGCAGTCTTTTTGATTTCTTCGCTTTCTAGTTTTGCTAATAATGGAAGCTTAGGACAAAGTCTGAGGTCTGGATTTGCCTACAGTGGATGTTTAGGGCAGAGTCTGACCTTGGTGAAATTCTGCAGTTTCATCAGTGCCTGGACTAAAAACCACCTGAGAATTCCATGGACTATGCATCAAATTCCATGATGGAAGAAAGGTGGGATATGAAGGTTCTGAACAAATAAGCTTAAAATGGGAAGTTTGAGCCTGGCCCTGCTCCAACCTCTCAGTGTTTTCAGCCAATGAATGAAGTCATAGCAGCTACTGACAATAAGGAAAGCAGATCTAGCCAATTAGACAAATAAATGGTTAGCATGATATACCCATTGTCTAGACTCTAGATTAGAAACTTATTGGCTCTATTTTTAAGCCTTTTGGTCCTTCCTGGTGAAGAAATGATTGCTACCATTGTGGTAAATCATTCTGGTATAGATGATTTAGTGGATTTAGTAACTGAATGGGCAATAGTGCACCAACTTCAAACAAAAGGTAGTAGCAAAGACATGATCTTTTTAACGCGAATCTTATTCCACCCAGAATTACCCAGCCATTGCATATCCATCATTATTGAATCCGTATTGCAAAACGTGGGACTGTGGTTGAGGGAGTGTGGATTATGCCTATGAAGTAATACAGTGTGGTTATGTTCATTTTGCTTTGGGTAGGGTGGGGGAGATATAGTCTAGAGTTGCATGCCACAGCCCTGAACTATACTGTAGCATTGCTATTCTGGTGTGGACACAAGGTGAACCCACCAAGAAACAACTTCCCAGAATCCTCTGCAAGAAGCAGAAGCTGCATCGCCTAAGGGCCAGGGCCCCACAATAGACGAATCCATGCAAAAATATCTCCAAAGCTGGGCGTTTTATAAAGCGCAGGCAAAATCATGTGCTTTATGGCAATATATGAATTTTAAGGGGAATGCTTCAACAATTTACTGCTACGCATAATAAAAATTAGAATAGCTTATGGAATGTTGACATCATGATCTCTGGTGTCAAAGGATGATGTGGTGTTTTAAGGATCAACCCTAAAAAATGCTGTAGTGTTGCTATATCTTTAAGAGTCTCTGAGGCCTGTGAGGGTGAGATGCGTGGCCATTTACTGTTTGTTCTTTTTAAGATGCACCCTTTGCTCTCCAAATAAAGTTAGTTGAGACTTTATGGTGGACATGCTGTGAAGCCTATGCTTAACAAATTCCAAATGAGCTGAGCTTTGAGCTTTCAATTGGTTCCTTTCATGTTTTCAAAGGGTTTAACCTTCTCACGTGGGACTTTATAACTTTTAGTTCACATAACTGCTTTTCTACAAAAATGAAACAATTAAAACAAGGTTAACAGGGATGCCAGAATTAACGAACTTGTCTAATCGCATGCCTTTCCTCATCAGGATGCCTTTCTGAATAAATGGTATACATGCTACACGTTTAATGAATATAATTAATTGTGTTAGACTACTGTAGAGTTAAACACTATTAATTAACCAGGCCTCTGCAGCTGTAGTTAATGAATCCATGCAAATTTTCTGATTGCTGAGTGTTCTTCAGTCTCATTCATTAAAAGCATTTTTTCTATCAATTTAATCCCATTATGGTAAATTGAAGGGGAAATTGAATTGTGGGGTGTCCACCCTGACCAACACAGTTTCACTAACAGGTATTTCTATGACGTGTCTTAATCTTCCTGTGGGGAAAAATGAGAAAGATCTGAGATTTTTGTTTCTCTTTAACCCCCCACCCCCACCTAAAAGATGCAGACACAGTGATATCAAATGTCAGTCATGCATAGAGTAGGCCAATTGAAACTAATAGACTTAAGCCCATTATTTCAATGAGTCTGCTCTGAGAATGACTAACACTAGATATCTCCTGTTCAATTCAGAGGCCTTAAAACGGTCGATATTTGCTGAATTTCATTTTCCATTTATTATAGATGTAACCCACCATAGAACTCTATGGCACTGAAGAACCTCATGGTGAATGCATGCCTTAAACTTCTATGTAGTATCTGAATTCAGCTACGGTATGTAGATCACAGGTGCAACTAGAGACTTGCACGAAACCAATTTCACAACCCCATCCTCGTTGCTTGCTTTATCACCTGGATTCCTGTCCTCTCTTCAGAAACCAGCACCAGGCTTTTTTGTTTCACCTCCACCACCTCCCATCGTGATCCTGGGGTGCTTGACACAGTCACTGTCAGTTTGAAGTTCTTTCACTCCAAAGCTGGAAACGTAGTTAGCCTTGTGCAGGGATGGATGAATTGCCAGTTTTGGTTTCTCTTAGTTCCGCATATTTCAAGTCTTCGGTTTGCCCCATTTCTACATAGGTTTGCATTTTTTTATTAAAAAAAGCTGGCAAAAAAAGATTTTGCACCATTTTGTGAGCACTCATTAAACTCATTTTGTATGTTATCTTGCCTAATATATACATTTCACAAGCAACTTGTCCTTTTGTGCTGTGCAGCTGTAAACAAGGAAGAGGCAGCTTTTCTATTTCATCCTTGGCTCCCTTCTCACTCTATGTTTAACCAGATATTATCTTTCCTCCTCAGTTGATTCAGGACTTGATCAAAGTCAGGTGGTATGTTCCCTAGATTAGACCAGGTTCAGTCAATTTGGGCCCCCAGATCTTCTCTATCTCAGTGTGTTCATTCAGACATTATATGTAAATCTGGGTGTGACCTTTTCTCCTGGATTCATCTCAGAGAAAAACTATGAAAGTGAATGAAAAATATTGGCTATTTATTGCCGGCTTCTACAATGATATCACAAAATCGCACCAGTTGCTTTCCGGTCTGCTTCATAGGACCAGAAATGTGTAACGACTGTCTTTTGATCCATTGGGTAATAAAATGTGTAACAACATCTGTTTCCCTGGAGAAACTTCACAAATGTTCATGGAGATGCAGTGATTCCAAACAAATTTCTAGATTTGTTTTCAGTGACCTGAAGACAGCTGCTGTTTATATCCATCTCAAGACCTGTCAGTGACAGGTCTACTTACACTGTAACATGGCAGGCTAATATTAGACCCGGATTTGTGCCAGACAATCCTTACTTAATGAATCAGTCAAGAAAGGCACCTGGATAAATAATTATTTATTTTGCTTTTGAGAAACCATTTCCCTGTATTCAGTGGCGTAGCAAGGTCAGGTGGTACCCGGTGTGGAAAATTTCTTGGCACACTCTCCCCCTCCCCATTGAAATCTAGTTGGACTCCCAAGAGACTGCAATCTACTCTCAGTATAAAAATACTGGCTGTGATCTACCCATTGTCATTGCCAGGAACTGTTCAGCTTTTTTAGAGAAGGATTGGTGAAAATTGTTGAGCTTTTTTGGGGTTACAGGGTTTGAGTCCTGAGTTGAGGGAGCTTCTGCTTCTCTCCTTCCTTCCACCCTCAGCTTGTTTGCTCGACTGTCTCCTTCCCGTCCTCTGCCTGCATGCCTTTTCCAGCAGCCCTGGAGTGCGGGGCTGTCAAAACAAAGGGGAAAGGGGGGACGGCCGCCGGCAAAGCAGTGGGCGGGTGGTGGTGCCACCCCCCTCGGAAAAGGCACCCAGGGTGGTCCGTTCCCACCTTGCTCCACGCCTGCCTGTTTTTCAGCTGTATGTTACACCACTTCCCCTTTAATAAAGTAAAGGTAAAGGGACCCCTGACCATTAGGTCCAGTTGTGGCTGACTCTGGGGTTGCGGCGCTCATCTCGCTTTACTGGCCGAGGGAGCCAGCGTACAGCTTCCGGGTCGTGTGGCCAGCATGACTAAGCCACTTCTGGTAAACCAGAGCCGCGCACGGAAACACCGTTTACCTTCCTGCAGGAGCAGTACCTATTTATCTACTTGCACTTTGACGTGCTTTCAAACTGCTAGCTGGGCAGGATAATACTAGTTCTAATACTAATAATACTTTGATACTAGTTCTTAATACAATCCCTGTATGAATTTCTTACCTAATATAACTGTTACTGAAAATTGGAAGGGGGGTGAGAGACCTTCCCCTGCCCCACAAGCCTTGCCTCTCCATACTCCAAGGCAAAGACTAAGAGCCTCTGCTGCACATTACCAAATGTACCACTCCACTGATAAATGTATCTATGTACAGTGGAACCTCGGTTGTCAAACATAATCAATTCTGAAAGACCGTTCAACTTCTGAAACGTTGGACAACCAAGGCTCAATGGATGGTCGGCAAATTCCATTGAGTGGAGAAACACGTCTCGGAAGCCGTTCAACTTCTGAGGCACATTCAAAAATGGAAGCAATTCCAGGTTTTCGGTATCCGAAAACCGAAATGTTTGGCTTCCGAGGCGCTCGAAAACCAAGGTTCCACTGTACTGGCTCAATGGGAAAAAAATAGAAATCCATATAAAATCACTCCAGTGATGGATTTACACCATTCCAACATTGTTCTGCTCAAAAGGAAAATGGCTAGCAGGGAAGGAGCTTGGGACATGGGTTGGGGCAGCCATAATCCCTGAAGTGTGAGAAAACATACTCAGCAGCCCCACTGCCTGGGTGATAATTGTTGTTTCACCTAAAAGGTCACCTGAAAGGTGGGAGGTGGAGGTCAGGTGAGGGCGGGACATGCCTGGTACTCACATTTCTGCCAGAAGACCCCTCCCAATTTATGACATAGTTATGAGAAATATATGATGTTTTACTAAGGGTGTTACGAATAATTTGGGAAAGAGGAGCCATCCTTTGTTGGCGGCTTCTTTCTGCTTCTTCCATGTGGTAGTTTGAAGTCTTGCTGCAACAACAAAGATCAGGCCTACTGGCTGCTGTTTTGCTCCTATAATCTTGGTGGAGTCTTTGTTTGACAATCCAAGTGAGCCGGGAATCTTTCTCTAACACAAACAATTCAGTTTGGAAGCTTCCTAGCTCATGTGGTTCATTAGCAACAGATGTTGCTGGACTCTAATGCTGATCACCCTTGACCATTGGCCATGCTGGCTGTGGCAAATGTGAGTGGGGAAACTCCAGCAACATTTGGAAGATCCACAGATTCCTCATTCTTGGATTACAAAACTTTGCAGGAGGAGCAGTGGCCTGGATGCTGTTGACATTTTACAGATGCATTACTGAAGGTGGGAGCAACTGATTCATGCTTGTTTCCCCCTCTCTTTTTAATCCAGGACTGAGCCTTGAGACTCTGCACCATCTGCTAATCACAGAATCCAGGGGTGCAAGTGACCAAGGGCTCCATGTTTTCTGTGGTTCCCAGCACCCTTGTTGCATTCAGATTGCCCTGCATTAATTCTTTTTTTTAAAAAAAAATATATATAATTTTTATTAGTTTTCTTTAACCATATCATTTTCAACAGTAATTAAACATACTTTTACATCTTATTCAAATTTTTGACTTCCATCAATCCTGTCTGAAAATTTTCCAATCTAATCTCTCAGTATGCATTTCTTATCTTCCCTATTACATTTCAAACTCATAACCAATATCTCTATCTTTTTCTACTTTGTAACACTTCGTATATTTCTCCTTACAAAACTTCTTGTAGTCCTACTAGCGTAATTTGTTGATTACAGTTGCTCTTCAAATAATTCATATACTTCTTCCAATCTTCTGTAAATCTCTGGTCCCGCAGGTTTCAAATCCTTCCTGTCATGTTGCCCAATTCTGCATAGTCCATTAATTTCGTCTGCCATTCTTCTTTCGTCGGAATTTCTTCTTGTTTCCATTTCTGGGCTAACAATACTCTTGCCGCAGTTGTTGCATATAAAAACAATTTAACATCTTGGCTATTAATGTCCTGACCTATAATACCAAGTAAAAATCCTTCTGTTTTTTTAAAAAATGTATATTTCAACATCTTTTTCATCTCATTATATATCATTTCCCAGAAGTTCTTTACTTTTTTACATTCCCACCACATATGATAAAATGTTCCTTATTTTTCTTTACATTTCCAACATTTATTATTTGTCTTATACATTTTAGCTAATTTCACTGGTGTAATATACCATCTATACATCATTTTCATCATATTCTCTTTCAAAGCATTACAGGCTGTAAATTTTATCCTTTCATTCCACAACCTTTCCCATTCTTCAAGCTGTATATTATATCCAAAGTCTGCATTAATTCTTAAGTAAAAGTGGGTGGGTACATTCATCCCTAACTGGAAGCAAAATGATGAATCACCTTAGCGAGGTTACGATTTAAGCCAAATAATACATACTGTATTTATGTAAGTACCCCTGCTGAACTTCCAGTCATGTGATCCAGTCCTAAACCTTCTGGCAGCAACCTTCTATGTAACTGTGTGGGGTGGGATCTTTTAACAAAAACATTTATACAAATAAGCTGTGCTTGTTCAAGGATACAACTTTAGTGTTTTTGAACACAAAATGCTGCCTCATTCCTGACCTTTCGCTCTGATCACTGAGGAACATTTTTTTTTTCATTTTCTGTTGCATGAGATTTTTCAACTGTTCTTACATGTTCTTTCAATGCTGATTTCAAATCTGAAATCAATTTCCGTGCACATGCTATAGTTATCTTTCCATTTCCAACTTTTGCCGATATGTCATATTTACATTGGGGATAAGTGGACACTGACGCGTTGATCTACCCTAACCACATGGAAATTATTATTTTGCAAACTTAATTTTCATAGTTTTGTAACCTAAATATTTGTATTTTTCAGATTGGACCATGGCTTCTTCAAGTAGACAAAAATGTGTAAACAATCTGATTTTTAGAAGACATCTGAAGGCAGCCCTGTTTAGGGAAGTTTATAATATTTGATGTTTTATCATGTTTTTAATATTCTGTTGGGAACCACCTAGAGTGGCTGGGGAAACGTAGCCAGATGGGCGGGGTATAAACTATTATTAGTATTAGTATTAGTACTAGTATTATTAAGATATATACAATCCAGAAAGAAAAGCTTGTATTAGTGCAAATATAAAATTAACACTTCTCTAACCACCCACCCTTTTTATAGTTCTTTAAAAATATGCAGGTCTGGTCAATGGTGCTTATTTGTAAAGGGAAACCAAGAAGAATGTAGACTGAAATGTATAGTAAGTTTGATCTCTTAGCTTGTGATCTGCAAGGGAAAAAAACCACACCAACTGCTCATCTTGGCTGAAATCCCTAGGGAGACAGAATGCTTAGTGAAGTTAGGAATGATGCCTGCCTTTGACAAACAGGGAGTGTTGAAGTGTTAAGGCTCCACAGCCAACTGCTCAATCTTGTGTGAAGAACAACATGGTACCATTAATGTTTAACTGTAACTAGCAATAAAACACATTAAATCTAATCTCTAGCATTCAGATCGATAAACCGGCAATGAGGATTACATTTGTCATTTGGGTAGAAGACACTTTGCATCTGATTGTGCCGGCTGAAGTACAGCAAAATATATTTGCTTCAAATGAAAGAACTATAAAAGATTATAGAATCATTGAATCATAGAATTGTAGAGTTGGAAGGAATCTCAAGGGTCATCTAGCCCAACCTCCTGCAATGCAGGAATCTCAGCTAAAGCATCCAAGACAGATGGACACCCAGTCTCTGATTAAACACCTTCAAGATGTCCGTTCCAATGTTGAACAGATCTTACTGTCAGAAAGTTCTTCCTGATGTTGAGTCGGAATCTCCTTTCTTATAACTTGGATCCACTGGCTTCCTCTAACTTTCTCTTAACTGGAATCCTTTGGAATAGATGAAAACAAGCTTGTTCCATCTTCCATGTTTATACATTTCTGTTGGGGGAAAATGGGTAGCAATGCAGGAATATGGAGCTGCCCCATACGGGGATCAAACCTCCAACCTTGGAGTTATCAGTGCCATGCTCTAACCAACTGAGCTGTAGTTCACCAAAGTAAAAAATAAAAAAAATAGCAAGTATCCTTTCTTCACACCACAAACATACCTTTACAAACCTTCTACTGTAGCACCCTGCTTGTGGTTAACGCTTAGCTGGAATGAAATATTCAACGCAGCAATAGAGAAATTAAAATAATAATTTATTTGTCAGACAAATAAATATGAGGCACAGTGGTATATGGTTACCAAGCTCTGGCCTGGCCTCTTGCCATTCTGGCCAGCACTTATATTTCCTTAATCCAGCCCCCTTGCTCCTCCTTTGGCTGCCTCTGTCCAATCAGCCTGGTTGAAATTCCTATTGGCTGTTTGCTAGAACCAATCACAAAAGATACAACCATTTCCTATTGCCTTTTATGGGAAATAAAAGCTATATTTATAATTGGCAAACAAGTAGCCATTAACCTCTACAAGGCACCTTAATTACCAAATCACCTTTGCCCCCTTAATTCTAAAATAGAGCAGATGGCTAAAACAGATGGTGGCTAATTCTATTTTAAACAGGTATCAAAGATCTTTTGTACGCATCATCAATGAAAGATCTCCTTCATTGGAGGTTCCTTTAAACAAAAACCTGACAACCATCTGTCTAGAGTGCTCTGATGGTGCTTTCCTGCTTGGCAGGGGGGGCTGGGCTGGTGGCTGATGGCCCCTGTGATCTCTTCCAACTATATGAAATAAGAATCTAGCATAAGGATTTAACATTTCTTAGCTTCTAATTCTTTTGCATAATTACATTTAAGCCAATATATTTAATACATAACATATATAATTTTTTTATAAGCAAAGACGTTTTCAAAGTAAGAAAAAACTTAAAAACACTTTCTTTCCCTATTTCCATTAGCTCTTGCCCTTAGGAAAATGTGGCTCAAGTCTCTAACGGGAGGCACAATAATTCTTGCTATTTACCAACTTAATTGTAGCTTAATTGTACTCTGCAACATGCAAGGTCAGTGACCTTGCTCTCAGCCTTTTATGACCGCAATAAACCAGAGGGCCTCTCTGGCCAAGAGGATGAACATCTGCCAAAATCTTAGCCAGCCTAGTTCCTGCCTGGCATGAAACATTTGTGAATTTGAACTCATTTTTAAGATACAACCTTGATCAAAAAATATAAGCTTGATAAAAATGCAGGCTTATGATTAGATGCCTCACTACTTTACACACAGACACAATTTATTCCCCAAGATGTGTGTTTAAGGCATGGGGGTCATGCAGCCAAAAATACCTCTGAGTTGTCTTTAATCCAGATTTTAGTTTGAAAAAATCCTCTATTTTTCATTCCCCCCCCCCACCGTCATTTCTTTCTTTTCCATATCCATATCCCCCCCCCAGCTTCCCTTTGAAAGGATGCTTCCAGTCTCCACTTCAAATGAAAATAAATACCTCCTCCAGTCTATAGACTCTCCAGTCTCCACTCCAGACTCTCAGCACTCTAGTATCCCTCAGTCATTTTTTTATTTTATTTTTTTGCCCTCACCTTCTAAGACTTGCTTGAGAAGAACAAAATCCAGGTGGTGGAGGTAGCTCCTGTTGCTCCTCTGTAGGGGTCAGATGTGATTACCATGAGGAATTATAAAATATACATCAGGCCATCGTGTCCATGATGAAAGCATTGTGTTGACTGGGTTTGATATATTGACGATAATTTCTGATTAAATCCCATAAGATTCTACATTCATGCCCTTTCCATGCCCTTTTGCCTCTACTGCCCATTTCTCTCTCCTCACAAGTCACGTACACAGCAGCTCAGCAGTTGCTTCGCCAGGCAGGCATCCTGGGCCATGAAGATTGTGGGCAAGCTTATTTGAAGTAGCTCTCTAATGTATATTAATCTTAGGATGTTAATCTTAGGGCCAGGAAACAGATCTCACATGGAGGTGATACTGATTGCTATCCTCCTGGCCATCCTCCTTATCATGTGTACTGATTGTTTATTACCTCCGGGGTTGCCAGATGCTCTTCTTTGTAGTTCTGTTCTTTGTTTACCCCAGAAATATTTGTGCTTAATTAGTTTTAGTAGTTTGACTTGTCCCCATGTGGGTTTGTGGAAATGCTCGGAAGAAATCTGATTGGTTCTTACGAACACTTTGTAAAAAGTTATTTTGTGAATAAAAGCTACCTGGGCCGGAGGGCTGCAGATTCGGACAAGCACAGAGAGACACGATTATACTCACCCTTCCCAGAGTCTTGCTGGTTCAAGCCTCTGTGTGTATTCTTATTAATCAGAGTTCAATCCTTCCTCTACTTTGCAAACGCAACACTCCTCCTCAAAAGCTCTGTTTGCTTCTGCGGTCCTGAAGCTTACACCAGCTGCACTCATAACCCCCTCATCCTCTTGAGCACAGCCTAGTTCTTTTCCTTCCTCTGTGCTCCATCCCATCACTGAGCCGTGGAGATGGAGGTTCATTGGGAGAAATAAGGTGGGAAGGGAGGAATACAGACCCCTCTCTGCCAGAGAACCTAGGCAATAATTTGTTGTTGAAGAAAGGTGCTATAGGCCTCCTGGAAAATCAAGCCCTCCACCTACCACCTGGAGGTCTGCCAATTGTAATCAAATTAGAGGTTTTTTGATTGTTGTTTTTTTAAAAAAAACCCAAACCATTTTAAATGTGAAATATCAACAGAGTGTAGCAAGTGGACAAAATTAAATAGATGTGCTGCACAGCCCTACACAGTTACTCACGAGTAAGTCAGTGTGCTCACTCCCCAGTAAATGTTTTAAGGAGTGCAGCCTAAAAATGAAGTTTCAGTATACTTCCCCTTTCCCCCTCCCCCCTGTTCTACACCAAGGTATTTTGAGGATAACCAGACAAATACAGGTCATTCTGACAAACCATTTGGATTCCAGCGATCTGAGTCTCATTGACAACATTTGGTCATTCAACGGTAGTAATAAAGGTAAAACAATGAGTTAGAAAAAGATGATTTCGAAAAAGAAAGCTGCATATTGCAACAGAACCCAGGACGGTGATGGTGGAATGATGTTACCTGTACGTTTCAACATATATTTCCGTTGAAGAAATTTAAAATTAACAGACAAAGATGCTGGTATAAAGTGCACAATATTATTCATATTTTACATCTATTAATTGTATATGTGTATCCTCTCTCACGCTCCTGAGGGACTGCGTTATGATGTGGAAAGGCTTGAGGTTTCGTTTTTCTGAAGACCAAGCAGCTCATGATACAAGGGAGAGAGAAAATTGTGGGATGAACTTTCTAAAACTAACCAGCTTCCAGACATAGCTTTCAAGGGGCTCCAACAAACTCATCAGTACTTCACTATGGTCTCAATAAATATATCCTCAAAAATCTAAAATTCACAAGGAATTGATTGTTCATCCTGCTCGCTCTGTTTCCGGGCTTCTTGTGAGCGTCAGGTTGCTCAGTGTGAGAAAAGGATGATGAACCAGGTTATATTATTTGCTCCTGTTTTAAATGGTTTGGCCCCTCCTGCACTGAACACATTTCCTTAAAATGCCCACATTTCATTGGATGTCAGGACTGGACAACCACTCTCCCATTTATTCCGAACAAAAGAGAGGTGCAAAAAAACAAAACAAAGCACAGTACTAGCTGCCTTTTCATTGCTGATTCTGAGGGCATATCCCTTCCATTTTGTTATCCTGATTCTCTATAGTTTCTTTCAGATGTAGCAGCAATATATTCATTATATTAAATTTATATCCCATACAGTCCTCTAAAGGAGCCTGAGGCAACCTTTTCCTATTATTCCATGTACCACAGCAGCCATTTTGTGACTGGGATCACCAACACTTTCTTAGAATTCAAAATGGATCACCTGGTCCCAAAAGGACCTGTGCAAACCAACACTCAACCTGTTGACATATTGCTAAAGCTCATAAATTGCTCTGGTTGGATTGTTTATCCACGTATAATTTCATTGGTGCACTGCTTTAATCCTAACTATTCTTCTAACTCCCAGACCTTTATTACTTCTGTTCCTCTAGTTTTGTTTTCACTGTTTCCATCCTTGTTGAGCCTTCCTTATATGTTTCTAGGGTGTGTGTGTATATATTCCCCTGTTACTATAATTACTCTCTCTCTCTCTCTCTCTCTCACACACACACACACACACACACACACAGAATCTCAATTGTGGGTTAAATATGGTAATCCCACCCATGGTATATTAGAGTTTAGAACAACCCTTACTAACCTGGTGCCCTCCAAAGGTTTTGAACTACATATCCCATCAGCCTTGGAGAGCATGACCAACAATCAGGAATGATGGGAATTTTAGTCCAAAACCTCTGAAGGAACCACAGTAAAGAAGACAGGTGCGGAATAACTATTGGAATTCAAAGCCAGTTGGAAAGATGACATTTTGAATGACTGGACCTTATAGTAGTATAGCACCAGTATACCTACAATATGGTGTTGCACATGGCATGTTAGGGGCTCTGGATATTTTGTATACCTATTGGAAAATTGGCCAAGCAGTACTTAAGAATCAATGTTCATTATAACCTGAAGGTGTTAAAAAGCTAATGCTGTCTGTGAATATTCCCTTACCTATGAATTTCCAAGGTTTCTTGTCATGAAATATATTCATATAAAATTAGGGCTTCTGTTGCTTAGTACTTCATCTGTTCCTGTTGCTTAATTCTCATTTGTAATCACTTTCCTTGGCTGGAAACATCATAACCATCTCCTAGGAAGCAGCTGTGATGACAGAAACATGGAATTATGATTTCAAATAAGGACAGTCAAGATAATTCCCTAAAAATAAATGGTATTCAATATAATTCTCTCTCTCTCTCTCTCTCTCTCTCTCTCTCTCTCTCTCACACACACACACACACACACACACTGGATACATCTTCTCCCTCCCCCCATGGTGTTCCTGGGAAACAAAGAATCTAAGAGTCTACATATTTTTTGTGTGGTGTGGGAGAGGGTTCACATTATTATGGACACATATTATATTGATTCCTCAGTGACACATTGAGCAAAAAGATTTGTGCATTGCAGGGGGTTGGACTAGATGACCCTCATGGTCCCTTCCAACTCAACAACTCTACAATTCTATAATTCTATGACTGCCATCAATGCTGAATATTCACATGGGAGGGTTGGGGTTAGAATTCTCTCACAAAGATACATGTAAAAATGGAAATTCTCAGTTAGTATCACATAGAACTACAAAGAAGCTATGAAGGTGGTGGTTCAGTATGGACAAACATGAGGTCCATTCCTTCCTTTAGCAATATTACAATATACTGATTTGGAAAGCTTCTGCCGGTCAGAAATACTGAGGTAGATGATCTGACTCGATGCAAGGCAAGCATAGGCAAACACGGCCCTCCAGATGTTTTGAGACTACAACTCCCATCACCCCTGACCACTGGTCCTGTTAGCTAGGGATGATGGGAGTTGTAGTCCCAAAACATCTGGAGGGCTGAGTTTGTCTATCCCTCGTGTAAGGCATCTTCCAAGGTTCCCAGATCCTTTGTTGAAGCCGAAATTATACATCTTTTTGTAATGTTGGCAAATATTTCCCAGGGAACGTTACTGAAATTATCCAACAGCACAGCGGGAGCTCGAAAAGGACACGTCTCAGGCATGTTGCACTCAGGACTTGCTTTTCGGCTTCCCCCCTTGGCATCTGATATGTCCATACGAGAACAGGCTGCTAGACTAGATGAGACTTTAGCCTGATCCATCAAGGCTTTCTTTTGTGTTCATATGCTCTCTGTTTGAGTAATGGGCATCTTGGATCCAAGCCAGTGGCCTCTCTTTCTCCCTCTTTTACTTCTCACTTCTAAATATCTTCAGTGCCTACAGCCAAATGGTTTTTTGTTTCACTTACATTTCTAGTTATCCTCTTCCTGCATTTCCCTAAAGTGTATCTGTGAACTCGTTTGCAAGGCATTATAGAAGGAAAGGCATGTCGTGGCTGTGTATAATCCAGTGGGTAGTGATTTGGGAGTAAGTCCCATGAAATCTAATCAGATTTACTTCAGAGTAAACATTAACAGAACTGAGCTCCATGACTGTTTTTATACGACACAATTAAAAACCACATTTGAGCTTCAGGTTATACATATTATATCTACAAATGCTATTTCCCTCTGTTCCCTTTACAATCAGCCAACTTTCCCCCAAAGGACATGTAGAGACAACATCTTTCTTTCTTTCTTTCTTTCTTTCTTTCTTTCTTTCTTTCTTGGCATTTTCCAAACATTTGATGCTCTCTAAACCTCTGCACATTAACCCCATTGGGTCCTGGGAACAGGGTGCTGTTGAAGGTGTCACCTTCAAAACTCCAAAGTTTCCTTTCCATCAGCAGAGCCTCCTGTCTTCTCCCTGGACCTGTTATGGCACCTAACAATGCAAGTGGCAGTAGTGGCATGTGTGCCCTCCATAAACTGGTGTCACTGCTGATTTCATGGATGAGTCTGATGTGGAGCAGGACAGCAATAAGGTCAGGGTCACAGAGGTGCACTGGTGGAACCACCAGCATCATTCCAGCTCTTCCATCAATGCACCCACAGAGCCCTGGCCTTAGAGACATCCTTTCCCAGCCCCATCAAGTAAGCAGCAGCAGGTGGGGAGGCTCTGCTGTGCCATCACTTCACTTGCATTAATATAGGTAGGTGAAGCACACACTTTC
The DNA here is from genome assembly GCF_951804945.1 of Podarcis cretensis. Classification (NCBI taxonomy): domain Eukaryota; kingdom Metazoa; phylum Chordata; class Lepidosauria; order Squamata; family Lacertidae; genus Podarcis; species Podarcis cretensis. The sequence goes on along the minus strand of NC_137174.1, from coordinate 84,456,646 downwards.
CTAAGAGGCAAAATACAGTTATCAGACCCTCCAATTGACCCTATTCTCCAGGGATAGTCCCAGATTTGCAGAAGCCGTCCCAGTTTCTGATTTGATCCCGGAATGTCCAACTTTTCCTTAAGGTAAAGGGTAAAGGGACCCCTGACCATTAGGTCCAGTTGTGACCAACTCTGGGGTTGCGGCGCTCATCTCGCTTTATTGGACAAGGGAGCCGGCATACAGCTTCCAGGTCATGTTGCCAGCATGACTAAGCCACTTCTGGCGAACCAGAGCAGCGCACGGAAACACCGTTTACCTTCCCGCCAGAGTGGTACTTATTTATCTACTTGCACTTTGATGTGCTTCCGAACTGCTAGGTTGGCAGGAGCTGGGACCGAGCAATGGGAGCTCACCCCATTGCAGGGATTCGAACCGCCGACCTTCTGATCGGCAAGTCCTAGGCTCTGTGGTTTAACCCACAGCGCCACCTGCGTCCCATCTTTTCCTAAGGACATCCCTATTTTCATTGGATAAATGTTGGAGGATGTGCCTGCCCTCAGTAAGGAGTCATCGATCTCCCAGTAATGGCAGCACAGAAATGGATTTACTTGCTATTAGTGGGTCAGGGTGCATTTTGATAATAATTATAAATGATAACAAGAGCTATTTGTGTACAAGTGAACCTTTTCTTCTTGTATCCAGTAATAAAACAGTTCCGGACATGATACAGCATCCTTATCAGTACACACAGAGTGCTCATTCAGTGATCAAAGCATGGTCAAAAGCAATGTTCATGCTGGTAGGCATCGTGAAGTATTTTTGATGGTGTGTTCCAAGTCCAAAATGTTTCTGTTGTCCGGACATCAGAGCAGTGATGGGTACATTTAGAGCACTTTGATATCAGCAAATGAGTACGTACTGCTCTACTAGAAGTTACAGAGAGTGAACTGGGCATGTTCCTTCTAGAAATCATGCATTTAGCATAATGTTCGGTTGATGCTACCCCTTCCTCACCAATGTGTATCTCTTGATGGCTTGAAGAACATTGATCTCTAGGCACTTGAAATATTTGGAGGTGTGGTATGAAAAAGGTACAGGTTTGAGGAGTTTGGGAGAAGTAAAATTCTTAAGGTGCAACAATTTAGGGGACAGGTGAAAAAAGCACCTCTGGTACAGATCAATTTACTTTGTCAGATTAAGGATCATACTTAGGTGATAACTGGACACAGAGAGGAGATACTCAGGCTGGATCCTAAACCCATTTAGTTTAGCCTTGCGACCTCAACAAGGCTTGTTTCCCCTCTGTCAGACTTAGGCAGAGAAACAGCAGCCTCACTGCTGGTATAACACCAGCTTACATTAGCTAAAATTAAACTGGCATGCTTTATGTTTTTGTTTTTTTTTTAAAAAAAAATATTGCTCAATTTCCACATAACAAAATCACCAACATAATTACCCCCTTATTTTTTCCCCACTCTCTCTCCCCCCCCCACACACCCAAGACTTCCCTCAGCTCCTCTTCCTGATTTTGCTGCACATATTTTCTCTGCATATTATAAAATTGTATATACCCTTACATATCTGTCCATCATGTTATCAACAATAAATTTGTGTATGTTTATTCAAAACCTGACAAGGAGTCCAGTTCATTTTGTTGTATTTTTAAATAATTTGTGAAAAGTTCCCATTCCTCCTTGAAGTCACAGTTGTCCTTGTCTCGCAATTTGTATGTCAATTTAGCCAGTTCTGCATAGTTCATCAATTTCTCTTGCCACTGTTCTTTTGTCGGGGTTTCCTCATTCTTCCATCCTTGTGCTATCAAGACTCTTGCTGCTGTTGTAGCATACATAAATAGGTTCCTTATTTTCCTTGGCAGGTCTTGTCCTACAATCCCTAACAAAAATGCTTCTGGTAAACTGGCATGCTTTATGACAGTGTCCTCTGCATAAGATTCTTTCCTAAGTTAGGACTAGTGCAGTGTGAAAGCACCGTTCTTAGAAACCTGGATGCTGCATATGTTCTCCCCTGCCACAAACACAGCAACCCTTTATACAAGGGCACTATTTCCCATGCAGAATGTTAGTTTCCACTTATACGTTGCCATCTTCAGGTGATGGCAAATCAGCTATTGGTTAACAAAGGGTGTTCCAAGTTCCAAGTCCAAAAGACTTTGCTAAGACATTGTATTCTCATCACATAATTCTTGACCTTTATTTATTATGTACCTGTGGGGTTTATTTGGTGGGGGGGGGGAGGTTTGCAAATCACACAGTCAGACATGCTCTTTAATAAATAGCAATGAAGCACAGATGCTAACCAGCTCTCCTAACAACTCCAGTCAGCCAGAATAATCACTGCTGTCCCAAGCCTCGATAGTGCCTGGTGGCAACTAATTCCTGCCGAACAGCAAGCCAATATTCAAGGAGAAGAGTGACCTTGTTATTTAGTTGTTTGCTAAATGCCAGAGCATCCAGAACACCACCACTGGCTATTTTTGAGAGGGAGAGAAAGGTGGATTTAGGAAGTGATCGATGCTTCACAGGAGTGAATGAAGAAGTCCTCCTTGGACCCAGAAGCACTAAACTACCACCTAGTGACTAATATTCCCTTTTCCCAGCAAGTAGCTTGAAAGGGTGGTGGCAGTCCAGCTTCAGCCATGCTTACAGGTGTCTGAATATGTTGATCATTTCAGTTTGGCTTTAGGCCTGGTCATGGCATTGAAACTACCTTGGTCACCCTGGTTGGTGACATCTGGCGGGAGAAAGAAGGTGGGGATTTTTGAACAGACATTTGATGGCCATTCTTTTCCTGAATGGCAAGGGTGGGTCAAGAAGATCCTTGGAGTTCCTTCCAATGTTACAGTTCTTTGATTTTATCAGTGTGATCCTGCTTGTTCTTCTTGACCTTTCAGCAGCTTTCAATACCATTGACCATGGTCAATGGACTGGCTCAATGGAATTGGGGGTTAATGGCACTGCTCCTACTTCCAGGGCTGTTTCCAGAAAGTAGTTATGGGAGGCAACTGTTTGACACCATGGGAGTTTTCCTGTGGTGTCCTGGAGAATTTTGTCTTTCCCCCTGTGTTATTTAACATCTATATAAAGCCACTAGGAGTTGTCATTAGGAGTAGAACATTATCAATATGTGAATGGCTCTTCCTCTCCTTTCCAGCTGAATCAAAGCATAGCTTCAACTTTTCCCCCCTTTTAAGGGAAATTCCCTTATTCTGAATAGGATTCCTCGCAAGAAAAGGGAAAAGTTGACAGCTATGAATCAGAGAGGTGACTGAGGTGCTAGAAAGGTGTTCAGAGGACCTGGTAGGCTGGATGCAGGCCAACAAACTGAAGCGGAATCATGAAAAGACAGAGATGTTATGTGATCCAAGTCCCTGAATCCAGGTGGTGGGAAGACAGCCTGTTCTGGTGTACCTTGGGTATGAACCCAACGCATGCATTCACTAAAGATCCACATGTCAGGCCTAAATGTCACACCCATTTCATTTCCCACTAGGTATAATGTACTGGTAGATCCCTAGAGGGTGCCCTTTGTCCAATAATGCCTTGTATGCCTGATCTTTCTCTCTCCAACTTCCTCACTTACCTGGACTCAATGCTAAAGATCTACCAAACCACACCCTTCCCAATGCCAATCTAATTCTTCCCACTAGTATGAAGTGGGTGAAAAAGGAGGGAGCTTAAGGTAAATCAAGAGATCACCCTTGTAACACGCAGCTAATCAGAGTCCCCACAGCATATAGGGAAGTAGGGTGCCAACTGGCTGTTGGGCCCTCACATGGTCCTCCCTTTCACTTGCCCTTTGGGAGTCAATCTCCTGAGTCCTCCTTAAGGAATCTCAAGCAACTCCCAGTTCAAGTACAGAGGTATCTAACTCCCATAGGATGAGCTGGTGGATAATCTGCCTCCGCTATCCTCATTAATTCCACCAGCACATTTGCCATCCACCAACTTCTGCTGGTGAACCAGAGATTATCACTGTGGTTTCACCACATCTGGCATAACTCCACCCATGTGACTGTATCCATAAGACCATTCAGCTCAGATGACTTTAGAGTTCTGAGCTGGTACCCTGCATGGGGCCTTGCTGACAACACACAGTGATGAAGGAGCTAGTACAAAATTATGCTCAAAAGCTGAACATCCACAACCCATGCATAGTACTTAGATGCTGAGAGACGTCTGCGTCTGTGTTAAAGGAGATAACACATTAACCTCCTGCATTCAGATGTGGATCAGCAACACAAGAGGACAGGCTCAGTATCGACACTGCGTTGCCAGGGATGCAAGAGGCAGCAGCAATACAGGGATGTACATTATTAGTGTTGAAATTTAATTAGAGACAGGTAATAAGCATAATCATGCACCTGGAGTTCTAGTGATTAAGACAATGATATTGCTGCGGATCATGGAGATGCTCATTAAGATGAAATTGATGAAAGCATATTTGTAGGTACAGATTCTGTGTGTACACTGGGGGCAAGGGCCAGGCACAAGCATTTTGGGGAATCGTGCTATCCCTTCATGTTCATCCCCCCCCCCCTTGAATGATAGTTACCTGCATGGGAATCTGAGCTAATTCAAATCATCTTATTTCTAAAAGCAAATTCATCTTAAACTGCAGGTGCTTGGAGTGTTTGAAGTTCCATGCATTGAAAGAACATTTGAGGAGCTGAGTCTTGAGATCATGCTGCATCACCAATATGCATGCCAGCCAACCCCACCAGCTGCGTGTTTGGAGGTCATGCAAAGGGGCCTTATACACAGTAGCAAAAGGTAGAGGCTATGCAGCACAACCCCATGGAGTTCTCACTAGTTTATTAAACGTACAAGAGGTTTCAAGTTAACCCACCAGCCATAATTTCAAAATCCAATTGCCAGGAACCATAGGCACCAACTCTCCAGGGGGTCATGGGTGCTTGGGCACCCACAATAATATAATTGTGAGGGTTGGGCACCCACAAAGTCAGTGAGAAAAGCTGGCAGGCGGCAGCGGCGCTGCTTGTGAGAGACAAGCAGTTCAGTTCTGCCCTCTGCAGCCAGCCAGCAAGGCACCCTTTCCAGTGGGTGGGGGACTCAGAGAAGAAGAGGAAAAGGAGCCGCTGCCACAACACAGATTAGCAACGTCACACACACATGCCTGCACGTCCACATTGTGGCGGTGGGCACCCACAATCCTGAGGGTGAGGTGGCACTCCTGTCAGGAACATCAAAAGAGAGAGAAAAGGCGAGGAGGGAGGAAAGCAGTTGTGCTGGCCTGCTTAACTTCCCCAAGGCTAGCCCAACTGTGCAAGCAATCTAAGTGTATTATGTATATGGGTGCATCATGAAACAGGGTGCCACCTGGTTATACAAAGGATCCTGCCATACACCACTCAGATGGCCCAAGCATGCATTGCAACCCCTCGAGGAAGCGAAATATCTTGTGTCAGCTCTGCAATACCTTCTTTTGCCAGCTTAAGCCCTGTTCAGGCATTCAGATGGCGGATTCAAGTATCACAGCTAAGGGGAGGGCAATGAACAGCCTATATTCAGCCAGTTTGACACATGCAGAGTTCTGTAAATAGGATCAGGAGCCCATTCTGTGACAGGGATCCCCATAACATGCACAATTGTACAAAACAAGGGTCAGCTCAGATGTTCAAGGAACCGATGTCGGGGAAGAACCTGCTTCTTTCCCAGTATGTGTGTGCACAGAATGTGTGAGCTCAATGCCTGAAAGGGGTTTAGTTTAATGAACATCCGTCTGATTTTGTTTTTACCTGTGCCTGTAAATTGGCTTCCCTTTACTACTTCCTGCAAGATGTATAAATCCGATCTTTAAACATCGTGTTCACTCAGTGTCTCCAGTTTAGTCAATAAATACCAAATACCCCCTGACACTAATCTCCTGGAACATCTTTTGCGGCTGCCTCTTTCTTGTTTTCTGAGGTCTCGAATTCACTACCGTTCTCTGTGATCCTCATAGTTTGAAATTTCCCTCTCAGGACAAAGACGGAGTATCTGTCTGAACTCAATGGCTGAAAGCATTTTCCTCTCTTGTCTCCCTTCCCATTTTCACTTGCCACGGGCTGTGTGCCAATCCGCCAATTGTCCTGTGGCCACCAGGCACCAAAGTGGTTATGAGAAGAGCAAGCAAAAGCATTCGACGCACAATAAAAGGGATTCTCTGCATTATTTATTTCTGTGCTCCAGGCCAAACATTTAATGTCTCTGCCTGCTCAGGGTAGCCATCAACTGTTGAACTGTGCATATGGGCCCATCTACCTTAAAAGGTTGACTGTTAAAACAGACAGCTTAAATGGATCTGGCAGGAGAGAGAAAGGAACAGTATGAAAAGGTATGGGAAATCCAACCTACTCCATATGTTTGTTTGGGGGTTTTTTCTCCTTAAAAAGGCATTGATGTATTCTAAACCAAGAACAGATATCTGACTTATACCTTAGTCTATCTAGCTCAGTATTGTCTACAGCAAGCAGGGAAGCAGGTGGCCCTCCAGATGCTGTTAATCTACAGCTCCCATAATCCCTGGCTGTGCTGGCTGGAACTGATGGGAGTTGGAGTTTGAAAACATCTGGACGGCCACCCGTACCCCATCTATGGTCTGTTCCAGGCTTCCTCAACCTCGGCCCTCCAGATGTTTTTGGCCTACAACTCCCATGATCCCTAGCTAGCAGGACCAGTGGTCAGGGATGGTGGGAATTGTAGTCTCAAAACATCTGGAGGGCCAAGGTTGAGGAAGCCTGGTCTATCCTGACTGATAGTGGTGTCAGAAAGGAGTTTTCTCTCTCTCAGCCTGATTTGGAGATGTCAGGGATCAAACCTTGGTAGCTCAACCACTGAGCTACAGCCTTTCCTCTAACATGTGGAATAGAATTGTAGAGTTGGAAGTAACCCCGAGTCATCTAGTCCAACTCCCTACAATGCAGGAATCTCAAGTTAAGCATCCATGACAGGTGGCCATCCAACCTCTGCTTAAAAACCTCCAAGGAAGGAGAGTCCACAGCCTTCTGAGCTCAGGTGTCCGTTCTAATGTCAAACAGCTCCTCCTGATGTTTAGTCGGAATCTCCTTTCTTGTAACTTGAAGCGATTGGCTCAGATACTACCCTTCAAAGTAGGAGAAAACAAGCCTTGAGAAGGATTAGTTTCTCTGTGGAAGTACACATAAATGCATGTGCACATCTATCTTTTCCTGCTCTTCCTCCTTCCTACAGAGCAGTTGATAAAGGCACAATCACTGGTGGGTTTGAGGTTGTAGCATATCCAGTCTTGAAGCACGTGCATAGGCAAGATCTGCCTGCCTGAACCTGAAAGCAGATTCCCAGAAGCAAACTATGACTCATATGAAGCCCAGCCTGGATGTCAATCATATTATATCCACTAGACTTGGTATTGTATAATCACGTGGCTAAGCGCTCTGTGGCTATGTGATCCTGTTATCTAGCGATTATTTTATGAATGCAAAGCTAATTCAGAAATGATTGTACCAAGCAAAATATAACCGCTAGTAACTTTAGAAGCTTGTTATCAAAATGAGTCAGCAGCATTGATACTCATGCTTTTCTGTTGTAGAATGTTTGTTGGCGCAGCAAGGATATCCTCCACCCTGTCTACATTGCACTATTGAGGCAATGCCACAAAATAAATAAATATCACAACTGAGTAAATTGTTTAGATTTTTCTCTACTGGAGAAGAGAAACTGCCCAATTTGATCGAACTTTTTAAACAAATAAACAAACAGCTGCAACGTCTTTTCAAAATATTTTTTCATGTTTTGAAAAAATATTAGAATGCTTCAGCTGAGGATACATCTGAAATTCGCTTTGAATGTTTCTTTAGGCATAACATGCAATGGCCACTCTAGGACCTAGAATCATATAATTTCAGAGGTGGAGTCCATTTAATCCATTTAGAGATGGGGGAGGAATTTGGGTTTCTTAGGTTTTTGAAGCAATTTGGAAAGTGCCCAAATTGCACTTTCCAAGCAGTACATGAACTGAAATGTAGCAATCCTTTGAAATCTGCATTGTACTGAATTTCGCAATGCAGTTATCCAGTCAAGTAATAGGTACAAATAAGCAAATGTGCATAAAGGTGTATATGTTAGTAGAAACAACATGCACAAGTGCATTACATTGGGGGAAAGTGCTTTTCAAAAATGTGTGCATTAAAGAAAAGTGCATAGGAAAATGTATTGTTGCATGCCACCCCAAACTTCAAGCAGTGCGTAATTCCAGGCACTTACCCAGGGCTTGTCTTGCCTTTGGAATGAGGTACAGCAGAGGCTGTGGTATCTTTATGATATATGATTTATTTACATGTATATACAACTTGAGCATAAAGGGCGCATGTGGCGCTGTGGTCTAAACCTGATTGGAAGGTCAATGGTTCGAATCCCCGTGACAGGGTGAGCTCCCGTTGCTCGGTCCCTGCTCCTGCCAACCTAGCAGTTTGAAAGCATGTCAAAGTGCAAGTAGATAAATAGGTACCGCTCCAGCGGGAAGGTAAACAGTGTTTCCGTGCGCTGCTCTGGTTCACCAGAAGTGGCTTAGTCATGCTGGCCACATGACCCGGAAGCTGTACGCTGGCTCCCCCGGCTAATAAAGCAAGATGAACACTTGCTGGATCCAGGGGTTAGAAGGATCTTGGCATATAGTCCAAAGTGATTTTTCAACTTTGCCAGTCCCTGCCCATTCCCCATGGTTACTCTTCTAGAATCAAAGCAACCATTGTGGGGAGACACTTTCCCCAAGCAATTCACCCACAGCAAGTCATTTAGTTCATTGCTAAGTTCTAGCAACACAAGTGTGGTATGAATGAACTTGTCAGATATAGGCTGACAAATACATGTGCATTGACACATGAGCAGATCTTGTAGCAGCTCAGATGTGCTCAATGCTGCTGGGAACTCTGAAATCTGTAGGATGCTTCTTTCTTTCTTTCTTTCTTTCTTTCTTTCTTTCTTTGTTGTTTCATTATTTCTGGCTAGGTCCATACATCCAGGAGGTATTAAGAATTGCAGTTCCTGGAGTTCCTAAGCATTATTAGAGTGTGTTTAGAGCCATCTACTGCTGCAGACAAGCACAAGGCTTTCCCCCATTGCAATGCCAGTTGTTGGAAATCACATCTGGGGAAAGGGTTGCTGTGCAGAGGTTCAGCTGGCAGGTTTCCCATGGGCATCTGCTTGGTCAATGTGACAACAGGATAGCGGACTACATGGGCCACTGGCTTGATCCAGCAGGGCTCTTCTTATTGCAAGGATATGTAAAACTTTGGGAAAGATTAGGGAAGTTTGATTGTGGTGCTGAGCCTTGTCAACCAAGCCCAATATGTAAGAAATTTGAATTCTTAGAGGAGTTTAGGGTATCCAAGGTAGATTCCTTTTTCAATCAAAACACACCCACTTCCTAAATCTGCTATTATCATTAATTGCCACCCTTTTCTTTTAATGTCTTCCAAATCTTGCATCTCCACATCCCTTTCCCAGCACAGACACCATCCGCCATGCAAGAACTCTCAGCTCTTTAACTGTCAGCTGAGTCTCAGGTGGATCCAGATTGCTCAGGTGTGTACCAAATATGTGGTCACAGAACAAGCTGGCGATGACAGTCGTAAAAGCTATCAATGGAGGTCATGCAAAGATGTGGTCAGAAATGAAACCGGGTTTGGAAGCAAGATACGAAACCAGAGCCAAATCAGCCATCGCAGATCAGACAGTCTGACTGAGTGACTTCCAGCGGAATGGAGCCAATTTGAGAGCAAAGATTTTGTGCTTAGCTGGCCAAAATGGGGCCAAGGTACAGCTGGAACAAGGTGGGGCTGGGATGAAACAAGCTGACGGCAAGCAGGACTGGAAGAAAACCAACGCTGAAGCAAACACAAGGGGAAGCCAGAAAAGCTATGATCCTTGGAGCTGCTGACTGCCTAAATAGGTGCCACTTTCCACAGAATGACATCTGTTCATTTCAGTGCTATGTATAATATAACTTGGTCAGTGGGAATACATGCTTGAAAGTTTTCAGGCTTCCCATGAACAGCACAAGTCTGCATGCCTGCCCCAAGGTTGGTTCAAGGTGCTGCACCAGAAGGGGAAATTGACAATCTCTTCATGTGTGAGAAATTGGCAAAGCCAGGCTGTGAAATTTCACCAATAGGTATGGGCATGTGCATGGATTTTATCAGTGCAGTAAAATTGTGCATGTGTTTAATTGCCATTTGGGGTTATTTCCCCCCCCCCCCCCAATTAGAATTTGTTTATTTATAGACATTTATAGCCTGCCCTTGACCCAGGGTGGTCTGAAAGTAAACTGGTGCACGCCCACCCACAACTCCATTATAATGAATGGATGAATGAATAAACCTACTGGAAGGCACTCTTTCTGTGTCTGTCATCTCACATCAGCTTTGAACCTAAGAGCATATCTCGGTGAAATTTGCCCATTCCTTACACATGAAGAGGTTGTCAATTTCCTCATGGAGGAAGCCTGGCTGATTTCAGCTGGTAGGGAATGCCACAGAACCAGGCACCCAATGCTGAATGCCTCACTCCTCATGGATACTTGATGTGTCTCTTGTGTCAGGTCTAGTTTGGCCCTTAGGCTTCAGGTTTATTTAGGCAAACTGAATTCTTTGTGGATTGCAGTGGACAAACACAAAGCTGATATCAAACTGCAAAGGGAGAGGATGGCTCAATGAGCAGAAAAGGGCTGTAGGCTTCCAAAGACTCTTCCATGGTCTTTTCCATGAACAGCTGATTTCTTTGCTTGCCTATCTCCACTTCCCATCAGACATAAATGTGATATTTAGCAGACGTGCTCAAGAAAATATAGGTCATTTTTTCTACAAATGTCAGACTTCTACTCAAAGAATGTGCTGAAAGTAAATACCATATGCCATACCAAGGAAAAACTATTGCAGTGGTTTAAAAAATAATAATAATAAAGAGAGCTACTAGGAAAATGTTACATTATCTCAAATGTATGATATTTAGGATTATATACGTATACACATGCATTCAGAACAGGTAGGTATAGCAGACTGAAGATGTATGAAAAAGAAAAAAGAAAAATTTAATATGTGTGGGGTTTGTTTTTAAATCAACTATATTAACTTAACACAAATGTTAAAGCAGAGCCAACACTTAACATAAGCTCTTCACAACCCAAGAGCACGAAGGCAACAACAGAACAGGGATGGAAAAGAAGTGGGATTTTGTTCCCATTTCAGTGAGAAACCACCTAATTCATATTTCTCAAACCAATACATGACCTGAAGCACAATTGTCCTTTGAAATCTTCACTTCTCAAAATGGCATAGAAAAAAAGTGTTTATAAGGGGAAATTTGCACTAAAAAGGTGACAAACTACTACAGAAATGTGGAGAACTGAATTTAAGATTGGGAAAAAGAGAAACAGAAAAATTAACATTGAAACATTTGTCCATCCCAACTTCTATAGCCATTAATGCTACATCGCATCTCATAGCCTTTCATAGTCCATTCTTCCAATGTACAGAAATCCTATGGGGTGGGGGTGGAGAGTCTGTGGGAGAAGAATCACAACTGTCTAAGCCCTGCAAGGCTTGCACTGGCCAGGACAGATAGTATTTGTGTGTGAGGGACAGAGTCCATCCGCCCTCTTCTATCTTGCTTTCTGGAAATGTTCCTTCTGTATGTCTCAATGAAACGGGGAACAACTAAGCTAGATCCACAGCTGGGGCAGTTTTCCTTCCTTCTTAGGTATTTGTCAGCAGAACTTGACAACTTTCCACTCTGCAGATCCAAGGTCTCCCCCAGTCTGTCCCTCTCTCACACAAAACACACATCTTTTCATCTCCCATCACTTTCTCTGCTCACAGACTTCTCTTTGTGTAGGTGGAGAGGAAGGTTGATCACATCCAATGGTCCTTCAACCCTCCTCCCAGATTGCTCCCTTATTTGTCTATTTTGCTTAGCTTGTCTGTTTCTTGTCTAATAGTGTGTGTGAGAGAGTGATGGTGTGTGATAGATAGATGATAGATTAGATAGATGATAGATGATAGATTAGATAGATTAGATAGATTAGATAGATTAGATAGATAGATAGATAGAGATAGATAGATGATAGATGATAGATAGATAGATAGATAGATAGATAGATAGATGATAGATATAGATAGATAGATAGATAGATAGATAGATAGATAGATAGATGATAGATAGATAGATAGATAGATTGATAGATAGATAGATAGATAGATGATAGATAGATAGATAGATGATAGATATAGATAGATAGATAGATAGATAGATAGATAGATAGATAGATGATAGATAGATAGATGATAGATAGATAGATAGATAGATATAGATGATAGATAGATAGATAGATAGATAGATAGATAGATAGATAGATATAGATGATAGATTAGATAGATAGATAGATGATAGATAGATGATAGATAGATAGATAGATAGATAGATAGATAGATAGATAGATAGAGATAGATGATGATAGATAGATAGATAGATAGATAGATAGATAGATGATAGATAGATATAGATAGATAGATAGATGATAGATATAGATAGATAGATAGATAGATAGATAGATAGATATAGATAGATAGATAGATGATAGATAGATTAGATAGATAGATAGATGATATATAGATATAGATATAGATATAGATATAGATATAGATAGATGATAGAAGATAGATGATAGATGATGATAGATAGATGATAGATAGATAGATGATAGATGATAGACAGATGATAGAGTTCAGTATAATCCCCTCCTTTATATCAGGGTGGGCAGATAAATTAGGCCAAAATGTCACCCCACCCAGCTTTCCTGGCTCAGACAGCCACCCACTCCACTCTTCTGGCATCAAACTCCTACTTACGCTCAATAAGTGCCTAGCCAGGGGACATGCTATCAGGTTTCACAGTCATCAAGCAACTGCGTCAGGCTCATTCTCAATCCACTTCTCCTAACCTCACACCTTCTACTGTGGCTGCCAATATCAGGAGGGCTACAGGTGTCATGGTAATGTTGTGTTTGCAGTGTCCCATGCACAGCGGAATGATGAGGAATACGTGCACATACTCTATATTGTTTTATTTACATTTCAAAGCTGGTAGATTACAGAAAAACATCTTGCCTCTGCCGGAGCAGAGAAAGCATCCTCTCTCCTCTAAAGCACGGAGAGAAGCACTGACAGAGAACAGTGAAAAACAGGAAACCAGTGTACGTCACATCCAGTCTCCTTTCCCGTGAGAAACTCCAACAGCAACTCTGACTGGAATGTAAACATTGTCTTGTGACAAGCATTTCGCTGCACAGTGAAGAGAGCAGAAACCAACAGGTAACACCACCAGTCCACAAAGCCCCACTGGTGGGTTGTGCCTTTATTTACACTTTCTGAAACAATACACACAATTTGCACTTCTCCATGCTTAAAATGCATGCATGAGGGTAAATAAAATACAAACCTGCATTATATCAGGGGGGATTGTTGGCAAATAATGTATCCATTAGGCAAAACTGCTTATAATAATGTGTGTGTTGGAAGAAATGCACACTGGAATGCTGACGAGTTTCCATGAATATTTTAAAATGATGATGATGATCCAGAAAATTGGAAACTGAATTTGAGATTGGGGGGGAGGGTGAGAAAATGGGATGGACCAAAATGGACAGATTCATCCAACCTTAGACCATCCAAACCACAACCAACAAAATGAGCAGTTAATCCAAATAGTCTAATACTTTTCACCATGTAGGCATTCTGTTTAACACACTTCCTGAAGTGCATGCCAAAGGCTATGAAGGGAGACTTCAATGAAAGAGGCTCTCTGTGCAGCTTTAAAAGTTGCTGGGCTTAGCTCTCACATGACTCATGCATCTGCAAAGTGAGTCCAAAGCAAAACTTGAGGAAAAAAATATTAATTGTATAGCTCCAAAGAGCGTGACAAGGAGACAACATCAAAATATTTTGGCATTGTTACCCAAACCAGCAACAGCAATGACACAAATGGGTTGGATTAAGACTCTGTTTCAGTGGTTTTTCAAGTATGTTCAGGAGCAGAACTTTTAAGACTGAAGCATTAGATCTTAAATACATTCTGTGAAAGGAGATTGTGCTCTCTGAAGAACAGAAGGAGCAGCAACTAACACAACCTAGAAAACTGAAGGGTGAATGAGTGCTATTCCAGGTATGAAACTTTATTATTATTATTATTATTATTATTATTATTATTATTATTATTAGGCTTTGTCAGGCTTTTGTTGTGTTCTTAAAAGGCATCAAACTTAGGAGAGATTTTAGTGGAATATAACCACATGCTGCCTCTCAAAGTGTTCTCTAAGTTTCAAATGTCACATTTTGGGTTTATACAGTGGTACCTCGGGTTACAGACGCTTCAGATTACAGACGCTTCAGGTTACAGACTTCGGTAACCCAGAAATAGTACCTCAGGTTAAGAACTTTGCTTCAGGATGAGAGGCCCCATTAGCTAAAGTGGTACCTCAGGTTAAGAACAGACCTCTGGAATGAATTAAGTTCTTAACCAGAGGTACCACTGTATACCAATTCCACCCCACTCCAGGTCAGATATTATTATAGGACATGAATGGGAGACTTTTTCCAGCTGCAGAGCCACATTCCCTCATAGACTACAGGTAAAAATTGGTTGGAGCAATAGATATGATTCTTACTTTTGCTGGATACATTTCAGCAGAGCAAAATCAGAGGTTTCGGCGCATCACATCACACCACTCTTTTCTCCGTCCTTGCAAACAAGAGGCTTTATCATGCTTCAAGGGCACATTCCAGATAACCAAAAGCGATCCAGTACGATGTTGGGCAAATGAGGAATGTGGCTCAGGGAGAGTTTCAAGGACCAGGCAGAGAGGGGCCCATACTCATCATCCAAATCTGAGATTACTTACCCCGATATTGGATCTACTTTAGTAGAAGTGCTGTTCACTCATTACTGTGTTTCTGTTTTCCAAATGTAAGTCAGCTCTGATTTGTGCTGTGAACTCTGTAAATAGCAACTTGAGAATGAACATGCAATTACGGCATTCTAGTCTCACAAAGTGACATGATCTGTGTCAATTTGTATTGTTCCTGGCTGTGTCACAGCACCCTAAATCTGTCTCTTTCTCCCTTGCATTGTTGCCAATGTGCAAGCAGAACAAAATCAAGAGAAGTGAGGTGGGGGGTGGGGGGTGGGTATGATTTGCACTCTTGTTGCCAACAGGTTTGATGATAATCAACAGATGGTTTCTGAATGAACAACCCAACTGGAATAATGTCAACAGCACCTCAATTGACTTTGCCCTTTACTGTATCGGATTATTCTCAAGATAAACTACAAGCTAAGCCTATTATCTACACAGACCTATTCCAAGTCAAATAATGCATGGAGTGGGGGGAGAGAATGAAGGATACTGGCTGACAATGGAGCTTTGTGGAAATGGCTTATGACAGGGATGGGGAATGTTTGGTCCTCCAGACTTCATTGGACTTCAACTCTCATTGGTGCCAGACAGGATGGTTAATTATCAAGGGTAGTGAGTTATGGCCCAACCACATCTGCAGAGCACCAGGTCCCTCATGTCTGGCTTATAAGATCAGCAAACTGGCTTATAAGAGCAGCAAGCCTCTGGGCACTAGAAGTGTTTACAAAAGAACTTAAGAACTGAAGGTGAAAGAGGAAGCGGATGCAGTAACAGTTTCACATCATGGTCCTTTTTCTTTCAATCTATACATGAGTCAGATTTGACGCTGTGCATACATCTATTCTTTTTAATTATTGCTCCATTATTGTGTAGCCACACAGTTCTGGGCTTTGCAAGAATCTCACAAGACTCATTCACAGGTTGCAATGTGAACATGTACACACGTGTTTGTGTGAAAGAAAGCACACTTGTTGATTTATGCTTATTTATTTGAAAACATAGATGTGCAGTGTGACCTCTATTTAGTTAGCAGTGCTACTGTTTTCTTGGTTCTCTCTGCTATTTGCTTTAGAATTGATCTTGCAGTCTGGCTTGCCATCAACTTGCTTTGTCTGAAATCGTCTCAGCCTCACCTTGTTCTAGCAATGCCTTTGTCCTGTTTGGACCTGTTGAGTATAACTTCCTTGTACCTAGATTGGCTTTCTTCTCTTGAACTGGCTAATGATCCTTGTCTGATGCTTGATTGCTGATTTGGCTCTGGTTTCATTTACTGCTTCAAATCGTTTTTTTAACTTCCTGAGTACATCTTTGCTGAAGCGCTATCAAATGACACTTTGGTCACCATCATTGCCAGTCTGTCTCTGACCAAATCTTTGACCCCTGCTGTAAGTGAGTCTCAATGGACATATTCACCATGAGATTAGACTTACACATGAATGACGTTTTGCAATGGAAAGGCAGACTCTAGAATAAATTTCAAAAGAAAGGATGAATAGTTTGAAAATTATCAAGAAAAAATACCATAACATGGTAAGCATTCAAGCACATGCAACCCACCCCCCTCCAGATGGTATCACTGTAAGGATATAGACACATAGATTCTGGGCTTTATGGGGACAGGAGCAAGCTGAGATTAATGTTGTCTGGATATTCACAATACAGTGGTACTATGGTTCTCGAACGCCTTCGTTCCCAAAGGCCGAAAACCCAGAAGCAAGTGTTCCCGTTTTCGAACGCTTTTTGGAAGCCAAAAGTCCAATGCAGTTGGCTATTGTTTCAGGGGCACCTGCACCAATCAGAAGCTGCACCTTGGTTTTCAAACATTTCGGAAGGCAAACAGACTTCTGGAATGGATTAAGTTTGGCACTTTTGTTTTGCTATTTATTTTGCGTTTTTGTTTTTGAGGCTTTTTCAGCTAATTTGTTTTTGTGACTGTGTGGAACCCAGTTCAGCTACTGATTGATTGATTGATTGATTGATTGATTGTGTGACTGTGGAAATGGATAAAAGCCTCCCATCCAAACAATGACTATCATCAGTACAGGAAAGAAAAAATACTGTCTTATTTATTTTATAGTACAGTACATTGATTATTAATTTCATTTTATGGATCAGTGGTCTCGTTAGATAGTATAATTCATATTAAATTGCTGTTTGGGGGTTTGTTTTTAAAAGCCTGGAATGGATTAATCCTTTTTGCATTGCTTTCTATGGGAAAGCGTGCCTTGGTTTTGGAACACTTTGGTTTTGGAATGGACTTCTGGAACAGATTAAGTTTGAGAACCAAAGTACCACTGTACTGAAATTCTCTCTCCCCCTCTCTTACACACACACACACACACACACACACACACACACCCCAAAGCCTTCAATGGAAGAGTTACACACTTTCCCCTCCAATTTCACTCAAGCCATGAGGACTAACTATTTGCTGAAATGAAAGCAGAAGCTCTGTAGATATTGCAGCAATTTCTAAATATTGTTTGAGAGGCTATGGAATCGTGATGGTGTAAGATTCAGGACCATCTGCACATAAACCATTGAACAGCTGTTTCTTACAACCTAAAAACAAAACAACAAACAAACCTGGTGCATAAAACAGAACCTGCTGCAGAAGTCAACAAAATATTTGTCCTTCTGGGTCCAGTGTCAGGATTTATTGTATGTGATTTGGAAAGAGAGGCAATCGGTCAGTCTCACACTAGCTGTATTCAGAAATGACTGGTTTGAGTTTGGAGGAGATACAGAGGATGGGGAAAACCCTGGCAAAACACAGCGTCACTGCAGATCAAGACTGGAGATCTTCCAGAGATTTTTTTCCCCCAATAAAAAAACTCATCTGATTCTATCAAGGTCATTTAAGCTGGCCTAGAAAACATTCAGCTACTGTGATATTGATGTAAAAGGGCTTAGTGAGATATAATGAAAGATTTGCACTTCTTAAACATCAGCTGAAACAGCTGTAGATTAAAAAAAAAAGGTTGTGGGTTACTCTAACACCCCATCTACACTTTCCATTTAAAGCAGTACCATACCACTTTAAACACTAATGGCTTCCCCCCAAAAAACCTGGGAACTGTAGCTGGTTTAGGGTGCTGAGAGTTGTTAGGAGACCTCTACCCACAGAGAGCTACAATTCCCAGAATTCCCTGGGAAGTGGGATTCATTATTAAAGCACTCTGGGAATTGTACTCCTCTGTGAGGGGGTAATAGGGGTATCCTAAAAGCTCTCAGGATCCTAACCATTTTCAACCCTCTTCTGCACTCCCTGGTGCATACACAAACAAAAACGAATTGAAGTTGCACTGATGAGAACATCTGGGGGGAAAGAGCTTGAAACATATGAGTTGGGGACAAATTCAATACACTTAAGGTAGTTTTACTATGATCATTGAGGAAGGACATTGACACGTGATCCATATTATCCAGCATTTCATGGATGAAAGCAGACACACATGCATGAGAATTTGAGTTGACCCAAAGTCACTTGAGCTGCACAGTGCTGGGTCAGGTGTGGGGGCCAGTGAGTCAGAGGACCACAATAACCACTTTTGACAGATATTTTGTAAACCAATTGGATATTATTTCACATTCAATCATTGTATAAATTTCATGGGGGGGGGGGGAATTGACACGGTGAATGAAGTATGTCATGGAGTAACTACCGTATTTTTCCGTGTATAAGACTAGATTTTCCTCCTAAAAAATAATGTCAAAAATTAGGGGGCGTCTTATACGCAGATAGTGCTGAGGGTGGACTGGCAATTGGTTGTTGCCACGAGCAAGATTTTGTCATTGGCGATAGGGCTGTTGATTGGTGCATGCGACAAGGGCTGCTGTTGATAGATGGAAAAATACGGTATTTCATATTACTCTTTCTTCTCTAGGCAGTCCTCTGAATCATTCCAATGTACTCCTGATTGTTGGTAATGAGGAGAAAGGCAGTATAAAGATTTCAAAATACCGGTACCTTGTAGATCAATGGGTTGTAGGTTGCCTTTGAAGGAGAAAAACAATGAATATTTTTGAGATAGAAAACATTTTTCATGGTATGGCACAAACGTTGATGAGCAGTTCTGTACAACTGAACATTACACACTTCTGCCGTTAGACAAATTCAAGGAGCATAAGGCTATCTATGTCTAGTAACCATGATGGCTGTGCTTATGGGTTTCCCATAGTCAACTTGCTGGCCAATGTGAGAACAGGATGTTTGGATAAATGGGCCATTGGCGTGATCCGGCAAGCTCTTTTTATGTTCTTACACAAGTTGATGAAATGAAATATGCCACTAGTGCTATTTGTATATAAACTATGAGACAAAGCTTTCTAATTGATTCACAAATAACCATCACCCCTGGTACCATGACTGAGAAGGCCCACTCTCCAGCTGCTACAAGCCAGAGAGAGATCTTTGAGACTGGAATGCTTTTTTCAGAATAAAATGCATGCGTAGAGGACACTCAGAAAGGAGCATATCAATGCTGCCATACCCTTTGAGTCAGTCAAGAGGACAGCCAACCACATACGATTGATTTGTGCAATGTCCTTAACAGAACCTGTTCAGGTGCATGGTCTTGCTCATTGGTACATTCTGGAAAGCTGGGGGCCTGATCCACCAAGAGGATGAACAAGCCTGGTAGCTTTACCATTTATCAAATACTGATGTAGATCTCACTTACCTTTGAAAATGCTTGCAATTTAGACTGGGGAATTATCTAACAAGGGACACAATGGGGTTTGAGATGTATCACCTTTCTTTTTGATAATGGGGTTTGGTGCAACACAATCTTCCTGATACTCATTTACTAACTTCAAACTCTATTCCAAGCATAGATAACGATAGAAAATTGCTTTGCTTCTGTGTTTAAATGGAAACTAAGAGAAAACACTCTGCTTAAGATAAAAGAATGGGGGAAACAACTGAACTATTAAAAATATGGGTTCCATTCTGGTTTAGGCTTATTAGTATTTTTAAAGTCTCTAACTTTTTTTTCTGGGAGGCAAGCGTTTCAGCAACTCCAAATTGTTTTATGAACTAGCTCAGATACATCATATATAGAAGGATTAATGTCAAGAATTTGCAGTTCTAGTCCTAACTCCTATTAAATGAATTTGTTGTAGTTTAGTCATTTACTTGTGTCCGACTCTTCGTGACCCCACGGACCAGAGCACGCCAGGCACTCCTGCCTTCCACTGCCTCCCACAGTTTAGTCAAACTCATGCTGGTAGCTTTGAGAACACCATCCATCTCGTCCTCTGTCATCCCCTTCTCCTTGTGCCCTCCATCTTTCCCAACATCAGGGTCTTTTCCAGGGAGTCTTCTCTTCTCATGAGTCTTATCTTCTTCTTCGGTGATCAGCCTTCTTTGTGGTCCAGTTCTCACTTCCATACATGTATCAACATGGAGAGGTACAATTTTTGTGCCCCCCGCTCCCCGCTGGGCCTGCACACTTGGTGGGGGGGCAGCCAAGCCAACCCTTAGGTACACCCCTGACTTGGAGCCAAACAACAAGGGCTCTCTATCCTTGGTCTTTTCTCTTTCCTCACTCATTTGTTAACTTTGTTGGGTGATTGAGAATCACGCACTTCGTCTCAATCTATTTTACCACAAAGGGTTGTCAGATTTAACATTGGGTAGATGACAGAGACCACATATGCCCCATGAGTTCAAAGAATTGTCCCGGCTAAAATGGCCGCTGTTTCTTTAATGCGAATAAAGCTGGGTCAGCATCACTCAGTGGTCTGCACCAAGTTGTATATATAAGTGAGAAATGTTAGTTTGTTGGCTGAGGCTGGTGTTTGGGTTGGTTGGTGCTGGTGTGTATTCTTATTCAGTCGTGTTTTGCACAAAGACTTTTAAGAATAAAACTCTGCAAGGATATTCTCGTGGACTCTTTTATGCAGACAAGGGTCCGAGGACCAGGCTGAAGAGACAAAGGGAGGTCAGAACCCTTTCCTCCTCCTCCTTCTTCTTCTTCTTCTTCTTCTTCTTCTTCTTCTTTTTTTTTTTTTTTTTTTTTTTTTTTTTTGCTTTTTACAAACACTGACAAGAATGCAATATTTTTACCCTGCCTTTAGAATACCCTCCCAAAGGAAGCCTGGAAATGACACTTTACTCTTACAAATATGAAAGTTAAGGCATTTTAATTTTCCCAGGATTCTTAAATCTTCTGCATCATTTCATTTCTAACAAAAATTATGTTTGCTTCAATATTCTACCGATATTGGAGTATGTTATATGTGCAGCAATGTGGAATCTGTGTTTGGATGAGGATGCAGTTCAGAAAATGTGAAAATAATTAAATGCATATATTGTCAAAATAATCCAGATATGGTACATTTTTGAAGCTTCATTTGACCAGGTGTCTTTTGCACTCTGAAATCTGAAAAAGTCTGTGGAATAGTTCAAGGTCATAATCTAAACAAGTCAGGCATTTCTGACGGGGGATGGAGAGGAATATCAGACATACTCCATTCATCATTTGACATATAAGTGTCAAGGAATTTCAAATTAGCCTACAGTTTGGTTAGATTAGCTTCTGACTTTGTGTTTATCTGAAAGAAGCAGCTTGCACATGCAGAAAATGGAGAAATATCAGTCCCAGAAGCCTTTCACCTGCCTCTGCCTGTGCCTTCTTCTTCAATATCTACATGATACATTTTTTCAGCCATCTTCAGATTCATGTTTATTGACCCACATTTATTTTATTAAGATGGAGATTGCATCCAATGAAATTGTGGTCCAAAGTTCACCTGATCTGCACCACCTGGACCAGGAAGCAGATTAGATCTGGTGTCCAGTTTGGAATCTGCAGTCCTAAGGATTCCATGATGAGGCAGTGTGAGGACTGCCTTTGAATGATGCCTTCCCAGGGATCTTAGGAAATATAAATTGCATATATATTATGTTAATTAATATTCTATTGAATTCATTTGTGTGCTTGTTTATTACATTTAAATCTTGCCTTTTGTCCAAGGTACTCAAGGCAGCACACAGTTATCTCCAGGACCTTTTATTTATTTGTTTTAAATATTCTATGTCACTTGCCATTTGAACATCTTAAAGCAGTTGATGATATGAAAACTTCTGACAAGGCTGAAGCCAAACTGGGGAGATTCAGACAGTTCTGGACTTCAGCTGAGTCATGTTCTCCAGACAGCCCGAGATCAGTCCAACCCAGGTTGGGTTAGGACCCCTAGAGCAATCTGGGGCTATC
This sequence comes from Podarcis cretensis, assembly GCF_951804945.1. NCBI lineage: Eukaryota > Metazoa > Chordata > Lepidosauria > Squamata > Lacertidae > Podarcis > Podarcis cretensis. The sequence goes on along the minus strand of NC_137174.1, from coordinate 84,434,483 downwards.
AGAAGGTCGACCTTGAGCAAGAAGGGTGACACTTCCTTATGGTCTCTTTCTGCACAGGCTCTCCTTACCAATCTGGGTCACATGTTTAATCCGAGCTTTAAACCCTGTTTAAACAGGCAATCGCAAGCAGCATGTGTAGGGGAGACGAGAGGAATGGAACCAGGCAGAGGGCCTTCTCGGTAGTGGCGCCTGCCCTGTGGAACGCCCTCCCATCAGATGTCAAAGCGATAAATAACTACCTGACATTCAGAAGAGATCTTAAGGCAGCCATGTTCAGGGAAGTTTTTAATCTGTGATATTTTAGTGTATTTTTGGTTTTTATGGAAGCCGCCCAGAGTGGCTGCGGAAACCCAGCCAGATGGGCGGGGTACAAATAATAAATTATTATTATTATTATTATTATTATTATTATTATTCTCTCTCCTCCATCATGACTGATCAAGAACAAAAGAAGAGCTTCTGCTACTTCACCCACTTCTTCATGCAGGTTCATTCTGGGTTTTGAACCCTGATTAAGCAAGGTGATCACAAGATGAGTCGAATAAATACTCCACACAATCATGATTTATTACTTCTTTTTTTTTTAGTACCCTTTGGAATGTTATCATAATACGGTAGCCTGAAAGGAAATCTCTGCTATTTTGGCTTTTTTTAAAAAAACCATACACGCAAGGAGAAAGCATGAACTGTTAACCATTAATGCCGTTGAATCAATTTCCTTTTTGATAACAAGTTATAAAGCTATATGTGGTTCTATTCTGCTTTACATTACTCCTTCTCGATTGGTTTCGCATCCATAAAATAATCAGTAGATAACGGAATTGCACAGCCACAGAGCGGACTGTCCATGTGAAACACATTGTAGTGTGCATGTGATCAACATACCACATTGGAGGTCTTTAAGCAGAGGTTGGATGGCCGCCTGTCAGGGATGCTTTAGTTGAGATTCCTGCATTCCAGGGGGTTGGACCAGATGGCCTTCAGGGTCCCTTCCAACTCTATGATATACAGGCATGTGGCATACTGCTCAGGGGCTGGATGACTCCATTCCTTGCAATAGTTCTCTGATGAAAATAGGGATGTCCCAAAGAAAAACAGGACATTCTGGGATCACATCAGAAACTGGGATGGCTTCTGTGAATCTGGGTCTGCCGCTGGAAAATAGGGACACTTGGAGGATCTGTAATACTCAATTCATACTTGTGAGAAATCAATCCTTTGGAGTGGCAGCACCTACATTTTGAAACTCCCTGCCTAGGGATACCAGGCAAGCATCTTCACTGTACAGTGGTACCTCGGGTTAAGAACTTAATTCATTCCAGAGGTCCATTCTTAACCTGAAAGTGTTCTTAACCTGAGGTACCACTTTAGCTAATGGGGCCTCCCAATGCCGCCACGCCGCCGCCATGCGATTTTTGTTCTCATACTGAAGCAAAGTTCTTAACCCGAGGTACTATTTCTGGGTTAACGGAGTTTGTAACCTGAAACGTTGTAACCCAAGGTACCACTGTACTCTTTCTTGGCACCTGCTTAAAACCTTTTTATTCAGGCAACCCTACACGGAAATGTAAAAATTATGTGTGTGTTTTTTTCTCTCTCTTTTTCAGCCAGTGGCTTTTAGAATGTTTTTCACTGCTCCTCGGCAATAATTTTTAATGTTTTGCCTTATATTTGTGTAAACTGCTTGGAGGTTTTCTTACCATCAAATGGTATATACATTTGTTAAATAAATCAATTTAGATAAAAAACCAAAGAAACCAAAGCCATTGACTTTTAGATCATGGATAAGAAGTGCCCTTTCTGTGACCTTGCATTTCAAGCATCTTCTGTGGAGTTCTTTATCTGAACTGTCTGCTGCCATCTGACCACCTGAGTTTAGGAATGTGCTGGAAGTGTAAGGGGCGGAGGGAGGCAAAGGTCTGACTTTTAAACACTGACTTGACAGAAATATACCATGATTAAAAACAAGGTGAAAAGGGCTGAGATCAAAAGAATAAATAAAAATCATGGGACTGAAATGGGACTGAATCTTTCTATCTATTTAATATTTTCATACTTAATATATTGATCGCCGAAGAATTGATGCTTTTGAATTATGGTGCTGGAGGAGACTCTTGAGAGTCCCATGGACTGCAAGAAGATCAAACCTCTCCATTCTTAAGGAAATCAGCCCTGAGTGCTCACTGGAAGGACAGATTGTGAAGCTGAGGCTCCAATACTTTGGCCACCTCATGAGAAAAGAAGACTCCCTGGAAAAGACCCTGATGTTGGGAAAGATTGAGAGAAGGGGACAACAGGGGACGAGATGGTTGAACAGTGTTCTTGAAGCTACCAGCATGAGTTTGACCAAACTGTGGGAGGCAGTGGAGGACAGAAGTGCCCAGCGTGCTCTGGTCACGAAGAGTCAGATATTATGTTGAATATATGTTGAATATGGGGGGGGGGGGAGGTAAGCTCTGCATAAAATGATCACTCACAAGACACGGCACACACACACACACACACACACCATTTGAATGGCAATGCCCATCAACTTTGGGGGGCTCCTGGTCCCCTCAGATATTTTATGGGGGGGGCGAAGGGACCTTGGCACCTAGGACTGTGACTTGTTCTAACTAATTTTAATATTATATTTTAAAAATGCTGCAACCCACACTGGGACCTCCTGGTGAAAGGCAAGTAAGAAATCTGTTACTAACTACTACTACTACTACTACTACTACTACTACTACTACAAAAGATAGGTAACGATTAATTTAGTCATGAGAATAGCTCACCAAGAAGGCTGTTTGCCAAGCAATAGACTTACAAAGTTCAGGAAAGCAGAAAATGAAGCAGCAACATTTATGGTGGTAGAGTGGCTGTTTGATCTGCCATTTTTATAAGTGAATTTGTACCTTTGGTCCATGTTAATTTATTACAGTGTGAGTGAGTGCAGGGTTTTCCTTTCTACACTAATGCCAAGCTGTGCCCTTCTTGAGAAGTTGAAAAGTATTGAGAAGTTTTGTGGCTTTAGTTGTGCTGCTTATTTATCCTCCTGTTCCCGCAGCCAGCAAATGGTGTTATGGGCATGCACATAGAGATAACCCTTTCACCACTTCTTAATCTTTATTAGCTTATTCAATGCTTAGTATTCCAGAGTACTATTACTGTCGGTGCATAGGAGATTAGAAGAGCAGCTACGTGTCTGTATGAGCTTTGGAGAACCTGGTTATTATCACGACACATGGTCTAGAGCATGGATAGGCAAACAAAAGCCCAGGGGCCGGATGCGGCCCAATCACTTTCTCAATCTGGCCCACGGATGGTCCGGGAATCAGTATGTTTTTACATGAGTAGAATATGTCCTTTTATTTAAAATGCGTCCCTGGGTTATTTGTGGGGCCTGCCTGGTGTTTTTACATGAGTAGAATGTGCTTTTATTTAAAATAAATCTCTGGGTTATTTGTGGGGCATAGAAATTTGTTGATTTCCCCCAAAAAAACCTTGTCTGGCCCCCCACAAGGTCGCAGCGGCAACAGAGGGATCCCAGCACCGTCCATACAGTGCTGGAGTGGCACTGGTAGCAAACTGCTATACAGCGCATGTGTGGTGGCCCTACCTACGGCACATGCGCCATATGTAGCAACACCACACATGCACCCTATGTTGTGACACCCACCCCGGGTGTCACAACGAGCTCCTTTGCCTGGGGCTGGCCTATAGCTGCCTCACAGAGACCAGCTTAATCAAGGCTATTATGCTGTATGCACAATTGTGCCCCTCCATCTGAAGTGTGGAGGGAGAGAAAAGAAGGAGAATAAATGAGGGCCCACAGAGATGATCAAGGAACTTGAAGCCACAATGTCCACCTAAGCGGGCAGTGAACTGCATACAACAGGGAACATAGGAGATGAAACTATAAATGCTGCCCCAGATTAGTGTTCAGAGAATATTTGGCATTTACTCACTGAATTGCAGGCACTGAATGAACAAGGCATTTAAAGATTGGATCTAAGTGAAAGTAAGCCAATAATCAGGCATATATTTTTTATTTAAAAAATCACAAAACGAAGCTGGTGAAAGGGCATTTTGCTGCCTCGGCTAGGTGCAATACGTAATCTGACACCCACTGCATGATGTTTGTCAGTGTCATGGAGAATGCTGGAGCACCCCTTGCAAACGATAAAGTATTTTGTGGTGCACTTAGAAACATTACTCCCTGTCCAAATTGCTCATTTAAAACTGCTTGTACACATATCTAACTTTGTGTAATTTTCATTTTTCCACTCCTTTGCTTTGCAGCCGTTGTACACAAATCTCTAAACTGGTGTACCTAAAGACACACACACACATAACCAGCATGCACAATACTTTGTGCATTCATTTGCCCTGGTGGAAATAAAATAAAATAAAATTGGTCAGCTTCTTGGGTTTCTCAGCTTAGGCAAATAAGCATACTTCTGACCTCACTGTTTTTCCTCAGCAACATGTGTGAGCCACTAAGCCCAGTGAAGACTACAAGCCACATATCACCAAGTGTTTGAGAAGTGAGATTGCTAACCCTTAATTTTTTATTATTATTCCTGCTAACTAAGCAGGGACTAGCAGTGAATCTTGTTGGCAGGAGTGCCAACTCTATGGGGAAGAGGCCTCTACAGAGCCCCCATGCCCACTGGGATGGGGCTCAGCCCCCGCCCCATCTTGAGGGGCAGAGGAGGCCTGGCAGGATGTATCCCCTGGTTACACAGTTGGGAGACATTGCATGGACCAGTATGGCCTGGCGTGTGATTGTCACATTGGGATGAGGCCTGGTCAGCCTCTCCTGATGCAAGAGTCCTCACACATTCTACGCACAATGCATGTGACATCACACACACACATGTGATGTCATCCCCCAATGTTGGGCACAAACCAGCGCCTGTGCTTGTTGGTATGGAGGTCATAAAAAGAGACTAAGGAATCTTTGTGAAATCTAAGTCTTTAAAGCAAACACTCTTAGAAATGTCTGGCAGAAAGTAGATTACAGAAGCATGCCTAACCTTTCAAGCAAGAAGGTGAGCAGCGTCTGACAGGTGTCATATCATGTGAAAATAAACAAGAGTTCTGCTGCTGTTTTGCAAAGCAACCGGACTCCACAATTAGAGAAAAGCACATTCAGAGTGAAATTATGAATTATATATGGGCAGATGCAAAATAATGAGAAACATGAATCCCAAGGCTTTCTTACTATATTCACAGAAGCTATGATAATGCAGGTTTTATTTATAACCCTGTTTTCCTGTGCAAATACGAGAGAAAAGAAAAGAAGGGTGAAACTAGAATGATAAACCAAAAGAGCTGGAGTTGGGAACCTCCAGTCTGGAAACTGAATACAGCTCTCTAAACTTCTCAGGACCTCTCGCTAGGCCACAACCTTCCCAAGCCACATACTTGAGTGTTTGGCTGGAATGTATCCTTAATTTTATGTTTTATTAATTAAATTTGTATACTTCCCTTCATCCGTAGATCTCAGAGTGGTTCACAGCATAAAAATACAAGATAAAAACCTAAATTGCATAATTAGAACAAGAACAAAACAAACCTATAATCCCCTCCCCCACATCTCCCACAAAGCATTTATTATTATTATTATTATTATTATTATTATTATTATTATTACACCCCACTCATTTGACTGTGTTGCCTGAGCCACTCTAAGCAGCTTTCAACATATATAAAAACATAATAAAAAAATTAAACATTAAAAAAACTTCCCTATGCAGGAATGCCTTCAGGTGTCTTCTAAAGGTTGTATGGTTACTTATTTCCGGGGCTCAAGGGTCGCATAATTCCATACCCTCCAACATTTCTCTGATGAAAATAGGGGTGTCCTAAGGAAAAACAGGACATCCCCCTATCAATGCAAGCTCTTGAATCAAGAGTCTTGATGAGAATGAGGCTTGACTCCTGCAAGGTGCAATTTGCTTCTGCAATGATGGAAAGTGTAGAAGCAAGCAATTTTACTGATAATGGGTCAAGGTACGTTTTGATAAAACTTATTATTCGTGGTTGATTCAAGTCATTAAAAATCAAGGTGCGTTCTATTGACAGAGCCCTCCTCTTTAACCTTCATCTTAGGTTCTGTGTTGTTTTGTTAAACTCTCTAGAGTGTGACAGAATATTGGGCGCAAAATTTTACCTATTAGCTGAAGGGTGGAAAATGTACTTTCACATATGTGTATTGTCATGTGTATTGTCATTGATGCTTTTGAATTATGGTGCTGGAGGAGACTCTTGAGAGTCCCATGGACTGCAAGAAGATCAAACCTCTCCATTCTTAAGGAAATCAGCCCTGAGTGCTCACTGGAAGGACAGATCCTGAAGCTGAGGCTCCAATACTTTGACCACCTCATGAGAAGAGAAGACTCCCTGGAAAAGACCCTGATGTTGGGAAAGATGGAGGGCACAAGGAGAAGGGGACGACAGGGGACGAGATGGTTGGACCGTGTTCTTGAAGCTACCAGCATGAGTTTGACCAAACTGCGGGAGGCAGTGGAAGACAGGAGTGCCTGACGTCCTCTGGTCCATGGGGGTCGCGAAGAATCGGACATGACTAAATGACTAAACAACAACAAGGAATGGGCTTTATATTTGGAACTGGGGGTGTGGGGTGTGGGGTAGCAACAACTCACTTCTCATCAAGAAAATGGAGCAAGATGGGAATCAGTGGGGAAAAAACCCTGTGTGGATTACCTGTTTGGCATTTTCAGAAAATCCTATCCTTTGGTTTAACAGTCACTGACAACCCCCAAAGTATGAGTGTGTGTGGAGGAAGGAGTTGTTATGGAAAGAGAAAAGTGACGTGAAAGAAATTGTAACAGTGTTTCTTGACATTGTTAAAGTGCTTGGGTAAAAAAGAGTAAACGGGTTGTCTGCATTGAGTGATGTGTTTAAGACCACAAAAGCACTTAGAGAAAAATCAGATGAATTGCTGCAGCAGAAATTCCATTCAATGGGTGGTAAAAGGTGAATTTCTTTTTCTTCAGGTAACAGTATGCTTTAAAGCACAGATTTGTTCCTATTTTTGATGTTGCAATTTTTTATTTTTATTTTTTTAAAGATTTTACAGAGTCATTTTGATCAGTAATGTGGATTACCATTAAACCTATGGTTAGTCTGGGCAAAGTTTCAAAATGTTTGTTTTAAGCAAAAAAGAAAAAAAGAAAAAAGTTACCAGTCATGCATTTCTTTGCCCCGTGTACTTGAACTTGGTTGGAAGTTTTTGAAGTCCCCAGTAAGCTCTTAAATTTATTTGGATAGAGAAACCATCACTGTTCTCCACAAAAACCAGCAGTCAAGTTGATGCATACCAAAATATATTTGAGCTGTTTGTTTTCCATATCCAAAGGTCCCAGTGTTGTCTTCTGCCAGTGACTGATTACATAACAGAGACTACAGGGAAGGAAAAACTTTGGCATAGATCATGTGTTCCGTGAGCTGGACTTTACAGATGATATGGCTGAAATGACTGAACCCTCAATAGGTTACAGCCACATTTAAACAAACAAATGAAAACTCCTTGGAACTACCACTAAATGTTTTGCAATATTTCTTGGTTCAACTCCAACATATGATCCTTAAACCATCTTCTTATTTTCTTGTTGTCTGTCTCAAGTGACGTTGGTCTACCTGCATCTAAAATGCTTGTACCGTGCCAGCTGTTTTTTTGTTTGTTTCCCCTGTAGAATATGTGTGTCAAGTAAGGGATTTAGAGGGGAGCACCTTAGCTTGGACGTGGGGCAGGCAACACCCCCTTGCCACTACATTTTCTGATAGTTTTTTGGGGAGGAGGGTTATTAAATACTGTGTTCCTCCACCAGCAGGTAGCGTGGACCTTGACATCTCTTACTCAGGGTTGTATTCAATCAAGTTCTACTTATTATAAACCCTTTGGATAAAATTCAACATAGAATTGTTCCATTGATGGAACACTTTCCCCTCTACTCCCCACTGTATGCTGTTTTGGGGTCCTTCTGACACGCACCCTCACCAGATTTGGGAAAGGCACAGTGGCAGGGTCTCTCTTGTACTAGCAGGCGTTCTCCTGGCTTCTGCTAGTGGAATGGGTTTGTTGAATCTGTTCCATAGAAATTAATGAACCTAAGTTAGTCATGTTATATACTGAAGTTCTCACCCTGGGCCAGCAGGGGGATACTGTAGATAGTTTTCACTCAGGTCCACATATGCAAATAAGGGATTGAAAGTGACGTTCAGTGATTGGATAGTTACAGAAAATGGTTACTGTTGCATTCTAGTGGAGCTCTATACAAGCAGGTTGGCTGAACCCTTCAGTTCAGTTCTGTTCTAGCTTGTGAATAAACAAGAACTGTTGGAAGAATTGCTGTGTCGTCTGATATGTTCACCCACAACTTAACAAGTCATGTCCATTAGTTTCAATGTGTGAGTCTACAATCCTATGATTCTATGAATACCACCCATTGTTGACATGTTCAGTCTACCACATTTGCTTCTTGTAGCTTTGTCTACAGCAGGTAAGAGTGATCCAGTCGATCGGTTTGATCCATGAACAGTTCAGCCAGTAACGTTATTTTTCTATGTGACATGGGTAGCTGGAGAGAGAGAAACCAGAAATATCCAAGTGATGGACTAGAAGATAAATTGTATAAACTTCTGCCTCTCTCTCCAGCCCTTTGCATTTTATTGCATTTCAGAAAACATTCAGCCTGACTCCTTCCTTCCTTCTTCCTTTCCTGCCTGCCGGCTTTCCCTCCGCTTTCTCTCTCAGCCCCATGATTACCATACCTGACATTTAATCAGCCACAAAACCAGAAAAGAACCGCTGAAAGGCAAATAATAATAATAATAAAAAAAATTGCTTTCAAGTGCTTGAAACCAGATTTATTCCAGGCCCTACAGATTTTGGAATTCTCGACAACCACATGGGACACATGAATCATTACAGTGTAGGGATGAGGAAGAAATTCTGCTTCCCATTTTAATGTGAACTTACTTATTCTTAAACTTCTGCAAACAAAATAAGAACTGGTCCACAACTATCTTTTAAAACTCACACATCTTTGAATTTGTTTGCTGCAGTTCTCCAGCCCCAAAACTACCGTATTTTTCGCCCTATAGGACACACTTTTCCCCCTCCAAAAATGAAGGGGAAATGTGTGTGCGTCCTATGGGGCGAATGCAGGCTTTCACTGAAGCCTGGAGAGCGAGAGGGGTCGGTGCGCACAGACCCCTCTCGCTCTCCAGGCTTCAGGAAGCTCTGCGCAACCCTCAGGAGACCGGCTCCGAGGGTTGCGCAGAGCTGCCTGCAGTCCCGGGCTCAGCGCAGCTCTGCACGGCCATCGGGAGCGGGGCGCGAAGTCCCGTCTGGCTCCCGGTGGCTGCACAGAGTTGCCTGCAGTCCCGGGCTCAGCGCAGCTCTGCGTGGCCATCGGGAGCGGGGCGCGAAGTCCCGCCCGGCTCCCGATGGCTGCGCAGAGCTGCCTGCAGTCCCAGGCTCAGCACACTTCTCCCCATCACCAGCCCCACAAGCTCGGGGGACAGCGGGGAGGTGGAGCGCGCCTTCCTGCTGTTCCCCGACCTGGTTCTTCCAGCCCCGCACCTGGGGGGGAAATAAATTTTTTCCCCTTATTTCCCCCCCAAAAAAACTAGGTGCATCCTATGGGCCAGTGCGTCCTATGGGGCACAAAATACGGTATGTGTGCAAAATATTAGGGGAAAGATTGTGTAAAATGCATTTGTCTGCATGGCACCTAGTTAGGGAAAACTAATTAGGGGAAATTGTTGCGTTTTAGGATTGGATGCATAATGTATATTCAGAAAGGTGCACTGAAACACTGGCAAATTTTCATTCAAGTAATTTCCCAAAGGTCTTTCCAAACATCTTATTGGCAAGGGAATTCAGCAAAAGGATACAACACCTAAAAGCGCTATAATTCTTTTAGATACTTCCCTAGTTTTACTGGTTCAGTTTTTCCAAAAGCAATGTTGCAGCTGAAGACCAACTTATACCAGGAGATTTAATGGGGGAAACATGTTTATTTAAATCCATGGAGCCAGATCTTGCAGAGAGCTGTAAAGGTTTAAACCAAAGCTACTGCAGATTTGTGGGTTGTACAGTGGTACCTCGGGTTAAGTACTTAATTCATTCCGGAGGTCCGTTCTTAACCTGAAACTGTTCTTAACCTGAAGCACCACTTTAGCTAATGGGGCCTCCTTCTGCTGCCACGCTGCCGGAGCACAATTTCTGTTCTCATCCTGAAGCAAAGTTCTTAACCTGAAGCACTATTTATGGGTTAGCAGAGTCTGTAACCTGAAGCGTATGTAACCTGAAGCGTATGTAACCCGAGGTACCACTGTACTGGGTAACAACTGGTACAGTTCTCCCTAGGTATAAGATACCCAGTAAGAATAGCCCACATAAAGGATACTCCGGCTACTGTTAAGCCACTTTATTCAATTTAGGCAAGTTTATGAATCACAAGCCTCCCCCTGAGCATGATGAAACTGCTTTGGTATCTTCCAATCTTTTATGCTATTATTCCTACTTCCTCCTTGGAGACTCATTATTCTTCTCACCTTCCAACACAAAGGAGCAATAATTGATTGTATTTCTTTCAGGTTTCTGAACTAGCATGTGAGGTAAATAAAAAACAAAAAACCCAGCATATATTATTTGATTTTTGTGCTTTGTTTTAACAAAGGCACACCAAACTACAATCCAATATTTTCAGTAGAAGGGCATTTGCAGGGCAGAGGGTTGAAAGCAGAGGAGGAGAGCTTTCGTTGGCCTCATCCTTTCCAGGAAGTGGAGTGCCAGACAGGGCATAAACCTCTCGCAAATTGAACACAGGAGTATCCTGGTTGGTCTTTGGAAAGGTTCTCCTTTGACAGAAACAACTCTTTTACGTCAGTGAAGAAGGACAGGAAAGGATAGGAAAGCAAAAGGCGAAGACAATGACACAACACGGCAATCCGGACCATGGCTTAGACCATAAAAATATGCATATACTCTCAACAGAAATGGACAGGACAGGCTGGGGGAAAGGCTTCTCTGACTTCCCAACAGTTGTGTTACAACTATTAACCTTGGAGGAAAAGGGTATGGGCGGAGAGGCGGGCACACTGCAATTCACAGACAGTATGTCTGACTGGATGCAACAATTCATTTGCACCACTCTGGCCTTCCCACTGTCTCCTCGTCTCAGCAGCAATTCAGTTGTTGAGAAGTCGGGTGAGCATTGCTGTCCCACCCCACTGTGTACTCCTGACTAGCAAGCCCAGTTGTGAAATGACTGGCAGAAGAAGCCTTGGTCTCAGCCATGACTGCTCCAGTCACATGAGCTCATGCTTGCTCAATGCGCAAGTATACTTACATGGGCTGCACAAAGATATTTGAAATGCTAACTTTTAGTGCAGACACTTTCTTGCACTTGAGAGTTCACATTTTCATATTTCAAGTTTTCATATCGAGAGGTTGTAGAGAGAGATGCATTTTTATGCCCAGGCACAATACCAAAATGTTCGGAATATGATATACACTACCAAGGTTGTATAATTTGTCTTCCTGAAATGCCTGACATCATTATGCACTCAGGAAAAAAAGCAAAATTGGAAGCAAACTTCAGTGTTTAGTACTCATTTTTGTGAAAATGTACATTTCACGTGGTATTTTTATCCTTCTTTCCCAGCATGATAACTTCTGTATTAGAACTAAATGAACTCTTATAATATCACATTTTCTTCATAATGATCTCCATAATGCTGGTTTCCACAACCATTAGCTAGGGCTTTGCGGAAATCTGTTCTAGTAGGTGCTTAATTAAAGATGTTTGCTGCCATAAAGGCAATAGTCTTTTCTCTCCTATTAGTAAGGGATTGATTTGCTTTCCACCCCATCTGTATCCTCATCTTACTGCGAGCTTAGACTGTTTAGGGCTTTCAAGATCTAAACCTGTACTTTCCTTTGCACTTAGAAATGAATGCAAAGCTCTAAACACAAATGTAATCCATTCTTGTTATCTAGATTAGCCAATGAAAAACTTCAGAATGTTTTTCAAAAGCTGTGCCCCGGCCCATATAATACCACAGGGCTATGCTTATGTTCACCTTTAGGCAGTGCTTTTTTTCTGGGGGGAGGGGCACGCAGGGGGATGCATAACCCTAAACAGATATCTGTACAGATATCTGTACATGTATGCCCCCGTGAGTTCCTTTGACGAAAGGCAGGATATAAATGCGATAAACCAACAAGCAAACAAGTAAGTATTTAATATGGTTTAAACAAATTTCAGTTGCAGAGATAATAATAATAAATTTTATTTGTATCCCGCCCTCCCCAGCCGAAGCCAGGCTCAGGGCGGCTAACAACAATAAAATAGTACAACATTCTAAAATCATTTCATTCTAAAATTAATTCAAATCAAATTGATGGCAACCATTAGGCTAAAGTTCTGTGAAGATTGCCAAAGGAGGGAGTCAGGCTGTGCCCTGACCAAAGGCCTGGTCGAACAGCTCTGTCTTGCAGGCCCTGTGGAAAGATGTCAAGTCCCGCAGGTCCCTAGTCTCTTGTGACAGAGCGTTCCACCAGATTGGAGCCACAGCCGAAAAAGCCCTGGCTCTGGTTGAGGTCAGCCCGGGACCTCCAAGATGTTTTTGTTTGGAGACCGTCAGGTCCTCCGTGGGACAAACCAGGAGAGGCGGTCCCGTAGGCATTATGGGAGCACATCAGGGCCAATCATGGGTCTCCTGGGTCCTAGGCTGATCTCTTTTCCAGAGTAGGAGCCATTCCTGAATCAGGCCCAGTCTTCTTACACCTGTTGCCCTCCTGATTCCCCCTGGTTGGCAGAAGCTGGCAGTGCTACGGAAACCTTTCTTGGAATTGCTCTGTTCATCTATATGTGGAGGCAAGCATGTGTAATGGCTTGATTCTCTCTTCTTTGGGGAAGAGAAGAGGTTTGCTTCTTGGTACTGGTCTCAAATCTTCTTTTTCCATTGCTATTTACGAAAAACACCCCACTCTTGACTTTATACCTCTTAAATTTTGTTTTATAATTGCTAGATGCACTATTTGCCTGTTCAGACCCAGAACCTCCCCCCCCCAAAAAAAAAATCACACATGACTCAAATTTTGGTTTGGTTTTTGGTAGAATTTAGGCCACAACTTTATTGATTACAGAAAGTGATTGGTTGCATAGACTCTGGTTCGACTAGCTCACTGCCATGCAGGTAGCACTGACCTAGGGTTCCAGCATAGGTCAGCCAAGGGTGAACACCGGGATAAGCAGAAAGCCAGGAATGGGCTAATTCTCCCAACCAAATGTCCCCCTGGACTTAGGCACGGGCACAACCCCCTCTCAGGAGTTGACCAAACCATCGAGTCCCTGGATTCCTTTAACGGAATACCCTTCACATAGGGATGGCAAGAGCGTTCTCCCATCCCTTTCACCTGAACCAGAGCTTATCTGCAACCTTACAAGTTGTGACGATTTGCTACGTGGCAGGCAAAACCCAAATGACAACAGTCAATCAGCCAAGTGGGGAAATTCCTGCCGTGCCCTTGTCCCAACGACAGACAACACACGACGGCATAGCAAGGTCAAGCGCAAAGCCCTAAAAGTAGGGAGAGGTGGGCGGGTGTTCCAAATGCATGCACCGAAAGAGGAAGCTGTGGGTCACATGCATGGGCATAAATAGGTCCCTCAAACCATTTGGACTGTGTCTCATTGGCCAGATTGCACCCATCTTCAAGGGACCTACCCATCAGGTGTTGTAGCTGTCCAAACATACCCACCCACAACACAGGGTGTCAGTTGTCCAGGTTTAAAACAAGAAAGGGCTCAGAAAGAAAGAGCAATACATAGACAAGAATTCATTAATAAGGAGCTTTGGCTTCACTTTGTTTTCTTGCTGAGACTCAGCAGGAAGTTCTGGAGCCGGCGTGGGAGCCGTCTTCAGCAAAGATGAAGAAAGCCAGTGAAAGGAAAGAAAGCAGACAAACTTATTGGAAAATGAAAGAGCAAGAAATTCCTTAGAAAGATTCTCCGCCTGAATGTGTGGAAAGTCCATAGATCACGTGGCAGGGCACGTGCCTTGCATGTAGTAGCAGGTCCTAGGTTCAGTCCGGGACATGTCCAGACAGAAGGTCTCTGATCTGAAAGCCAGAAAGCTGCCACAAAGGCCAATGATCTGACGCAGTGTGAGGCAGCTTCCTTTGTTCCATTTTCAAGGTTGGAATCTAATGTTGCAGAAGCACCAGGATTTCATGTTCCTTTTTGTCTCCTGGAA